>NC_092872.1:604978871-605606996 GCF_028372415.1 Notamacropus eugenii | reverse complement strand
TTGATACTTGCTAGCTATTGGACAAGTATGTGCTTCAGATACATAATACTTAGGGAGTGGGAAAGAGGAAATAATTAAGCACCTACTATGTGTCATTCATTGTACTAAGCCTATATAATCTCATTTACTCCTCCTAGCAACCCTGGGACATAGGTGTTATTATAATCCCCATTTTACAGTTGAGGAAACTGAGGCAGACAGAGATTAAGTGACTTGTCCAGGGTCACCCAGCTAGGAAGTGGATTTGAACTCAGGTCTTCCTAACTCTGGGTCAATCATTTCTATCCCTTAGCTGTCTCCAAATACAAGATAATAAAACCTGTGGGGCAGCTAGGTGACAAAGTGGACAGTGTTGGATAATTCTTCTTCCTGAGTTCAAATCTGGCCTCAGACACATACTAACTGTGTGCCCCTGGGCAAGTCACTTAACTCTCTTTGCCTCAGTTTCCTCATCTGTCAAATGAGCTGGAGAAGGAAATGGCAAACTACTCCAGTATCTTTGCCAAGAAAACCCCAAGTGGGGTCACAAAGAGTCAGACATGACTGAAAAACAATTCAACAACAATAAAGATTCTCGGAATGATATAAACATTGCAGCAGTATACATACAACACAGATCTCACATTTAGAGGACCAACATTTTTGTTTACAGAGGCTATAAACTGTGCCATCCTTAGCACCCACTGGTCTCTTCTCTTTCACTCTACTTCTGTCATGCTGGAGCAGAAGGACCTTACAGGACCAAGGGTCATTTTGCTTTTTTCCTAATTTTGTGGGTCACCCATGGTCAAAGAACTCATCACCTTAGGCCAACCTGATGGTGATGAGCCTTTTGTACATAGCTGGGCTGGTCCACAGATAGAATAGTATGTTGCAGAACTGTACTTTCTAGCTTGTTAGATTATGAATTTAGAAACTGAAGAAACTAATAAGGATTTTCTGGGCCAGCTCTTTCATTTCATAGAGGGAAAAAAATTAAAATCCAGAGAATGAGAGTGCTAAATCATACCTGTAGTGAGTAGCAGAGCTGGGATTTGAACCCAGGACATCTGAGTTTAAATCCAGTGCTTTCCAAAAGTTAGTATTTCATTGGTATAGTGTTTGAAATGACCATATTTTCTGGACAGAAAACAGAGCATGACAAAGGATTGTTCAGTCATTTTCAGTTGTGTCTAACTTTTCCTGACTGGGATTTTCTTGGCAAAGTTACTGGAGTGGTTTGCCATTTCCTTCTCCAGCTCACTGTACAGAAGAGGAAGCTGAGGCAAACAAAGTTAAGTGACTTGCCCAGAGTCACATAATGAGAAAGTGTCTGATGCTGGATTTGAACTCCTGTCTCCATGCGTGGCATTTTATTCACTGCCACAACCTAGCTGCCCCATGACAAAGGACATTAGAATGCAAAGCCTTACCAAAGATACATCTTATTTACTTGAAATCATGACCACTCCCCAGAAAATGGAATTATGAGATTCCCATAAAGATATTAAGCATATTTTTTCTCTGACTTTGAATTTGCCAGTTATTTTTTTCACCACCATATAGATGACTCCTAAATCTACACAAGCAACCCAAATCTGCCAGAAATCTCCACCTAGAAATTCTATAACCATGTTAAATTCACCATATCCAAAAACAGAACTCACAAATGTTTACTGAATTGAACTGAATTCCCTGCTAAATCCACTCTTCCTCCAAACTTTCCTATTTATTTCACTATTTATAATGGTATCACCACTATGTTCCCCCTGTCACCCAGTTTAATAACCTCTGAATCATCCTTGACTTTTCCCTCTCCTCGATTCCCTATATTCAATCAATTGCCAAGTCTTCCTGATTTAAATTCCACAGTATCTCATATCTGTTCCTTTTCCTCCACACACATGACATGATCATCACCCTAGTTCAGGCTTCTATCTCCCCTCAATTTGACAATTGTCATGACCTTTCGATTGGTCTCCCTTCTTCCAGTCTCTCCCTTCTCTAATACATCTTCCACACAGTAACAAACAGATGTTACTAAGATACAGATCTGACCACATCATACTTTTGATCAACAGCTTTCAACATCTCTCTGTTATATCAAAAACAAATTCTTCAGCCTGGCTCTGAACTACCTTCCCAGTTTTATTTCACATTACTCCCCATAACAAACTTTACATTATAGTAAAACTGGACTGTTTCTTGTTCCTTGAATCCAACATTCAATCCATTCCTTTGCACAAATCATGTGTTTCAGATGATCTTCCTTGTCTTTTCCTCTCAGCATCCTCACCTTCCTTCAAGGCTTAGCTCGAACATCACGTCCTCCATGAAACCTTACTCATCTTCCCAGTTGTTTGTGACTTTCTCAAGTTACATTGTATTTGTTTATCTGGGCAGTGTGGTATCCCTTCAATAGAATGAATGAACAACAAAAAAAAATTTGTTAAGCATATGTCACACACTGCTCTACACATTGAGACAAATGGAATAATCCAGAAGGACTTTGCCCTCAAGCACTTCACACTCTAGTTGGGAGAGTCAATACATAAAAGAGATAGAATAAGTCCTTAAAGGTGTGGCTATTTTTTGAGGGAAGAAGCATTTTTCTTTTTGCCTTTGTATCTTCAATGCTTAGCATAATACCTGGTACTCAGTGTATTCTGAGTTGAATTTCAGATTGTGAAATTTGGGTTCATTTCTTCATTTCCTATTCCAATCATTTCAACCAACAAACACTTAAGAAGCTGTGTTGAAGGCATTAGTCCAGAGTCCCCCCACACATAAAACAAGTCCACACAAACATTCCAGAAATACTTGACCTACAGTCTCGGACCCACAATGCCTCAACCCAGTCTTAAGACTCAATCTGATGCCTATAACATCTGAGTCAACCTCTTCTGAGCCCAGGACAGGCAGTTTTCAACTCCACTGATGAATCCAGTGCTCATCTGTGTGACCTTGGAAAAGGCACCTGGGTACTTTGGGTACTTATTTAATCTTCTATAAAATGTTATGAGAATCTCAAGGTTTTGGGAGAATTAATTAGTGCTCATAAGAGTGATCTGACATCTGTAGATGAAAGGCCCAGGAAGTCCAGGATGTCACTACATTTATTACTCAGAACAATGATAATTATAGGGAACTATACTCCACCTAGCCAAAGCATGAGTGGGGGCAGTTCTGCACCTCTGAATTCTACTGGGAAGAGAAGTTTGGTCCTGATACAAGGGTTTGCAAAATGAAACCCTGTGGAGTGTGTGTGCTTGTTTCAATAGCTGGAGACTGTGGTGTCCTCTCCTGAAATCAAGTCTATAGTTCTATATGGTTGGAGATCTGAGGAAACAGGCTAAGGAGAGGAAGAGAATAAGGCACTAAAAGTTGTCACAAAATACAATACCAGGCAGGTCAGGAGCTGGTCTGGAATTTCCCACCTCAATTAAGTCCTCACAAATTATCATCATGTTCCATACAGGGGTTCATGATTCACTGGCTTCAAACCTCAGCATGTTTGAAAGGAGCTGGAATTTTTAAGAAGTGATTATCATCACCACAAGTCATCATGACCCATCACTACTGAGACTTCCTCCTGTGAGTTGTTATAATTTGTCTCTTAATTCTTTTTTTGACCTCCATTTTTTGGAACAAATTGTAATATTTTATTTTTTTCTAATTACATGTAAAAACATTTGTTAACACTCATTTAAAAAAAATTTGAGTTCCAGATTCTTTCCCCTACCTTCCCTCCCCCCTCATTGAGAAGGCAAGCAATTTGATATAGGTTTTACATGTGCAGTTTTGACCTCTATTTTTTTCTTTTAAAAAAAGTATCAATAATTTTTATATTACCTTCATTTAAAAATATATTTCTTCTTCTTCCTTAACCAAAGTAATATTTTTAGACGGAGAGGAAAAAAGCAGTTAGTATGACTAACACATCAACCAAATCTGATAGAATGTGTGTTGTTCCAAATCCATACTCAACAAAGAAGGGAAGAAGGGCATTTTCTCATCTCTGCTTTTGGGGTCAAGCTTGATCATTATGATTACATAACAGTTGAGGGTGGGGGTTGTTGTAGTTTCCATTTCCATCGTACAATCACTGTGTACATCATTTTCCTGGCTCTCTTCATTTCACTCTGCATCCATTCACATAAGTCTTTCTCGGGTTTCTTTGAATCTATCCCAATCTTTGTTTTTTATAACACAATCGTATTTCATTACATTCGCAGACCATAATTTGTTCCCCAAGTGATGGAAAATTCCTTTGATTCCAGTTCTTTGCTACAACAAAATCTTTTGCTACCAATATTTTGGTGCATGTGGCCCTTTCTCTCTTTCTTTGGTCTCTTTGGGGTGTGTACAGTTTAGTGACTTTCATGGCATAGTTCCAAATTGCTTTCCAAAATGGTTCAACCACTTCACAGTGACACCAACAATGTAATAATGTATTTGTTTTCCCATAGTACTTCCCATAATTGTCATTTTCCTCTTTTGTCACTTTTGACAATTTGATGGGTGTGAGGTGGAACTCAGAGTTATTTTAATTTGCATTTTCCTATTATTAGTGCTTTAGGGAATTTTTTCATATGGTTATTCATGGCTTGTATTTCTTCTTTCCCATTTTTTTTTTACATTATTTCCCTTGATAGTCTTGACCTATTGTTCCTCCAGGTGAATTTTGTTATTATTTCTTTTACCACTATACAATTTATTTCCAGTCTCTCCCTCTCTGATTCAGCTCCTTCTGCCTACAAATATATCTATGTCTCCTATCCTGAAAAATCTTTAGTTGATCCTTCCATCCCTGCTACTATATAACTATATCTCTTCTGTCCTTTGTAGTTATTCCTCAAAAAAGTTATCTACAATAGGTGCCTCCACTTTCTTTTCTCTCATTACAAATCCAGCTTCTGAATTTATCAATCCACCAAAACTTTTCTCGCCAAAGTTATCAGTGATCTCTTAGTTATCCAATCCAATGGCTTTATCTCAGTTCTTACTCTCCTTGACCTCTCTGCAGCCTTTGACACTGTTGATCACTCTCTCCTTCTTGATACTCTCTCCTCTCTAGGTTTTCAGGACACCAATCTCTCCTGCTTCTCCTCTTACCTATCTGACCTCTCCTTTTCAGTTTCCTTTGTTGGATCCTTATCCAAATTACCCTCTCTAAACGTAAGTGTTGCTTAGGGTTCTGGTTGTCCTTCATGTCTGAAAACTCTTTTTCCTCAACTCTACCTATTGACTTCCCTGGTTTTCTTCAAATTCTAACTAAAATCCCTTGAAGAATCGCCTTTATGCCAGGATGAGAAATTGGAACACTGCTAATATAAATTCCATTTTTAATCTACTTATAACTACCCAAATATACAGTTTTCTCATTTTCTGAGATGTCCTAACAAGGGAAACCAACATGACACTTCACCTAGCAAACACTTGAAATTTATCTGATCAAAGACATTCTAGAGTGTCCTTTATATGCACAATAATCATATTTTCTGAAGTAAAATTTGGGCTATATGGTCTGACAGAGGATATAATACCCTTTTCAAAACCTCAGTGGCTGTATTCATTTTCCACTATGCAAGGCTTTGGGTAGGACAGAAAGTACTAGACATGGCCCTCTATCTCAAGCAACTTACAACTTAATAGGATGATAGAAAATAACTGTCCTAACATGTCATCAAACATGTAAACTGATACAAAACAACAGTAATCATACAATATATAGAAAGAGTTGCCCTCTCCTCTGTTCTACTAGCTCCTCCCTTAGTTTCTGTTTTGGGTCTCCTATACCAGTCTGACTGGTCCTCCTCAGTCTCCTTGGTTGGATCCGTGTCCCACCCATAAAACTCCTCAGCTCAATATTTAAAGCACTTCATAAAATAGATCTTTCCTAGATCTTTAATCATTTTTCTCTGTGACCCCATTTGGGGTTTTCTTGGTGAAAATATTGCAGTTTCCTTATCTAGCTCATTTGGCAGATGAGGAAACTGAGACAAATAGGGTTAAGTGATTTGCCTAGGGTCACACAGCTAGTAAGTGTCTGAGGTCACATTTGAACCCAGATCTTCTTGGGTTATGTCTTCCTGATTCCTGGTCCTGCATTCTCTCCACTGCAACACCTAGCCACCACATTAGAGTTCCTAGTTTCCTTCAAGGCACAGCTCAAATGCTACCTTCTACATAAAGCTTCTCCTGATCCCATTAGATGCTAGTCCAGACATTCTAAACTTATTTGGCCTACCTCCCTCTTTTCAAAAAAGAAAAAAATTACCCAGCATCCCCCTGGAAATCTACTTTCTTAATCTTTTAATGGTTTTTTATTTTTGGAAATTTTCATCATTTAAAAACATAAAATATTATTTTTTTAAATGATGCATCTTAAATTTAATAATCTATTGTAAATTTGTGGGGTTTTCTGCATTGAAATTTTGATGATGCACTATTGCATCATATAACTATAGTATCATATTGTAAACAAGTCATTACATGCACAAATGCTTGCTGATGTATGTTGGACATCCCAACAATGCATGGCACCCTTGCCCACCAACACTTGCTTCTTAAGACCTGCCAGTAGACTTGCATTTTGTGTATTTATTTGGAAAATAATGATCACTAGGACTTTAACTCTGTTATACAATAGATGAAACATGTACAAATGTTTTTTCAAAAATTTCTTCTCTTCTTTCCTTATGCTTCTGCAGCCCCTTATTTTTATTCAACACCCCCCACCCACCCAATCCATCGAAGCTATTACTGCCCCGCCCACCCCCAATTGTTCCAGTGCCTCCCAGGAGGCAACATCGCCAACTTTGGGGAAGACACTCCAGAATGTCTTTGACCAGCTAAATTTCAAGTATGTGCGAGGTTAAGTGTCATGTTGGTTTCCCTTATCAGGACCTCTCTGAAAAAAGAGATGTGCTAGTCCTTCCTGAGCCCTTCGTTTGTTACAGTGCCCTTCTCTTAGGCACCATAGTTAAAAATACAGAAATTCCTTTGTATTTATTTGTGTACTTGCTGTATCCCAAGGAGAATATAAATTTCTTGAGCATCTTTGTAATTCCAGCACATAGCATTGTGTCATATATAGCAATCAATAAATGCTTAATTTAGTTTGTTGAAATATTCTTGGATTAAGAAGAATGAAGAGTGAAGTCATTGAACAACTGGACCCAGAAGGGAACTATTTTGGGAAGATTTCATGAAGGAGGGGAGTGCTGAACAGAGGTAAGCAGCCCCAAAGCTACTTCTTCCGAGAAGCTTTCTTAAAATGATTCCACCCTGCTGTGAATTGGGTTACCTATTCTGGAATGAAATTTGGAATTATGCTAAGAAAGTGATTTAAATGTTCCAAAGATAGATATAGGAAGGTTCTATATGCACCAAAATATTCATTGTAGCACTTTTTGCAGTAACAAATAATTGGAAACAAAATAGCCCATCATTTGGGGGAATGGCTAAAAAAAGTTGTGGCACAGGAATGCAATGGAATATTATTACACCATAAGACACTGGATGTGAAGAATTAAGAGGGAAGTTTTACTTGAACTGATGCAAAGTGAAGGAAGTAGAATGAGAAAAATAATATATAAATATATTTAATATACACATATAAAATATGTATTATATATAACTATATAACATTGCTATATAAATAAAAGCAATAAAGCAAAATCAAACACCGTATGATTATAATGCTCAAGGTTGGCCCCAGAAAATATAGTGCTTTGATGAAGGACTATGAGTGTGGAACTTGGCATAGAACTACTGTCACTCAGTGAACGTGTTAGTTTTGCTAAGCTGCTTATTTTCTCTTCTTTTTTTTGTTCTTTGTTACAAAGGATGGCTTTTTGGATCAAAGAAAGGAAGGGATATGTTTGAAAATGAAAATGATATGAAAATAAAGGGTATCAGTAAAAACAATTTTAATGGGGAAAAAGTAATTCTACCCATTTTCTATTCTACCAGCCCTATCCCTCAGCTACCTTTCCTTTCAAATATACTTCTATATGTTGATAGATTTTTGTTTGCTACATGTGGTCACGTAATCATGTCTCATTTCTAAAAGGTAATGGATTTATATTTTGAATCCTCTTGTGTTCAGCTGTGCAGATGGCAATGCTTTTTTTTCTTACTTTGTATTTAAGTTTTAGTATATAAGTTTAAAATAAATTCATTAAATAATAATAATAATTTTTCAAAGGTACTAGAAATCAGAATTTTATGGAGAACCCACATGGTGCATCATAAATTAAAGATCCTAGCCTAAATTATTGCTTCATTTCCCTGCTTTGACCACCATCTTTTTTGATAAGTGCACATTGTTGCTTTATTGGTTCTGGTTACAGGAGTTGAATGCAAATTTCAATTCCATGGGGATCACCATGATGGGAACTCCATCCACTGATGCAGATCAGCAACTTGTTCGTAACTTATGGTCCCAGAGAGTTGCTGGGGCACTGGGAAGTAACAGTATCTCACAGCAGTGTTTTCCAGAGGCAGAACAGGAGCCTAGCTCTTCCAAACTCTAAAGCCAGGCCTTCATTGTAGGGAGAAGGAAAGGAAGGGTGGGGGCAAATTTTTATTTAGTGACTTTTATCTGCTAGGCTAAGTGTATTTTTTACAAATATTATCTCATTTGATCCTCACAATAACCCTGGGAAGCAGGTGGTATTGTGATTCCCCATTTGACAGTTGAGGACACTGAGACATATGGAGGTTAAGTGACTTTCCCAGGGTCACACGCCCAGTAAGTGTCAGAAGCAGGATTTGAGCTCAAGTCTTCCTGATTCCAGACCCAAAGTTCTTGACTCTATGGTGCCACCTAGTGGCTTCAGGAGAGTGTGCAACTTGGAATGCTTCAGTAATAAGGATAGCTGAGCCTCCCCATTGCCATGTATCATTTTTCAAGGATAAATTACAGAGAACCAATGAGGTGTATAATTAAGATTATTAGATGTGGAACCAAAAGCCATTAGTATGAGTCCCAGCTACACTACACATAAGCTGTGTGACCTTGTGTAAATCACACCTTCCCTGAGCCTCAGTCTCCTTATCTGTTAAATGGGATGACTGACTTCTCAGTCCTTATTTCAGAGGGTTGTTGTGTTTTGTTCGTAGACTAGTCAGGAGGCCAGTGACACTAGATGGAAGCATACATGTTGAGGAGTAACATGTAAGGAGACTAAAAAGGTGGGAGGGGGTAAGGTTATGAAGGACTTTGAATGCCAAATAGAGCATTTTGTATTTGTTCCTGGGGGTAATAAGGAACCACTGGCGTTTATTGAGCGGGAGCAGGGGAGATGAGCGGATCTGCATTTTAGGAAAATCATTTTAGTGACTGGAAGATGAATTGGAATGGGGAGAAACTTGAGGAAAGTGGACCCACCAACGGGCTATTGCAAAAATCAAGGCATGAGGTGATGAGGGCCAGGACCAGAGTGGTGGCAGTGTCAGCTTTGAATGTCAAACAGAGGACTTCATGTGTGATCCTGGAGGTGAAAGGAAGCCTCTGGAACAGACTGAATAAGAATATGCTATGGTCTACACAGGACACAGTAGTCAATGAATATAGCAATCTACTGTTTGATAAATCCAAAGACTCCAGCTTCGGGGATAAGAACTCACTATTTGACAAAAACTGCCGTGAAAACTGTAACACAGTATGGCAGAAACTGGGCATAGCCCAACATCTTACACCCTATACCAAAATAAAGTCCAAATGGGTACATAATTTAGATATAAAGGCTGATACTGTAAGAAAACTGGGAGAGCAGGAAATAGTTTACCTGTCAGATTTATGGAGAACAGAAGAATTTATGATGAAACGAGCTATAGGGAACATTATGAAATGCAAAATGAATAATTTTGATTACATTAAAAAGTTTCTGTACAAAGAATATGCTATGGTCAAACCTGTGCTTTAGGAAAGTACTTGCTTTTCCTGAGAATTCTGGCAAGTCTCTTCCCATTACTGGACTTTGGCTTCCTCAACTGTAAAATATGGAAATTGGACCTGATGCTCTCTAAGGCTTCTTTCAGCTCTAAATAAATGAGCCAATGACAAACTCCTTAGTGAACAGAAGACATCTTCCAGCTCTTTTGCCTATTTATTCAAAATGCTAATTCATTGTTCAGCACATCAGCCTTACAGTTGAGATTAGCGCCTTACTCTGCTCCCAAAATTCTTAGAATTGACAGGGGACTGAGAAGTAAAGTGACTTACTCAGGGTCAGACCGCTAGAACATGTCAGAAGCCAGGTCTTCCCAGCTCTGGGCCGGTTCTTTTTACTATATATGCTATCTTTCAATTTGTTATTTTTATTCATTCATTCAACTCCTTCCACAAACATTTATTAAGTGCCAACTGTGTTCACTATGCCAGGTACTGGGGATTTAAAAAAAAAATAGGACAGTCCCCTGTCCTCCAAGAGTTATATTGTATGGGGAGAATAAAACGGCATGAATGAATGAATGAATGAATGAATGAATGAAAATACACTTAGTAAGTCTTGCTATGAGCACTATGCTAGGTGCTGGGGATACAGATAGAAAAGTATGACCTATTTGCTCTCAAGGGTTGGACTAATGAGAGACATGTATAGGATGTTTCATCTGTAGGTGTGACAGAAAGTCCCAGTAGTTCTCAGAGTGCCGTGATAAGGTTGATGATAATGTCATTAGTGTCATTTATGTTGTCATATCATTTCTGATTTTGAACCATTTAAGAATGCCAAGGATTTTTCTGGTCCACAGATAAGTAAGCACAACAGTGATTTGAGGAAGCAGAGACCATTAATAACTGAAAGAATCAGGAAGGGTTTACGAAATGGCACCTCAGCTAAACTTTTAATGAAGCTAAGGATTATGGGAGGTGGAGGCTAAGGTGGAAGTCCATTACAGGCATGGGAAAAGCCTGAGGGAAGGCACAAAGACAGAAGAGGAAATACCAAATTTGGGGATCAGGAAGTGGGCTAGTTTGACTGTGCCATTGGAGAATGTGTGAAGAGGAGTAATGGAAAATTAGTCTGGAAAGAAAGGAGAAGCTCAGATTGTAGAGGACTTTGATAAATATCCCTGGAGACTTACTGCTAGAAAATAATTGTCCAGGATATTTCTGGCTCCTTGACAACCCTTTCCTGTTTTGACAGCTAGAAATTAGCCTTTTAAGTAAATAAAAAAGTATGTGTGTGTGTGTGTGTGCGTGCGCGCGGACGTGTGCGTGTGCATGTGTGTGCGTCTCATGATGGCTATGGCTAGATACACACACTTGAACTGATGGTTAGTCTAATCTTTAGACTAGTTTCCTTTGTTTCACCACTTTTTAGCTTAAGTTTAAGTAAAAGTGCTTTTACTCATGTTTCTACATTTTCCTCTTAAGAAATCACAAGCTCAATGAATGGAACCATCCATTGGGACAACACTTGTAAGAAGCTCTTTTTGCAATTCCGAAGAATGAATTGCTATTCTACTCTATCTTATCTTAGAAAACAACCCATTAAGCTACTTTTAACATCCCATTCTCTGCCCCCACTTTTTTGAATTCACTTACAGCATTTTCTTTTTTTCAGATGCCTCCACCCCATTGTGGGGGACAGTCTCATAAAACCAGGCAAAGAGTAGCTTAGTGACTTACATGCTCACACTAAAGTTATTTTCTAGACAGAAAAACGTAAAAATGGAAGGTTGTTGACACCTTTAAATGGAGTGGCAAGTCTAACACACACAAATATAGTAATATTCATGTCAGTTGCAAAAGACCTGAGGACAGGAACCAAGACTTGTCTAGTACATTTTCTGCAACTATTTGAATAAAGAGGAAACCACCTCCACCATCATTTTTGGGACTGTTAGTTCTCAAAAATTACTGAGGAACACAGTTCCTCTACTGGCAAGAACCAAGGAATACTTGAAAAAATAGTAGATCAGTAGCTTATCAGGAGGTAGATGATGTATAATGTTTCTGACTTAGTTTTCTACACCTGACTGTAAGACTGTAAGACTGTAAGAGGAAGCAGGCAAATTCAAAAGGGGATTGTAGAGAGAGGCGAGAAGATCTCTTTCAAGGTTAAGGATTCCTTCTAAGTCACTTTTATGACCAACGGTCCCCCTGACTTTTTTTTTTAACTTGATGTCAATCCCCAGGATTTAAGAGTACTGCCAGATATAGGTATAAAGAAGCCAACTATGGTACAAAGTCTCCTGATGTGATGAACTTCTAAAACATGAAGTCATTTTTAAGACACGCTTTCCAAAAATTCATAAATTGTTGGTTTTAAGTCAACTTCTCCAGTCCTTATCTTGCAATTCTGTGAAATCCCAGGCTCTTAAAACTCTGCTCAGTTTTCCAGAACCTTGGGGATACTAGGAGACAGAAGTGTTTTCTTTGAACCAATACTAAGAATTAGAAAGAAAGAGATATTTTTCAACAGAAAGTATAACTTCCCATGTAATTCCAAAGGACTTCTCTACATCAAGGAATAACTTGCTTTAGAAATTTACTTTGGAACCTTACAGATGGGAGTCAATTTACCATTAATTGTGGGAAAGTCTCTTTGACAAGAAAGAGTGATTATCTCTGTTCTTTGAAAGGTTAAGATTAATGCCAAATCTCTGAAAATTATATTTGGAACCAGCAGTCTTTGTTTTCTCCTTCCTCTCTCTGATTCATTCCCCCTATTAAAAGCCAGGTGTTTTTGGTCTAGCTGGATCATGAGAATAATATAGGGCTGCCTGAGAAGTCTCAGTGCTTTTAGCTTAAAGCTTCACTAAGACTTCTGGAACACCCCACAAATATGGGAACCAACAAACCAACAAAAACCCCTCAAATAAGAAAATTCATGATTGGGTTTATAAAGTAGAATGGTCAACAAGATCATTTGGATGCTCTACCCATGAATAACTAAGAACTATCTGTACCCACCTGAATTCACCTTCGTAATCAAGCAGAAGCTTGTGATTAAACCATTAGGAATTAATGCTGCCAGGCATTTCTAAGGAATGCCATGAAACGCCCAAAAAAATCTAGAAAAAAATTAGTTGTATTTCAGCTTAAATATTCATGTGATTTAAATGTAGGTGTATCTATATTCTTGCACAAAAAGTCCTTTTGTGGGGGTAGGGTGGAAAGTAAAGAGAAATCACTGACTTCCCTTCAAGGCTATTGTACATCACTTAGGAAAGTTATGCTCAAATACTTGCATATTTGACAAGCAGTTGGTTGATGCCTCACATAACTTCTCCCCAGTGATTTTGCTTTGAAAGAAATAAGTTTTATGAACATCTCCTTCAAACGACTTTATCTTTTTATTTCAAGTAAAATCAGCATTTCCATATACATAGTAGATTGTATTGTGAATCTCTATTATGTACAATTTCCTTTACTTTTTAAGTATATAATAAATTAAACATGTAGCTTTCAAAGCTGTCCTGCCTGTCCATGTTGCCTTCTGGTTTTCTTTCTACTCTCTTAAATACTAAAAAACAAACAAACAAAAAAACTTCAGTTACTTAAAAAAAAAATCAACCCTGTTGTTAACTCTCTTCTCTCTTTGAACCCTGTTACTGCCTCTCTCCCTCTTGCTAGCCTTTGAAAAGTAAATAAATAAAAATAAAACCCTTAGAACACAAATGCATAATCAAAGAAGACAAATTCTTACACTTGCTATGTCCAAAACCCTAAGTGTGCCCTGCATCTTGAGTCCGTCTCCTCTCTGTGAGGAGAACGGTATGTGTCTCATCACTGGTTCTCTGGAATTGTGGCTGGTTATTGCACTGATCAAAGTCGTTTGTCTTTACAATGTTGTCATCATTTTGTAAATGATGTTCTACTCATGTCATTCTCCATCAGTTTCTAGGCTCCTCTGGAACAACTCTTTGGTTATTTCTTACATACAAGAATATTCTATGACATTCATATACCACAATTTGTTCATCAGTTCTTCAATTGATGGGTATCCCCTCCGTCTGCATTTCTTTGCCACTAAGAACAAGCTTCTACAAATATTTTTATGGACCCTTTTTCTCCTCCTTTGGTTTCTTTGAGGCACAGGCCTAGTAGGAGTATCACTAGGTCAAAAGGTAAAAACAGCATTTAATTTACCTTGAGAAATTATGGCATTTCCTTATTTTACAAAGTCATTTTAAAATGCACTTGAACAAGTGTTTCTTACAAAATATACTTTTGTATGTTTTTGAAAGTAAAAAAAAAACAGTAAAATTAGTAAAGTAAAAATACAGTCCACAATTGATGCTAACCATTTGGTCCTATCATTCTGCTCAAATGACCACTTAAGAGTTTACATTTATTACTACAGACAGTACCAGCTGGACTGGAATCTCAGTGACCAATCACAATTAGTTCACACTCTTCCGAGCTTCTCCTAAGAAGTCGTAGGCCTGCTCTGAAATGTCAAAAGGTTCATGAATACCTTCTGGTGACAGTAAGGCGTGAAGAGCGCCAGAGTTTTCTTGGTTTTGCTTAAGGAAGTCATAAGAGACTTTCCATCGAGTAGCTTCTGTTTCTTCTTCGGCCCATCTGAATGGCGGGAGGAGCGTGGAATGTAGGAGGGGGTACACACAATCATGGTAGACGAGGATGAACATGGACTTCAGAAACTCTCTGTCTCTCTGGGGAGACACACACACACACACAAACAAATAATCATTTAGGAAATTATTAAAAACATACAGACCTTGTTAGATACTTATGCTGCCACTTGACTGCCAAGAATTTTCCACTATGTCTGTCCTGTCCTTCCTGGCATTACTTGCTTTAGACCAGATGTGTCAAACATGTGGCCCATGAGCATGTAAGGCCCACAATACTCCCAAGTATGGCCCAAATCAGATTAAAATGTAATTGAGAAATATTTTACAAATTAAATAAAAATATAATAAGACAGACAATATTGCATTTTAAAACTAAGTATGAGACCCACAGGGACCCTTATGTATAGTTTAATAAGCCCCCAACTTTATGTGAGCTTGACTGCTTTAGACAATGGCTTTGAAGCTTAAGTTTTATATTTTAAGCTTAAGGAAGTTTTTGCACATATATCTGTACAACTAAGTCAGAGGGGACTGTGAACTTGGTTTTAAAAATATTTTGATAACTACATTTCAATGTAGTTTCCTTTACAATCCTATAATCACTTTGTTTTGTGTATTTAAAAACATTATTCTAAGAAGAGTTCCTCAAGCTTCACCAGACTACCAAGGAGGGGTCCATGACACATACCAAAACAAGTAACTCTTGGTTTAAGTCTAAGTTTCTTTTTAAGAAGACTTGTTAACATGATTAACAAAAGCCCAGGGAGTTGAATAATATATCATGGAAGGCTGTGAGCTAAACCTCAAAGCAGAACTGAGATCTCTGCTTTTATCTTCTACCTGATAGCAAAAATTAACCAAATTAATGTAAAATTATGTTAATGGATAAGAACCGTTTAATACATTACCCCTCCCAGATTATAAACCTGCTAAGCCTTTAACAGGAACATTTCAGCTCTTCTTTCACTGACGCCCAATTTCAATGCCTCATGTGGTGAAAATGTGAACCTTAGTTAGTGGAGATTATATTAGCAGAACACAAGCTATGGTAGGTCTTAGCAAACTTGAAAAGCTTTATACCTGGGCTCACACCAGACCAGGCATCTGTCATCCAAGGGTGAGCCTCATTCAATTTGGTCAAGCTCATCACCAGAAGGATGGTGAAGTTTTAAGGGTCATTACAACTCATGAAGACAAACTATTAAAATACAAAGACCCAGGCTGTTTCCATGCAAATAAAATCACAGGTGTTTTTTAAGTACTGAAATATTCAGTATGTTTTGCCAAAGGAGTGACTCAGATGGGAATTTCTAGTTGATGGAAGATCTCTTGAGCATGGCAGCCTCATAACTAGACACTGTTACCCATACCGCTTGTGGACGGGCCTGGCCTTGAGCAGAGCACTATGACAAATGCAGAATTAGAAATATATGAAACCTACCAATTCCAGCATAAGCCATGTATAGGCTATGCATAATTAATATAGGCCAATCTGATGTGGATATAATATTTGTATTTTTAAATTAAGGAAAAAAAAATAATTTTGGCCTCTCATTCCCTAAATTTTTTGTAGTTCAGCCTTCTATTGAGAGGTTGTATAGACAGGCCTTTAGTCATTAAAAAATACCGATTTTTTTCAACATGGCAACAACTTTACCACCCTGAGCCAAGCACTTTTCAATAAGTTCAGTTTAGCCGAGTTTCTGTTCTTTTTTTTTTCCCTTCCTTATTGTTTTTGTACCCACAGCTGGAAGGTTTTTGTAAAGATAAGACTGAATCTGGCAGCCAATCAGAAGGTCTAGATCAGAAATTTCCTTTCAAGATAGTGAAGCAGATTTAAAATGAACATTTTTATTAAATGTTTCACTGGGAATAAAAGGAATTCCTACATCAAGAAAGGAAAGTCCACACCCTTCTAAGATGTTTATTTGTTTGATTTGTAGTCATATAAAATACAATTTTATTTTGTTGGGACATGCTAGGGCCACATCTATTTTAGCCTGATAATGCAAAAATAGCTAAGTTTTATTAGGGGAAGAAATTACCTTTTCAGATCTCTTAAAAGTACTTTCTTTTTCAGCCCATGCAGTCTAAAAATTAAATATAGAAGTTTATATTAGTCTGAGTATTTAGACATATGCAAGTATAGTCTGTGAATAGGAGTGTCGAGGTTCAAAATTGGTGCCCCATGGGTCTGGGGAGGAAGTCAGAAAATGTCACACTTAGAAACTAAAGCTATGAAGAGTCAACATAAAACAGATGAGTTAAACAACTGAAGAAATAATCCACCTGAGTAGACAGCTAATTAGGTGCTGATGAAAACATCCCAAATCTCCTCAAGGGACCAGGGTAGCTCCCCAAACCAGTCAGCCAGACAGTTAGTCAATCAAGTCAGTCAGTTAGTCAACAAGCATCTATTAAGTGCTTACTATGTGCTAGGCTTTATGCTGGGGCCTAGGGGTTACAGAGAGAGTCAAGAAGCTCCCAATTTATTGGCTGAGATAACACATAAATAATTGTGCACATGAGATATAGAGAGACTGGCTGATATCAATGGGAAAGCCTTAAGAGTGTAGTGGAAGTGGTGCCATGTTGACTGGGAAAAGCTTCCTGCAGAAGGTGGGGTCTGAGCTGAGACAAGAGAGGAAAGTATGCCAGGCAGAGAGGACAGATGGTGGGTGCCAAGGCAAAGAGATGAGAGATGGAGAGTCGTTGAAGAGAAACAGCAAAAAGACCAGGAGATAGTAGAGAGAATAAAGTTTAACAGGACTGGGAAGGGAGGGATGGGCTGGCTTATGAAGGGCTTTGCACAAAGCCCTTTACATTTGATCCTGGAGGTAACAGGGAGCCACTGGGGTTTATTGGGTGTGTGTGTGTGTGTAACATGATGAGATCTTTAGCAAGATCACTTTGATAGCTGAACAAAGGATTGATTGGAGTGGGTAGAGACTAGAGGCAAAAATCAGAAGTAAACCAAAGTGTCCCCTAAATTCTCAAAAGACCCAAATTCCACTAAGGTGAAATAAAAATGAGATACAATCTAATTATTATGACATGTCTGTGTTACATGGTGGAAAATGAGGAGATGGGGGCAATGTTTGAAACAAACCACAAATAAGATCTGGGCTCAGTCAAAATCCTGTGAGTCAACCCATGTCTGTACATGCTTGCCTCCTACATGACCTGGTTCCCATGAGTTTTACAAATATGTCCCTCCCTTTACCCTTCTCTTTGCTAGGGCAGACCCTTCTACATGTAACCCTGATGCCATCCCTTCTGTTTTCTCAAAAAGATTCCTCCCTGTGGGGCAGCCAGGTGGCACAGTGCATAGAGCACTGGCCCTGGAGTCAGGAGGACCTCAGACACTTGACATTACTAGCTATGTGACCTTGGGCAAGCCACTTAACCCTAACTGCCCTGCCTTCCCCCCTCCAAAAAAAAAGAGTAAGAAGATTCCTCCCCAATCACTTCCTTATGCCCCTTTTGTGCTCCTCCCATCTTCACTTCCCTCCTCTCCCTTGGTTCCTTCCCTATTTCTTACACAGATGCTCAAGTAAGTCTCCATTATCTTAAAAACAAAACAAATCAAAACCCTCAGTCGATACCACCATCCCTGCTGGATATCAGTCTATATTTCTCCTCCCTTTCTTAGTCATTCCTTGATAAAACTATTATTCTTCCGTTTTCTTTCCTCTTATTCTTCTAAACCTTCTGCAATCTGGCTTCCATTCTCACCATTCAACTGAAGCTCCTCTCTCCTCCAGTTACCAACGACCTCTTAATTGCCAAATCTAACAGCCTCTTCCCAATCCTCATCCTTCTTGACCTTCCTGCAGCCTTTGACTTTGTCAACCACACTTCCCTCTAGCTCTGAGTTGATTTGATTATCACCTTGAATGTAGGTGGGTGGTTTGGTTGGGAGACCATATGGCCTACTGGCAAGGAGTAGGTGTGGATGGCCAGATGCCCCACACCCCACACTGAATGCTAATATAAGTAAAGCATTTTGCAAACCTTAAAGCATGATATAAATGTTAGATGTTATTATGGCTACTATTATTTGAGTGTGTGTGGGGGCATTTCTGCTTTTTATAAATTACTTAGCAAAGATATGGTCTATGAAATGGCAAAAAATATATATTTTACTACAGGGGAGTGGCATTACATACTTTTAGCCCATAAAAATGGGCTTGAATTTTGGCTCCGACACCCATTACCTGTGTGAACAAGAATAAGTTGTCTAATCTCTCCATGCCTCAATATCATCATGTAAAAGGAGGTGGTGCTAGCTATCTCCCAGGGCTGCTGCAGGGAGCAGTGACATAATGGGTCTAAAGCAGTTTTACACATAAAGTGGTACATGTTACAATTATTATGATTACAATATTTTTATTAACATGAATACTATACAGTTTGAACAATGTTCCATTAGCATACACATCATTATAAGTTTTCCAGAAGAGGAATAATTAAAGTCATTGTTAAAATTTTCAGTCTTTTCTTGAGTATGCAGTGCTGCCTGCTGAAATGCATATGTATATTTTGTGTACGACATGTTTGTATGTATATATGTGTGTATACAAATGCACGTGTATATATTTATACATGCACACACAAAACAACTTGCATTGGCAGAAAGAATTCCTTATGTGTGTGTATGAATGTACACATGTATGATATGTACATATGTTTACATGAAGTCTGTATCAGTTGACAAAGTGCCCATGTTAATGAAATGACAGATCCTTAAGGTATTAAAGAAGTACAGAGTAGCTTCAGATAACAGGCTACTTCTTTCACCAAGTCATTTGAAACCAAATGTGTTCATGCCTGTGTAAGCCTATGTATTCGTCAGGTCAAGCAGGGTTTGCAGTTGAAAGGGACCTTAGAGATTATCTAGTCCATCCCCTTTAATTTATAGATAAGAAAATTAGACAGGAGAGCCCAGAGAGATCTCAGGGTAGCCAGAGGAGAACGATAATAGCATCCAGAAAACTCAGGGAAGTATCTACAGAAGCCATGACCTACTGTGTATGAACGTAGGCACGTGTGTGCATGTGCGTGGCAGCATGAAACAGTGGAGGGAGAGACTGACTTGGAGCCAAGACAAACTGAGTTCAAATCCTGCCTTTGATATACACCGGTTGTGGTCCCCCAGAGAGGTTGCTGACCTGCATATGCCAATGAAATCACAAGTCATTGGACTTGTCTGTCTCTCTATCTGTCTGCATGTCTATCTGTCCGCCTATCTGTCTGTCTGTCTATCTACCTATCTACCTTCTAACTCTCCCCTAACATTTCCTCCAGCAGTTGCATTCTTCTTGTATTCACTTAAGTCTTACATCAGAATGACAATTTGATAAAAAGCAAAAAATCGCCAACTGCCCAATAAGAAAAAAAACACCAAGATTAAATGAGAAAATAAACCAAACATTTATCTACAATAATTAACAACAGCAATCATGATGCATATCACATACCCTAAGTATATCCATCAGGTCAGGTTGTTCCATGAGTTTAGGAAAGGTTGCTAGAATTGGATTACTAATTAAATCTAAAGTGGAAAAGAAAAGAAAATGATTTCATGGAACTTTCATTCACTGAAATATATTTTGTTACAATAATTATTTTTTAAAAAGTATTACCATTTATATGTATTATACAAAAAGAGCTGGCATAAGTATCAACCTGGATAAGTAAGATTTCCATATTAATAATACCAATTAAAGACCCCAAATTTTAGTGAGAAGGATTTGCAGGTACCTAGCCAGCAATCTGAATGACCTGCTACATTAACTACTTTTAAAATTAATGTAAAAATGAGCTATTTTATGACAGAATTGAATGAAATGCATTATTATGGGCATATGCAAAGAGTTCAATATGCAAGAATTCTACACAGACTAGAACAGTAAAGTGTTCTGTAACTATCATTCATTCATTCATTCACTCAACAGACACTTATCAAGTGTCTGCCCTGTACAGAGCATGGTGCTGGGGGAGCTACCCCTGTCTTAACAGTTCAGTAGAGGGAAAAGATCCATACACAGATTAACTATGCTAAACAATACTGTATGATAAGTGCACTCAACAAGTACAAGCCAAAGGGCTCTGGCTGTTACTGATCAATCTAGGACCCCTGATGGATAGAATTTTATTGGGCTGAACTGTGTGCAAGCTCAAACAACCTCTCCCTGCTCACGGGAAAATGTAACATCCTTTAATTTCCCTGAGGAGTTGCTTCACCCATGAAACTTTTCTTGTCATTATAATACGTCCCAAAGCACATGACTGAAAAGCTTGCCTTCTCCCTACAGTTACTGCTTCCTTAAATACAGCTAGTTCTCTCCATGCACGTCCCGTCTTCCTCCTATTTATTTAAGAGGCATTTCCAACAAGGGCACAGATCCTGAACACAGCTGACATGAAAAAAATGTACCAATAACACTCAGACTTATCCCAGAGATAATGTTGCCCCACATTTTCCACTTTAGACGCTTTGTTTAAATATGACAATTTTTTTCAGCATCATGTATCATATGAAGTAGAAGCTTCCCTTCCTGTTCAATAAGTTTAAATGTGAAACAAACAAGAGCGGCAGGTAACCTCCAAAGCCAGCGCAGAGCTCTTCCGGTCCTGAAGCCTCCTGAGACAATCACCCTGTAAGCAAAGTCCAGGTTAAATGGGAGTGCGGTGGATGGTGTCAGGGAGCTGAGACAGGCAGCAATCAGCAGCACCGTCTGACGGCTCCTAGAATAACCTGCTGTCAGGCAAATGGCCAGGGGCCAAGCCACTAAGCTCTGCTGACAGGCCCTACCTTGACCTAGTGAAGGAGAGAGCCAGCCAACCATGACCGTTCTAAACTTACAGAAACAGAGAACACCTACTCCCAAGAAAAGCACGGGCCGATAGAGCTGAAACTGAGAGCATGGGAAAAAGCCTCACCAGCATTCTGCATGCTTATCCTGTCTTTCAGGAGCACATCACCAAGAATTTCTCGATAGAACACCAACAGGTGAATGTAGCACATACTTCCTATTAATGTTTCTGGTAGTAGACTATTAAAGAAGAAGAAAAAGTTCATTTAAAAAAGAATACAATTCAGCCCAAAGTCTTTGTAACGAACAGCTCTGGAGCACTGCTTCATTATGCAGTAATTATAGTAATGACTTAAAGGAATGTCCCATCATGCAACTGGCTAATCAAAGACAGAAAACTTTCCAAATAATTTTATATTCTTCTAAATATGTGTTTAAGTGCCAACTACATGCCTCTGTGCCTGCTTTCATGTTTGTTTCTTAATATACTCACAAGTCTCAAGTTAAATGTCAAATAAAAAGAATCATTGTAAAGTTCCGGCTCTTTAGGCATTTTACAACTTGTCGGTCTGATACATTCACAAATGTATGAAAGAGTGAAAATCTAACTTTAGAAAGGCAATTGTGTACAACTGTGCAGAGTATCTTGAAACATACAGTGCAGGATGTACACATAATAACCATCGTTGGCAGTGAGCAGGAGGAAGCTTCTGTGTTAAGGAAAATCCTGAGTGGTTAAATAAAGGGTCCTAACTTTAATCAATACCCTTTCTTAGCTACAAGAAAGGGAGCATTACCAAGAAGAATGCATTACAGATGTTAGGACCAGATGCTGCCATTCTACTGAAAGAATAAAATAAACTACAACCTTATCTTAGGGAGCCGGTTCTCTAATTAGGGATCATCTGGTTTTCCCTGTCCAGGGACCCCTAGGAAGCTCTGTACTCCTAAAGTTAGAGTAGAACTATAGCTAGAAGGACTGACTTCAATCTCCAAAACTAGACTCACAACCCTACTCATACAAATGTACCCTTAATGCAGTATACAATAGGCTTTAATAAAATAAAGTTACTTTTATTTTGTGGGTAATTGGCATTTGGCATTCCCATGCCTTGCCCTGTAATTAGTGGAGTCTGTGCAACTGAAAACAGAAGTAAAAAGGAAACTGAAGTAACAAAAATCAAACAGAAGAACTTCTGATAACAATTTGAGTATTTGGGAATATTTAAAATATGGGCTCCTGCCTAAAGTTTCAAAACAGTTCTCTGAGCTAGATAATAACCACACTTTAAAATTATTTCTCTTATTCATCAAAAAGTAATGTAAATATTCAACACTTTACATTTTTCTCTTAAAATGGAGGTACTGCTATTTCCCACCTTTTGCTCTCAAAGGTACTGAGATAGTAACAGTTCATTAACAATAAGCATAAGATGAGGTCCAATGATCTACCATTTCTGTGTGCGGTTTCCCCATTAATGGTAATAGATTTGCACTGGTTCATCCCTATGTACAGCTGAGCTCCTTTACAAGTCAGCATTTAGCACAGTGTCTACCACATAGTAGGTGCTTAATAAATGTTTACTGACTGATATGTCCAGGGCTGCTGGTCAATGAGAGGAGGCTGTGGTCGTGGAGCAGTGTGAAGATGACTTCTATGGGGAACTGAATCCATGCTTCACCAGCACAAGGCCCTGGAAAAACAACTAAGTTTTTTACTAGCCACATCAAGCTGGGAAAACTTTGGGTCTAGGTCCAGCAACATCTTCTGTTCAGTTGAAAGACTGTACCTATTGTCCAAGGACCAGCCTAGCTCAGTTCAGAGGCTTGTCACAAGAAGGCTGACTACTGGGGGATGATTTGCCCTAGCAACTCATCAAATGAGTCTACTAGACTTATTTCTTCTATAGAGTTTTGGAACTATAGAGTACTGAAATAATTATATATATATATGACAAATAGAGAAGAGGAAAGTAAACTAAGGCACTAGCTTAGATAGATCTAGAATGGACAAATTCTTAGGGGTGAAGTGCTAGGTTTCCATTGGGTCACCCATTCATAGTCTCAAGGTGACAGCAACCACCTTCAGGTTAATCTGCAAAAAAATTAGAATTATTGGACGGGCAGGGAGAACAGGTGCACTAATAATGTGTTGTCAGTGGAGCTGTGAAGTGGTAACTATTCTGGAAAGAAATTGGAGCCACATTCAAAGAGTCACTGAAGCACATCACTAGTGCTGATCTAGTGCCTACACTAGTGCTAGACTAGTACTGACCACTAGTCTAGCAGAAGGAAGGTTGGCTTCTTCATCGTTCAGGACTTCTGAATGCCAAGCAAGCTAAATCACCTATTTCTCATTCATCTCTTCCATTCATGATATGCAAGTATCACTGCGTAGTTTTAAAGTTAGAAAGACAGGCTAAAAAGAGTATTTGGAAGAATTTTTCTTTGGTATTTTTTTTTGGCAATAGCGCTTAATATATGCAATGGAAAAAGTTTTACTATAAAATGTCCAGCTCTCAATGGGAAATGAGAAAAATGACAAAATCATAGATAAATACCATAAATGATACCGCAGATAATTGATACCAAATTTCAACCAAAGTTTCTACATCCTCCAATTATATTATTATATTTCAAGAAGAAAACTAGACTGATTTGTACATTACTGCCTCTTAAATTTCTCTAATAACCCTTTGTACAAGTGATAATGAGTATTAAAATTGCCAATAGGCAACAAGCAAGTAAAGCAAAGGCACAGATAATCCAGACTGACTAATCAACTTGTGAATAACTCAGCAGTGAGCACACGTGGAAAAATCAACACCAACCTCAATATGCTTCTTGACCTTCTATTCAGAGATCTCAGTTTGACCAAGAGTTGAGGTTGTCTCCTCATTGTCATCATCTGATGAAAAACACTGCTGGTTGCTTTAAAAAAAAATTAGAAATACATCTGAGAACTGATATTTTGGATAGTGTTATAGAGGAAAAGGACTTTAAACATACTTATCAATTAGAAAAGACAAATTATACAAAATGTTAGTCATTAACATCATGAGTAAAGGCGTGGAAGAGACAAGGTCTAGTGACGCTGGATATCATTCTTCCCCAACATATGGAGCCCAGAGAATAAAATGCCACCCCATTTCGTGAGATGAATGACAGCATTAGCCTCAGCTAGAGTTTATAAGATGATCATAAGGAAGAGCAAATGTGGGGTTAACTCTAGGGAAATGTGCACTGTAACACAAACTCCAAGTTCTTCCACTAGGTTTGGCAAACCTTTCTGAATAAATGGAAAAATCCTAAATTAGAAGCAAACAGGAAGGAGGCAAAACAAACTTGAGATATGGGAAAAGGACTAATTAAATGGGGGATCATCTACCTCTCTTCTTGGCTCCCACATTCATTCTCATATTCTCTCCCAGGACAATGGGCTCTCAGAGAAGGACAGCCTTTAACATTAAATCTGGTACTTTCTAATGCTCAATTTAAGTGATAGCTTGTATAGGAAAATATATCTATGGTATACTATTTTGTGCTTAGTAGAAAAGGGTTCCTTTCTTTGATACATCTCATCTCTGTTAAATCCTTAAGAAAAAGAAAGTTTATATATAAAAGTATACCTCTTCTGGAAACTGAAGGATCCACTTCAATGCCTTTCTCATAAGGAGTACCACCATTCAAGTACAGTTCATAGGTTCTGTAGAAAAAGAATAATTAATGCTCTCAGTATGTTTTGAAAAATATAGGGAAAAAAAATCAAGCAGTATCTAGTTCATTTTGGTCTTGTGGTATCTTTTTAACATAAAAAGGTATAATAACATCACCATAAAAAAATTTACCTAGATGCCTGTTTTCCCATGGTAACTTGCTATCCATTATATAAGAGGCATTCTCTGGAAAGAAACTGAAAATGACTTACTTGGGAGGAACAGGTATTCCACTGGCATCAAAAAGTTTCAGGAAGACCCAGCCACAACTTAATTCTCCTTTTTCGCCAGTTGACTAGAAGAATGAAACAAACATAAAACTCGACATCTGAGTATCCCCGAACAAACAAAGATTTTTTTTGGTTGGAAACACAAATACAAACACATATTCTAAAATATTTTTCCAAAGAAAAATAAAGTGACATGTAATCATTGGGTTTCTGGGCCAGCACGAGACCAAAAAGAAATACTATATAACTAATCAGGATGATAGGAGAATGTGATTTGATGTACATCATTGTCACGGTTCCCATATCTAGTTGTTCAAGTTGTTCAAGAGTTGGTGTGATACAGTGGAAACAGTGAAGGAGAGAGGGGCTCAGAAAGTATTATGGTCTTTTAACACTGGATAACTATTAGATGTAGTTGTTTATATCGATGTTTATTGGCAAGTTTTCAATGACATTTATTTTGTAGGTATATGCACCTAAAATACCACTACCACTTAATTTCAAAAAAATGTATACAGTTGCAATCATCTTGGGTTTCTACATACTTTAGGGCTTCTAGGAACCACACAAATTCTTGTAAGCCCCATTTTGCTGGTCTTTTGAGAAACTATAACAACACTTGTCAGTAAATTCTTGTTCATTTCCAAAAGCAGGAACAGCTTTTTAAGAGTTCCTGTAAAATGATACTGGGAAAAGCAAAACTCTTTCTATGAACTTACATTACGAACGTAAGAGACTCCAACTTCAAATAATATTCCAAGTTCTGGTGATGAAGAATTGGATCTGATAAAACAATCCCCATCAAGCAAGCATGGCAAGATACCAGTTACCTTAAAAATAAATGACAAGAATACAGAATCATTAAAGATTTTCCATCCTATTCATTTTTAAGTGGGTTGTATTCTATGACTTACGGTAAAAGAAAAAGGGGGAGTAAAGAGATGGTGGTGTGGAGATAATATAGAGGAGACTGTAAGGATCCAAATTCCAGGTTTCTTCTATGCCACAGTCTCTGAGCAAGTAATTTAATTTCTCTGTATTCCTGTCAATAAACTGGGACTTTGCTCATGACCTGGCCAGAATACTAGACAGTGTGAAGAAAAAGAAAAAGAGCACCTGGAGGTGGTCAAGGGTACTAAAGAATAATCATATTTGGTCTGGACTTGTGATTTCATCCTTGTGGGACATCCTTGCACTGGTCCCTAAGACTAAGAGTCACTTGAGGCACTGAGCAGTTAAGGTACTTGCCCAGAGTCATACAACCAGCATGTGCCAAAGGTAGGACTTGAACCCAGGTCTTCCTGTCTTCCAGGTCAGCTCTCTTTATCTACTCTCCCAGGCTGCCTTTCATATGGTATCTGTTATTAAAGTCCTGCACGACTCTTTGTAACTCTATGGACCACAGCACACCAGGCCCTTGTATCCTCCACTATCTCCCAAAGTCTGTCCAAGCTTATGTTTGTTGTTTCCATGACACTATCTATCTATCTTGTCTTGTCCTCTGTCATCCCTTTTTCCTTTTGCCTTCAATCTTTCCCAATATCAGGGTCTCCTGTCTTCTCATTATGTGGCCAAACTATTTAAGCTTCAGCTTCAGTATTTGACCTTCCAGTGAACAGTCTGAATTATTTTCTGTACCTATTGACTGGTTTGATCTGCTTGCTGTCCAAGGGACTCTCAAAAGTCTTCTCCAACGCCACAAACCAAAAGCGTCAATTCTAAGGCACTCAGCTTTCCTTATAGTCCAACTCTCACAGCCAAACATTGCTACTGGAAAAACCACAGCTTTGATCATACTGACCTGTGTCAGCAAGGGTGTATCTACTTTTTAGTATGCTATCCAGATTTGCCAAAGCTTTCCTTCCAAGGAGTATCTTTTAATTTTATGGTTGAAGTCACCACCTGTCGTGATCCTTGAGCCCAAAAATATAAGATCTGTCACAGCTTCCATTTCTTCTCCCTCTACTTGCCAGAATGATGCAACTAGTTGCTATGACTTTAGTTTGATTTTTTTTTTTATGTTAAATTTCAAGCCAACTTTTACACTCTCTTCTTTCACCCTCATCAAGAGGCTTTTTAATTCTTCACTTTCTGCCAAGAGAGTGGTATCATCTTCATATCTGAGACTGTGGATATTTCTTCTGGCAACATTAATTCTGGCTTGTGATTTGTCTAACCTGGCATTTAGCATGATGTACATTTAATAGGATTAAATAAATAAGGAGATACTATACAGTCTTGTCATTACTCCTTTTCCAGTCTTATACTTGGTTCTGTCACTTCTTGGACTACATATAGGGTCCTTAGGAGACAAATAAGATGGTCTAGTATTCCCATCTCTTTGAGGATTTGCCACCTTTTGTTGTGATCCACACAGTCAAAGACTTTAGTGTATTAGTGAATCAGAAATAGATGTTTTCCTGAAGCTCCCCTACTTTCTCCCTAATCTAGTGAATGTTGGCAATTTGGTCTCTAGCTCCTCTGCCTCTTTGAAAACCAGCCTGCTCTTCTGGTAATTCTTGATTCACTCATTGCTGAAACGTAGTTTACAGAATCTTAAGCAAAACCTTGCTGGAATGTAAAATGAGCACAAGTGTTCAATAATTTTAACATTCTTTGACATATGGTATCTAGATAAAATGAAAAATAGGATTGTGAGGCAGTTTCTCATCCATGGAAGTCCAGGATCTATTGTCTGGCCGCTATTTAATATTGACTCAGGAATTAATTAATTCATTTAATCAAAATCCTACCTATTAGGATATCTTTTGGTGAGTTTTCCTCCAAACTCTGGGAAATACAAATTTACCTAGCATGTTTGCCTGATAGGATTTAGTTTACAAAAAACATTTTCTGAATTCTGCCTGTTTTGAAATCTATTTCCTCCAAGTCTCTACTCAATTCCCACCTTCTGCAGAAGGTCTTTCTCTCTCTCTCTCTAAAGCTCTGAGACAATTTCATCTCTATGTCAGAAGTAACATAAAAATATCATCTAGGACACTTATAAGGCACATATGGGCTGTCCATATTGATCAGAGTAAAGGAAGACAGACAAATGCCCTCGGTATTTAATGAATAAGAGTATTCTTTACACTTATTATGTATTGGGGGGAGAAAAAAAGGTAAAAAGAAATTTACACGATAAATATAAGTTTAAAAGGAATAACAACTTGTACGTTTGTATTTCATATGCAAGCATTTTATTATTTAACTATGTTATGGAAATGCTAGTTTTATTTCATAAATTACAGATAAAAATAAAATTTTTTAAAGGAATAAGTAGAAAGTCTTCACTGTCATTAGAGTTATCCTTCATGGGAGATTTACAGAAAGAGGCATACAGGATAGCGTGTGGAAGGACTGAAACTGGCACAGATGTGGGAGTACCCACTCTGATGAAACCATAGATTCTTTGAAGGACTAAAGCATGATGATTCATAGGAATCATAACTTCAGTGACTCAGAAAAAGGAGTGATTTAAGTACTCGAAGCACTTTTTGGACTTAGGCAAAAATTTAGTCCCAGCTGTAACACTGAGAACTAATTACATAAACATGTAATATACTGCCCATTTCCCCTCCGTAATTTCACGTGTTTTTAAAAGAACAGTACTGTAAGGAGTATACAACGATAGCCAAGTCTTGAAAATTTAATACATTATATTTAATAAGGAAAGAATGTTCATTTTTCACTCCGTTTGTTAAATTATTCACTCACCCGTGGAGAAAAGGTCCAGGTTTTGGGCTTTTTAGGTTGCCATGTAGCTCTGACTGTATGAATATTGCTAAGAACCTGAAAAGACATTTTGATATATGAAATTATCATGGAAAAAAACCCCAGGAAATGCTTTACTCTCTTCCAGATTAAAGAGCTCCACTAATACTGTTATTAAAGTGAGTAAATTAAGATTTCTCAAGATTATACGTGAATTCAGACTTTAGCTCTTGTGCTTGTAATTATTTGTGTTCTGTGAATTATTAAGCATGGTCTACAGAAAAAAAAATAGTTAATGTAATAAATAAAAATTACCTGGTTAAGGAAAGTTAGAGATCAACAGGACCTACAGGGCAATTACCTTAAAAGTTCTGATTCAATTAAATTTTAGAAAACATTTTAAATATCCAGAATATGCACAGCACTAGATGGCTTCTGAGGTGCCTTCCAACTTCATTAGTCTTATAATATAAAAACAAAGATGAAAGAGTGCCTGTCCTCGGGGAGCTTATATTCTATTGAGAAGATATGTGTGTGTATGTGTATGTGTGTGTGTGTACAGTATGTATGTATGTATATGTACACACACATGTGTGTATAGTATGCATTATGCATGTATATGCACATGTGTGAATATAAAGCAATAGAGGAGAAAACTCAAAACTGTGTGTGGGGGTGTCAAGAAAGCCTTTGCATAAGAGAGAGAAACTAAGCTGAACCTAGAAGTAAGTTAAGGAGCTGAAGAGGGAGAGGCTGAGGAATGGGGGGAGGTGGGGTTCCAGACATGGGGGAATAACTTCCACAAGCATGGAGCTGGGAAATATCAAGCTCAAAAAACTGCTGACAGGCCAGTTTGGATGGAACATAGAGGGAATGGAGGGAGGCAAAATGAAAAAAGGAAAGGCAGGAAGGATCCAGGTGTGGGGCTTTTAAGCCTCATACTGAGGAGTCTGTATTTTATCCTAGAAATAATGGCAGTGTCATGGGCAGACCTGGGCTGTGGGGGCGTGTTTTGGCAATTTAATGGAGGATGGCTTGAAAAGTAAAGAGAAGGGAAGCAGAAAAATCATTTAGAAAATTATTGAATAGTCCAGGATAAGAGGCTAAGGTGCCTAAGTCAGGGTAATGCCTATGTGAGTGGAAGAGGGCACAGATGCAAAAGATGAGGTGAGAGAAAATTGACAGGGACAAAGGCGAGGGATGAATTGATGGTGGTCCTTTAACAGAAATAGGAGCATCTGGAGGGGTAGTTTTATGGGGAAAGTGAAACAAGATCTGTCCCATGAACATGTGAAATATTATTCTTCAGGATCTAGAGAATTAAAGACTACACGCTTCTTTAGTCAACCAAAACACTTGTAGTCAGAAGGTTTAGCCTATGACTTATATAAAGGAACTCAGGTGAAAAGCAAAGACTGTGTTGTGCAAACAGGATAAAATTGCAAAACAGGCAACGTTTGATACTTTTTCAAATGAGACAGATTTTTTTTTTCAGATAAAAAAGTATATTCACATTTAGTTCATTTCCCAAAGTACTTTAGATGTGCACCTGACTTGGTGAATCGATGCCTGCTCTTATAGTAATGTGGATCAGCAGGCCATTACTACCCACACTATCTATAGCTGTTGGTACCAAAGGCCTGTCCAGGTATTTCATGCAGGCCCCATAAAAGCCCCAAACTGGATCCTACCTATTGCCACCCATTGTCTTATCCAGCGTAGAAGTATGTAGTCTGAACTGTACCTGGAATGTGACTGTCTCGTATGACCACATTCCTTGAAGGACCCTACCCTGCAGCAATGTATAGGTTGTCCCAGCTTCTCTTGTTGAGAGTTTCAGAAGCTGCGTTCTACATCAGGGGCCACAGGGCATGGCTATCTTGCCTATGTTCACTGGTATTAGTGCAGGTATTACTGCCGTATTACACATAAATAAGGCCTAGAGAGGCTATGTGGCTGGCAAATGAGAGGGCCAGGATTAGAACTTAGGTGTTCTGACTGTAAGCTTTTTTTTTAACCCTGTCAAGTTGGAAAGAGCACTGTGCCAGTCATGAGACAGCCAGTGACTTGAGAGCTTGGTTTGAATCCTGAGTTTGCCACTCAAGAGCTATGTGACCTTGGGCAAGTTACTCACTATTGAAGAGCCTCAGTTTCCTCATCTATAAGACAGGAAAGACCTGTGCTCTACATTCCCAATTATTAAGACTGAGAAGCCAAAATTTAAAAAAACTATGTTTACACAGTGTCTTTACAATTGTACAATTAGATCAATTCAATGTTATTAAGTCATATTAATGGCTTAGGTAGATAAAACAACCTATAAGCTGAATTTGGAGGTGACTTTCTGACCCAAAGGCCTGGCAAAGAAAGGACAGAAAAAAATCACAAAAATATGGTAACACTTGGCAAAACATTCTGAAGACACAGTATTTTGTGCCATAGCGTACTACACATTTGGTATGGTGGAAGGAATGTTGATTTTGGAGTCAGAGGACATGGGTTTAAATTAAATTAAATTAAATCTAAATTTCCCACTCTGCTACTTACTACCTGTAACCCAAAATTTGATTTAATTTTAGACTTTTATCAAAACTGTATTAGCTTTTAAGCAAATCTGCATTGTTATTGAGCTATTTTGGAAAGTTACTTCACATGCTTGAGGCTTCAGTTTCCTCATCTATGAAAGGAGGTGACTGGTCGGGCTGGCTAGCCTCTGAGGTGTATGGTGTAATGACTCTCTGCACCAGCAGAGCTCACCTTGCTTCCATCAAACAGGCACAGACGTACATGTCTGCTGAGAACCTGCAGGCTTACTCCTGGAAGAGGAATCATTCTACAACTCCACAAGGTTAGAATCAACGACACCCGGCTCAGTCTGGGCTTAATCTAAAGCAAACACGTACGTAAATAAATACACACATATATAAAAAGTTATTTTTTTACACTTCATAATCTGAATTTTTACAATTCACACCATTCTCCATACATAGCATCCTATAATTACCACTGATAAATTAGACTGAATACATTAAACTCAATTTGCTAAGAAAGTACACAAAGAAAAAAAGAAACAACTGGAAATTTACAAGATGGGAAATACCACTGTCTGGCAACCACTTAAAAAGTTAATATTAATTTTAATTAAATTAATTAAACAATGTTAATGTAAATTAATGTTAAATTTTTTTTGTTAATATTTCGTTTATTTTACTCCTAGTAAGTATATTGGTGTGGATTCATGCTTCAGGTATTAGACTATGACCTTCTGTAGGGCAGGGACTGACTGTCTTTGGTCCTTTATCTCCCCAGTGCTTAGCAGTTCCTGGAACACAGTAGGTGCTTACTGATCAGGTGTCTGACTGATAGTTAAAAGCTGGATATGCTGACCTCTAAGGCTCCTTCCAACAAGGGCTGTGCTGGAGCCAGCTCTTGGTGGGAGCATTTACACCTCGGAAATCAGCAAATATTACCAAAGCACAGCTCGACATTGTTTTGTTGATTGTCTAGAGCAGGTTCCCCACCCCTGGGAGAGCCTAAACTTAAGAAAGTGATGGAAAAATACTGAAAACGCAGATTAAATTTTAAAATGTCATATATACACATGCATGTGTATTTACGATACATATATAGCCAGCTGTTAAACTTTTACCAGCATTTCCTACTTCCAATTCAAAGATTCTATTACTCTTTTAAAGTTTTATTAGAGTTTAGATTTATATCAAAACTGAACTAGCTTTTATGTAAAAATTTCATTGCTACTTAGATGCTTTGGAAATTACTATATTTTCTTCTACCTCTAAAACAAAAGAAACTCAAAATCTTAACTCTACTTTTAGGTATGGGACTGGAGTTAGAAAACCTCCAATTCAAGACTTGGCAAATATCTGATGAGTAGGTAGAAATTCACTATTTTTGTAATGAAGAAAAGAAAACATTCACAGAATAAGTAGGTGAAAGAAAGGTACAGAAAAAGAGACTAAAGATAGCCATTTATATTTATTACCATGACTTAGCATGAAAATGGTAGGAAAAACACTGCATTATGACCTTCAGAATATTTAAGTTTTTACAGTACATGGCAGTCAAGGTTAAGTTCTTTGTGATCCCTTCTTTTAAGCAATACATTAACTCCAGAAAAATCTGTACTGAATGCCCCCATGTTTAAAGCACCATGAGCAGTAAGGAACCTACCAGAGCACATTAACTAAAAACCTAGGTTCTAGGAGAAAATGTGCACAAAAAACTACGAAGCAAAATAGAAGACAAAACGGCAACGAGAGAGGTATGATGTGCTAGGATCAGGGGTGGGGAAGCTGTGGCTTCAAGGTCATATGTGGCCCTCTAGGTCCTCAAGTGCAACCCTTTGACTGAATCCAAACTTCACAGAACAAATCCCCTTAATAACAGGATTTGTTCTGCAAAACTTGGACTCAGTCCAAAGGCCACACTCAAGGTCCTAGAGATTCCCCATCCCTAGGCTAGGTTAATCTCATAGGAAGAACAAAGGGGTGCAGGGAAAGTTCCAAAATGTTTCCAAAAAGCAAAGTGATTCTAAAATATTTACCACTATTCCTTTCAACTTACAAACAGGCAGTTTACAGTCTACATCTTCAGTTCTAGGAAAGACTGCCTGGTAACATTCTTAATCCTTTGCTCTCCTCAAAAAGCAAGATCCTAAGTCACGCCTAACTTTCTCATTCCTATCAGTTTAATAAAACAGAAATACAAAATAAATTGCTTTTTCTCCCTGGCATGTAAATGGCAGACAATGAAAGAGGAATAAAGCCATGGTAACCATATCCCATTTAAGGTTCTGCATATGACAAATGAGTAATGGTTAAGCTGTATTACTATATGGATTCAGGCCCAAAGAAAGTTTTTATTCTGCAATGTATGATCCAATTTACATACCAGGAAATGTACTTTATTTGTCTACTTAGGAGTGTACCCAAATCTTGAAAATGCACAGTTTTTCTGATAGTAAATACTTACAGTGCCATTTTCAGGATCCCATATCATATCTTTAAAAGCCAGTTGTGAAGTGGTAAGTTCAGGCTGTAAAAAGTAACCTGCTTGAAACTTACTCCCTGAAAAAAAAATCATTTTTCTTTCATATTCTTATAGAAAAAGTGAAAAACATGATCAAATAACAATCTTGTATTTTATTATCATCATCAGTTACCATGTCACCTCCTAGGTGCTTGGCATTGTGCCAGGAGATAAGGAAGGAGTCACAGAAAATTAATCAAAAACCAATATGTCACTAGGTTCCAATTAGTTTATTCTTTCACTTTTTGTCAATAGTGGGTTTTTTTTGTTTGTTTTTAGATTACTTCCATTTCTAATACCATTCACTGCCCAGACAGTCATCCTTATAACAAAGAATCAAAAAGAGGGGGAAAAGGAAAAGCAAAACTAACCAATAAATCCCAACAAGTCTGACAGCATGTACACCGTTCTGCACTGTCACACACCCCCATATCTGCAAAGAAGGGAAGGAGGTCTACTTCCTTATTTCTCTGTTGAGGCCAGACTCGGTCAGTATAAAGATGGAACCCTCAGTCTCAAATCTGTTTTTCTTTCCATTTACGAGGCTGTAGTCATTGACAATATACTTATCTTGGTTTTACTTATTAATTTTGTATCGGTTCATGTAAGTCTTCCTATGAGTCTTCCCTTCCATTGCTTCTTATGGCACAGTAATTTTCTAAGACATTCATGTACCATAAATTGTTTAGTCATTCTCCAACTGATGCCTTTCTCCTTTGTTTCCAGTTGTCTTATTGCAACAAAAAGCGTCTCTATGAACATTTTGGGGTTTGTGGGACTTTCTGTCTGAGCTCTTTAGGGCCGAGCAGTGGAATCTTTAGGTCAGAGAACATACATTTAAGTCATATACTCGGTGTGACTGCAGATTGCTTTCCAGAATGGCTGGGCTAATTCACAGCTCCACCGACAGTGTATAAAGATTACAGAGCTAGATGGAGCCTTGAAGTTCATCTAATATAAGCATCTTATTTTGTAGACAAGTAAATGAGGGGGGTTATGCGAATTGACCTAGGTCACATAGGCAGTAAACATCTAAGGGAGGATTCGAACCCAAATTCTCTGCCTTCAGGACCAAAAGCCCTTTTTGCTGTATCATGTTTGGCTATATTTCCACAGCTCCTCTACTGCTGTGATCTTTACCTGTGTGCTTGGGTAAAGTGAAACCTCAGAACTGTTCACATTTCTTCTGTTATTATGATTTAGGTCTTTAATAGTCTGCCATTTTTCTTTTGAGATCTGCTTGTTCTTAAGCTTTGACTGTTGTTGTGTCCAACTATTCGTGAGACTGCAGACCATACTTGGACAATACTTTCCATGGTAGATATATTGGAAAGGTTTGCTATTTCCTTCTCCACTGAGTGAAGGCAGACAGAGGTTAAGTGACTTGTCTAGGATCTCACAGATAGTAAGTGTCTCAGGCTGCATTTGAACTCAGGTTTTCCTGACTCCCAGCCTTGTGCTCTATCTACTGAGCCACCTGGATGTCTCCTATGCTTTGACTGCTTTTCCACTAATCAATGGCCCTTGGTCATATATTTGTGCTCATTTTCTACATATCTTGTACTCGGGCTCCTTATCCCCAATATTTGATGTGAAGAGTCCAGGGGGGAGGAACCCCTGTCTGCAGCAGCAGCTTCCTTTCTATTTTAGTAGGGCTACTTTGGATAATTCAAAAGCTTTTCAATGTCACGTAACCAAGGTGACCACAGAGTTTCCTTTCCAAGACAGATCCTTCGTTGAGAAACTTAATGAGACAGAGGCGCAAGTGCACGTTGTCAAATGTAGAAGACTGTGTGATTCTTTCAAAGAAAAAATGCAATTATTATACTGATTAGTTTCCATGAAAACTTTTTCATATTATCCTACTGATGCTGAGGCTGTGTGGTGCTAGGGGAAAAGGACCAGCACTGGAGTCAGCAACACTGGAATTCAAGCTCTGTCTTGGACACATGTTCGCTGTATGACCATGGGCAAGTCATTTGGTGTCTCAGGGCCTCAGGCAACTCTCTAAGACTGGAAGCTACAGATGGGTCAGTCCGGATATGAATGGGTAGCTAGGTGGTACAGTGGATAGAGCGCCAGGCCTGGAGTCAGGAAGACTCATTTTCCTCAGACACTTACTAGTGGTGTGATCCTGAGCAAGTCACCTAACCCTCTTTGCCTCAGTTTCCTCATCTATAAGATGAACTGGAGAAGGAAATGGCAAATCCCTCCAGTATCCTTGCCAAGAAAACCCCAAATGAAGTCAGACAAGACTGAAATGACTCATCAACAACAGTCCGGGTCAGCGGAAAGAAGTTCCACACTGGGAGCTCCCTACACTGATGAAATCACAGATGTTCCTTTCCATCTTCCTCAAAAGAAGAGAGACCATAAATGCATTCACAATTTGTAGCTCAATATCCTACACAGATTTTTATGGTGACATTGAAATGTGTTCATCATAAAAACAGCAGATATGGGAAGCAGCAAAAAGACTGGAGTCAGAAAACCCAGGGCTGAATCCCGGCTCTTCTACATACAACCCGTGTGATCTTAGGCAATTCACTTACTATATTTTCTGGGGGCCTATAAAATGAGGGAATGGACTAAGTAACTTTGAAGGTCCTTTTCAGGTCTAAATCTGTGATGGTAACATAGCTTCATGGTTAACACTTTACAAACACGATCTAATTTAATCCAAATTGTGAAATAGGTACTACTATTATTATCCACACAAGGAAAAGTTCAATGGCCTTCATATGGACGCACATTTATTAATTGTCAGGTGAGGGATTTGAACTTGTGTCTCCTTATTCCAAGTCCAGAGCTAGTTGATTTGCATTATGCTGTCCCTCAATTTATTCATTTGTAGAAACCTGGTGATAATTGTTATTATAGTGTTTACATAAATTATCTGAGCTATTTGAATTAATTTTTTACAAGTATTTTTCCACATCTTGGCCTCCTTACAACTTTTTGTTATTGAGTCACTGCAGTTTTGTCCGACTCTTTGTGACCTCAATTGAGGTTTTCTTGGCAAAGATAATGGTTTCTTATACTCTTCTCCAGCTCATGTGACAGATGAGGCAAGGCGGCAAACCAGGCTAAGTGATTTGCCCAGAGATTTCCTAATTCTAAGCCCCGTGCTTTATTCACTGCGCCACCTAGCTGCTCTCCTTGTAATATATCAGTAATATTTTAAGAAATCTGCCAGTATGAAAGACTTGAAAAATAAATAATTTGCGTATTTTATGGCCTCTGGTCATTTTTTTCAGACTAGTTTTTAAATATATTGATTCACAGGTAAGAGACAACTGCTTAACAAATCATCAGTCTATTTTATTTCATTTCATTTTCTAATAATTCGTCACACTTTGTTATCCCTAAAATGATTATTAGAATCATATGAATTTACAATTACACAATAGAAGTCTGAGAAAAAGAATGAGAAAACCACCCCTGACTAATAATTAGACAAACATTTTGCACGTCAAATCTCCTAAAATTAGAATTATTCACTGCAAAGCAAGGAATTACAGAGATTTTTTCTAGAAATAAAAGCATTTTTTTTGATTCCTTTTTAAAAAAAATTTCTTTCCATATTAAAAACTAAGAATTGCCTTAGAATTTCGCTAATAATTTGTTTCTCTCAAAGAAGAGCAGGAAGCACCCCTCTCTTCCAGGAAAGAAGTGTATGTTAGCATTAACCAAGAAGAGTTATCCATGAAATCTGTTACTAATGTATAAGAGAAATTAGAATACAAGGTAGTTTGGCTCCAATCTAAGTAAATGATAATTCAAATCTCACCTTCTTCTAAGAGCTGGTGAAGAGTTGATGGTCGAAACCCTGCAGGAATGGCTCCCATTGCAGTCAACACATCAATTGTGTTACTCTAGTTATTGAAGAAATGCAATAGTGATTTTCATGCCCCATTCTCCACACCTTGTAAGTCTTTCTTCACAAATATGCACATATATATACATACAAACACATTCATTATGAAAGTAAAAATATACACATAAATGGGGGGCAGGAGCTGTGAATTGGAGAAAGCAAGGAATTTAATAACCAATTTCGTAAAGGGTTATCATCAGTGAATCACAACTACTCCCAGGAAATGAATGATCTGTCTTCCTTCCTATGCCCACTTTCTTCTGTAGAGACCTACTTCTCAAGTGTTCTATCCTATCCCTCTCTAGTTCCCCACTCCTACCCCCAACAAAATTTAAAATCCTGGTTTTCATCCCCTTGGGACATTGTGAAGTGATTAGTTAGCTTAATACTATAAATGAAGCTGAGGTGAAGTGTTAATGACTCATAACGGTGTGGTGTTATCTTCCAAGGATAATATGTGCATTTTAACAGAGTTCTTAAACTGAAGAGGAAACCAAACGATAGGAATTTCAGGTAGAGGGGCAACCAAGAGAAAAGATACTTGGAGGCAGGGGCTTTACTCAGATGCTGCCAAATTATGCAATGTAAAGAGCAGCCCACTCTGTCTCTAAGATCCTATTAAAAAATACTTCTTAGATCACAAGGCTACCAAACAACTTCCATCTAACTGGAGCACCTCATACTCCATTCTGTGCATGTATCTTTTCTTTCTTTGCAATCCTATGTTGTTTATTTTATGATTCTAAAAAAAATTCTAAAAAGGGGTCTGTAGCCTTCATCAGTCTGCCAAAGAGGTTCGTGACATGCATACACACACACAAAAGGTTAAGAACCCCGTGGCCTGGATCTTCCCCATCCAAGGATTCTTTAGGTTTTAAATTCTATGATCCTCTGTACAGAAATTTTTATCCTTTTCTTTCACCCATCTTTTTACAAGAATGGTAGCCAAAGCTAGAATTAGAAAAAAACAAATCTAGGTTTAGTTTACATCCCAAGCTCCTATAGTCTTTTCTGATTATTTATAGTATTCTATTAAAAGCTCATTTGTACATGGTATCTTATATTATCTACTAGGATAGCTGGATGCTAAAATGAGACATCATTAATATTGTAGGAAAGACACCAACCTCTGTAATAGCTTTTCTAATAGCATTCCAATGAGAATCAGTTCTGGGAATAGACAAAAACAAGAAAATCATATATATATGAAACAATATGAAAGTTGTGTCGACTAATTGATATTTATTCAACACTCATTTAGCTCGTAGTAAACTGTCAATGGGCACAGCAAATCATTAGACGCCTTCAGGGTATAACCAAGAGACGGTACCTTTCACTGGGAAAATGTTCATAAAGTGAAATTGCTCTTTTGACTTTTAAGTGAACTAAAGCAGAAAATATATCTAAATTTTACAAAATTCTTCAACTTATTTTTGATGAAAAGAGTGGAATCAACCCATTTTCCTTGTACCTCCTTTCATGCTTCCCCAAATATTCTTACCTCGGTTTAATCTCTGTTCCATCGGCTGTTTCATCTACCACCTCTACATCTTCTTCACTTTCCTCCTCACTGTATTCCTGGTTTTCTTTCTCTTTAATACAGGGCTAGAAATGATTGAAATAGGATATTTTTACCATCCAGAGAACTCAATTTATATTTTAAAAAATTTAGCAAAATCATTTTTTATAAAAAGATTTAAATCCAAGTGCTCAGGGTCATTTTATGGATAAGAGATGTAGACAGAAATAAACAGATGGATTTCTCATGGCTCTATCCCTTTTGATTTGAAATAATGTTATAGACCAAAAGGTTCCACAACTACACAAAAGGGAAACATGGGCAGAAAAACTATAATAATGAAAAGAAAGCTAAAATGAAGTTGAAAAATAAAAATTAAAATGAAAAATAAGTATACATGCTAACCTCCAGGTAGGTTTTGGGAACAAGACCTTTATTTCCATGAATATTCTTAGCTATCCACCAGCCATCAGGTTTCTTTTTAAGTATGAGGAGAACTTCATCTTTCTTAAAAGAAAAACAAAACAAGAAACCCAGTACTAATAAGTACATCATTACTTATGTTTTGTAGTATGTGCTAAAAAATTGGTGTTTCTCTTACTTTATATTTAATCTACTTTAATCTTACCATGATTTTAAATCCTATTTTTGAATAGGATTTGAAAATTAAGATTCGAAATAAAATTAATGCAGAATTTATTGTGTAAATTGATGTTGGAAAGTTGTGTAAAAATCTATAAACCAATTAAATTTTTTTATCAAATCTCAACATAATACAGATTATGAAGTTTAATAATTAATATCAGTCAAATTTCTTAAGATTATAATTATATTTTTGGTTCATCTTCAATGCTAGAAAGAAAGATTCTTAATCTCCTTTAGAAAAATGTTATATACTTTTATTTTTTTATTTATTTTAATTTAATTTTCACTTCTGTAATGGTCTGATAAGTACAGTTGCTAAGGAAGACTTTTTGTTTTATCCATGTCAGCATAAAAGAATTATTAAAGTACCAAGTTCTTCTTTTTATCATGGGTCAATTATACTACCACAACTCAAAAAAATGTATTTCTTAATGTACACTTAAGAGATGTTGGACATCTAGGTGGCGCAGTTGATAAGCGTGCCAGCTCTGGAGTCAGCAAATGTGGTCTCAGACACTTACTAGTTGTGTGTCCCTGGGCAAGTCACTTAACCCTGTTTGCCTCAGTTTCCTCATCTGTAAAATGAGATGGAGAATAAAATGGCAAACCACTCAAACCAAACTTTGCCAAGAAAACTCCAGATGGGCTCATGAAGAATCAGACATGACTGAAAAACAACTGAACTGAACATGAGAGCTGGTAATTATCTTGTAGCCTTAGGAAAGTCATTCTTCCTCTTTGCCTCATCTGTCAAATGAGGGGATTAGATAAATGAATGTCTAAGGTTCCTTCAGTTTTAGCATTCTATGTTCATCCTAAGTCTCAAATTCGTAACCTCCTACGTAAGAAACCTGAAGGAAAGTTTAAACTTGTTCAATATTAAACATATTTCAAGATTTTCATCATTACTCTTCAAATTCTACTTTGTTTCAAAGGAATGAGAGGATTTCAGAGTTGGAAGGCCATCTAATCCAACTGATACCTGCATGAGAATTCCCTCTAAAACCCCCAAGAAGTGGTCATATTTGCTTGAAGACCTCTAAAGAGTCTATTTCCCTCTCCTCCCTCTCCCATCCCCTGAGCAGCCCATTCATGTTTTAGTGGAATTTGGCTCTTAATTATTAGGAAGTTTTCCCTTACACCTCAAGCCTTAATCTGCTTCTCTGCAACTTCCAACTATTCTTTCTTTTTTTTTTTTCCTTTGGCAAGGCAGTAGGGGTTAAGTGACTTGCTCAGGGTCACACAGCATGACTGAAAAATAAGTGTCAAATATCCGAATCTGGATCTGAACTCAGGTCATCCTGACTCTAAGGCTGGTGCTCTTCTACTGAACCACCTAGCTGTGCCCCCCTCACTACTATATCTAATAATTCTTGGCCTTTGGGTCAAGCAAAAAAAAAGTCCAAAGGAGATAGATTTTATTTCACTGACAGTTTCAAAAACTTTTATTTGTAAGCCCTGTCTCATATACTCATATGAACAGTATTTGGCTCTGAGAAAAAGCTGAAGAATACCACTGCTATATACTTGGCCTCTGATAGAGGAAAGAATACTGCTTCCAAAGGCGGAGGAGCTCATTTCAGATGCATACACCTGGGACCTTGACAAGTCATAGAAAGCCCCTTGCCTCAGCTTTTTCACTAGTAAAATGAGGGAGTTGGACAAGACGGTCTTTGTGGGTCTCTCCAACCCTAGAGCTCTGTTCTTATCTGGTATTTTATCCCAAGAATTCATGCTGCACTTACGTTCACTAGATGCCCAAACAGTTTTACCTTAAATGTGAGATCTCCTGCTTGTTGAGCAACAAAATCACCCACAGCAATATACTCTTTACTACTTGGCTCTTCATTGCTAGAGTCACCCTCCTCTTCTACTTCCTTATCCTCCTCATCACTTTCTTCATCTTCACTAACATCCTCCTCCTCCTCATCCTCATCATCTTCCTCTTCTTCTTCCTCCAAGTCATCTTCCGTTTCCTCAGAGTCTTCTTCTACTTCTTCAGGCTGGGAAATATTCTGAACTTTCTCCTCTCTATATTAAAAACAATTATGACTAGGATCACTCAAAATGAGGTACAGATATATTTCGTGTATGATTCAACATGCTTCAAAGGACAGTGGCTTTGGAGTTGGAGGGCCTGGGTTCAAATTCCCACCTCTGTCACTTACTACACCTGTGTGAGCTTGGACAAGTCACTCAATTCCTCTAGGGCTCAGTTTCCACATATGTAAAATGAAAGGGCTGGACTGGATGGCTTCTGAGGTTCCTACTACCACTAAGTCTGTGGTTGTACCATGCTGCCCTTGCTATGGCAGGGCAGCCAGCTCATATAAATCTGGAATGGATGCAGAGATCAAGGGAGAAGGGAAGTGAAGGAAATACAGACTGTTTCTGGCTTTTCCCATGTAAAGGAAAACCCATCTCTGAAAGGCAGTCAGCTCACATCTCCAAATGGTAAAAGGGGGAAAAATCAAGGCAAGGAGAAGGAATCTGTTCTCTGGCACAAAAGAGATGGCAGGTGACTGGTGATCAAATGGTGCTAAGATATTTTCATACCATACCAGATAGAAAGAGGAAGAAAAGAAACCCTTGTACCAGTGATATGTCACAATAAAACCATCATTTTGTTACAGTCAAATCTCCACAGCACTGGGAAACCACACAGTGCTACCATTACGTTTCTAACGCTAGCTTGGAACTAACTACCTCTTGTAATACTGTTGACACCATGGTGTTGTGGAACCAGGTGCCACTGCGAGTGAGTATGCCTATGTTATAGTGAATGCTATTGTTTTGGGCCTCGTTAGCCTGCTTTTGGCTATTCTCCATATGCGGTGAAGGATATTTTAATGTTTTACTCAGAATATGTACCAGGCAGGTCTAAGCCCTGCCACCACCTGGACCATCACCTTGTCTCAGATCCAGGTGAAGGCAGACTAAGACCCCTGAGTCCCAGGAGTAGCAACACCCTATAGACCAGTGGCCCTGCTAATTTTGCCCAGCCCCTGAAACAAATCATCCCAGGAAGCAAATCTTGTGAAGATGAGATCTGGAAACTACATCTTCAGGTGCTACGTGCCCAATCTCCTCAACAATCATTGCTCCTGAAGCCTGGAAAAGGAAGACCTTATCACCAAAGTCCTTGGTCTTCAAAGGCTTCAACATCAGGAATGGACGTGGTTTTATCAGGAGAAGTGACACTAAAGAATATGCATTATTTCCTGATAAACCCCAAGTACCATAGGCCTTTCCATCCAACTCAGCTAAAACTCTGCAGTTAATTCCCCTACTAGAGTGTGAGTTCCTTGAGTCCAGCGACTGTCTCCATTTCTGTTTGTATTCCTAGCACTTAGTGTGGTGCACTGCACGTACTAAGTACTTTTTTATTCATTCATTCAGCGTAGAAATATAACAATATAGTTATAAGCAGGAGAATGATACTACAATCAGCCAACAGATAGTCAGATTTTATTTCAAGAATCTTTCCCCAACATTACCAATTGAATCCTTAACTTTCTTCTAAATATTTCACTTATAATACTCAAGACAATCTCCTGAGGTTTTTATATTCTTAGTTCACTTTTCATGTGTTTGTATCTTTTTTTCCCAAACAGATTATATAAGCTTCTGGAGAGTAGGAAACACGAGGGAGGCATCAATATGACTGATGACGCCGGCCCCTTCACTGACCCTCACACAGGAACCTTCATTTTGAGATTTTCACTGGCTGTGAAACACTCTCCCTTCTCATCTCTCCCTTCCCTCCAGATTCAGTTAAAATCCCACTTTCTGCAAGCAGCCTCTCCCAGGCCTTTAATCTTTAATCTTAGTGCCTTCCCTCTGAGATTATATCTCACTTATTCTTAGTTGTCTGCATGTCATCTCCTCCATTAGACTTGAAAGCAAGGACTGGTTGCACTGGGTTCTTGTTGCTTTGCCTTTCTTTGTATCCCCAATGCTTAGCAGAGTGCCTGGCACACAGCAGGCATTTTATAAATATGCTTGTTGACTGATAAATATTTGTTGATTATAATGTTGCTTGCTTACATCAGTATTGTTATTTCTATGTTTAGAAATAAACATAAAAAATTCCTTCAATCTGAACAGAGAATACCAAAAAGGTAGTGATATAAGAACAATGACTAGGTCCTATATAATCTCATTTTCTTTATGAAATCTACCATTATTAACTGGTATCACAAAAACTATGTTAGTGAAACTATCATGGGTGCAATTAGTTCCTAAATGTAATGTTACTGCATGGTTTTACATTCTGGTAGGAAGTGCTATAATAGATTAATGATATGATTATGAAGCACTGTTATTTGGGGCAATGTTATAAAGGAACAAAAAAATCTGAATCAACCTACGGAGCTCCATTTTGTTTAGTTATGGTCCCAGCAAGTTCTTGCAGCTGCTTTGTAAGCTTTTCCAAAATATTTTCTTCATCTTCTTTTCTCTGGTTGTAGCTACCCACTGGTGCTGGTTCATCACTCTATGAAAGAAAATTGTGTCATATAAAAATACAATTAATTTTTTTAGAAATTTTTTATTAATTTATTTATTTTCAGTTTTCAACAATCACTTCCTTAAGTTTTAAATTTTCTCTCCCTCCTTCCTCATTTCTCATTTCTCCCTCCCCTCTCCTTCCCCAAGACAATATGCAATCTTATATGGGTTCTACACATACATTCTTATTAAACACATTTTCACATCAGTCAAATACATATTAATTTTAATTCACAGTCAAATTTTATTTTTGTTTTTTAAATTAATTTTATTTTTTTTTGTTACATTTTAAGTGCCAAACTGCTGCTCTCCCTCCCTCCCCACCACACACTAGAGAAGGTCACCACCTGACACAGATTTACAACTCTGTGTAAAACCGAACTATGCATGCTTCTTTTGGTCAGTTCTTTCTCTGGAGGGGGATGGCACCTTCCTTCATGGGTCTTCTGTAGCTGATCTGAGTATGTATAATACTCAGAAGAACTTGGCTGTTCACAAATATTCTCTGAACAACACTGCTGTTACTGTGTATGTTGTTCTCGTTTCTACTCATTTCACTTTTCCTTATTTCAGGTACGTCTTCCCACAGTTTTCTAAAATCAGCTCACCATTTCTTACAACAGAGTGGTATTCCATCACAATCCTTTCAATTTCCAGTTCTTTGCAACCTCAGTATTTTAGAACATCTAGGTTCTTTTCCTTTTCTCTGTTCATCTTGGGAAACAGACGTAATAGTGGTATTACTGGGTCAAAGTGTATATTCACTTATCTAACTCTCTGAGCATATTTCCAGATTACTCCCCAAAATAGTTGGAGAGTTCACAATTCTACCAACAGTGTATTAGTGTCCCAATTTTTCCATATCCTCTCCAACATTTGTCATTTTCTCCTTCTTTCATTTTAACCAGTCTGATAGATGTGAGAAATCTCAAAGTTATTTTAATTTATATTTCTCTAAACAAAAATGATTTAGAGCATTTTTTCATATGACATATGTAGTCATGATTTTTTTCCATAGAAACTGCCTATTTTTATCCTTTGACCATTTATCAATTGGAGAATGACTCACATTCTTAAAGATCAGACAAAATTCTCTATATTGTTGAGATATGAGACCTCTTTCTAAGAAACTGTCTATACAAATCTCCCCCCGCCAATTTTCTGCTTTCCTTCTAATCTTGGCTGTTGGGATTGGAAGCTCAATTCCGTGTGGAGAGTCTCGGGCGGGTAAAGGTGGGAGCTTCTAAATCTTAGAGCTCTCACGAGACCCTCCCAGGAAACGGCAGGGAATAGAAGTGAACCGAGCTATCTCGAGTAATTCCGCCTCTTCCCGTGAGAAACGTGATGGGAGAGAGATCTCCCCGCCCTCGAGATGGTCCCGGATCTGGGCACACTATTGTTATCTAACAGCACGGTATTGAGATGCAAACTGTGTGGCTGAAGGTTAAGTAGGACTGAGGAAGCCTGAAAGCTCTCTTAGCACGTGAGGAGCCAAGAGGACAGTAGGCTCGGCTTTTCTTCTTTCCTCTCTCCCCTCCCCCTCTCTCCCCGCTTGTACTTCTACTTCCAATCCCTTAAGATCTTAGCCTCCTTAGGAAATCTCCCCCTCTTCCTCCTAAGGAAGACCCCCCTGCACTTGTAACTAGACCCTGAAATAAAGCTCAACCCTTGTTCGACTCTGGAACGTCCTTTCTCTCATATGAGCATCCAGTTTTGGCCAACCGAAGACCTCGGAGGTGAGGTAAGAAGACTCGGGTAGCCCAGACAGGCCTCTAGGCCTGGCACTTGGCTACACTGGTTTTATTTGTAGAAAAACTTTTTAATTTAATGTAATCAAAATTATCAATCTTACATCTCACAATACTCTCTATGTCTTATTTATTCATAAATCCATCTCTCACCCATAAGTCTGATAGGTAATATGTTTCATGTTCCTCTAACTTATGTGATATCTCCCTTTATATCTTGGTCATGTATCATTTTGACCGTATCTTGGTAAATGGTGTAATATTTTGGTGAACACCCAATTTCTATAAGGCTGCTTTCCAGTTTTACCAACAATTTTTACCAAATAGTGTATCCCAAAACGTTAACTCTTCACATCTGTCAAATATATGGTTACTATAATCATTTGCTACTGTGTATTGTATGTCTATGATGTTCCACTGATCCACTTTTCTATTTCTTGGCCAGAACCAGATAGTTATGATAATTATTTCCTTAAAATATAGTTTAAGATCTGAACTGCTCAACTTCCTTCCTCTACATTTTTTCCATCAATTCCTTTGATATTCTTGACCTTTTGTTCTTCTAAATGAATTGCCATTATTTTTTCTAACTCAGTAAAATAATTTTTGGTCATTTAATTGGGATGACATTAATATTTTTAATTACTTAAATCTCACTTTGTTTGTATAAAAAGTTTTATAATTATGTTCATGTAGTGCTTGGGTTTGTCTTGGCAGATGTACTTCCAGTGAGTTGATACAGTCCACTGTTATTTTAAATGGGGTATCTATCTCTTACTGTCTCTTCCTGCAGGACTCCATTGGTGATATACAGAAATGCTGATGAGTTATGAGTGTCTATTTTATGTCCTGGTGCTTTGCTAAAATTATTGTTTTGACTAATTTTTTAGTTGAATATCTAAGATTTTCCAAGTATATAATTATATCACCTGCAAAAAGAGATGGTTTTATTACTTTACTGCCCATTCTGATTCCTTCAATTTCGTTTTCTTCTCTTATCGCTATTGCTAACATTTCTAATGTAATGTTGAATAACGGTGGTGACAATGGGCATCCTTGTTTCACTTTTGATTCTACTGGGAAGGGTTCTAACTTATCTACATTACAAATAATGCTTGTTGATGGTTTTAAGTAGATGCTTCTTATCATCTTAAGGAAAAATCCATTCACACCTTCTCTTTCAAGGGTTTTTAACAAGAATGAGTGTTGTATTTTATCAAAAGCTTTTTCTGCCATCTATTGATATAATCATGTGATTTTTATTGCTTTTGTTATTGACATATTATGCTAATAGTTTTCCTTATGTTAAACCATCCCTGCATTCCTGATATAAATACCACTTGATCACCATACATAATCTTTGTGATATATTATTGTAGTGTCCTGGTTAGTATTTTATTTAGTATTTTTGCATCCATATTCATTAATGAAATTGGTTTATAATTTCTTTGTTTTTGCTCTTCTTGATTTAGGTATCAGTACCATATTTGTTTCATAAAAGGAGGTTGGTGGGACTCCTCCTTTGCCTATTATTCCTAATAATTTATTTAACATTGGAATTAGTTGATCTTTAAATGTTTGGTAGAAATCACCTGTAAATCCAGCTGTTCCTGATGCTTTTTTATTAGGTAGCTCAATTCTGGTCTGTTCAATTTATTTTTCTAAGAGAAGTCTATTTAGATATTTTATTTCCTCCTCTGTTAATCTAGGCAGTTTATATTTTTGTAAAATTCTTCCATTTCACTTAAATTGTTAAATTTATTGGCATATAATTAGGCAAATTAACTCCTAATAAGTGCTTTGATTTCATCTTCATTGGTGGTAAATTTATCTTTTTCATTTTTGATACTGGTAATTTGGTTTTCTTCTCTCTCTTTTTCTTAATGATATTAACCAATGGTTTATCTCTTTTATTGTTTTTTTTTATAAAACCAATTTCTAGTTTTATTTATTAATTGAATGGGTTTCTTAAATTCCATTTTTTCAATATCATCTTTCATTTTTAGGACTTCCAATTTGGCATTTAATTGGGGTATTTTAATTTGTTCTTTTTCTAGTTTTTTTAACTGCATACCTGATTTAGTAGTCTGCTCTCTTTTATGAATGTCAGCATTTAGAGCTAAAAATTTTATGTATAGGTTATTCCTTCTTAAGCCCAGTTCTGATGAGAATAAGGTTCTAGTACTACCAACACACTATCCCGCCCCTTCACTCTCCCACCCCCACCCCGCCGCTATTGTAACAGTTCTTCCATTCATGCCTCATTTGTATAAGATAATTGCTCCATTTTGCCTCTCCCTATCCAATCTTATTTTTGATGCTCATTCCATCATACTCAACTCAACCCCAAGCCTTCTATCTATGTATGCTCTTTCAAATTACCCAAGTAATAATATTCTTAAGAGTTACAGATTATGTTCTCCCATATAAAAAGGAAACATTTTGATCTTATTAAATTCTTTATAAGTAATCTTTAATGTTTACCTTCTTATGTTTTTCCTGAATCTAGTAAGTCAAACTTCCCATTCAGTTGCTTTTTATTTTTTGTCAAAATACCTGACAGTCTTTGATAAATCAGTGCTTCTTAAACTCAATGGTGTCATGACCCATAATTTAAGAAGCACTGAAAGGGCTGTGAATGAAAAAAGTTTCAGAATTTTTGCTTTAGTTTATTAAAGGTTTATTTTTTTTTTTTCCAATTCAGGATTATACTCAGCTTTCCTAGATAAGGTGTACTTGGTTACAAATCTGGCTTCTTAGTTATCTGGAATATAATGTTCCATATCCTTTGGTCTTTTAATGTAGAAGCTGCTAAATCTTGGGTTATCCTGACTGTAGCTCCACAGTATTTAAATTGTTTCCCCTCCCAATTGCTTATAGTAGTTTGTCCTTGACTTGGGAGCTTCAAAACTTAGCATGATGTTCCTTTGAGTTTTCAGTTTGGGATCTTTTTCGGGTGGTGATCTGTGGATTTTTTTCAATTTCTACTTTACCTTCTTGTTCCAAAACGATAAGGCCATTTTCCTTCGTAATTTCTTGAATATAGTGCACATTTATTTTAATACCAAAAAAAAGAAGGAAAGAAAGGAAGGAAGGTAGGAAGAAAGGAAGGAAGGAAAGAAAGAAGGGAAAGGAAAAAAGAAAAAGTGAAGAAATCACCAGAAAAAGAAGACACGAAAGAAAGGTAATCTCTACCATGAGCAAATAAATCATATGATTCTTTTAACAATATTTCTGATCCTTCACATATTCTTCAGTTAGTAATTAAAAATACACAATTTAAACTAAATTTAATACATAGATACAGATATAAATATATTTGTATAAGTAACAAGAGCAGACCCGGGATTGCCAGGCATTGATTTTGCATTTAACTTGATCACAGCCCAGTTTTGAAGAATTAGAATCATTCACTATGAAGGGAAAATCGGGATGGTGCAATTACTTCAGAGGCTTTTCCCACTGATGTCAGCTCAGGAATTAAAGACTGACCCTTCCAAAGTTTCAGTTCACTCAGCTTGCTCAAAAGAACAATGAAATACTCTTTACCATGTCACTGAATGAAATACTTACTTTGTTTAAATTTTTAAGAGCCTTTCTGTTTTCATCTATTTCTCTTTTCAACTGGATACATCTAAAATGAAAGCAAAAAAAAAATGGACTTCATGTTGTCAGGAATGCACCAAGAAGAGTTTTTCAAGCTCTGAAACATTATAGAAAGGTAGATTTCTTTTTCTCAGGGTGGGGGAGAAAATGATATGGAACTGTAGTTCAATGGCACAGGAAAAACTGTTCATCTATAATCATCAACTCTTTGTTTTCTTTAACTTTCAATCATATCTTATATATTTGTTTGTTGTACCGACAGGTTACGTTGCTGGCACATGGCTACAAGGTTAGGATAGCGGAACCAAGAGGTGAACCCTAACTTCCTAATCTTCCTAACTTCACACCTAATTCTCTTTTCACTATGCCAGGCTGCATCTCTTAGAAAATTTTAACAACTAACATTTTGGTAAAATTTTGGATTTCTATATATGGAATGTAAAGTTAAATCACTTAACAGATAATTCATTAAACTGAAAAAATAAAGAGAAAAAAGATAATTTGTATCAAAATAGCCATACTCAAACAATTATTATGTAAAATGTAGCCTTTTTGGTTCAAAAAGGTTTGGTTCGCTCTTTGCTAAAATGGGTAAATAAAAAGAAAGGAGCAGGAAAAGGAAAGAAAACTGAGAAAAACAACTAAGTTAGGAGAGTGGGAATTTAAGGATAGAAAAGAGTAAGGGCTCTAGAACTTTGACCCTACTGACCTAGAATTGCTCCCCACCTCTGAGACATTTTATTTCTATAAAGGATAACATCCCAACATATCCATCAAGGATAACAACTAGCACAGTAATCTATATTTACTTCAGATTGGGAGTTGGACTAGTTGACATCTGGGGTAACTTCTAACTTTCAGATTTGAGAATTAAAAACATAATAACAAAAATATCTAATAAAAGCTAGTGTATGAAATCATATTTTAACTAAAACAATACTCAGTAACACCAAATGGCACTTTCTTTGTTTCCCTCAAATCTCCAAAATTAGGAAAACATTAATATTTTAATGTCTTCTTGAATGCCACGGCCTTTATTTTCTATTATCTGTAGGCACCATCCCCTACATTTGAATTTGCTGACAGGCTAGATATAGTAGAACGTAACTTTTGTGTGAAATATGATTATTAATTCTGAAAATTTTTAGTCTATTGTTTTTCACTAATTTCCAATTATATTTTTAAAAATGCTATAAAGGACAAAAGAAAGCCATTTCTCAATCAATCTATATTTCATATAACAAACATGGCACTGCTGCCACAAAGTTTATGCTATTTATTAGTATGTTACCTTTGATAAATATCCCGCCTTTTATTGGCATCTAGGGTTCCTTTCAGTTGACTCTCAGAAAGCAAGCGTTCAACCTAAAATAATTATGAAGTGTACAACAGAATTTTATGTTTGGCATTTTGAATTTTGGTGTTACATGACCTTAAAAAGTTTTCATTAATATGCCTTAAAATTCTTATGATATACAATCATACAACTTTGCAAATATTCCCACAAGAGTAAGAGTAAGGGAGTGGAGCCAAGATGGTGGAGTAACAGCACAGACTTTTTAGAGAGCTGCTCCCAAGCCCAGCCAAACATCTGTAAAAAATGGCTCTAAACAAATTCTGGAGTTCCAGAACCCACAGAATGACAGAGTGAAGCAAATCTCCAGCCCAAGACAGCCTGGAAGGTCACAGGGAAGTGTCTATCGAGCCATGGTAGGGGCAGAGTACAGTCCAGCATGGGTCATGCAGGCACAGACAGGCTCTGAGCAGGCTGTGGGGAAACTGAATCTCTCACACCTGTGGTGGTCTCCAGACTTCATGACCCCAAAACTCTGAGGATAAATTGGAAGGTCAATGGAAAAGGTCCATGGGACCAATTCAGGAGAGTGGAGTGGTCTGGCCCCAGCCCCAGGGCAGCTGAGGAGGGAGGGGGCAGAGGAACCTGTGGCAGCCACAGCAGCAGCAGGGGCAGCTACAATCACTGTTTCTGGAGCTCTAGGCCCACAGACTGTGGGGGGATTGAGCGGCTGACAGGACAACACCCACCCCCACTGAAAGCAAAGAACCTTGACAAAGAGCTCAGAAGTAAAGTAAATGGCTGGGAAAATGAGCAAAAATGGGAAAAAGAATCAGACTATAGAATCTTACTTTGGTGACAAGGAAGACCAAAACATGCAAACAGAAGAAAACAAAGTCAAAGCTCCTCCATCCAAAGCCTCCAAGAAAAATATGAATTGGTCTCAGGCCATGGAAGAGCTCAAACAGGATTTTGAAAATCAAGTAGGAGAAGTAGAGCAAAAATTGAGAAGAGAAATGAGAGTGATGCAAGAAAATCGTGAAAAATGAGTCAACTACTTGCTAAAGGAGAGCCCAAAAAAATGCTTTTAAAAAATAGACTAACCCAAATGGCAAAAGAGATCCCAAAAGCCAATGAGGAAAAGAATGTCCTAAAAAGCAGAATTAGCTAGATGGAAAAGGAGATCCAAAAGCTCACTGAAGAAAATAATTCCTTAAAGATTAGAATGGAGCAGATAGAAGCTAATGACTTTATGAAAATTAAGAAATTATAAAACAAAACCAAAGGAATGAAAAAATAGCAGACAATGTGAAATATTTCATTTGAAAAACAACTGACCTGGAAAATAGATCCAGGAGAGACAATTTAAAAATTATGGGACTACCTGAAAGCCATGATCCAAAAAAGAACCTAGACATCATATTCATAAAATTATCAAGGAAAATTGCCCTGATATTCTAGAACCACCGTTCACGTCCTGAAAGAGATCTGAAAAGAAAAACTCCTAGGAATATACTAGCCAAATTCCAGAGTTCCCAGGTCAAGGAGAATATATTGCAGCAGCCAGAAAGAAACAATTTGTGTATTATGGAAATACAATCAGGATAACACAAGCTCTAGCAGCTTCTACATTAAGGGATCGAAGGGCTTAGAATATGATATTCCTGAAGTCAAAGGAACTAGAATTAAAACCAAGAATCACCTACTCAGCAAAACTGAGTATAATAATTTATAGGAAAAAATGATCATTCAATGAAATACAGGACTTTCAAGAATTCTTGATGAAAAGACCAGAGCTAAATAGAACATTTGACTTTCAAACACAAGAATCAAGAGAAGCATGAAAAGGTAAACAGGAAAAAAAATCATAAGGGACTTACTAAACTTGAACTGTTTACTTTCCTATAATACTTGTAACTCTTGAGACTTTTCTCAGTATTTGGGTAGTTGGAGGGATTATACATACACACACACACACATACACACACACACACACGTATAGACAGAGGGCACAGGGCGAGTTGAATAGAAAGAGATAATATCTAAAAAAATAAAATTAAGGGGTGAGAGAGGAATATATTGGAAGGAGAAAGGGAGAAATGAAATGGGGCAAATTATTTCTCTTAAAAGAGACAAGGAAAAGCTTTTTCAAGGGAGGGGAAAAGGGGGAGGTGAGAGGGAAAAACTGAAGCTTACTTTTATCACATTTGCCTTACAGAGGGAATAACATGCACACTCAATTTGGTATGAAAATCTATCTTACACTAAAGGAAAGTAGGGGAGAAGAGGTAAATGGGGTATACGGGGGATGATAGAAGGGAGGGTGAATGGGAGGAGAGGGTAATTAGAAGTAAACACTTTTGAGGAGGGACAAGATCAAAAGAGAGAATAGAATAAATGGGGGGCAGGATAGTATGGAGGGAAATATAGTCAGTCTTTCACAACATGACTTTTATGGAAGTGTTTTGCATAACTATACATGTATAAACTATATTGAATTCCTTGCCTTCATGGTGGGGATGGGTGGGGAGGGAAGAAGGGAGAGAAGTTGGAACTCAAAGTTTTAAAAACGAATGTTAAAAATTGTTTTTACATGCAACTGGGAAATAAGAAGTACAGGTAACGGGGTAAAGAAATCTATCTTGCCCTACAAGAAAACAGAGGAGATGGGGATAAGGGAAGGGAGGGATGTGACAGAAGGGAGAGCAGATTGGGGGAAGAGGTAATCAGAATGCATGGTGTTTTGGAGTGGGGAGAGGAGAGAGATGGGAAGAAAATATGGAACTCAAAATCTTGTGGAAATGAATGTTGAAAACTAAAAATAAATAAATAAATTTTAAAAAAGAATAAGAAAAAAAGAGTAAGAGTAAGTAGGCTCACATGCACATATACTTCTTATATCTGTGCCTTCACTGCATTGATTAGCAGTGCCCAGGGTAGAATTCCAGGCCTGGAGTCAGGAAAACTCATCTTCCTGAGTCGAAATCTGACCTCAGACACTTACTAGTCTGTGACCCTAAGCAAGTCACTTAATCCTGTTTGCCTCAGTTTCCTCATCTGTAAAAGAAACTGGAGGGAAATGGCAAACCACTCCAGTATTTTGCCAAGAAAACCCCAAATGGGGTCACAAAGAATCAGACTGAAACAAGTGAACAACAACATCACTATATCAACTATCCGGAGCAGACAGATTGGAGAGAAAAGGAGAGAAATCTTAGAAATTGTGTGCTAAAGAATGTGAATTTAACATTCAGAGTCAACAAGTCAGCCACCCTAATTCCAGGAATTCTAGGATGATCAATCATCATGAACAAAATGTGGTAAGTTCTTGGGCTATTTGCACTAAAGGAAATAGTCTGGAATTTGGCTCATTTCCTCTAAACTGGTCTTCTGTGGAAAATAAAGTTAGTTTGAAAAATGGTCTAAAAGTTCTCTATATACTCTTCCTTCAAGCCATTAATTGGCTTAATAGACTTCTCATGTCTATGCTGAATAATCTGAATTTTTCTAACCTTTCCTTATAGGCTTCATTTCATAATTATATTTTGCTATTTCATTAAGCAAATCATACCTCCTAACTGTGCATGTGCACGTATGCTAATATTGTGTTCCAAATCTTCTCTCTATATTTTCTCACTTAGCAACTTCATCACTCCAGGGTGTGCTGGAGCCAGCTCAAACTGGCTCAGGGCCCACTGTTAAATTTTCAGTGAGTGCATTTACACCTCAGAAATAAATCAGCAAGTGCTACAAATCAGGACTTTATTTCTTGTTTCATTGACTGTCTAGACTTAAATGATGGAGAAAGAGTTGATAATGCATATTAAACTTAAAACCTTTCTTTTCTTCTGGAGAGTCAGTTGTAAAACATTCACCAGCACATCCCTGAAGTTCCCATGGATAATTATCATTTCTAAGTATATGACTCACAGATCTAAACATTGAACCCTAGTCTCTCTCCTGAGCTCCAGTCCTGCATTTTTGATACTTCAAACTGGTGAACCAAAGGTATCTTCAACTCAAACACAACAAGCTCAAAGCTGAGTTCATTACCTTTCCTACCCAAACTTCACTTCTGGACACTTTTGTTGAGGGCATACTGGCAGTCACCAAGGTTCACAACCCTAGAGCTGCCCTCCATACCTCACTCTCCGTGACTTCACATATCGAGTCAATTGCCAAATCTTGTCATTTCTTCTGTCACACTCTCCCTCACATCTAGCCCTTCTTTCTATTCATATAGCCACTACTCCAGTTTAAGATCTCATCTCCTCTCACCTGGACTATTGCAATAGCCTCTGGATTGGTCTCCTTGCCTCTAGTCTCCCCTCTCTAGTCCTTTCTTCATATAATTGCCAAGGTGACTTTCCTAAAGTGCAGGCCTGACCATATCACTCCCCAGCTCTAATAAAGGTCAATAGCTCCCTACTGCCACTAGGACCAAATGAAAGTTCCTCTGGTTAGCTTTTAAAAAACTCTTTCTAATCTGACCCTGACCTAACTAATAATTTGTAGACTCTATGGTACAGCCCTGATATACCATCTCCAGCCAGGTTGTTTCCATGTTATTGTGAATTTCCACTTAATATCTGCCTCTGAGAATACCTTGTCTCCTTCAAAGCTCTGTACAAGTGCCACCTTCTATATGAAGCCCTTTTTTATTTACCTAGATCAGGGGTGGGGAACCTGCGGCCTAAATGCCACTTGTGTCCCTCTAGGTCCTCAAGGGCTGCTTGACTGAATGACAAGGGCCACATGTGGCCTTGAGGTGACAAGTTCCTCACCCTTGCTTAGACACTAGTGCCCTCCCCACCAAATTTACTTTGTACATTCTTACTTAGTTACAATGCCTGGCATACAGTAAGCACTTGACAAATTCTCTGTGTGTATGTATGTATAGATTATGTATACATGTGTTTGTTCATCTATTTGTCAATCAGTGTTATCTACCCTGGTGTAATGTAAGCTCCTTGAGATCAGGGACTGTTTCATTTGCTGCAGCTGATGGTACAGTGAAAAGAGTACTGGCTCTGGAGTCAGGACGATATGAGTTCAAATCTGACCTCAGATACTTAAGCTGTGTGATTATGGACAAATCAATTAGCCTCTGTTTGCCTCAGTTTCCTCAACTATATAAAAGGGATAATAGAAGGACCCACTTCAAAGAGTTGTTGTAAGGATCAAATAAGATAATATTTGTAAAAATTCTTAGCACATATAAGAAATGACAAGCAGGATGATTTCAGAAAAAATCTGGGAAAACTTACATGAACTGATACAAAGTAAAGTGAGCAGAACCAGAAGACTGTACACAGTAATAGTAATATTGTACAATGAACAACTGTAAATGACTTAGCTATTCTCAGCAACACAATGACCCAAGACAATCTCACAAGGCTCCAGGAAGAAAAATTATATCTACCTCCAGAGAAAAAACTGATCTCATCTGAATACAGACCAAAGCATACTTCCTTCCTACTTTCTTCCTTCCATTTTTGAGTTTTCTTGCACAAAATGAGTAATGTGATTGAATCTATACAGATGTGAAGCTCTAAGACAGCTCTTACCCTTTTTGGTGTGCTGTGTCCCACTCTGACAGTGTACTGAAACTTATGCAGTCCACTCAGAATATGATTTTTAAATGTACAAAATAAAATATGTAAGATTCCAAAGAAATCTAATTATTTTTGGAAAAAAAAATGCTTAGCACAGTGCCTGGCACATAATGCTTGCTCACTGATTGATTTATCTTCATGATCCTCCAGACTCCTCATATGTCTCTTTAGTTTAGAATGAGGTACTTTTTTTGTATGACTAATGCCTAGTACACAGTATTCTTTACCCCCTCAAATTACTTTGCATTTTTTTTTGTCCATAGAAAGGCTGTATCTCCCAGTAGAATGCCTGCTCCTTTATTTTGCCTTTTATCCCCAGTGCCTAGCATGTTACCCTGTACATATTAGGTGCCTAAAAAAATTCTTATTGGATTGACTGGACCCTGATGATTCACCTAATTCTAAAAAGTCGTCTTACTTCTGCTCCTGAAGTGCTTAATTTTAACTATAGCACTGTAGCTCTCATTCACTGTGAAATACTGTGCCTCCAAGAGTTTTTCCTGCTTTTAGAAGAGATAGAACAGAACTGGATATAATACAGATACCTTAATAAAGTTCTCACCTGTGATGGATTACAAAAGGATGAGTCAGTAGCAATATAATTTAATAACTGACCAGATGAAAAACCACACAAGCCTTCCACGGTAATGGGAGTTTAGCTGAAGAAAGATTTCAGAGTGTTGATGGGTGGTACAGTTGACCTCTTCTGTTCAGGGCAGTGTAGTGGCAAGAGCAGAGGAGAGGGAGTCTGGAGACCTGATTTTCATTCCTGGTTCTATTACAAACTAGATAAAAGGAATTGGCCCAGTCTTTTTCACTCTCTAAACCTTCTCAGAAAGGCATAAAATGAGCCACAGAGGATCATAAATTCAGAGCTGGAGATGTTAGAGGTCACTTAGTGGACCTCTTTCATTTTACAGATAATGAAACTGAGGCCAAGAGAGGTAAAGTGATTTGTGCAAGGTCACACAGGAAGTAATTGCCAAAGCCAGTATTCAAACCCAGACCCTGGCTCCAAATCCAGCACTCATCCTACTGCACCAAGGTTCTCTGGTACCCTGCAGTTCTAAAGTTGCATGGTTCTTTGATTGCAACCCTGTCTGCCTCAGGGATGCGTGGAAATCTCAGAGACACTGGTCTCCATCCTCTCTATTGCTATTGCCACCTTCGTTACCATCTTCATTAGAATGTCCTGTCTTCAGTGGAATATCTTTATTACCAACTTGGTAGATTACTGCAACAGTTCCTCACAAAAGATACTGAATCTCAAGGAAGATGTTGTTTCCCTGGAGAGTAAAAGGGAAGTTAGAAAGGGGGGAGGTTGGGGGAAAGATGATGAATTCAGTTTTGGACATGAGTCTAGTAGGCAGTTGAAGATGGGAGACTGGAGATTAGGAAATGCTAATTGCATACAGATGATTTGGATCTATGAAAGCCAATTAGATCATCAAGTAAAATAGGACAGAGGGAGAAGAGAAGAGAAGGGAAGGGAAGGGAAGGGAAGAGAAAAGAGAAGAAAAGAGAAGAGAAGAGAAGAGATGATAAGAGAAGAGATTAGAGCCCAAGAGAGAGCCTTGGGGGATGATGACAATTAGTAGACTCTATCTAGATGAACATTCAGCAAAATGTCTAACAAGTAGGAGGAGACTCAGGAGAAAGCAGTGTCATAGAAACTTTTCATAGAAAAGGAAATCCCCTTCTACCAACACAGGTCTGCATCTTATCTGTGTTACATGGTATCAGAGAATTGCCTAGAAAGGTTATGACTTGCCCAGAGTTAAGTAGCTACTAAGGCAACACTTGAACTAGATCTTCTTGACTTTGAGGCTACCTTTCCACCTAGTTTAACAAATGCTTGTTGAGTGGAATCCACCTTTCCTATAACTACCAAACAGATTTTATCCACAAATTTGATATCAGTCCTCTAAAACCCCACAAAACTTCCAAGGCTCCCTATTATCTACGTTGAGTAGCATTCAAAGCCCTCCAAAGTCTGGTTCGTTCATCCTCTTTACTACTCTGCCTTCTCACTAGATATAGTGCTGCCTTTGCCTCAGACTCTATTCACACCTACCCTTTTGGTTTGTTTAATTCCTACCAATCCTTTCCATGTCCAACTTAAACACCCCCTCTTCCATGAAATCTTCCAGGAAACTGCCACCCTCCTTTTCAATCAAACAACAAGTATTTATAGATTATCAAGTATGTGCTAAGACTGTGCTAGGCAAAGACAGAAGCCCAATGAACAAAACAATCCCTATTTGCAATGAGCTTACATTCTAATGGGGAAGACATTAGAACATATATATATATACACACACACATATATATGCAGCACATAATAGTTATATATACAGAATATATGTACATTTATATACAAATATTTACAATATATATTTAAATAAAATAAAAACAACCATACACAAAGTAATAAGATACAACCTCCATCTCAGGAGGGAGTCATGCTCACTTTCCACTCCACTCTGCCCCTGCACCTCCAGATTACTTCTCTGCCTTGCCACCCTGCTCCTTCCAGCTCCCTTTTTGTATCTTCTCCCATTAGAATACAAGCTCTTTGAGGTCAGGAACTGTATTTTTGTATTGCCAGCCTTAGCACACCTAGCATGGCCCCTGGTGCGATCTTAACAGACGCGTTTCCTATCTACAGGATAGTCTGGGAGGAAGGAGGCAGGAAGGGTCTTCTGCAGAAGTCAGTGACTGCTCTGCATCTTAAAAGAATAAAGGGACGGGGTGGAGCAGAGCAAGGTGGGAGTACATTCCAAACCAGTGCAAACATAGGGAGACAGGAGAAGGAGCAGTATGTATGGGGAAGAGAGAGAAGGCCGATTTGGGGGAACGCAGACCGCAGCGGGCATTCCAGCCCGCATGGGCTCCAGCTCGCACTTGGCCCGGCATCACGATGGAGTGCGGCCAGCTCAAAGGCAAGGGGAGACCGGACTCCAGGGGCTGGAAGCCTCCTGGAGCGAGCGAGTGAGGGATGAAGGGGCGGGGGAGAGGAGGGCGGCCGGGGGGTCCCGGGGTCCCCAGGCCTGTGTATGCCCCAGGCACCGGGTCGGCGGGGCCGGGGAGGACGAGGCGGGAGCCCGGGTCCGGGGAGCCTCGCTACCTGTTGTCGGAGGTCCTGGCTGCGGCGCTGCACCGCCTGCAGGGGCCCGCGGCCCCTCCAGCTCAGCATCCCCGCCGAGGCCGCGTCCCGGGGGCTCCCGGAGGCTTGGTGCCCGTAGTCAAGGAGACCGACGTGGCGGCGGCGGCCGGCGGTGACGCATCACAACGCGCGTGCGCAGAGGCCCAGCCCCAAGAAAAGATCCGTCCGAAGCCGCCGCCCCCCGAAAGCCTCCCCCCCACCAACCCCAGAGTCTACCGGGCTCGGACACGGCGCTGCCTGTTAATGAGCACATGCCAATAACCCTCCGAACTACATGTCCCAGAATGCAATGGCAATGCAGCGTTCCACCGGGACTTTTAGAAAGTGTCCCGCCGCCCGGAGGCCTAGGAAGAGGCGGGACCAGGGAGGTACCGCGGGACCTGCGGGCGTTCGTGCCTTAACGGCTCGCAGAACGTCTTCATTAAGCGCATCCCCCTCGGGGGGGAGCAAGGAGATGTTCCGGGGAGCCCGTTCGGACTCCGAGCTAACTTTGCTTAGTAAATGGCGCGCGAGCTGCCGAGTAAGTGCTCCTTAGGGGCGGGGTAACGCTGGGCACGTCCCTAAGGCCGGGGTTCTCGAGTTAGGCCGGCATGGCTGGAAATGGCATTTGTACCGCCTTCGGCGCTGCGCACGTGCTGCCGAGGGAAGCTAGAGGAGGCTGGGAAGCCGAGCTGATCGGGTGTACTGCCCGGCGTCCGCCCGCCCCGAGGCGGTCCTCCCCGCACCAGCCGCGGCTTCTCCAGACCGTGAATCCTTTCTCAAACCTCGCAGCGTGGCCTCTCCCGCAGAACCTTGCTTCTTATTTTACTGAAAGGTCCCCCGCTCCCCTCCTCACCTCACCTCACCCCACCCAGGGGCCTTCTCCCACCGCTATCCCTTTATCCCTACTCAAATGGGGCAGCCCTTCTTGCCAAGGTAAGCCCCTTTACATGCATTAGCGATCGCATTCCATCCCATCTTTTTCAGCTGATTGCCCCCTTCTATCATCCCAACTGTCTCACCGATCTTCGGTCGTTTCCTGTTGTCTCCCACATGCCGGTGTCTCCCACATCCTCAAAAAAGCCTTCACTTGACCCATCCGTCCCTGCTAGCTGTCATCCTGTATCTCTCCTCTTCTTGGTGCCAACTTCCTTGAGAAGACTTAATAGCTGCTTCCCCTTCCTTTCTTCTCACACTTTTCTTAACTCCCTATAATCTGGCTTTTGACGTCATCATTCAACTGAAATTGCTTTTTCCAAAGTTAATAATGATTTCTTAATTATCAAATCTAATGGACTTTTTTCAGTCCTTGTCTTTTTTGACCTGAGACCTTTGACACTGCCAAAACCTCTCTTCTCCTTTATACTCTCTTCTCCCTAGGTTTCCCTGACTCCTGGTTTCTCCTCCTACCTGACTTCTCCATCTCCTTTGCTGGATCTTCATCTTAAGTCACTGGGGCTAAAGGTGGATGTCCCATAGGGCTCTGGCCTGAAGTCTCTCCTCTTCATCCTCTATACTATTTCACTTGGTGATCATATTAGCTCCTAAGGATTGAGTGATCATGTGCAGGGAAACACCGTCTTCCCAGTCACGCAGGCTCACAATCTAAGTGTTCTCCTCATCCCCTTACTCTTTCACCTCCTATATAGTCTGTTCTCAAGGCCTATATGTTTTACCCTCCTATCTTTCCTTTACTGTACTCATCCAAAAAAGCTGGTGAGGTCCAAACTGTAGTACAATGTCCATGTTGACCCATCTGTATTTTTATTTTCCATGTGTACTACTGCCCAATTTTGCTACCTGATCAATAACACCTTGCATTTCCTTTCACCAACACTGAATTCCAGCTCCCTTCTACACTAACCACTTTAACGGTGGTTGACAGTGATCTATACATATCTATATGGACATGGGTGTTTGCTGAGGGTCTGTCTAGAATTCCCTTCTCCCTTCTCATCTGGCTTGGTGACCTCATCAACTCCCATAGTTCCAACCATTATTCCTATGCAGATGATTCCCAGAACTATGTATGCAGCTCCAACCTCCTTTCTAAGTTCTAGTCTTGTCACTAACTGCCTATTGGGTATTCTGAACTAGATGTTCCAGACAGCTCAGACTCAACATGTACAACACAGAACTTATCTCCTCTACCTCCTCTTCCCAATTTCCCTATTACTACTATCAGTGCCTGAAATAAACGTTCACCCTCCTCACCTCCAACATTAAAGTTTCCCTGACTTCCTTCAAGCTTCAACTCCGGTGGCCTTTCCTAAACTCTTCATACCTCCCCCATCAGTGCCTCCTGAGATTACCTTTCTACTGTTGTTCATGTGTCTGATTCTTCATGACTCCAAGAATTACTTTCTCCATGGGGAAAACTCCATGGAAGATACTGCAGTAGTTTGCCATTTCCTTCTCCAGTGGATTTTGTGTGTGAGAGAGCTCTCCACTATGACCCAGGTAACTGCATGGAATTTTCATTGAGCTATGCAAGCCCCTGTCAACACAAGGCAGTGATCGAGGACAGGCTCTTTTAGAAAAATGGGTTGAGTGACTAGTCAAGGGTCACACAGCTTGTAGTATCTGAGACTGGATTTGAACTCGTCTTTCTGGATCAGCATTCTGTCCTCTTTGTTCTCTCTTTAAATACTAACCATATCTTAGTAATTTGTATGTTGTCTCCATTAGAACATGAGCTCAGGCAGAGTAGAAACATTTTGTGACTTAGTAGGCCATCTGGAATTGCTATGGCCAAATTATTTGGCCTTGAAGACAGGGATGAACTTCTTAACAAATCTAGGTTGTTCATTGGACGATGACAATCAAGCCCATCACCAGGCCTATATCTGAAGGCTTTCCAGTTTGGTAGGACCTTAGGGGGAGGGAAGGTAAAGAAATAGAATGATATAGAATGCTATAATTAGCAGAGCAGGGGGAATCAAAGAGGAAAAGAGATTTACTAAGGGTAGAAGCTCATAAGAACAGACATAAAGAGGCAGCCCAGGACAGAATTTAGAGTTCCAAAGAGTATATTACTATGGTGGTGTGAGTCTAGCACATCTCAGTTTCACGGGGTGAAGAAATAAGCTGATTGTCTTTACAGGACAAAGGGTGTGGAGGACAAGGAAGGAAGAGGTCTTGGATAGAGATAAAGATTCAAGCTCTTTTTCTGGTTGATGCAAAAGTATAAGATTTCAACAATAAAATACTTCACTCGAAATATAAGATGAAACAAGAAAGATGATTAAATGAAAATAAGGAAGAAAAAACTGGACATAAAAACTTCCATTTCCCTATTCTGTAGTTAAAAGCTATACTGAAGCAATCTTTGCAAATTTGCAGATGGCAAAAATAACAAGTCAGTAATAGAGGGCCTACTGGAAGATAGGAATATTAATAAATTGTTGTTAGACCACTGAACTGGTCTAACCATTATGGAAAACAATTTGAAAGTATGCAAGAAAAAGTGATTAAAATGTCTTTTTATCCACAGATACCACTGCTGGGCACCTCAGGCAAGGAGGTCAGACAGAAATACCATAAATATCAAAATATTTGTTGCTACTACAAAAAGTGGGCTAAGAACTACAAACAAGGTGGATGCCCATCAACTGGGAAATTGCTAAATGACTGTTGAATATAAATGTAATGGAATATTTTTGCATTAAAAAAAACAAAACAAACCAAAAGAAAGAACAGTTCTGAGAAACACGAAGATATAAGGTGCTGATGCACTGTGAAGTGGAACCAAGAAAACAATATACACAACCATCATGTAAACTAAAAAGAACAAAGCAAAACATTGCATGTAATTACATGTATGTAATTCCAGTGAACAAGTGTGGCCCTGAAGAAAAGATGAGGAAATGCTCTTTGCTGAGTGTTAAACATTTGTGTGTTTTTGCTGAACTTTTTGTCAAAAGAGAAACTGGGGGAGGAGAAGTATATTTGGATATGACTGTAATATAAAAATAAAAGCCATCAATTAAACTTTTATAATATATATTCAAGTAGACAAATAATTTGCATACATATCATGAAGGGAAAGATTCCTTAAAATAGCACAGATAACCTTGTTCAATAACCTTCTGATTAGCTCAGTTTTCTTCTGTGGAGGTAGAGTGGTATTACTTACTGTTAGTATAATCAAGGGCACTTTTTTCCCTTTAAAAAAACTGTAGTACCTTGGAACTGGCAAATTAAATCAAGAACAGATTACAAAACTCATAGTCAATATTGAATTACTTTAACTCACAGCTTTACAAATTTTTTCACAAACAAGATTCTTGCCAATAACAATACTGTTATAGGTACATTTTGTACTTCTTTGGAATCTTCTCAGAAATTCAAACACACATCTTACACACATCATCTCACTTATTTTCAGAAAGTCCTTGTGAGCAAAATGGCATGTTCAGGTAAAACCATCATCACCAGATGAAATAACCTGATTCTTCTGATCTTCAGTCCTACAAAACTATTCAGTGAATAAGGATATTCAACATTATTTTCTCCTTTTAAAAAAGGAGATTGAAAAGGTATCCAACTTTTTTAATTGTAAAGATAAAAATCCATCGATAAGCTGCAGGAAGAAATAGTTTCTGTCCAATTCTTTACGTCCATCTTCAAGAAGCTGTTAAAAACAGAAATAAACAATTAGTTACATATAACTATTAAATTAATACTTTCCATTAAAACACTTTACAATATTCTGTGAGACTGGGCTACAATTTACCAAATGTATGTAAATGCAAATATTATGGTCCTAACTGGAACTATTTTCTCTCTGGACCTTAAATTTATCTTTAAGACAGAGGAATTGAGTAGGAGGGAAGGGAATAAGCACTATGCTAATTGATCTTACAAAGATCTCTTTTGATTGTGGAGATTAACTGGATTTGAAAGCAGATTTTCTTGACTCCAGGATCCATCTCAATTGCACCAATAGTGGCCTCAGCCTTAAACCCAATTCACTCTGGAGCTCATAGATCGGACAAGTCCCCACCCACCTAGCACAGAGTGATTTAACTGCTAAATAGTAACAGTTTCACTTTTACTTAGGAACCCTAAGGGTCTTCCTCTCCCAGTTTGAGTTTTGTTTTTTTTTTTTAATTAAAGTGGCCACCCCTAGAGTAACTACTTACAGAAGCCTATTCATGGAATGGGTGCATCTCACTCAAAGTGAGAATTGGATAAGCCCTTAGCCTGAAAGGGCCAGAGTCTCCCATTGCATCCTGGGCCATCTCCAGCCTTCCTGATGAATATCAGGCCACTGGACTCAGATTGACTCAGGAGAAGAAAGTGAGTCTGGCAACCTTGCACAGCCCTCCCTCGTTCAAATCAAAGTCAACTGCAAGTCATGTCATCACCTTGATGTCATGGTCCTCTTCGAGAAGGAAGGACAAACATAACTACCAACTAAAGATTATCTGGTCCAAGTCCTTTCTTTTACAGATTAGAAAAGCAAGGCCTGAATAAGTTAAATGATTTTTTTTTTTTGCAAAGTGACAGGAGTAGTGGCAAAGCTGGGATCAAAACCAGTTTTCTCAATCATAAGATATGATTTTAGAGTTGGTAAGGATGTTTGGGATTGGCTAGTCTAATCTTTATTTTCCAGATGAGAAAATTGAGGTCCATAGAAGGGAAGTGACTGGTACAAGGTAAGTAACATATACACTGCTGCAAAAATCTTGACATCCGGTATTTGCACAGGGTATGTGAAAGATCCTCTTAGATGGAAAAGACTAAAAAATGATGACTGAGAGTGTACTCGCTGAGACTCCTAAAGGATTATAATGAGCAGGAACCTTAAATTATATCCCAATGCCTTTATTTCACTTAATTAGGAATCACGGCTCAAATTGGGGAAGTAATTTGCTTGCTAACAGAGCAAAATAGTAACAGAGGTGGGACTTAACCCAAATGCCCAGAATGTTTTCCATACCTACTCAAAGTTTTTATTAGACTTTAAAGAGAGGTGAAGTCTATAAAGTGCTGACCTGAAAGACCCAAGTTCAAGTCCTTCCTGATACATGCTAGCTTGCTGTGGCAAGAATTTCCACACAAATGTTACAGATCCACAGCAAAAACAAAACAACAAAAATCTTTACTTCAAAGGAACTACAAGTCCCAATGCTTCTTAAGAACAAATGAGGCTTTGAAGTAAAATATTTCAGAGCATCCAAAATCCCATGTTTGGGGGAAAAAAAAGCCTTAGATTAAGTATTGTACAATTATAATGAAAAAATGTGGCCCAGAGTCCATCTCCTTCTTTGCAGAAGTGGGAAATTATGAGAGTAGGACGTTGCATATAAATAGTATTAGACCCAATTGAAGTGTGTGACTTTCTTGAACTATTTCTTCTTACCCTTGAACAAAACGTCACAAGAGATGGGCTGTTAGTGGTAGAGGGAAGACAAGATATATATTCCCAATCAAGTCAATGTAAAAATGTCAATAAAAATAAAATGATTTCCATACCATGCCACCAAGGGTGAAAATATCTAAAACTATCTGGCTGTCATCTTTTCAACAAATATGTTAACTCAATGAAAGAATCAATAATTCCAATGAAATGGTGAGTCCCGTCCTTTGACAGTCTGACGATGGAGTTGTCATTCTAGAAGTCTTATGTACCTGGTTCCCAGGTACTTACGAATGTTCATACAGTAAAAAAATTACAATGAAAAAACAATTAATTTTGAAACCTTAAATTTTTTTTTTTAAAAAAGATCCAAACAATCTCAGGAGTTTACTAATCAATGTAAAAGGTGATACACATGCCACCAAAATCCTTTTTCGCATCAAAGTACAATAGAGAATAATCGTTCTCTTTTAACATTTACCTGAGGAATAAAACTTCTCCCAATCTGCCACAGTCCTGTGATGGAAGAGGGGTTTCCGGTCCCTACCTCAGTCTCCCCTTTTCAATGAAATCCTTGTTATCTCTGCATTATCACTAAATCGCCCTGAAACATCCTTCCCTCGGTAACCCGGACAAGATTTCCTTTCCAGCTTGCGGGGCGGGAAGGGATTTTTGAGTGGGGGTGAGGGGAAAGGCAGTACTGGAGAGCATTAGGAAAGCATACACGTGCACACATCAAAACAAAAACCCCACGCAGGAGGGGGGCAGTGCGGAAGACACCCGCACGTGGGCGAATGTGCCGGCCCCCTGCCCCCGACAGGGCTCCTCCTGGCCCAGGAAAGCTCACCCGCCCTCCGACTCGTTTCTGAGGTTTCCAGCATGGCCTCTACTTCTCCTTAAGGCCCCCACCAGCTCGAACCCGGGTCCCCCCCAGCAAAGGCGGCGCGGCCCAGACCGAAGGCCAGGTCCCCAAGGTCCCCCGGGGGGGGCAGGGCTGTGACCTTCGAGGCCCCGGCGGTCCGGGGCGCTCCCTCTCTTTCCCACCCGTGTCCGAGGCCCCGGCGGCGGCTACTCACCGCGAGGCTCCGGACCGAGAGAGGCGAAACGGGCCGGGCCGGGGTCCAGGCCCGCGGGGAGGGTCGGGTCGGGTCAGGATGGCTCAGTACAGGTCCAGCCGCCTCTGCGTTTCTTGCAGCTGTTCCTGCAGCCGCCGTTTCTTCCAGCTCAGGAAGCGCCTCCACATGCGGCACGCCTGCCAGCCCAGGAAGAAGCCCGAGGCGAAGGACACCACCACGGCCACGCGCAGCTTCCGATCCGCTATGTCTTTCATGGCGAGGACTGCCCGAGCACCAGGCACCGGACACCAAGCGCTCCGTACGGCAGCCCGGCAGGGACAAAAATGCTTGCACTCCGGCGGCCCCCGAGGAAGTTGGGGCGGGGTGAGGAGGAGCAGAGAGGAAAGCCAGGGTGATGGATGTGCTGAGTGCGCCTGTGCGTCCTTGCGCCGACTCGCCCTGGTTTGTGCGCAGTGCGCCTGCGCGTCCTTGGTCAGACTCGCCCTGGTTTGTGCCCAGTGCGCCTGCGCGTCCTTGCCCAGACTCGCCCTGGTTTGTGCCCAGTGCGCCTGCGCTGGTCTCCGGCTTGCTGAGATTCGGAGAGGTCGGGTAGTGAAACTGATCCGCTAGGTGCCTGTACTGTTTGTGCGGGGCATTGTGCTAAGAGCTGCGGGTACCGAGAAGGGCACCCTCACCCACCGCTGGCAGGACGTTTCTAACTTCAATGAACTCCTTATGGGAGTTCACACAGTACTGTTGACCTGAACAGTTTGTTAAAGAAAAGGCAACAGGCTAAGTGCATACATTTTATGATTTAATTAATTAATTCCCTTTAAAGAAAACAATAACAATGCATTGTGGAGTCAGAAAAATATTCTGACTACCTGGTACAGAAATCTTCTGGCTTATATACATTTCAGTGTAGGAAAGGAACTCTCTTAGTTGAACAAATTGTAAATTTAGTAAGACAATTAACAAAGTAGTGTCAGTTGGTTTTATAATCCCAAGCTGTGTGAGTTCCTTTCTGTAGCAGATGTCTCCGTGACATAAGGAGAAAATCCCATCACTCTGATGGCAGGTATCCTGCTGACACAGGAAAGGGTACCTTTGACAAAGTTTCTATTGAAATTACAACCCAGGACATCTGTGTTTTTCCTTATCGCTAAGATGCCAGGGAAAGGGTCTCCTAAGGAAATTACTAAATCAACCCCTTTGCTTCCCTGACACCAAAAGGCATTCTCTGAGTTTACTTAAGATGACAAGGAGACTATTAGGTCCAGACTCTTCTTAATTCAAGTTTTGGCCCTTATTAAAGTCCAAAATTTATGTTAAATATTCTCAATATATATATATGCAGTGTGACTTAGGGGGCATAGACAGGAGATCGGTTAGCTGTCCTTCATTCTCCAAGAGAACAAAAATGACATCACCATGCTAGAGTCAGACCAAAATGCTCTACCATAGGTCAGGCACAAATAGTCTCTGTGAACATTTGGGGTGCATACTCTAAATTTGCACATACTACATTTTCCTTTGAGCAGTCTCAATTCTTCTTTGCTCATAGAGCACAGCACCTTTTCTGATGTGGGCACACCAATGCTGAGTGGTCCTTTGCCACTGTCTCCTCCCAGGTCACACAATCAATACCAAAGTTCTTAAGGGAGACCTTGAGAGTGTCCTTATATCACTTCTTTTGACCACCATGTGAAAGCTTGCCTTGGGTAAGTTCTCCATAAAATAATCTTTTTCGCAAGCAAACATTTTACATCTGAACAACGTGGACAGCCCATCGGAGTTGTGCTCTCTGAAGTAGAGTCTGAATGCCTACCTGTTTAGTTCTAGAAAGGAGCTCAGTGTATGGTACCTTGTCCTGCCAAATGATCTTCAGAATCTTCCTAAGGCAATTCACATGGAAGCAATTCAGTTTACTGGCATGGCGCTGGTAGACTGTCCAGGTTTCACAGGCATACTACAATGAGCTTAGTGCAACAGCTCTGAAGATCTTCAGGTTGGTAGTCAGTCTAATACCTCTTCTCTCTCACTTTTCCTTCAGAGACTCCTAAAAACTGAGCTAGCTCTGGTATTGCACTGGTCAAACTCATCATCAAGGTGTACATCCCTGGAAAGTACACTATCAAGGTAAATGAACTTATTCACAGCATTGAAAACTTCATTTACTGTAACTGGTGGTTTCAGGTATGGGATGGTATTGTGGTGGCTAATGGAGCACCTGTGTTTTCTTGGTGTTAATTGTGAGGCCAAAATTAGCACAAGCAGCAGAAAACTGATCCATACTTTGTTGCATCTCAGCTTCAGAGGCTGCAATGAATACACAATCATCAACAAACAGAAAATCATGCACCAACACTCCCTCCACTTTGGTTTTGGCTTGTAGCCTTTTCAAGTTGAAGAAGTTACCATCAGTACGGTAGCTGACTTTAATGCCATGTTTGTCCTTATTGAAGGCATTTGACACCATGGTTGAAAACAATATATATAAAAAGCATAGGAACAAGTATACAGCCTTATTTCACTCCACTGATGACTGGAAAAGCACGAGAGCATTGTGCATTATCCAGAACCTGAACAGGCATGCCATCATGAAATTGATGTGCAATCCTAATAAACTTCTCTGGGCAACCAAATCTTGACATAATTTTCCATAAACTCTCAGGACTGACTGTATCAAAGACCTTCATAAGATCTACGAATATTGTAATAGGTGTGTAGGATGTGTACAGGGAAGAGTACTACCTCTGGTGTGAAGGCTGCTGAGTCCTTTTTAGGGCTGCTTTTCACCCTTGGTGTGCACCTGTTCCACCTAACTCTCACCTGTGGCTCCAAGAAGCTGTAGTATGAACAGCTGCCACATCCTGGTAAACTGTTTTGGCAAACAGCCTAAACCAGATTGAGGGCATCTGAGAGGTCTTAAATCCATTGGTGAGTTAGGGGAGATAGGAGATAACTTCAGAAGGTAGGCATTAGCAATAGAAACCCTGGAAAAACCTCCTGCACAAAGGGAGATTTGAGCCTTGTATAAGGATAGGAGTGAGACAGTTTTCTTTCTAGGCTTGGAAATGTCTACAAGGAAGAAAAAGAGGATAAAAATAAAGTGGATTTGTGTGTGTGTGTGTGTGTGTGTGTGTGTGTGTGTGTGTGTGTGTGTGTGAAGGGAGATAGGGTAAGACCTCAGATCTGATATCTTGATCTTATCAGTCAAGTAGAAGGCAAAGCCCATCTGTTGAAAGTGAGAGTGGATGCCCATCACTTGAGGAAGTTATGGTACATGAATATGTTAGAATATTAAGCTATAAGAAATGATGAAAGGCATGACTTCAGAAAGACCTGGGAACACTTATATGATCATCATGCAAAGTGAAATGAGCAGAATGAGAACAATTTATATAGTAACAACAATATCATGAAATTAATCAGCTGTGAAAGACTTAGTAATTCCGATCAATACAATGACCTGCCACCATTCCAAAGGATTTATGATGAAAAAAATCACTTTTCCAGATAGAAAAGTAATAGACTCAGTGGAGACTGCCAACACTGTCCTAAGGAACTAACAAAAGATAAATATCAAGCAGCAACAAATTTAGTGTATGGGTCTCAGTTTCCCTCTTTACCCCAGCCATTTCCCTTGTTTTAGAGGATTCTGTGTTCCCTCAAATACCTTAACTTTACAGTTCCTCAATCTATTCAACTAGCATGATCTATTTCTCTACTTCCCCCATTCACAAGGAGGATTGTACCATTAATCCTGTCATCACCTGCTAGTGTTCCACTTGTTTGTTCAAGAACTCTGAATTTGCTTTATCTGATATCTTTCTGTTGCTTCCTATTCCTTACTCCTCCTACACCTACTCTGTTTTCACCATGATCACCAGTCTTCCATCCTTCCATACTATCCTAGGCCATCAACCCTGCTCTAACTACACTTGTGTCCCTTCCCAATCTTGAGCCAGTTCAATGATACAATATCCTTTACTCTTCAATTCCTTGTTCCCTTGTCCTATAACTCCACTAAAATAAACTTTGCCAAATTCCAAGCCTAGATTATTCTCACAATCTGCCTTCTTCCCTCCAATTCACATGCTGCTAAAAACACAAAATGGTCCTGATTGGGTCCACTACAAATTTATATTAGTTAATCTAAGTTGTACTTTTACTGCACCAGGGAAACCCTGCTCTTTCCACTTGATTCTGTATCCTCTCCACAGTGTTCTATTTTTTTCTTCTCTTTTCAAGACTCCCATGCCCCTCTTTCCTCCCTCTTGATTCATAATTATTTTTTACTGAAAAAATTGAGGCCTATTTATCAAGAGCTCCATCTTCTTCCCTCTTCTGCATCTCAGATCTTCCTGATAATTGTTCTCCATTTCCTGTTTTGCTTTAGCCAATGATGCACTCCATCCCCTCCCCTCCCATTTTATCCAGCAGATGGCTACCACCACCATCCCCAAGCTCTTTCTTCTTTACTCTCACTGTATCCATGAGTTCCTTCTCCATTGGCTTCAAACATGCCTGCCTCTCCCATTATTAAACAAACAAACAAAAAAGCCTTTCACCAGATCTTATGATGTCCTTCAGCTATCATCTTATCTCTCTCCCCACTTCATAGATAAACTTTTTGAAAAGGCCTTCTACAATCTGTACCCTCCACTTCTTTGCCTTTTAAACTCTTCATTCTGACTTCTGACTTTGTCATTCAACTGATGTTCAAAGTTACCAGTGTCAAATCTCATGGCCTCTTCTTGATTCTCATCCTTCCTAACTTCCCGGCAGCATTTGAATCTGATCCCTTTCTCCTCCTGTATGCTCTCTCTTCTCTGGGCTTTTGTGACTCTCCCCTTTTCTCTCTTCCCTCCCCCAGAACTAATTTTACTTTTACCCCAAACCCACCTCTCTTCTGAACATCCCAATTAGTTTTGAGAGTACTATCACACTTCCAGGATTGTAACTTTACTGTCATCTTCCACTCTTCTCTTTCACTTATCCCACAAATCCAATCAGTTACAAAACTGTTGTTTCTATCTTCCCAATATTTCTTGTACATATGTCCATCTCTCTACTCACACAGCTTCCATCACCTCTGGCTATTGCAGTAGCCTTCTACTTGGTTTCCTTGCCTCAGAACTCTTTCTCTACTACAAGCTATCCACCCTCTACTCAGCTACCCTAAGCTTTGGCCAAGGAATGTTCTACCCCTAAACTTCCAATTGAAGAAGAGGTTTTGAGGGCAATTACACTCCTTTCATGTGGCAAAGCACCTGGTGCTGATTCTTGTTGATTCTATTCCAGCTGAGATTTACAAGGTAGGGGGACCGTTGCTCATCCAAAATCTGACTGAAATATTCCAGGTTATATGGCAAGAGGAGGTTATCCCCCAGGAGTTCAAGAATGCCTCCATTATCCATCTCTATAAAGGTAAAGAAAGGGAATAGGTTGTCCTGTGACAATCACAGGGGGGATCTCTCCCTTAGTCATTGCTGGCAAGATTCATGCTAGAGTCCTCCTTAATAGTCTGATCCTTCACTTGGAAGATGGTCATATACCTGAGAGCCAGTGTGGCTTCAGAAAGGGCTGAGGAACAGTTGATATGGTGTTTGCTGCCTGACAACTTCAGGAGAAATGCCAGGAGCAGAACAGAGGTCTGTACACAACGTTTGTAGATCTGACCAAAGCCTTTGACACTGTTAGTCATGAGGGCTTTTGGAAAATTATGTCAAAAATTTGATTGTTCAGAGAAGTTCATCAGCATTGTATGTCAGTTTCATGATGGCATGTTTACCCAGGTTCTAGGTAATGGACAATGCTCTTGTGCCTTCCTAGTCACCAGTGGAGTGAAACAAGGCTGTGTCCTTGCTCCCATGCTTTTTAACATGATGGTTTCAGCCATGTTGACAAATGCTTTCAATGAGAATGAACATGGCATTAAGGTCAACTACCGTACTGATGGCAAGTTCTTCAATTTGAAAAGGTTACAAGCTAAGATCAAAGTGGAGGGAGTGTTGGTACATGATTTTCTGTTTGCAGATGATTGTGCACTTGATGCAGCCTCTGAAGCTGAGATGCAACAAAGTATGGATCAATTCTCTGCTGCCTGTGCTAATTTTGGCCTAATAATTAACACCAAGAAAACACAGATGCTCCATCAGTCACCACCACATCATCCATATGTGGAACCATCAGTTACAACAAATGGAGAAGTTCTGAATGCTGTGGATAAGTTCACTTACCTTGGTAGAGTACTTTCCAGGGATGTACACATTAACAATGAGGTTGATGTACGCATTGCCAGAGCTTGCTCAGTGTTTGGGAGGCTCTGAAGAAAACTTTGAGAGAGAAGAGATATTAGACTGACTACCAGATGAAGGTCTGTGTGGTGCCGACCTCATTGTTGTATGCCTGTGTAACATGGACAGTCTACCAGCACCATGTCAGGAAATTGAATCGCTTCCATTTGAACTGTCTTAAGAAGATTCTGAAAATCACCTGTCAGGATAAGGTACCAGACACTGAGCTCCTTTCTAGAACTAAAGTGCCAAGCATTCAAACTATGCTTCAGAGAGCGCAACTCTGATGTTGTCAGAATACAAAATATATGCTTGCAAAAAGACTATTTCATGAAGAATTCTCATGGGTCAGGCAGTCACTTGGTGGTCAAAAGAAGTGATACAAGGACACTCTCAAGGTCTCTCTCAAGAACTTTGGATTTGATTGTGCGACATGGGAGACACTGCCACGGTACCGCTCATCATGGCGTGCCCGCATCAGAAAAGGTGCTGTGCTCTATGAGTAAAGCAGAATTGAAACAGCACAAAGGAAACATAGAATGCACAGATTTGGAGGAACTACCCCAAATGTTCCCTTGAACTATCTGTGCTCAACCTGTGGTAGAGCATTCCGAGCTCATATTGGTCTGATCAGCCACAGTAGGACACATTGAAACTTCACTTTATCATGGTGATGTCATTTTGGTCCTCTTTGAGAATGAAGGACAACAGCAGCCATACCAACAACATTCTTATAACCTCCAGGATAAAATAGGAAGTCCCCATTTTAGTACTTAAAACACTTCTCAACCTGACCCCTTCCTACATTTTCTAATCTTCTTATATATTACTTTTCTCCATGCATTCTGGGTTCTAGATGTAGTGGTCTTGTCATTCTTTGAGCATGTACTCCATCTCCCATCCCCATGCCTTTCCACTGGTTGTACCTCATGCCTAGAATGTGAGCTACATGAAGTTAGGGACTACTTTTGCTTTTTTTTTTTGTCTTAGCACAGTAGTCTGCCACATAGTAAACACATACTAAATGTTTATTAATTGATTTTTAGTCTAGATATGAATTTAAATCTGGAACACTTAAAGGTTACTACTTTCATTGATTCAAATGACATAACTTTCTGTGGCCCTCAGTTTCCTCATTTGTAAAAAAGAGGGTGTTGGACTATATGGTCGCTAAGGTTTTAGTTCAGCCTCTGATTCTGTGAATATCAATAAAAAGTAAAATCCTTGTTTTAATAGCCTGAAGTGTTACACTTAAGCCACCTAGTGTCCAAGAGGAAAACCACATCTGGAATAGGATACATGCTAATGGCAGGCCCCACTGAGACATTCACACTTCATCTTGCCATCAGTATATACCACAACCAAGCACTCTACAGAAGTCAGCTTGCTATTTGCTAAATGTTGTAAAAGAGAATAGAGCATTCCTCAATACAAAGAAGGGCCGCAGGTTCATAGGAGCCTTTAAGAGTTATAAAATCTTCAAACCCTACAAATCAAGACTTAATTTATTGTTGATTATCTGACTTCAAGAAAGTGATGAAAAAAATTAATAAATTAAATGTGACTTGGGCTATCTCCTGGTAATTTGATATTGTGTGTGTTCATCCTTTGTTGCCAAAGAAGACCATGCCATCAGAGAAATGATGACATGACTTGCACTTGACTTTGTTTTGAGTGAGGGAAGCCTGTGCAGGTCACCAACCTCACTTCTCCTCCAGAGCCATCTGAATCCAGTGACCAGATATTCATCAGGGTGACTGGAGATGACCCAGGATGAGGCAATTGGGGTTAAGTGCCTTGCCCAAAGTCATACACCTAGTGAGTATCAAATGTCTGAGGTGAGATGTGAACTCAGGTCCTGACTCCTGCACTGGTACTGTATCCACTACACCAAATTTGATATTAGAATGAAAGGAGACACATAGGTCATTCAATAGTTAACCAAAGATATACTTAGCTATAGCAGGGGAAGGCTATTCTACTAGTATATGCTGGGAGTTGATCCAAATGAGTAAAACTCCACTACTTCTGAGTCTGTTAGTAAAACCTCAGAATAAGACTGGAGTTCCTTAGGGTTGCTGACACCACTCAGAAGACCAGAAGTGATGTCAACAGCTAGAGCCTCTATTTCAATATGGGGGAAAAAAAACAAGTCTGATTTGTATAGAGTCTGGGGGTAAGGTGGGTTAGTATATTGCTCCCATCCTAGGTAAACCAGTCTAACCTAGGGGTCCCTTCTACCTTTGTGGTTTTCTGAAAAAAAAATATGCATTATTTTGTATTCCTGAGTATTTTTGCAGATTTATATCATTATTTGTATCTCAGGCCTCCATTTTTAAGTGTCCTTTTAAGTAAACTAAGCCAGATAAAATATTCTTCACTATATTAGGAACCTTTCACATTTTGGAGGTCAGTTGCTTAGGAGACACCACCAAAAGAATCTCAGATTATGCTAAATGATGTTAGCTATGTATTGGTGCTTTGGGCACATGTCCCAGGATGGCTGACCATTAATTTTTAGGAAATGGTCTTAATTCAAGCAAGGGAAGGTAAAGGCTGACTTATTCTGGAAAAGTATAAATTCCTCAAGGGCAGAGATATTTGTTTTTTGTCTTTGTATCCCTAGTACTTAATAAATGCTTTTTTGTTTTTGTACCCCTAATACTTAATAAATGCTGAATTGTTGGATTATTAGATCAATATTTCATTTTGTTAACAAGTTATATAGGCGGAAAATGATTATTTAACCATCAGGAGTGCTGCTAAGAAAGCACATGACCCTACTTAGTGATGAGGACTTAATGCTGCCAATCACAGTCTCATCCCAGTGATTAAATACTCCACCTGGCACTAGTGAGCATTCAGGAGGTCATGCCAAGCTCTTTGTGATTTTTCAGAGAGCTGCCTATGTCTATCCCCTAGCTCCACTCTCTTTTGGGTAGAAGGATTGCTCTCAAACTAGGCCCATATTATGTGGATTTATCTGAAAAGCTACCTAGTGAGGCTTGTTGTTGTTTTACCTTTCTTTATATTTCCAATGCTTAGTCCAGTGCCTGGTACCTAGAAGGCACTTAATACATGCTTGTTGACTTGACTTGGTTTGTAGTACCTGTACAGTCAGGGAAAGAAAACACCCCCCTCTTCCCTTTGCTGTTCTATTTCAGTGAAATTTAGTTAAACAGAAAGGTAGCATAGCTTACCTGGCCTAGAAGCTAGAAGAACCTGGTTCCAAGTCCAGTCTCTGAGACACATTTGATTAGAGGACCCCGAACAAATCACTTCCCTTCTCAAGGCTCTAGGCTGGAGGTATCAAACCCACAGCTCACAACACTTTCCAGTGCAACCTGAACTAAATTAAAAAGGAATTGGGAAATATTTAGCAAAATAAATAAAAATACAATAAAACAGATAATATTACATTTTAAAACTAAGTCAATATGTGGCTCACAGTTTAATTTACAGGTCTTGAGTTTGTTGTTGTGGTCATCCTTCGTTTTTGAAGAAGACCATAACATCAGAGAAATGATGGCATGACTTGCACTTGACTTTGCTTTGAGTGAGTGAGGGTTGTGTAGGTCACCAGCCTCACTTCTTCTCCAGAGCCATCTGAATCCAGTAACCAGATATTCATCAGGATGACTGGAGATGACCCAGGATGCAATGGGAGACCTTGACCGTTTTAGGCTAAGGCCTTTTCAGGTACTCACTTAAGGGGAGGTAATGGCCCATTTAATAAGCAAAAGAAAAAAATAACTAAATCAAGCTGGGAGAGAAAGAGAAGCAGTTACTATCGATAATCACTGTAAGCCAGGAGGGTCCAGAGAAAAGAGGTTGGGCAGGAACCTATTGTGGTCCAATCTATGGGCTTCAGAGTACACTGGGTTTAAGGTTTTGGGAAAGAGAATGCAGGCAAGCAAGCAAGCAAGAAAGTGAGAAAGGAAGAAAGAAAGAAAGAAACCTAGCCAGTAAACCCTAAGTTAACTGGGCATCCTCTGGCAATCCAAATTTACCTTCCTTTGGGAAAGAGAAGGAAGGGGAGAGAGAGAAAGAAAGGAGAGGATGAGCTGAGTCACCCAGCTAGCTGGGTCCCCATTCGGGCAGCTCTGTCTACTCGCAGGTTCTTGAGTTTGACCCCACTTAACTCTAGTTATGCTCTAAGACTATAAATTGTGAAGAAGGTGGTGACCTGCATTTGTAGAGTTTCTTCACCTGGGGGTTCCATATACCAATGAAATCACAGGTCCTGTCCCTATTCTTATCAATAACACAAGTATGACCTAACTTGTGCCATGTTTGTGCCCTTAAGCAGTCTGATGAAACTTATGGACCCCTTCTCAGAATAATATTTTTAAGTCTATATAAGAAAATGCATAGTATTGCAAAGCAAAGTAATTATATTGAAATGAACTTAGCAAAACATTAAAAAGTTGAGAGACCCTAGATTAAGAACCCCTGTTTTGTGCTACTCATAACAAGAGATGAAAAAGAATTAAAACCAAATACTTTAAAACAATTATTATGAGGAACAGACCATGGTTCCTTCCAGTCTAGCCAGCCCAAACTCTTAGTCAGTAGGCAGGGCACCAACCCCAAAAGTTTAAATTGTACTCAGTACTTAGATTCAAACCTCTCACTCAGCTGCTGCCACCATTTTACCACAGAGAACTAGCAGACAACCCTTAAGTAGCCCCCAGGTTCACCTCAGAGGGAGCCAATGTGTAGTTAAATGGGGAAACTCAGGACTGAATGTCTTGGCTGTTCTAAATCTTAGGAAGGCAGGGGATGGCTATCTGGATCAGATACTGAATCCTCTTCCTGCTCATCCTATCCACTGGCTACTTCCTTCTGGCCATGCCTCTGACTTCTGACAGTTAGGAGCAATGAGGTGCCATAGCTGATAGAGGGCTGGGCCTGAAGTCAGGATAGACCTGAGTTCCAGTCTAGGCTCAGATACTTACTACCTGTGTGACCCTGGGTAAAGGTTAGCTTCTTTCTCCCTCAGTCTCCTTATCTATATGATGGGGATAGTAATAGCACCTACCTCTCAGGGTTGCTGTATGACTCAAATGAGATTCTAATTATAAAGTGCTTAACACAGTGCCTGGCACATAAGTTAGTGTTATATAAATGTTAACTATTCATATAATGGGTCCATCAGTATTGCTGTTCAGTCATGCCTGACTCTTCATGGGGTTTTCTTGGCAAAGAAACTGGAGTGGTTTGCCATTTCCTTCTCCAGCTCATTTGACACATGAGGAAAGTGAGGCAAACAGGATTAAGTGAATTGTCCAGGGTTGTACAATTAGTAAGAGTCTGAGGCCAGATCTGAACTCAGGAAGATGAATCTTCAGGACTTCAGGCTTAGTGTTCTATCCACTGCACCACTTAGCTGCCTGCTGAATAGGCCTTACCTCAGTCAAACTGAGATCTGTTAAAGACCTTAGCTTAAAAAGGTCAAGTTCTCCCACAGCATCCAGGGCCATCTCCAGTTGTCCCGATCGTATCTTGCCACTGGACCCAGATGGCTCTGGAGGAGAAAGTGAGGCTGGTCACCTTGCACAGCCCATCTCATTTAAATCCAGTTCACCTGCATGTCATGACATCACCTCCCTGACTATGGTTGTTTTCAAGAACAAAGGACAAACAATGAGCACAGCTATTCGGTATTAGTATTCTGTTTTACTGCTTAACTCATAAACCTGTTCCTGCCCAAGAGCACAGTCTCACTATGAAAAATCAACTTCAAGAAAAGAACCTGGTTTCTTCCCTTCAGGTTACTGCCTTGTCTGTCTCTGTGGCCTGCTCACATCTTAGATCACTTCTTCCTTCTGCAGTCTATACCTCTAGCAGAAGATTTATTTTGTCTCATTTCAGGGGACAAAATGTTGCAGGCAAACCCACCTAAGCTCTCTCTGAAGCTTTATTTTGGAGATGGGGGTAGGAAAAACAACTTGAGAAATAGGCTGTTTCATTAGGGGGAGGCAGAGCCCCACCCCCTACTACAATTACAAATCTTGAAAAATACAGACATGCACAAACTAGGTGCTTGATAAATGTTTATTGTATTGTATGTCCTTAATGCCAAATTCTTATCTGAGAAATTTGATCAAGATTCTTTTTTCTCACTTATGATTCTCATTTATGTTAATAAAACTTCAAGATTTCCTGAGAATAAAGTTATCTCTGTAGATGTATCTGCTAAGGCATCTTGTATGATCTTGACATTTGCATTGGATTCGCCTTACTGCTAGAGAGCCTTTAAAACTCCATTTTATTGTATGGAAGAGAAACAAGATTGGAGTAATTCTGTCTTTTCCACTCACTGTTATCCATAATCCATCCAATCCAAATTGTGGTCCTAGGCCTTCTTGGCTTTCTGTTTATTCCCAATATAGCTAAAAAAAAAAATCCTTTCTCCAGTCTTTTGAATATTATTCTTACAGAACCTTGCCTCTCATTCTCCGCTCCTGCATCCATCTTCTACACACTATAATCTTCTCCTTACTCTTAGGAGAAGTCTAATTTGGTTGACAGGAAAACAATACACAAAGGCTACAATGATGTAAACAGAAGGAAAAATGAGACTGCATACTGCATAATTATATGACCAAGCTTGGCTTGAGGAAGAAATGAGAAAATGTGCTTTCCTTCCTTCTTTGCAGGAGTTGAGGGTAGGGGTGGGCTGGAGTCTATGGGTGTGGAACATTGGATATAATTTCAGTATTGGTGGATGCATTGGGTAATTTGGCTGAATTGCTTCTCCTCCTAATGCCTACCTCTTTCTTCTTCATTTGTTGTTGCAGAGGTTGGCTCTGTGCCTAGGGGAGAGGGGAGGGATGCATCCAGGAAAGAATGAAAAAAATATGGAAATCAGTGGTTTAGAGGACATATCCTTGCAGCACTTCAAAGTTAACTTGTCTAAAACTAAACTCATTCTCTTCTCCCCTAAACTTGCTCCAACTTCTCTATGTTAATAGAAAGATCATGTTCCCAATCACCTAGGCTTATAACCTTGAAGTCATCTTGGACTAAAAAGAAGAAAAAAAAATCAACAGAATTTTAAAATTAATAAAAACAAAAATGCAATCCTCTTAAAGCAACTAATTTGGTTGAGTTCTTTGTACATACACATTGGTCACTTAAAGCAGTTCTCCCTTTTCTTCTTCATAGGGATAATTTGTGTTTGTGTAATCAGATTCTTGAAAAACATCTGCCTGAGTAAATTCTCCCTGTTTTTTTTTTTTGTTTGTTTTTGGCTGTGGGATTCTACTTCTTTCTCTGATCTCTTTGTAGTCTATACAATTGGGGGAGAACCCACACAAGGAAGCTCACAAATCCATTCAAGTTTACAAAAAGTCTGGAATCAATAAATCAATCAGGCAGCAAGCATTTGTTTAATTATCCTACTCACTATGTACTAGGCACTGTGCTCCACACTGGGGATACAATACAATGAATTAAACAGTTTCTGCTTGAACAGAACTTACATTCTATAGATGGAAACCTGAATTAAGATAGTTGCAATAGCAGTACAGAGGAAGGATCAATGAGACAGCTATTGCTAATTTGATGTGAAAGTGAGAGAAGAGAGAGGAGTCCAAGATGACTTCAAGCTTATGAGCCTGGTTGAGTGGGAAGATGATCTTTCTATTATCATAGAGAAGTTGAGGCAAGTTTAGGGGAGATGTTGATGAGTTTAGTTTTAGACAAGTTGGCTTTGAAGTGCTGGAAGGATATGTCTTTTAAACTAGCGCTTCTTAAACTTTTTCTTCTCAAGACTCCTTTTTGGATTTGGTCCCATTCATTGGCATTGAATGGCCTGAGAGCACACTCAGTGCAAAGTGTGCATGCTTTGTGTTCAGAACCAAGGTTGCAATGAAGTTACGCAATGCAACATAGGCAAGTGCTGCCTGAAACACCTCACATTCATTATGTGTTTGACTTCGAATTAATTTTTGATTATTTTGTATTTAGAAACATTTTATTGTTGTCAGATTTTTCACAACCCCATATGGGATCTTGACCCACAGTTTAAGAAACACTGCCCTAGACCAGTGGTCTTCATACTTCTTTGACTTTTTGCCCTATCAGTTAAAAAAATTTTGAACAAACTTCTCTAGTATGTGAACATTTACTTACTTATACTTGTACTTATTTATACATGTACTACTATACTAATAATCCTGTACATTAAAGAATTTAGAAAACAGAAATAGTAAAATGAGATAAAGATCAAGTAGAATTTCTTCTTATAGTCAATAAGGAACCAGTATAGTTTTTTGAATAGGGGAGTGACATGGTCAGATTCATGCTTTAGGGAAATCACTTTGGCATCTGTGTGGAGGATAGATTGGAATGGGGAGAGGCCTGAGGCACAGAGAGCAATCAGGAAGCTATTTCAGTTGTTCATGCAAAAAGTTATGAGGAACTGAACTGAGTTGGTGGCCATGAGAGCAGAGGGAAGGAGATGCTGTGGAGGCAGAAATGACAATATTTAGCAACAGATTGACTATGTGGGGTAAGAGAAAGTGTTGCATTAAGGATCAGACTAAAGTTATACAGTTGGGTGACTATAAGAATGGTGGTATCCTTAGCAGAATTAGGGAAATTTGGAAAGGCTATGGGCTTTTGGTAGTTTTTGGTACATTTTTGAGAGAATGTAATTGCATGATCACAATCCATCCATGCATGCCCATCAAAACAAGAATTATGTCATATATGGGGGTTTGGGCTAACTTATTGGCCATTTCTTTGGAGGATAGGCTCCATCATTGAGGGATACTTGGTACAGGCAGAATGTGGGCATGCTCAGGGATTAGGGTGGGGGATTGTGGGAGATCTTGTGTGCTATAGCTACTATGAGTGTTTGGGTCAGGGGTAGGTTATAACTGACTTAAGGGGCTCTACCCTATGTAGCCCTGGGAGGCCAGCAGTGGAAGAGAATAGAGGATAGAATATTTAAGGGGATGGTGTAGTTCTGTTTGAGAGAAACCTATGATTGGTTATGGGAGGGGAAAAACATGGAATCCATCTTTCTACCTTCTCACTAGTTGATCATTAATTCCTTAGAGGTTAACACATGGACCTTGAATAGAGGAAAAAATGGAAGCAGATAGCAGAGTAGATTAAAAAACAGAATTCTACAATATGTTGTTTATGAGAAAAACATTTGAAACAGAGAGACACACAGTAAAGGTAAGGAGTTGGAGCAAAATCCATCATACTTCAGCTGAAGTAAAAAAAATGCAGGAGTAGCAAACATGATTTTAGACAAAGCAAAACCAAAAATAGATCTAATTAAAAGAGATGAGGAAGGAAACTACATCTTGCTAAAAAAGGTGCCATAGACAATGAAGTAATATCAATACTAAATGTATATGCAATGTGTTATAGGAGGAAATAGACAGTAAAACTATACTAGTGGGGGACCTCAAACTTCCCCCCTCAGAACTAGATAAATCTAATCAAAAAATAAAGAAGAAGTTGAGGGGGTGAATAGAATTTTAGAAAAATTAGATATGATAGATTTCTGGAGGAAATTGAATGGGGATAGAAAGAAACATACCTCTTTCTCAGCAGTACATGAAACCTACATAAAAATCAACTATAAATTGGGACATAAAAACCTCACAATCAACTACAGAAAGGTAGAAATATAAAATGCATCCTTTTAAGGTCATAATGCAATAAAAATTGCATTCAATAAAGGACCACAGAAAGAAAGATTAGAAATTAATTTGAAACTAAATAATTTAATCCTAAGGAATGAGTGGGTCAAAGAACAAATCACAGAAACAATAAAAAATTTCATTGAAGAGAATGACAACGAGACAACATACTAAAATTTGGGATGCAGCCGAGTAGTATTTATGGGAAATTTTATATCTCTAAACACTTACATCAATAAAATAGAGAAAGAGCAGATCAATGAATTGGGCATGGAACTAAAAGAACTAGAAAAAGGACAAATTAAAAAAACCCAATTAAGCACCAAATTGGAAATCTTAAAAATCAAAGGAGAGATTGATAAAATTGAAGGTAAGGAAACCATTGAATTAATAAATAAAACTAGGAGCTGTTTTGATTAAAAAAAAATAGATAAACCACAGGTTAATTTGGTTTAAAAAAAAAAGAAAGAAAAAAACCAAATATCCAGTGTCAAAAAGGAAAGGGGTGAATTCATCACCAATGAAGAAGAAATTAAAGCAACTATTAGGAGCCATTTTGCCCAATTGTATGCCAATAAATCTGACAATCTAAGTGAAATGAACAAATATTTACAAAACTACAAATTGCTCAGATTAACAGAAGAGGAAATAGAATACTTAAATAACCCTATCTTAGAAAAAGAATTTGAACAAGCCATCAATGAACTCTCTAAGAAAAAATCATCAGGGTCAGGTGAATTCTACCAAACTCTTAAAGAACAACTAATTCCAGTACTTTATAAAGTATTTGGAAAAATAGTTTGAGGAGTTCTACCAAGTTCTTTTTATGAAACAAATATGGTGTTGATACTTAAACCAGGAAGAGTGAAAACAAAGAAAGAAAACTGTAGGTCAATTCCCCTAACGAATATTGATGCAAAAATTTTAAATAAAGCATCAGCAAGAAGATTACAGCATACACTATGACCAGGTGGAATTTATCCCAGGAGTGCAGGGTTCATTCAATATTAAGAAAATTGTCAGCATAATTGACCATATCAATGACAAAAACAATAGAAACTATATGATTATCTCACTAGTTGCAGAAAAAGCTTTTGACAAATGCAATGCCCATTTCTATTAAAAAAAAAATTAGAGAAAATAGGAATAAGCTGAGCTTTCCTTAAAATAATAAGTGGTATCTAATAGCGATAAGCTAGAAACCTTTCTAGTAAGACCAGGAGTGAATCTAGGATGTCCATTATCCCCAATATTATTCAATGTTATGCTAGAAATGTTAGCTGTAGCAATAAGAGAAGAAAAAGAAATTGAAAGAATTAGAATAGGCAATGAGGAAATAAAATTATTACTCTTTGCAGATGATATGATGGTAGACTTACAGAATCAACTCAAAAACTAGTTGAAATAATTAACAACTTTAGCAAAGTTGCAGGATATAAAATAAACCCATATAAATGGCCAGCATTTCTACATATTGCCAACAAAGCCCAGCAGCAAGAGATAGAAAGAGATATTCTAATTTAAATAATGGTAAACAACATAAAATACCTGCCAAAACAAATCCAGGAACTATATGAACACAATCACAAAACACTTTTCACAGAAATAAAGTCAGCTCCAAATGGTTGGAAAAGCATCAGTTATTAAAGGATAGGCCAACCCAATATAATAAAAATGACAGTTGTACCCAAATTAATTTACTTATCCATTGCCATGCCAATTAAATTGCCAAAAATTATTCTGCAGAGCTAGAAAAAAAAATAACAAAATTCATCCGGAAGAACAAAAGGTCAAGAATATAAAGGGAATTAATGAAAAAAAAAGCAAAAGCAAAGGAAGGTGACGTAGCCACCAGATCTGAAACTGTATAATAAAGTAGTAATCATTGAAACAATCTGATATTGGCTAAAAAATAGATTAGTGGATTAATGTGATAGATTAGGTACAGCAGACATAGTAGTAAATGATCATGGTAATCTAGCGTTTGATAAACCCAAAGACCCCAGCTTTTGGGATAACAACCTACTGTTCGACAAAAACTTCTGGGAAAACTGGAACACAGTATGGCAGAAACTAGGTATAGACCAACGTCACGCTGTATACCCAAGATAAGGTCAAAATGTGTACATGATTTAGACATAAAGAGTGATATTGTAAGCAAATTAGGAAAGCAAGGAATAGTTGACCTGTCAGATCTATGGAAAAGGGAAGAATTTATGACCAAATAAGAGACAGAAAGCATTATGAGATATAAAATGGATAATTTTGATTATATTAAATTGATAAGTTTTTGTGCAAACAAAGCAATGCTATCAAGATTAGAAGGAAAGAAGAAATCTGGAAAACAGTTTTTACAGCAAGTGTTTCTGATAAAGCCCTCATTTCTCAAATATATAGAGAACTACATCAAATTTATAAGACTACAAGTCATTCCCCATTGATACATGGTCAAAGGATAAGAACAGAGAGTTTTCAGATGAACAAATCAAAACTATTCACAATGATATAAAAATGCTCTGAATCATTATTGATTAAAGAAATGCAAATTAAAATAAATTTGAGGTACCATCTCACACCTATCAGATTGTCTGTATGACAGAAAAGGAAAGTGATAAATGTTGGAGGGAATGTGGGAAAACTGGGACACTGATGCAGTGTTAGAGGAATTGTGAACTGATCCAACCATTTTGGAGAACAATTTGGAACTGTATAGCCCAAAAGGGCTATAAAACAGTGTCTATCCTTTGATCCAGCAATACCACTAGTAGGTCCCAAAATGATTCCCCCCAAAAGAGAAAGGGACCTATTTATACAAAAACATTTATAGCAGCTCTTTTTGTGGTGGCAAAGAATTGGAAATGGAAGGAATCCCCATCAATTGAGGAATGGCTGAACTAACTGCGGTTTATAATTATAATGGAATACTGTTGTGCTGTAAGAAATGATGAGCAAACAGATTTCAAAAAACCTGGAAAGACTTACACAAATTGATGCCAAGTGGAGTGAGCAGAACCAGGAGAATATTATACACAATAATAGCAATATTGTATGAAGATCAACTATGAATGACAACTATTCTCAGCCATACAGTAACATAAGACAATTCCAAAGGACTCATAAAGAATTGATGAAATCCAAATGCATATAGAAGCATATTATTTTTTACTGTCTTTATTTTTTGTGTATTTTTTCTTTTTGGTCTGTTTCTTTCACAACATGACTAACGTGGAAATATGTTTTTCATGATTACACGTGTATAACCTATATCAAATTGCCCACTATCTCATAGAGGGGAGAGGGGAAAGAGAGAGGGAGAAAATTTGGAACTCAACTTTTTTTTAAAAAAATGAATGCTAAAAATTGTTTCTACATGTAATTGTGGAAATAAAAATATTATACAAAAAAGAACTATGTCTAGTAGCTGATTGTTAATGGGAAGCACATCTGTAGGGGATTGGAGCTATAGTGTTAGGATTGCAGAATCACAAGGTTATCCCTATGATCACAGGTAGCACACTGCACTTTGGGTATCTTCTCTTCACTTTAGAGGGTCAAGCTGGGTTGGGGGGGAGTCTAGAGGGATGTTACATAACCATTATTATTCACTGAATTTGCTTCAGAACAAATTAGAAGAATCCTTGGGAGGATTTGGGGAAAATTATTTGAAAAGATAAAAAGAGCTCTCTCTACCTATTCTTTATACTAATTTCCTTTATAAGCTAGTCAGACAATGTGAGGACAGTCAAAATATAATCTTTTGCTGTTTTTCTTTTAGTATAATCAAGTGTCTGAGTGAATCTTGCCTTTATCAACAAGAGTTTCGCTATGAATAAAAGTACAGAAACAAGAGTTTCTTTAACTAGAAACACGATATGTATTTGTATTGTTAATGTGATTAAAAATCTTCCCCATCCTTTCATGGGCCTGCATATTAAGGGGAGTTTGATTAGGGAAGATTTGTAGGAATACTCACAGCTTTTGTTAATGAGGCACTGGTTCTCAAGGGTTGGTATGCCCTCTGGCTCTAAAAAAGGTATACATACTCTGAGGGTGAGGTTGTATTTTGAGGCTTAGTTTTTGGTAAGAAGGTTTGAGTGTCAGATGAGGACTCTGGGAAGCCGCTAAGGAATCCCCTCCCCACCTCTGAGAACTCAGATGTCGTGCTTCCCTCTCTGGTAATGATAGTGACACTGTTGGGGTCAATTGTCTCTTGAATTCAGGCAGAGGAAGCCATGTCTGTTGAGATTTCGATTTCTCTGTATTTTCTTTGAAATTCAGGGTGCTGACTCCCTGAAGTAGCTGAATGATATATGTGCTTGGTTAAAGGAATTGTATATGTGTTTGATTAAAGTGATTGTTAATCCTTTGAAAGTTGCTTCCCTTTTATGAATGCAGATCTAAGAACCTGTGATAGCAGCCCCTGCTATGTATATTGGGATGCTTAATGATACAGAGAATGATGTAGCAGTTTAAATGTTGGACATAAAAAAAGACCTGGGTTGAAATCCTACCTCTTACTCTTAAGAGCTGGGTGTCAATTCTTTTCTCTGAGTATTAATTTCCTCCTGGACCCTCCTGGCTTTAGAGTGATTATCAATAGTAACAATTACTGTTTTCCTTCCAGCCTGATATCTTCTTTTTCTTGACCTCATTAAAAGGGGCATGCCCTGGCTACTTCTTAAACAAGTCTATTCAATGAATGGGCGTTACCTCATCCTAAGTGAGTACCTACAAAGACCTTGGCCTAAAGGGGCCAAGGTCTCCCATTGCATCCTGGGCCACCTCCAGTCATCCTGATGAATACCTGGTCACTGGATTCAGATGGTTCTGGAGGAGAAGTGAGGCTGGTGACCTGCACAGCCCTCCCTTACTCAAAACAAAGTCAAGTACAAGTCATGTCATCTTTTCCTTGATGGCATGGTCTTCTTCAGCAACGAAGGATGAACACAATTTCCTCATCTGTGAAATGGGAATAATAGTACCTGTAGCAGTATTGCCATACCTACCACATGATTGTCATGACTGTATGTCAAACACATTGTAAACGTTAATTTTTATTATTATTACCATTATTACTTCTGTGTGCAGAGCATGATACTAGATACTATGGAAAGTTATAAGGAACGAGGTCAAAGAGAGGTGGTATATTGACATGAAAACTGTAACATAACACCTCAAACAACAATATACAAATAAGGACAGGGAATAAGAACAAGCATTGTATTTGCATCTGTGCCAGACTGGACCAGAGCTCAGGGTTTTGGATGCTGAGCTTTCCATGGTTAAATATATTTGGTCTGGTAAGCCTTCTTAGAGAGAGATTCGTTTTTTTAAAAATAATTTTTTATTGATTTCTTTTGTTTTTTAATATCAACTGCATTTCCCAAAGTATCTCTCCCACTTTCTCCTCCCAGGGAAGTATCTTAAACTTAAAATAAAAACTTTTTTTTTAACAAAGAAAACCAACCAACATATAAAAAACAAACAAAAAAACCTGACATTACACTTTATTCTATATCTACATTCCCCCACTTCTGTAAAGAAGGTGGGACTGGTGTTTATATGACTTTTCATATCTCTTTATTTTGGGGGCAAAACTTCCTCATTATCATTTTGCAGCATTTCATTTCTTTTATTTTGTCTTTTCATTTAAATTGTAATCGCTGTGTATATTGTTTTCCTGGTTCTGCTTATTTCATTTTGTATCAGTTCATGTAAGTCTTCCCATGCTTGAAAAAGTCTAAAGAGGGGAAGGGCAGGATTAAAGAATGCTATGAACAGTGGATGGTTTAGATGCAACAACGAATAGGATGTAAGGGTACTTGATTTGGACAAAATTTGAAAATTGGGGCAGAGAAGATGAGAGCAGTTAAATGAATGGAGGAGAAAAGTGGTAAAGGATCTTGAAGCAAAGGATCAGGTCATGGGCAAGTTACAGACATTCCCTCTTGAAACTGGATGCTGGAGGAGTTCCTGGTGTCAGGCAATTAGGAATTATGCAAAGAAAATAACTAGGATGCCCATCATTTCTACTTCTAAATCCCATTGCTATGCCTATACGCCGAGCAGGTCAAAGGTAGAAAGAAAGGAACTATAAACACAAAAGTAATTATAACAGGACCTTTTTGTAGCAGCAAAGAACTAGTAGCAAAATTAATGTCCAATGATTGGGGAAAGGATAAATACATTTTGACATGTGAATGTGACAGAATATTACTGTGCCATTAGAAATGATGAATATGAAAAATATAGGGAGGCATGGGAAGCCTTAGATATGTATATGAAGTACCACAGAACCAGAAAAACAGTTGTGATCATAATTTAAGTGGAAACAATAACCACCACCAAAAAAATTGAAATTAAATTCAGTATAATTATAATGATCATGCTTGGTCTCAAAAAAGGGTTGTAAGATCCTACTTCCTTTTCTTGGCAGAGGTGGGAGATTATGAATGTGGAACACTACCACAAGGTTAGCTTTGCTGAACTGTTTTCCTCCCCTCTCTTTCTTATATTTGCTATAAGAGATGCTCCTCAGAGAGGGGATGGAGGTAGGACTTGTTTGGAAAATGAAACAGATATAAAAGCAAAAGAGCAACCAAAAAAAAATGAAAAGTAATAATTTAAATGAGACCAGTGAGAGATACATGGGCCCTAGGTGGCTGTGTCTCGCCACTGCTCCAGCATTTCTAGGGTAGATGTGGGGAAGGTGGACTGCTTGGAACCCTATTCTTGTCACTGAATCATTAGAGGGGAAGGAGTCATTTTATTGGTTGGCTCTATGCTGGTTGACGACTTGCCTAGCCAGGGACACTGGCTTTTACTGAGGCCTCATATCTAGTGAAATTCCTGGAAACAGTTCTGACAAAGACAGCCAAAACAACCACCTTCAAGCCTGACTCACTCTCAAAATACTAAATAACCTGAGTTTGGGTTTTCTATTCATAGCTCCTCCTTCATTGCTTTGATGTTTAACAAATGTGTGCCTTGCAAACAGTAGTTCTTTTAAAAAGTATAGTGAATTGGTGCAATTTGTAATCCCATACTGTTACCCACCTTCCCCCACTCCCATTTGTGCAAAAGAAAAACACAATAGAGCCCCAAAGATTCAGAAACATACTAGATTCTAGTTGTGTTGAAACAGAAAAAATAGGGACCAGCAAGAATATTTTTTGTGGACGGAACCCCAAATAACTCCATATCACAGATTGTGAAGTCTACTCCATTGTACTAGATAGCCCTTTCAACTTGGACATTGGATGATGCTGTGAATTTATGCGAGTGGGGTTTGTAAGCATAAGTATAAAAGCAATTTTAACTTCTGGAGCAAGAATAAGCAACAAAGGTACTCTTGAATTAATTTTTATAGAAAAATTCAGTGGAGCTAGGGAGTTGGTCCTGTGGTGGGGAGACAAAGGCCTTAGGTTGCTAAGAGGTTGGTGATGAGAAAGTTGATAATTTGGTTGGTGCTAACTCTCTCTTTTTTTTTTCTGCCTGCTGGAGTACAAGTGATGTCAGTGCCCTTTAAATTTCAGTTGCCTGGATAAAGCCTCAGTTGCCTCACCCTAGTAAGTTTAAAAGTCAAAGAGGAATGAAAAGGGGAATTATTTTGGGAAAATAGTCTTTTTTTATTTCCAAACTAAAAAAACAATCATAAAAAATCTTAAACTAAATTGAACTGTTTGATAATTTAAAGACATTTGAATTCTTCCTTCAGATTCTGTGCTCCAGTGTTGTGTCTGAATACTTCATTCTTATTTATAAAGCGAAGAACTGCAGACAGCTGCATTCCTTTGCTGGAATGCCATATGGTTTAATCCAAGCCATATGCAATAAGGCAAAAGTAAAGTGTCGGCAGCCATCCTTCTTCTGAGTAGAGGAAAAAACAAGTTGTGATCTACTCCATCAGCATACAGGGAAATGAGGAGTACATTATATGAGAATGTTGGAATGTGCAGCATAAGGCAATCTCCCTTCCTCCCTTCCATGGCTGACAATAGGTAACAGGAAATACTGAATAGCACTTCTAGCACTTCATATGGAACAGTATGAACACCCTGCTGACTCTTTCTTTTTAAATCTCATAATCCTTTGTATCTTCTCAGAGGTCTTACTCTGACATCTCATTATGGTGTGAAGGAGTACTAGACCAGTGGAGCAAAAGCAATGGTAGATTCTAATAAACTGGAAAAGCTTCAAATATATTATATCATTCAAATTATAACCACTCTGGTTATAAAAACTGTATGTTGTCTGAGGACTGACCAGTCTATCTACTTAAGGAGGGATTTGTTGCCAGAATTTTGGCCCCGATGTGATAATTTTTTTTTGACTGCGGAGACCCACCTATGAAGGAATAATGGAAAGATATGATTAAGAATCACATAGGATGAGAAAGCATGGCAGAGATGTGATCTGGATGAGCTGAAGAAGAATCCACACCCAGTGAGGTCATAGCTTCATCAAACTCTTAAAATATAGTTTGATGCTATAACTTGAAATTAAACTAGCCAAGACCAGCCCTTTGTAATGAAATAAGACAATGTTTAAAAATCAGAGTAATTTCAATTGTGTATGCACTTCATCCAAGGTAGGACTATTTACCTAAGGTAAGGAAAGCAGCTCTCTATACAGAGGAGAAGGCTAAGAGCCTTGGCTGCTACCAGGAATCTCTCTCCAATAGCCTCTTGGTTCCCTGTTTGGAACTTTCACTTTCCTCCTACAGCTCTGCCTGCCCTTCCCATAGGCTGACATTCCTCACCGTTCCTTCCTCCCTGTACCCTCACCCTTTCCCTCTCCTTGTTGCCCTCTCCATTTGACTCTAGTGCTCCCTTAGACAGATTTTCTTTTTCCATTTTTGGAATTGGCCTTGTAAATTCACTTTAAATCAACAAGTACTTTTTTTAAAAAAATCAACAAGAACTTAGCATCTATTATGTCAAGCATATCCTAGATCTCTAAGAAAGGAAAACATTAATTCTGGTTTATATTAGAATTTTTTTTTCTCTTTCTGAATACCAGAACAGGCTTCAGACTTCTAGAGCACAGGTCTTTCATAGTACACACTATGTAGCAGGCACTTTTTAGACCAGGTTTTGCAGAAACATAGGTTCCTTCATGGAAACTTGCTTGATTCTATTGAGTATCTTGCATACACATAAATATTTGGTCTAGCCCTCTGATTTCATTGGTGTGGCAATCTCCCATTGTGGAAAACTCCCAGTATGAAACCTCCTTTCACTTCTATAGCTCTATAACTCATAATCTTAGAAGGTTGCCTGGAATACTGAGAAGCTGCCCAGGATCACTTGGTGTATGTCAGAGGCAGGTCTCCTCCACTCCAAAACAGGCCGTTACATTCTGATGCTTTTCTTACATATATTATTATTATTAATAATTTAATATAAGCAAAGTCTAATTTCAGCTAATGGAGCTTAAAATATGCTTGAGCAAAGCAGCACAAATTCCACTGTCAAAGCCAAGTTTTGATGACAATCGTACTAAGTAGGCAGCTAGGTGGTGCAGTGGATAGAGCACTGGGCTTGGAATCAGGAAGACTCGTTTTCCTAGTTCAAATCTGACTTAATTAGCTGGGCAAATCTCAACCTTTTTGCCTCGGTTTCCTCAACTGCAAAATGAGTTGGAGAAGAAAATGGCAAACCATTCCAGTATCTTTGCCAAGAAGAATCCAAATGAGGTCACAAAAAGTTGGATGTGACTAAACAACAAAAGGAATATAAAGCATTCTGCAAACTCTCTATGCTACTGTGGTTGTTCTGCTGCCTTTAATACTTGGCAAAACCTGCATTTTCATAGCCTCGAATCTTCCCTATGCTGACAGCCATCTCCAAGCTTTCTGATCGTTGGCAGAGTGTTGATGGGGCCAAACAATCCATCACTTGAGAGCTGACCTGATCTGGGAGAACCCCACGTCACCTCCGGGACACTCAGGGGCCTGTGACTGGAGGTGGTACAACTTTGGGGGAGCAATGGTTCGAAGTCTTACTTAACCTGGATCATTGATCATAAAGCTGGTTTGTTTTTACCTGAAAGTTCCTTGTCTTTAAAAAATTCCCAGCGCTCTGGGCATAGAAGAGGTATCCACAATGCCAGCATCAAACAGGTGTACCATGCCACTGGACCAAGCCCTGCCCTTTCCCATTTCCAGATGCCATATAGAAAACTCTCAACTCCTTTCCGTTGTCCATTCCTCATGCCCCAGAGAGCTCCAAAGAGAACGAACTTTGCCGGGGACAGGCTGAGGGCAACCACCCGCCTCTGGGACCCCATCCTCCTGTATGTCTTTGCGTCTCTCTTTAGGCTTAGGGACGATTTCTCCAGCCTGTTTAGGTGAAAGCCAAAGCCAGCCGCTGTTTGGAAGACGTTTCCGAAGGATCGCTGCCCACCGTGGCTCTCACAATAGGTCGGATTGGTCAGCCTCTAGCCACTGTTGGGTGGGCTCCCTCCCTACTCAGGCTGCATGCCACCCCTCCCTCTTCAAACAGTCTTAGACTAGTGCAGCCCGGGTCAGGACTAGGGAGGAAAGAGGCCAGAGTTGGGGGAGCCGAGCGAGAGAGGAGGCCCGTTTTAGGGGAGGGTCAGTCTGTAGGTCTGTCCGTACGCATCTGGCGCTGCTGGAATTTCCACTCCCTTTCAGGGATTTCTGCTGAATGATTCCCGCTGCCTCTCGAGTCACGTGAAACGGCGATTAAATCTCCCGTTCTCAGCCGCCCCAGCCGCCCCTCAGTTTTCCAGCCGGATTCAGCGTTCTGGGCTGCAGTGGGGGATGCACCCTCTCCCCCGAGCCCCGTCAATGAGCCTGGGAGCACCTTCCTACAGCCTCCGTTAGCTGCCAGCGCCTTGGGCAGCCGTCCAGTTTCCTGCACTTTCCTTAACTCCCCAGACCCAAAGGCAAGCTTTCCCTCAGTGGCCGGAGGTGTCCATTTGGGTCTGGCTAAAACACGAAATTTCTTGAGATGCCTGGCACCATAGAAGAATCGGAGGGGAGTAACGAAGCCCCCCGAGCCGGGGAGGGTAGCGCAGTGAAGATTAGCCCGGAGCTGGAGCAGCCCACAGAAGAGGTAAAGGCGAGGCAGGGAATGGGGTGGGGAGACAGTGGTGGGAGGGCGCGCCCCTGTTTATACTACCCTTCGGCTTGGAGGACCCTCGCGCTCTCCGGTACCCCTCCGCATCCTGCTCCATCCCACGTAAGTAGACAAACAGAACTTGTTAAGGGGTTGTTTTACAGTTCTGATAATCTTACACCCTTCTCCCTTTAGGAAGATCTTGCTGAAGAAGCAAAGAGGCTTAGAACCCCGAGCCGACCACTCCTTGTTGACAAGCTTGACTCAACCCTCCTCCGTAATCCTTTCCTGAGACTGTATTTTTTTAAAATTTCATATTCAGAGCGCAAACATGTTTCTAAAGGTTTACGTAGGGCAGCTGGACTCACTCTTCAAAAGGTTTAGTAAAATTCTAAACAGTGATCAGATCCATCTAAGGCTTGGAGTTAGTTGGGGCCGTATTTGGGAGCGAATGAAAGGAGGGAGACAAACTTCCAAGCTAACGCTGTGAACCCAAGTCAGTATTATTCACCACCACGCTAGGTAGGGCACGCGACATTCAGCATGTTAATACAACTTGGCTCATCTCTCCTCCTTGCTACCTGTGGTACTTCAGACAAGTGACTTCTTTTATGGGACCGTTTCCCCACAAGTAAAATCAGGCATTAGACAAATTGTTCTTTGCAGGTTCCATCCAGCTTCAAATCCTCTGAACTCGGGGAAAAGTTCTTTTGACAAAGTTAAATGCTTCCTCTGTCTCTGTGCCATTCCTGGTTTTCTTCCAGTCATCTCACCTTCTACCTTTTAAGCATGCTTCCATTAGTTGCAGGGGGAGCCCTGCTGTTTGGAATGAGGGAGAGTGACTTAGAAGCCCATAGTGTAAAGTGGGAACCCAACCTACATGGGGATTGTTGTGGGAATGTTTACCCTCTTCCAGGTTTTGAGTTGTCACTCCTGCTCATTTTCTATTAGCCTAGGTCACGGCAGTGAATCCACATCACTGCTGCCTGGACTCCTTATCCTGTGATTATCAAAACCAGCCATGGAAACAACAGGGCAACATGGCTAGGATTGCAGCTAAATCCAGGAGTAGTTTATAGATTATGATTGCAAAGAAAACTCTCTCTCTCTCCCTCTTTTTCTCCCTCTCCTCCCTCCCTCTCTTCCTCTCCCTCTCTCTACCGCCCTCTCTCTCCGTGTGTGTGTGTGTTTTGATCACCTCCTTCTGGAGAAGGGATCTTAGTTTACACTTGTAGCCTTATATTGCCTTGACCAACCAAACCCAACATGTTTCTCTCCTATTTCAGGGAAAACTGGGGGAGGTGGGGGAAGAGGGGCCTTCCTTGGATGTGGCCTCTAGTTTGGGCCATTTCCTGTTCTCTTTGGATGTTTCTCTGCCGTCCCTCCCCGCTCCTCCCAAAATTCACAAACAGCTATTTCATTTGTCCATTGTTCAGTTGTGTTAAACTCTTTGTGACCCTGCAAACCATATTGTCCATGAAGTTTTCTTGGCATTTTTTTTTCTGAAATAGTTTGTCATTTCCTTCTCCAGTGGATTAAGGTGGACAGAGGTCAAGTGACTTGCCCAGGGTCATACAACTAGTTAAGTATCTGAGGCTGAATTTGAACTCAGGTCTTCCTGATTCTAGGTCCAGCCCTTGGAGAGAAGTAAAACAGAATTATAGATTTGGAACTGAAAGGGACCTTATCAACTAGTCTAACCTCTTCATTTTTCAGATGAGGAGTTAGAGGTAGAAACATGAATTAGCTTGTTGAAGGTCACTAAGTTGGTAAATAAGGGGATGTGAATGGGAGGGGGTAGGCTGATGTCCAAGCTGGTTTTTCATCTGCCATATCACACTGCTTCTACTTTCTTAGCTTCCACTCTTCCAAGCTCTGACTGCTGAGAAGTCTATCTGTCATTTCAAAATCTAGACATCCCTGATACATTTGGCTTCTAGGAGATTTTGAAGCAAGTGAAAAAGAAGTTATCTGGATAGTTCACACCTGTGCGATGTTGCTCTACCATGGTCTTTGGTTAGCTTGGAGGAACAGGTCTTGGATGGGGGGGAGGGGGAAATAAAGTAGTTATTTCTAGTTATTTCCAGGAGGAGTATGGGGAAAGTTAGTAAATATTAGTAGTGTGATCTAGTGGCAAGAATGCTTGATAGGAAATGGGGAGTCCTGGTTTCTTGTCCGAGGTATGCTATATTCTAGGTATGACTTTATGTAAGGGATTTCACCTCTCTGAACTGCAATTTCTTCCTCTGTAAAATGAGAGGGGTTAGACTAAATGATCTTCAAGGATCTAAAGTACCATGATATTTAAAATTGTTTTAAAGTATTTTTAACCAAGATTTAAAAAAAATTCTTTGACTGAAAGTCACAGGGTGTAGATTTTATAACATGTAATAAGTAAGAGAAATGTTTCGGAGCCTTCAGAGCCAGAAATGCTGAGAAGGCTAAAGACAGTGCTGGCAAGTCACAAATTTCAGTAACTTTCATATCCATTCTGACTTTTGTTTCCTTCTCACCCTATCCTCCCGATGTTTTTCTTTGGCATTGGTGGAAAACAATCATCTGCACCTGAACATCAGCTGATTCTATCTTAAGGAGGTTCCTTTTTTTAAACTAGATAACAGGTGAACAAGTGAACTTGAATCTAGAAAGTTACTGATTAAGTCATTAAAGGAGCTGATGTAGCAGCACTAGGTAGACAAGTACCTTCTCCTGCACAGACTCTGACCCAGAGCAGCTATAATCTGTTCACTTTAATGTTCGATTTGCATAATTTACAAGGAGTAGGAAAAAAACTTCATTCAAATGAACAAGTGCTTGTTGAACACCAGGTATTGTAGTAGTTAAGTGGCACAGGCAATAGAGTACTGGGCTTACACTCAGAAGGACTTGAATTCAAAGCCTGCCTCAGACACTTAATTAGCTGTGTGACCTGGGGTAACTCACTTGACCTCAGTCTGCCTCAGTTTTCTCATCTGTAAATGATGATGGTAGCACCTGCCTCCCAGGGTTGTTAAGAGGATCAAATGAAATAATGCACATAAAGGGTTTTGCAAACCTAAAAGTGCTATATAAATGCTAGCTATATTTATTATTTGGGTAACCTCTAGTAAATCATTTGATCTTTCTGGGCTTTGCTTTCCATACCAAGCTCAGAAACTTCAAATTTATTTTTCTTTTCAGATTTTTATGTCTATGTAGGGACTGTATAATTAGCACCTTGTATACTTTCCTAGTGTCTAATTCCATATATATGTACTGTATCACTTTCTTTTATTCTCCACACTGTTCTAGCCAAATTGGAGTAGAAACTATTCTTCGCCCATGTCCAATGTTCTTCTACCTTCGTCCGGGTACTGCTAGGTTAACTGTCTTCCCATCCTCCATCTTTTTGTGTTAATATTGCAGCCAGTAAAAAAATATCATAACAAAAGACAGTATGGCTTAGTGGATGGAGTACTAAACTTGAAATAAAGGAAAGACTGTACTAAAATCCTACCTCCAACACTCATTAGCTATGTAGCCATGGATAGGCCATTTAATTCTCTCAGCCTCATTCTATATCTGTAAAATGCGGATAGCAACGTCTATAATACCTGATTGGCAAGGGCATTGTGAGGCTCAGATGGTATAAAGGATGCCAGTTGTTATTAGCCTACATTCACCAGGTCTCTGGTCCGAGGATGATTTCATTCCTTGAGCTTTCTGCACTCCTACTGAGCTCAAGCAATGTTTATAGAGCAATACAGGGTTGTGTGGGTAAATGTTAAATAGCTGTGCTCTCCTGGGGGGAAGAAACCCAAAAGGAAACATATGCAAATACACTTTTAAATTCAATCTGCATTATTAACAGTTTTTAAAGTCTTGACAATTAGCAAAACAATAAGCCAAGCCCTGATTTGTAGTGATTTTGTATTTCTGAGTGTAAATTTCACATTCTTGTATCACCTAAGAGCCAGCTCTAGCTCCAGCACAGCCCCTTCCTTGCCATATTGCTGTGGCTTCTCAATCTGTTGGGATTGGAAGCTCAATTCCGTGTGGACAGTCTCGGGCGGGTAAAGGTGGGAGCTTCTAAATCTTAGAGCTCTCACGAGACCCCCCCAGGAAACGGCAGGGAATCGAGGTGAACCGAGCTATCTCGAGTAATTCCGCCTCTTCCCGTGAGAAACGTGATGGGAGAGAGATCTCCCCACCCTCGAGATTGTCCCGGATTGGAGCACACCTAGTTACCTAACAGCACGGTATTTAGATGCAAACTATGCTGCTGAAGGTTAAGTAGGATTGAGGAAGCCTGAAAGCTCTCTTAGCACGTGAGGAGCCAAGAGGACAGTAGGCTCGGCTTTTCTTCTTTCCTCTCTCCCCTCCCCCTCTCTCCCCGCTTGTACTTCTACTTCAATCCCTTAAAATCTTAGCCTCCTTAGAAAATCTCCCCCTCTTCCTCCTAAGGAAGACCCCCCTGCACTTGTAACCGAGACCCTGAAATAAAGCTCAACCCTTGTTCGACTCTGGAACGTCCTTTCTCTCATATGAGCATCCAGTTTTGGCCAACCGAAGACCTTGGAGGTGAGGTAAGAAGACTCGGGTAGCCCACACAGGCCTCTAGGCCTGGCATCAATCCACCTTGAGTCTTCATGGCTTTAATGTTGTGTGAGTGGCATCATTATTACTTTCTCAACACTTAGAGAATACTTTTGGATTCAAAGGCTAGTCAAAGAATTACATAATTTGAGAGTTGAAAGGAACCTTGGCAACCACCTAGTTCAACTCATGTGGGGAAAGACTCCACAGTAACACACTCCCACAAGTTCTCATCCAGCCTTTCCTTGAAAACCTCCATTGAGAAGGAACTCACCATCTCTGGAGTCAGCTAAAACATTTTGGGAGAGCTTGCATTATTAGCAAGTTTTTCCTGTCATCAACCTAAAATTTGCTTTTTTGTCATTCCTGTCAGTTGTTTCTAGCTCTGTTCTCTGGAGCCAAACAGAAAAAGTTTAATTATTCTTCCATGTGAGACCCATCAGATTCAAGATAGGGTATCATGTGCTGCCTGGATCAAGTTCCTTCAACTGCTCTTCAGGGGATGTGAAATCAAGGCCAGTCACTGTCGTAGCTGCCTTCCTGTGGACACTTTTCAGCTCATTAACATCCTTAAATCTTGAGGTTCAGAAAGGAATGATGCTCCTTATGAAGTCTGATGCAGGTAGAATATTGATGGACTATGCTGAGGAAGCTATGCTTCTCCACCCAACTCATGATCACATGAGCTTTTTGCAAAGTTGTCACATTATATTGCTGAATCATGTTGAGTTTGCTGTCCATTGAAACCCCCAGATTTTTGTTAGATCAACAGAGATCTGACCATGCTTCTTCTATCTTGTACATATAATTAAAAAAACTGAAATATAAGAATTTACATTTTCCTTAGTAAATATTATCTTATTAGATTCATCCCAGTGCTCTCTGTTAAAATGTTTTGGGATTCTCATTCTGCTATCCTCTTTTTTAGCTCTGCCTCCCAAATTTGTATCATCTGCACATGTGATGAGTATGTGATCTATGCCTTTATCCAAGTAACTGATAAAAAAAAAAGCATAGTGCACTTTACTGTAGACCAGACCTTGTCAAGTTGATATTGAACCATTAACTCTTTCAGTCTAGACATTAAATTAATTTTGAACACATCTAATTGTATTATCATTCCAATTCCCATCCTCATTTTCTCCAGGCAATTTTGTCAATCAACTGCTTTGCTAAAATCCATGTAAATCGTATCTACTGAATTCTTCTAGTCTGCCAGTTGAGTAAGCCTGTCAAAAAAGGAGTTAAGGTTTGCCTGGGGTAAAACTGTTGTAATCATCACTTCCGTTTTCTAAATATTCCCTAACCATCTCTTTAATGATCCATTCTGGAATCTTCTAATCATTCTAAGTAAAGCTCTCTAGCCTATAGTTGATAATCTCTGTTCTTTCCCCTTTTTTTGAAGGGAAAATCAAGACATTATCCCTTCTCCAGTCATATACCTCTCCAGTTCTCTATGATCTTTCCAATACCGAAGTCTTTGGCTCAGCAGACACCTCTGTCAGTCCTTTCAGTACCTGGGCATGAATTAATTACCTATGGCCAGATTACTTGAATTCATCCCGGGCTTCTTGGTGCTCTTAGTTACTTCTTACTTATCATGAGCATCAAGTCTCTGTTAATTATTTTTCTTCTGTCATTTCCAGCGCAAAGTTCATTCTCCTTGGCAGAGAGAACATAAGCAAAATAATAGTGATACTGCCCAGATTTCTTTCTCTTGACAGTATCATCTTTGCACCCACCCCAAGCAGAGGACCTCTCTCTAATGTTGCTTTTTTGGGTTCCATTATGGTTTTAAAGAATTCTTTTGTGTTGTCCTTAACTTTCATTGTCAGTCATAGCATCCTCTGACGATAGTTTTTTACAGGGCTGTGTCATCATGCCCTTGTGTTCATTCTTTGTTACTTTAATTTGTCAGCAACTATGCATTCCTTTAGAAAAATCTGTTGATAGGCATTTACAATATGAAAGTCATTGTGACATAGAGGATGAGAATTGGTCATAAAATCAGGAAGGCCTAGGTTCAAGTCTTTCCTCTAATATAGACTAGTTGAGTGACCATGGGCAATCTAATCCCTCAGTGTCTAGGAAGCTCTCTAAGACTAAATCATAGGCAAATTGCCCATCTGCATCAGTGGAGGGAATTAACCTAATTGGAGTTTTCCATACTGATGACATGACAGGTATGGAAACAAACAAACCAAAAAACTAAAAATCAAATCAATATAAAATTTTAACAAAAACAAATTAAATGTTTCTGAGGATTGGTATTTGCTTTTAGGCTAAAATTATGTTGTATTTTTTTTAAGAACTGAGATTTCTGATTTTTGAGACTGCTATTTAATCATTATTGTGGATTTCTTCAACTTTGATAGATTACTATGGTAAATAGTTGAAACTATATATTTTTTTTCATTTCTGAGGAAGACTAGAAGAAGGCAAAGCAACTTGTAAAAATAGTTGGCTTTTTTATCTTAGGTTGCCAGTCAGCAAACATTTTTTAAGCACCTACTAGGTACCAGCCACTGTCCTAAGTACTGAGGATACAAAGAAAGGTGTCATGGGGAGCCAGATCTAATGGGGAACATAGCATGAATCAACTAGGAACAAACAAGACACATACACATATGTATTTTACATATATGATAAATTGGGGATAGTCTTAGAGGGAAGGCACTAAAATTAAGGGATGGGAAAGGTTTTTTGCATACTGGAATTTAGCTGAGATTTTGAAGGAAACCAGGGAAGCCAGGAGGTAAAGATAAACAAAGAGAATTCCAGGCATGGAGAACTTACAGCAAGTATGAATGCTTAAGCAGGAGATGGTGTGCCTTGTTCAAGGAGAGAAACAGTAAGAAGGTCATGTTACTGGATCACAGGCTGGGTGGAGGAGAGTAAGGAGCATGAAGACAACAAGGGACCAGGTTATGAAGGTCTTTGAATATCAGAGGATTTCATATTTTAATCTGGAGTTAATAGGGAGCTGCTAGAGTTTATTGAATAGGTGTGTGTGTGTGTGTGTGTGGGTGATATGATGAGACATATCATTTTGACAGCTGACTAGAGGATAGACTGGAGTAGGGAAAGATAGGAGGCAGAGAAACCAACCAGGAAGCCGTTGTGATAGTCCAGGAGGGCCTGCACCAAAGTAATGGCAGTGTCAGGGGAAAGGGGCGTACAAGAGATAGTATTAAGGTAGAAACAATGAATCTTGGCAACTGATTGGATATGAGGAGTGAGAGAGGGAGGAGTCTAGGAAGACACCTAGGTTGAGTGCCTGGGTGACTGGGAGGATGGTGGTACCCTCAATAATAAGAGGGAAGTTAGGAAGAGGGGAAGGTTTGAGTGTGGAGGGAAAATAATTCAGTTCTGGACATGTTGAGTTTTCTGGACATGTTTGAGATGTCTAGTAAGCAGTTAGAAATATAAGACCAGAGCTCAGGAGAGAAGTTAGGACTAAGCAAATAATCTGAGAATCATCTGCATAGATATGATGATTATGTCCATGGGGCTGATGAGATCACCAAGTAAAATGGTTCAGAAGGAGAAAAGAAGAGGGTCCAGGCCAGAACCTTGCAGGATACCCATTGTCAGCAGGGGTGACCTGGATAAAGGTCTGGCAAAGGAGACAGAGAATAAGTAGACAAGAGGAGAACCAGGTTAGAACAGTTTCATGAAAGCCTAGAGGGAAGAAAGCGTCAAGAGTGCAATCAATAGTTTCAAAGATTGCAGAGCAGTCAAGGAGAATGGAGACTGAGAAAAGACTATTACTTTTGTCCATTGAGTTTATTAGTAGCTTTGGAGAGAACAGTTTCAGTTGAATGATGAGGTTAGAAGCCAGACTGAAGAATTTTATGAAAGGCATGAGAGAAAAGGAAATGAAGGCACTGATTGTGGATGGCTTTTTCAAGTTTAGTCACAAAAGATAGGAGAGACTTAGGATGATAGCTATAGGATGGATGGCTCAAAGGAGGTTTTTTTTTTGAGGGTGAGGGAGTCATAGCCATGTTTGTAGGCAGCAGGGAAGTAGATAGTAGATAGAGACTCAAGACTAGCAAGACAGTAGGAATGATAGCGGGAGTATGTGTTGGAGAAGATTGGATGGAGTGGGATCAACTTGTGTATGCTTTGGCAAGGAGAAGGGCCATCTCTTCGTGTGAAATAGGTGAAAAAGAAGATAGGCATTAGGTGTGTGAGTGATGTAAGGTGAAGAGGAGGGAAGGAGGGAGTTCTCAGTGAGTGGTCTTATTTTTTTCAGTGACATATGAGGCAAGATTCTCAGCTCAGAGAGTGGAGAGCTAGAAGAGGGATGAAAAGATTTGGAAAACCCACTGTGGTGAGTTAGGATAGCAAATTAATTAGAGAAGTATAAACAATTACTTGCTATAATAAAGGCCCAGTTGAGATATAACATAAAATTAGTAGATCCAGTCAGTATGCTTTCATGATTTTCTCTAGCTTCATTCAACAGCATATGAGCAGGAGCAAAGGTAGTGGATGGTAGGAAGTAATTCAAGGTTGGAGTCTGATGGGACAAGATCTTTAATATGATAAAAGGGTAAGGGACATGAGAGAATTGTGGAGAACTGAGCTGGTTCACCAAGGAGTCAAAATGAGGAAGGGAAGAAAGTGTAGACAGTGCAGAGATGATAGTGTACAAAAGAACTCACGGGTCAAGGGAGTAGAGGTTGTGATGAGGACCAAGGACAGGGTTTGGACTTGCAAAGCAGAGGGAGAGGTGGGATGATAAGAGATTATGACTGAACAAAGGAATTTCAGAGTTCATGAACATGGGATGGGGAGGAATTGTGAATGATGACAATGAAGGATCTTTACTATCTCTGTATGTAGCTATGGTCTTTGGAAATTAGTAAGTTGAGGAACTGGGAATTTAGAGTGTTTTAGGAGAATCAATATGAGTGCTGAAATCCTTTAATAGGAGGGCAGGTATTAAGGAGGAAAGACTGAGCCAGGCATGAGGGAAGAAGAGCATCCTGGAGACAACAGCCACCAGAATCTTGATTTGATAATAAAGTGTGGATTTAATGAACCTCAAAGGAGAAGGAGTTACTGAGGGTGGTAGAGGGAGAGCCCAGAAATGGCAATGGGGAACAAGGAGTATTCTCCTAGTGAGTCAGGGTATGAGAAAGTGTAACCAGTGCTGGAACAAGTAGCTGGGGAATACATTCTCTATTTTCAGTGTTCTTAACATTCATTAACATTCTTAACAATGTCTTATTTATATCCCTTTGAAATTTTTAGGACCTCTTGCTGGCTGCTGCCTACGTGTATGATGCCCAATACAATAGAAACATTCCATTTGAAACCTCACCTCAAGCTATCAGGTAATGAATGGTGTGTATTTTTACATGTATGTTATCTCTGAATCTATACGTACCCACATAATATTGAAAAAACTTACTCCTTTTCATAGTTTTCTTGAATTTTCATTAATTTCATTTCAACAAACATTAATAGTTTATTATTTAGGCATCTGGGGAATACAAAAAGAAAAGTGAAGTACCTGTTCTTAAGGTAGTTAGAGTATACTTGGGAGATAGATGTGTACAGATAAGTAAATACAAGATAATTTGAAGAGGGAGAGAGAGGTACCAATTTTCAACTGGGAGAATCATGACACGTAGGACTGGACCCAAACCTGGAAAGAAACTAGGGATTCTAAGAGACAGAGATAAACGTTCATGGCATCAGGGACAGGTTGTGCAAAGACATGAAGGCGAAAGATGGAGTATTGAGCCTGGGGAATAATTTCTGTTTGACAGGAATGTTGAGTGGGGAGTAATGTGAAACAGCTCTGAAGAGGTGTGTCGGAGTCAGCTCATGAAGAGCTTTATCCTTTTTCTAGTTTTACTGCGTTGCACCAGAACCTTATTAACACAGAATGATGTTTAATAAATTACAGTCGGGAAAATCTTTTTTCAAAATAAAAATTATTTCTATCTGCTAATTTAGTCATAACTTAATATGTGGTTTAAAAGTATTTTCAGAAGATACTATATATGTCATTTTATACCTTACTCCCTACCATATAGTCTTTGATCCAGTGACTCTGGTCTTATAGCTGTTCCTTAAACAAGAGACCAGGTTTCTGGTTCTCCCCCATGCCTGGAATGCTCTTCCTCTTCCACTCCAGCTAATGACCTCCCTGACTTCCTTTAAGTCTCAACTAAAATCTTACCTTCTACAGGAAGCCTTCCCCAACTCTTCTTAATTCCAGTGTCTCTCCTCTGTTAATTATTTTCTATCTATCTTGCCTTTAACTTGCTTCATATGTATTGTTTACATGTTGTCTCCCCCATTAGGTTGTGAACTCTGTGAGGTCAGGGACTGACTTTTGCTTCTTTTTGTATCCCTGGCACTTAGCACAGTGCTTGGTACATAGTAGGTGTTTAATAAATGCTTATGGATTGATTCATTAATCAGACTTTCTTTAAAAAGCCCAGATCATAATATCTATTTACATATATATACATACTTGTAATATGTAATATACACATACCATAAGTTAGAAGGGTACACAATTAGAATAATTATTAGTAGTTAGCCTTCAGCCACCAAAATTTAGGTCATGTCCTTAACAAACATTCTTTTTCTTAGACATCAAATTAGATGTGGAGAAATAAATAGCAGAGATGGTCAGCTTAAGAAAGATGTGCAAATTGGAAAAAGTTTGAGGTCTTGTATGGTTCTATCTTTTAAAAAAAATGCAGATGAGATTAGAAGAGAAACATATAACTTCCTGTTCATACCCTTTTTGACCACTTTTCAATTGGGGAATGACTTTTATTTTTATAAATTTAAATCAATTCCTTATATGTGTATATACATATGTGTGTGTGTGTGTGTATATATATATACATATATATATCTTTATTAGAGAAACTTGCTGCAAAGATTTTTTTATATAGTTATGTTTCTCTGTTAAACTTGTCTGCATTTGGATTTATTTTTTACAAAACTTTTTTGATTTTATGTAATCAAGTTGTCAATGTAAAAAAATTTAATCAAATGATCCTCTCTATCACCTGTTGAATCATGAACTCCTCCCCATCCATAGATTTGTTCATCAAATTTGCTTATGATGAAACCTTTATGTCTAGGACATATATCCATTTGCAATTTTTCTTGGTATGTGGTGTGAGGTGTTGGTCTAAAGTTGAATTCTATCTCACTTCCTTTCAGTTTTCCCAGCACTTTTTGTCAAATAGCAAGTCTTTATCCTGGTAGTTGGGGTCTCCCTGTTTATCAAACATTGGGCCCCTACGTTCATTTGCCTCAGCATGTTGTTTACCTAATCTGTCTACTGATAAACACCTCTGTTTTTTAACCAGTACCAAATGACTTTGCTGATTATTGTTTTGTAGTATGGTTTGAGATCAGGTACTACTAGACCGCATTCCTACTCGTTTCATTATTTCCAGTCAGTCAATCAACAAGCATTTATTAAATGTTTACCATGTGCCAGGTAATATATTAAGTGCTGGGAATAAATGCAGAAAGACAACCCCGTGCCCTCTATGAGACTGCATTTTAACAGGGAAAGGCAACACATAAAAGAAAGCTGAAGAGGAGTTTGGGGGGAACGAAGGTGGAGGTGGAGGAAAGTCCAGGGGGCAGCTAGGTGGTGAGGTGGATAGAACACTGTCTCTGAAGTCAGGAGGACTTGATTTCAAATCTAGTTTCAGAGACTTACTAGCTGTGTGATCCTGGGCAAATCAGTTAACCCCTCCCCCCCTCAAAAAAGTTCAGAGTGAAGTCTGGAGAGGAATGAGAACATGACTGCTGGGAACCATCCAATGAGAGAGAGAGAGAGAGGGAGAGAGAGAGAGAGAGAGAGAGAGAGAGAGAGAGAGAGAGAGAGAGAGAGAGGAAGGGAGGGAGGAAGGAAGAAAGAAAGAAAAAGAAAGAAAGAAAGAAGGAAAGAAAGAAAGAAAGAAAGAAAGAAAGAAAGAAAGAAAGAAAGAAAGAAAGAAAGAAAGAAAGAAAGAAAGAAAGAAAGAGAAGTACTGAAGAATGAATTCCCTGACTGGAGTGAGCTTACAGGATGAAAAGGTTTCTGGGACATGTTAGACAAAGTCTAGAGTGACATGTAAATAGGAATCTCAATTTCCCTTGAGATTCATGACCTTTTTGTTTCCTCCATATGAATTAGTATATCACTGAATAAGTAAATTAATTTAGGTAGTATTTTCACTTTTATTATATTGGCTCAGCCTACTTATTGTGGAGGGCTTTATCCTAAAGGCAATAGCTAACCACAGAAGAGTTTTGAGTGTGGAAGTAACTCAGTAAGAGATGTGTCTTAGAAATGTTGTTTTTGACAGTTGTGTGGAGGATGGATTGGAGAAAGTGTAGGCTAGAAAAACAGGGAGACAAATTAGGAGGCTGCTGCAGTAATCCATGTGAGAGGAGAGTGAGGTCCCGAGCTAGGTTGGTGTCTGTGTGAATGGACAATGGAGAACAGACCAGAGCGATGTTGGTAATATCCATAAAATTGGCAATTGATTGGGTTCTGGGAGATGGAAGAAGAGGCAGAATCAAGGAGGACTTTGAAGTTGCAAAATTGAGTACCATCATTCTTCTAGTCACTCTTGACAGAAACAGGGAAATCTGAAGGAATTATGAGTTTTATTTAGGTGATATATGAGTTCCCTTTTAGACTTGGTGAATTTGATATACCTAAGATGAATCAAAACTTCATTTGGGAAGTACATTAGATAGGACATTGAAATTGACAAAATCCAAAGCTATAGTTTTAAAGTTTTCTGTGAAAAGTATTGTTTAAAACATAGTTAGATGCACAATAAATGTTGCATGAATGGATGGAAAATACTACAGGAAAAGGAGAGGACATCTAATTTTGAAGGATTATGTAACTTTCCTCTTGATATTCTTCTTTTCCTAGTTAAAGAAACTACAGAGGGGAAACCTATTTTTATTAGGTTTTGTTGTAAGTAAATACATTTTTTCTTAGTTTTTATTTCAAGGAATTCTAGTCAATATGTTTTTATTCAATCTCAAGTGGATCCTTCACTGCAGCATAGTAGTCATTCCTTCCTACTGATTATTTCTGTTTATTCCTCTCAGTAACTATTTTGAACCTATCATTCTTTTCTCGGACCTCCGCCACCTTCTCCACTGAGAATTCTCTTAAATTTTCCTAAGAAAATTCTTTGTATACTCTGTCTCTCTCCCTCGTTGCACCTTGGCCCTTAATATTATCTCTTGTTCTCTTCTCCATTTACTCCAGTCTCTGCTAAAGTAGCCAGGATTCTTGATAGATCCACTTGTTTTTCATTCTTTTTTAAAAATTTAATTTAAATTAAATTTGTTTTTAATAGAATTCTACTTTTCCCCAATTGTATGTAAAGACAATTTTTAGCATTCATTTTTACAAGATTTTGAATTCCAAATTTTTTTCCTTCCTCTCCCTCTTCCTAAAATGGTAAGCAATTTGATATAGGTTATATATGTGCAATTATGTAAAACATTTCATATTAGTTACAGTTGTGAAAAAAGAAGCAGACCAAAAGGAAAAAATAATGAAAAAATAAGTTGATAACAAGAATGAAAAAGTAAGTGAAAAAAGTATGCATTGATCTCCATTCAGTGTCCATTAGTTCTTTATCTGGATAAGGAAGGATAGCATTTTCCATCATGAGTCCTTTGTATAATTCTCTTGGTTCATTGTGTTGCTGAGAAGAGCTAAGTCATTCATTGTTGATCATTACATAATGTTACTGATACTGTGTACTGTATTTTCCTGGTTCTGCTCATTTCATTTTGCATCAGTTCGTACAAGTCTTTCCAGGTTTTTCTGAAATCTGCCTGCTCATCATTTCTTGTTGCACAATATTATTCCATTACATTCATATATCACAACTTAATCACTTGTTCCCCAATTGATGCGCATCCCCTCAATTTCTAATATTTTGCCACCATGGAAAGGGCTGCAATAAATATTTTTACACATGTGGGTCCTTTCCCCTTTTTTGTGATCTTTTTGGGATGCAGACCTAGCAATGGTATTGCTGGATCAAAGGGTATGGCACAGTTTTGTTGCCCTTTGGCATAATTCCACATTGGTCTCCAGTATGGTTGGATCAGTTTTACAATTCCACCAACAGTGCATTAGTGTTGTTATTTTCCTATATCTTCTCCAACATTTATCATTTTCCTTTTTTGTCAAAGCCATTCTGATCAGTGTGAGGTGGTACCTCAGAGTTGTTTTAATTTACATTTCTTTACTCAAAAGTGTTTTAGAGCACTTCTTCATATGCCTGTAGATAGTTTTGATTTCTTTGTCTGAAAACTGCCTTTCACATCGTTTGACCATTTATCAATTGGAGAATGACTTGTATTCTTATAAATGCCAAATCCACTGGTGCCCTCTATCTCCTCATCCTGTCCCATCTTCTACAGCAGATTGCCTCCATAATCTTTTCCCTCCTTCTTTCTCTCTCCTGCCCTCCTTCCTTGCCTTTCTCACTAGTCTTCATTCTCTCCCTATCCACTGATTCCTTCCCTGTTACCTACAAATATGTGTACGATTTCCTCATCCCTAAAACTCCCTCACTTGCTCCTACAATTTCTTCAAGTTATCATCTTGTATCTCTCTTTCTTCTCTCAGCCAAGCTCCTAGAAAAGCTGTTTGTACTTATTTTCTCCACTCTCTCTACTCTTCCTAACTTCTCAACCCTTTGTGATATGGCTTCTGACCTCACTGTTCATATGATCATAGAGTCAGAGCCAGAAAGAACCTTAGAGGTCTCTGAGTCCAACTCCCTCATTTAGATTTAATGGATGAGGAAACTGAAGCAGTGAAAAGTTAACTTGTCCGGGGTCACACATACATTAGGAGGCATTCAGCACAGCACCTGACTTATAGTATATGCTTAGTAAATGTATATTGCCAGACTTACTTGAACCCATATCTTTCAGACTACAAGTCACTGTCCCCTACACCACACTGCTCTTGCTGAAGTGCCGAATGGTCTCTTAATTTCTAAATCTGATGGCATTTTCTCAGTCTTTATCCTTTGTGACCTCTCTGCAGCATCTTATCTTGTCCATCACACTCCCTTAGGTACTCTCTCTTTACTGGATTTTTGGTACGCTGCTCTCTTTTAGTTCTGACCTCTCTTCAGTCATCATAGCCCCTAACCATGCATAAATCTCAGGCCTCTTTCATAGTCCTCCTTATCTCTCCCTCTGTTCCTCTCTTGGTGATCTCTACAACTTGACTAGATTCAATGATCATCTTTAGGTAACTCACTTCTAAGTCTTTATATTCAACCCTTATCTTTCTCCTGGGCTCTGATTCTGCATTAACTGCCTCCCTGGCATCTCCACCTGGATGTCTCATAAGCATCTCAAATTAGTATGTCCAAAATAGAACTCATTATCTTTCTCTTTAACCTACCCTTCCTCTTAATTTCCCTGTCTCTGTTAAGAGAAGTACCATTCTCCCAGTCATCCAGGATCACAACCCAGGGATCATCTTTGACTCTTCACATTCACCTAACTCTTCAGTAGACATTATTTACCAAATCTTGTTGATTCTGACTCCTCAATATCTCTCATTTCAACCCCCTTGTCTCTCTTCACACAATAACATAGCTAGGCAATTGACAGTCTTGTCCAGACTATTGCAATAGCCTTTTTAATTGGTCTCCTAACATCCAGGCTCTTCTTCTCTCCATTGTGTCCTACACACAGCTGCCAAACTTAAAATATAATATACTTAAATCACTTCTGGCCATGGAACTCTGCTGAATAAGCTTCAGTGACTCCTGAATGACTTTAAGTTAAAACACAAACAACTCAGTTTGGTATTAAGTTTTTTGTAATCTGTTTCCAACCTGTCTCGTAAAAAAATAAAATTAATTGTTTTTCAAGAAACAAGCATTTCCTTTCTTTCCCTCCCACCTCCCCTCCTCCCCCATTGAGCAACAATAAAAAAATATATATATAGAAAGTCCTTGTAATAGATATGTATAGTCAAGTAAAGCCATGCCTTTGGCCATGTTCAAAAATGTCTGTCTCATTCTGCATCTTGAATCCTTAACTTCTTGGTCAGGAGGTAGGGAATTGTGATTTATCATTGCATTGATGAGAGTTCTCAAGTCTTTCAATGTTGCTTTTCTTTACAATGTTCTCACTGTATAATTGTTCTCCTGGTTCTGACTACTTCACATAGGTCTTCTCAGTTTCTTTAATACCATCCATTTTATCGTTGTTTATGGTGCAACAATATCTCACTACATTTATAAACCATAATTTATTTATCTATTTCTTAATGGATGGGTACCTCCTTAGTTTCCAGTTCGTTTCCCAGCCTTTCTTTCCAGGCTGATTACACATTTCTCCCTCTCATACATTCTGTGTTTGTCATTTCTTGCATACTACATTCCAATTCCTGCCTCCAAATGTGGAATGCTTTTCCTCATCACCTGTGCCTCTTGGAACCCTTAGCTTAGTTCAAGAACCACATTCTTAAGTAGATCTATCCTGATTCCTCTAGCTGTTAGTGTTTATTCCCCTCCCCCCAATCACTGTGGCTTTTTTCATGGGGATCATATATCCAACGTTGACTTAACTGTGGACACATCACATCCCTCTAATAGACTGTAAGCTTCTAGAGGGTAGACACTGTTTTATTTTTGTATTCCCAACACTTAGCCCAGTCCTTAGAACATAGTAGATACTTAATAAATTGATTAATTGTAGATATTTTTAAATTTTTGCTTTAGTCTCTGATGATTACTTATCACTATACTCCTTTTAGCTTTAATTTAATAAAAATTGAATTAAGCACTTTGCTCAGGGCATTGTATCAGTGTGAGGGAAACAGAAAATTTAGATAAGACATTTTCCATGTTCTATTAGGGGAAGGAGACATAAACAGAGAGGCCTGTAAGATGCAACTTTGAAAGGTTAAGACTTGCATTAGAGATGTGCAGAATAAAGCATTAGGGGAATTCTGAAAGGAAAGATTCTTCCCTTAGGGAGCTCAGGCCTTTCTCATGGAGCAGTTAGTGTTGGAATTGGCTTTAAAGGATGGATAGGAACTCAAAAGGTGAAGACTGTTGACTTAGACCTTTATTTAAAGTTCTGACATCCACAGAATTCTCTGGTTAATATGTGTTAGTAGGGCAAATAAATCCAACAAATTTTTATTAAATCTTTATTAAATATATCCAACAAATCTTTATTACTATGTGCAAGTCACTGGGGAAATAATGACAGAAAGATTTTTTTTTTCATACAAAAATGAAAAACAACAGTCTAGCAATTCCTTGCAGGAATTTATGTTCTAATTTAACAATGGATTATAATGAAAAGTAACCTCATTTATCTTCTCTTTGCTCAGCTTTTATGGATAGCTATTAACAAGGCACATTGGGTTTTGAAGTGCCTCCTGAATAAACACAAGCAAAACTAGTTAAGTAGCATGGTGAAGAGAGCCTTGGACTGAGAGTCTGAAAGACCTGGGTCTTACTTAACCTTTCTCAATGTCAATTTCCTTATCTGTAAAGTAGTTGTTGTGATTATCAAGTAAGATCATTCTGGGCAATCCTTAATTGTTATATAAATATAATTTTATTGTTAATACAAATATAATATTTTTATGTGAAAAGCAAACTAATCTCAAGAGTAAGAAAAATACCATATGATATATTTTTAAAAATCTACTTGTGAGAAGATATGGGGTGATTTGATTCATTAAGGGGTAATATTGATTCATTTTGGCTATAAAAAAGGCAAACTTAATTTTACTTTTTAACTCTTGGGCAAAGGAAGTGGTGGCTTTTTCTCCCTCCAATTCTACAGAAAAGAAAGGGCAAAGACAGTCAGTTATAAGGGTTGTATTTTGTCAAAAATTCAAGCCTTCTATTAAGGAAAAAACTGAATGTTTTGGTAGCAACTTGATTTTCCCATTTACTTATAATATTCTCTATTTTCTTTTGCTTCCAGATTTTACTATCTTTACAACCACTGGGCTATGCAAGTTGCCACCTACTTCTTTATTTTTCTAGATCTTTCTCTTGCTCTGTTTGAGGAGCCTGCTGTGTATCCACTTCCTTTCCTGGTAAGTCCCAGAGATGAAAAACCAAGTAACTCTTTGGTTTACATGAGTTATCAGAATAATGAAATTTCTATTGTTTTTCTCAGAAATTTTAATTATTGATTTTATTTTTTTTGTCTTTCTGTTTGTGGGAAAGACATCTTATACTGTGAAACTGAATTCTTCAGGAATAAATTCCATTCTTTTATACATATATCATTCCCTTAATTTTCTTCCTCTTCCCTTTGAAATAGAGTATTTCCCTTTGAAAAGAGAGTATAAGATGTATTAGAATGTCACCAGTACATTGGGTAGAACTCCCTTTAACAGGTTTACAGGAGAACATGGACAAGTCGATGAGAATCCCCTGGGAGGAGCAGGCATGAACGGTTTACTAGTTCAAATCGTAAGTGGGAGTATCCAAATAAATGAGGTCAGATGCATCAGATTGACATTCCTTTGGGGCTTTTGGAAGTTAGAAGAGAAATGATGTTTTAAAGAACATTTAACTTGTTGCAAACTAACAAGCATGTTATGATGTTATAATAATGAATGTCTTTAGATCCTCTATTTTAATCACCATATTCATCTTAAAATATACAAATATTAACTGTCTACTAGTATGATATGTTGTGTTTACCTCTGCATAAAACATGGTAAAAAGCGATTCTGAAGGGATCTGAATCAGAAATGTGTTCAGCATCCCTCTGTGCCTTGCCTAGTAGATGATAGATGTAGTTTTTCATGATCCATCAGTCCTCAACCTCTCTGCAACCTTGACAATGTTGATCAATCATCCTTTCCTGCCTGATGCTCTTTTCTCTCTAGGTTTTCAGAATATCACTTTCTCTTGGTTCTCGTCTTACCTGTCTGATAGCTTCTTCTCAGTCTCTTGTGCTGGTTCCTTTTCTAGATCATGCCTTCTAACCAGAGGTGTCCCACAGGGTTCTGTCCTGGTCCCTCTTCTCTTCTCCCTCTGTGTATTTCAGTTGGTGATTTCATCAGGTTTCATGGATTTAATTACCATCTCTAAGCTGATGATTCTCAAATCTACCTTTCCTTCCCCAACCTCTCTGCTAACCTCCAATTTTGTATCACCAACTGCCTTTCAGAAATCTCATACTGGGTGTCCAGTAGACATCTCAAACTCAACATGTCCAGAACTGAACTAATTATCTTTCCCCTTAACTCTCCTCCAGCTCCTACGTTCCTATTACTGTAGAGGACAATATTATCCTCTGAGTCCCTCAGGCTCACAACCTGGGAGTCATTCTGAATTCTTTACCATCTCTCACCACTCCTGTACCCCTATATCCAATCTGTTGGAAAATTTATAGATTTCATCTTTGCAACATCTCTCCAATATGTCCCCTTCTCTCCTCTGACACTGCTACCATTCTGGTGCAGGCCCTCATCACTTCATGCCTTGATTATTGCAGTAACCTGTTGGTGGGTCAGCCTGCCTCAAGTCTCTCCCCACTCCAATCCATTCTTCATTCAGCTACTAAAGTGATTTTCCTGGTCTGATCATGTCACTCAGTAAACTCCAGTGGCTCCCTATTACCTTTAGAATCAAATACAAAATCCTCTAGCATTCAAAGTCCTTCATAACCTAGCCTCCTTCTACCTTTCCAGTCTTCTTATACCATACTCTCTGCTTTCTACTCTTCAGTCCAGTGACACTGGCCATCTTGCTGTTCCATGGAGAAGACATTCTGTTCCTGGACTCTGGGTGTTTTCTCTGGCTGTCCCCCAATGACTGGAATGCTCTCCCTCCTAACTAACTTCCCTGCCTTCCTTTAAATCCCAGCTAAAGTCTCACCTTAAAGAGGAATGCTTACCCAGTCCCTCATATCTAGTACCTTCTCTCTCTGAATTATTTCCTATTTATTCTGACTGTAGCTTGTTGGTACATTTGTGTTTGCTGTTTGTCTCCCTCATTAAATTGTGAGCTCCTTGAGGGCAGGGACTTTTTCTTGTATTCTTAGTTCTTAGCATAGTGTCTGGCACATAGTAGGTGACTGATAAATGTTCATTGGCTGACTGATCCTGCCAGTGACTCTGTCTTCAACCTTACAAATCTAAAATGACATTCTTCAAATTGTAACCTGGGGTCATCCTATGGAAATGAAATTTCTTTACATCCTATGGAAATGAAATCACTTTTTAAGTGATGGATTGTTTTTAAGACCTCTTTATACTCTTAAAAATTATTGAGGACCCCAAAGACCTTTTGTTCATGTAGGCTATATCTATTGATATTTACTAAATTCAAAGTTAAAACTGCTAAATTTAAAAAATATATATTAATTTTAAAATAATAACAAACCCACTGTATTACCATACATAACAAATTTAATGAGAAGTCACTCTAGTTTCCAAAACAAAAAAAATGTCATGAAAAGAGAGGTACTGTTTTACATATTTTTGCAAATCTCTTTTTTGTCTGACTTAGTCAATTCTTCTATGTGCCTCTACGTTCAGCCTGTTGTGACGTGTTGTTTTACTTTTGTTTGAAGTATGTGAAGAAGTGATCTCGCGTAAATAAGTAGTTAGAAAGGGGAGGAGTGCTTTACAAGGCAAATAGTGTCTTGGTGTTATTATGAAAATAATTCTGACTTTGCAAACACACTCAAGGGTTCCCAGACTACACTTTGAGAACCACTGTTTTATAGAATAGTCATTGTGCTTTAAAAGAAAAAAACCATTACTTTCTCTAAGTTATACAAGACAGAGTAGTAAGTCTTCATAGCTAACTATATGTAAAAAAAGATACCTCTCAGCCTGGCTTTTTGTCCTTATTCTTTTAAAGGTAAACTGCAGAAGCACCCCAGACAAACATGTATGCTTTCTTAAGTTTGCCTCCTGACTCTTATTTTCTTCCTCCTGTTTCCAATGACTTCTCCCACTTCCACTTCCCCATCTCTGCACCCTCCTTCAGGTCCCACTGACATCCCATTCTTCTAACTCCCTCTTGCCTATTAAAACAGCAGGAAAGGAGGTGATCACTCAGTCACTCAGCTGTCTTTGTAGGGCTCTGGTGCCTGACGTAGCTTTTCTTTGTTTGCTTCCCCAAATGATTTAGTAAACCCTTTCCTGTTTTGAGGAGGAAAAATGGGCAGAAAGAGCTACTTCAGAACATCAACATCCTGGAAAAACAGCTGTATAAACTGTCTTTGGCATGAATGAGTTTGTCATGGCTTAACAATCCTGAAACTTTTTTTCAATGTGCAGGAATTTTGTTTTATTCAGAATGAGCCTGAGTGCCATAACATACAAAATCATCTGTTATTTCTCTTATAAAAATCATGAATACAATACAATTAGTGGTAATTCCATTCTAGGAAATAGGGAAATGGCAGCCAGACTCACAGGTAGCATACAATACTCTAGTCCACTCTCAATAGGTGATCTCCATTTAGTCTTTAATTCCATTTATTTCTCTCATACTAAGGTTGATTGTAGAAGTAGGGGCTACACAGTTTTAAGTTTCTCTGACTTTCCCAAATAGCTCTACCATCTTAGCTGCAGATAATATAAACAACAGGTTCTTTGGATCCCTTGCCCGGAATACTTGGTACTTGGAAGAACTTTTTATGAAGTTAAGTGGGAAATAAATTTAATGGCCAGAGAGAAAGGACTTAAGGGCAAGAGTTGGAATCAGGAACTCTATTGAGAATTCCACAAATAATACCCTTCGGCATAGGGAAGAAGAGAAGGAGAAAAAAAGGGAAAGGAAAAGATAGAGTGGAAGACAAAGGAAGAGAAGGAAAAATAAAGACAGGAAAAGAGGCTTAAATGGCAGAGCGCCAACAACAGCTGCCTCAGTTGGCCCTGGACCCTCTGCGTACTAATGCTCCAAGTTACTTCTCCCTAAACTAGAGGGAGAGGTTTTGAATGCAGGGAATGGTGTTCCTTCTCTCTGGCCCCTTTCATTGGAGCAAGCAACAGAGCTTACTTACCTTTAAGCAGAGTCTGGAGTTAATCATTTTAGAAAATCACCAGTATTTAAGAATCTGAATGATTCTCCTAAGAGCTCCCATTCTGATGGTTTCAGTGCAGTTGATTACTTTGAACTCTTTTAATGTGTACATCTCCTTTTTGTCTGGAGGGGCATCTAAGACTTAGGTTGTCTGGGTTATACCTTAATTGCATTTGTTCTTCATCTGGTAAAACCCAGTGTGAATCTCCTTAAGTCATGGAAAAACTGAACCTGGTCGTACCATCATATTCTTCACCCAGTTGTTTCAGTAAGTGAGAAAGATATGGTTGATCCACTGAATCTGGCCACTTCTGGACATCAAAACAGAAACCTGAATTTTGGTAGTTCACAGCACTCCACTTTCCTTCATCATTCCACCCAGGAAATTGCCTGTGTAAAATGGGACCCCAGGTTGGGTTGTATCTATTTCGGGTGCCTATTTGTTGAGGAGACAATAGAGCCTTTCATGGAGATGCTTTTCTTCTTAATCCTTCAGACAGAAATTGTGGTCAGAACCATTGATTGGAATCCTTCTGCATGGACTTTCTAAGTTCTGTGGACTTCCTTAGGCTGAATGCAGTCCCCCACACAGAGTGTATTTCTGGGAGGGATCAGGATATTATCCACAAGCAAAAAAATGCCTAAGCATCTATAAAATAGGTGATTTTATATATTTGAAGACCTCAAATTGAAATATGAATGGCTGGTCAAATGGATGGGCATGGTTTTTCTCATTTGGGCTTTTGCCCACCTCATCCCAAAAAGCCTATATGAGAGAGACAGAGTTGAGGGGCAAAAGGTCATTCACTCATGGAGAGGTAGGCACTTCCGCAGAAAGTTGGTTTATTGGGATCAAACGCATGACTGCCACCGTGAGTAGAATTCTCTCAACATCCTTGTTGAATGCAATGCCACTTGGTCTTTGAATAATTCAATGTTTGGTTTCTCATGGTATGATGAAAAGATTTGTCCTTGATAAAGGAATTTCAGGAATTAGTGAGTAGGAGACCCCTGAAATTAGACCAGACCTCCTTCTTGTGGCTTTGAAGGGAAACGTGAGTTAGATTCTTTTAGGGTTAGAAGGGAGGGAAGATAAGAAGAAAAGAGGTGGGGGAGAGGATGGTAGTTGCCTATTTCTTGGAGCTGCATCATTGATTTGTACCAAGACCTAGAGCCTGCCCTGTCCCAGCATAGGCCTAATGACATTTTAATTCTAGGACCTTCCCTCTTTGGATTAGATCCCATTTATCCTGTGTATAGCTTGTTTCTATGTAGTTGTTTGCATTTTGTCTCTCTCATTAGACTGTGAGCTATTCAAGGAATATGAAATTATGTTGTGCCTTAATTTGTATCCCCAGCATTTACCCCAGTGCCTGGCACATAGTAGGCTTAATAATATTTATTGACTGACTGAGAACAAGTTGGGTTTCTCTCATCTCCCCACCTTTCCTAACCTTACTCAAACTCCTTCCCTCCCCTTTTCCCTTTCCTAAGAGTGTCTGATATTTATCTTCTGTTTCCTGTCACATTTGGTTATTGAGTTAGGTATAATGCTGTAACCCATTTTGTGTCCCTCATCTTGACTTTCTAGAATGTCTCAATACTTCCAGTGTTATTTTTATCCCAGTAGGAAAGTTGCTAATATAGAAAAGTACCACCAAAATACACCCTCTTTATTCATAGCACTGTTGCTGTATGATTGAAATCTACTTAGCTACTTGGATTGGCTTCATGGAAACTGGGCTTGACTGTCACTAGCAACTCCCCTTTCTCGGCCCTAGGAGATCCATGCTCAATAGGGCTTCTGACTGTGGTACAATTGTCACTCTTGCATGCAAAATCAGCCTCAAGAAGAGAACTCTGATATGATTCTGGGGCCCAAGAGGGCTTCATCCTCATACTTAGCCAGCCAAGCATGGCAGAGTCACAGAACCTTTGATGTCTCCACATTGTCATTTGATACTTGGCATGACAAACCCAGGAACTATACGAATGCAATTACAAAACACTTTTCACACAAATAAAGTCAGATCTAATCAATAGGAAAAATATCACTTGCTCATGGGCAGGCCAAACCAATATAGTAAAAATGACAATTCTACCTAAATTAATTTACTTATTTAGTGCCACACCAATCAAACTACCAAAAGTTATTGTAGAGAGCTAGAAGAAATAATAACAAAATTCATCTGGGAGAAAGAAAGGTCAAGAATGTCAAGGGAATTAATGAAATATTGTCATTTGAGAGATTTCCCTACTATTGGGTAAACTGCTCTTAGATATTCAAGATATCTATGTGTTGGGATTGGAAGCTCAATTCCGTGTGGACAGTCTCGGGCGGGTAAAGGTGGGAGCTTCTAAATCTTAGAGCTCTCACGAGACCCTCCCAGGAAACGGCAGGGGATCGAGGTGAACCGAGCTAGCTCGGGTATTTCCGCCTCTCCCCGGGAGATACGTGATGGGTGGAGTCTCCCTGCCCTCGAGGTCGTCCCGGATCTGGGCACACTATTGTTATCTAACAGCACGGTATTGAGATGCAAACTGTGTGGCTGAAGGTTAAGTAGGATTGAGGAAGGCTGAAAGCTCTCTTAGCACGTATGGAGCCAAGAGGACAGTAGGCTCCGCTTCTTTTCTTTCGTCTCTCCTCTCCCCCTCTCTCCCCGCATGTACTTCTACTTCCAATCCTTTAAGATCTTAGCCTCCTTAGGAAATCTCCCCCTCTTCCTCCTAAGGAAGACCCCCCTGCACTTGTAACTAGACCCTGAAATAAAGCTCAACCCTTGTTCGACTCTGGAACGTCCTTTCTCTCATATGTGCATCCGGTTTTGGCCAACCGAAGACCTCGGAGGTGAGGTAAGAAAGACTCGGATAGCTCACACAGGCCTCTAGGCCTGGCAGTTGGTGCCCCAACAGGGATTGGGAGCGCAGATAATCCTGGGTGCTTTTGGGGTACACCCGGAAGGGGCTGTGAAAGAAGCGAGTCCCGAATCCTAGATTCAGAAGGAGAGAAAGTGGAGAGAAGCTTCCCAAACCCCTGGGAAAAGGGCGGAGATGGGGAATCTATTGCCAGTAATAAAGCCAGAGGAACAGGAGTTCTGGGCTGAGAAACTTCACAGGGAATGCAGGAAGGCGGGGGTCACAATAGAGTTAGATGACCTCCGAGAACTAGACCCTGGAATAAAGCTCAACCCTTGTTCGACTCTGGAACGTCCTTTCTCTCATATGTGCATCCGGTTTTGGCCAACCGAAGACCTTGGAGGTGAGGTAAGAAAGACTCGGGTAGCCCAACACAGGCCTCTAGGCTTGGCATCTATGTCTCTACATAGCCTAATAATTTATGGCAAAGAATCAGGCTTTTTATGAGCTGTATCCCAGCAGTTACAAGGGAAGTGATAATAGCTAGCATTTTTATGGTGTTTTAAGGTTTGCATAGAGCTTTACACATATTGTCTCTCATTTGATCCTTACAATAACTCTGTGAGTTGGATGCTATTATGAATCCTGTTTTAAAGATGAGAAAACTGAGAAAGATTAGTGTGACCCCCAGGGTCACACAGCTAGTGTCTAAGGCAAGATTTGAACTCAGGTCTTCATGACTCCAGTTTCAGCTCTTCTTCCACCATGTTGCCCCTGGCTGCAAGGGAAAGATTACTTTACTACCCTGGGTAGGTCATTTACCTTTTTCAGCCTCTTTTTCCTTGTTTGTAAAGTGAAAGGGTTGGATTCAGTTTCTGAGTTTCCTTCCAGCTCTAAATCTATGATTCTATAAGCACTGGATTTAAAATCAAAGGTCTTGGGTTCAAATCCTGGTTGTGCTGCATCCTCTCTGTGTAATTTTGATTAAAAACTTAGCCTTTCTGAGACTTAGTTTCCTTATCTTTAAAATGTCAAGAGTGGGGTTGGAGTGTCCAATTTGTAAGGTCCTTTCCAGTTCTAAATCTAAACCGATGATTCTATGATCTAGCTATTTGTCAAATAAAAGCCTGTTAACAGGAAGAGTCAATTATCCTAAATGAAGCACTGTGTGTTAGTAACATGCATGTGCCATCTTTCATGGGGCATGTCATTGTTCAATTGAGGACTACAGTAATTTTCTTTTTTTTAATGTTTTATTAATGTATTTTACTTTATTTTTATGTATCACCATAGTTTCCCCCAGTATTCCTTCTCTTCCTACTTTAAACACTTTTTTGGTGGGGTGGATGCAATCAGGATTAAGTGACTTGCCCAGGGTCCCACAACTAGTAAGTGTCTAAAGCTTAATTTGAACTCAGGTCCTCCTGACCCTAGGGTTGGTACTTTATCTACGTCAATACCTTGCTGCCTCTTTAGAACAATTTTCATTTTCTGATCTTCTGAGTAAGAAGAGGAATGTTGGCAACAGAGGTAAAAGAAAATTAAAGCTTAGTCTAGAAATACTAAGTCAAATGATGAGAAATTTGGTTTTGTTTTTTCAATGTGTAGGCTACCTCACTGGTTGAAGTTCTTTGCCTTTGTGCATTCTTTGGACGGCTTGTACAGTTTGCGAAAGTCACTCCACGCATGGTTTTTTGGAAGGATACCAAAAACATCTGTATCATGCTAACCATACTGGTGAGTCTTTTGTGTTGGATCTTAAAAGATTTGGCAGAGAGAAATGACAGACTTGGCTGCTTGGTCTAGTCTTTATAAATTTTCTTCATGCACAAGGATGCAAAACCGATCCTTCCTTATTACTCCTTGTTTGCTTTTCTCTCATGTTGAGGTTGCTGCTTGTGTCTAGGAAGTTGTGGTTTGGTTTTAACTCTGGGGAGAGGGATAATCACAAATCAGGTCAAAGTTTGTGAAACTTGGTCACTGTTCGTCTCTCTTAAAAAAAAAAAAAATCTGAATATTCACTGTGTCATGTACAGAAGCCAAACTTAATACTGGCCTCTATGGCCCCTGTGTTCAATGACAAATGTTACAGGTAAAGGAAAATTGGAATGGGAAAGAGAAAAGGAAGATAGTGTAGAGTTTGCGGAAATATTTCTCAAAGTATCACATCATCAAAGATCATGAAATTAACCTTTGGGAAAAAAATAGATTTTAATTGATATCTTTTGCTTTTTTATCACCTACATTTTCCCTTGCATTCTTCCTTTCCTTTTCCTGGATCAGTTCCATCCTTTATTAAAAAGTTGGTTTTTTTTGTTTTTTTTTTTTAAGGAAGAAGAGGAAAAAGTCAGCAAAGCCATTCAATTCATTGAAAAAAAAAATCTGATATTATATGTACCATTTCATACCGATGGCCTTGTAGAACCTTTGTAGAAACTGATCATTAAAAAAATTATCCTCTTATATGACTTTTCTCATATCCTGTGCTTATGCTTATGTGTACTATATTTTGGAAGAAAATCTGCTCCCTTTCCTTTGAATCTTTGTATCTCCGATATTCTTTTAAAGTAATCTTATTTGGCAGTTCTTTTTCTTTCTTTTTAACTATTTTACATTTTATTTTTTAAAAAAAATGTTTTACCATTGAATGTTTTACTTTTTTTTTTTTTTTAAACATCCCTCTTAGTCCTCAGTGACTGCCCCCTCCTCCCCCACAGCCGGTTGAACCTTCCCTTGTAACAAATAAGTAGAGTCAGGCAAAATGTCAATAAATTGGCCATGTCTGAAACATGTGCTTCAATTTGTCTTTATAGCTACTCAGCTGAGAGACAGACTGCTCTCTGCTTCCTTGTTGTAAAGTCATGATTTATTTCTGATGCTTCCAATTCTAAAATGAAATGAAGTGGAAATGGCTTTTTTTTTTAAGAATACCCCAAACAGGGGTGTTTAGAAACAGAGTTAGGAGTTGGAGAAAAATTTCTCTGTCACTTTCATTCTTGAAAGGGAATAGGCCTGTAACAGACATGAAACTTTAATCCATACAAAATAAAATATTCAGTGCTAGGCACGTGTCTCAGCTCATCAAGTGGATTTTAATCCCCTTGAGAGCAAAGACTGAGGCTTTAATACTTGTTTTTCTCTTCCTCCTTTGTTTTGTATTTGTGCATTTATTTTGTACTTATCTTGTATATGCTCTACTTATGTTCTTAATCCCAACACTTGGTTGTTCGGTCATTTTCAGTCGTGTTTGACTCTGTGATTCTGTTTGGGGTTTTCTTGTAGAAGACACTAGAGTGATTTGCTATTCACATCTCCAGCTCATTTATGGATAAGGAACTGAGGCAGATAATGTGAAGTGACTTGTCCAAGGTCACACAGCTATCAAGTGTCTGAGGTCAGATTTGAACTCATGAAGATAAGTTTTCCTGTTTCCAATCCAGTGCTCTATCCACTGACCCACCTAGCTGCCCTATGAAAGCTTTCCCCGGCTCCATTTTCCAACCTGTGTTGGTTTACTTCTCCTTAGGCAGCCTGGTGGTCCTCTGTTCCCAGGTACTCACCATAGTAGTGCTGGACTTTGTAAGGACACCTGGTTGATGTTAGCCCTCCCAAAGTTCAGAATTCTCAAATTCAGGTAATCTGTCAGCCTCAGCTTCTCCTAGTAGCAGGGTTTGCAGGCATAGACTACCATGCCCTGATGCTTTTTGATTTTCAGCAAAGATTTGAGTACCAAGTACTCACTAGGACAATATGTATTAATTGCATTATTTACTTGGTTAGCTAATCCTCTCTGGGATAAGGTAAACCAGAGCCTTAAGCTCGTCCAAAAGTGACAAATTGGAATTAGAAAGTCTAAATTAATGAGATTTCATTGTATTTTAGTGTTTTCTCCCTAAAACCATTTATTGTTAGCCTTTTTTTCTCCATTAGCCCTCTCTTAACTTCCTGCTTTACTTCTTTTATAGCTGACCTTATTAGATCTGATTATTTATGGATCCCTTAGAGTCTTTAACATCCACAGTGTTCGATGGTCAAGATTCCTAAGGCCTCTCTTCTTAATCAACTTTCCTGAAAGTCGTCAGGTAAGAGGGTTGGCTTGATATGTTACAGGTTTGTTTTTTTTCCTCAAATAGAAAGCTAATTTCTCTCAAGGAGAAGCCATATTGGTGGTTTTGGCTGCATCCAGAGTGAAATGAAATATTTGTCTTGGCAGATTCGAAGAGCCTTCCGAAGCATCCGGAACACGTTGCCAGAGGTTCTCTACGTATTTCTCTTGCTCATGTTCAACGTGTTGATGTTCTCTCTTATGGCCTTGAAATTGTTTGGTGATAGGTAAGAATGCTACTAGAATCTTCTCTTCTGGGCCGTCCTACATTTGCATTATCCCTTATCCAAGAAGGATTCTTAACTCAGAAGGCAACTTTATTATTGGACAGCTACAACCACATTCCTGTAAGACCAAAAAGTACAATTGCAAGTCTGTTGGTCATCTTTCTTATACTTGTGTGTAAGTTTTCTCCCCTGTCTCTCTCTCTCTTTAGGAATCTTAAAACAGTGGAAGGATCATCCTATTTTACAAATATCCTAGATATAATGTTTGATCTCTATGTGCTGGTAACCACCGCTAACAGCCCTGATGTCATGTATGTATTTTATTATTTATCCTTCATTTTATTAATGTCAGTGCTTGGATTTAGTCACCTGCACAACTATATGTTAGCAGAATAGAGGTAGTTTTTAATGGGGGGTTCTTGAGAAAGATGTATGTCTTTTGTATTCTTTCTAAATGGGTGACAGAGAATACCCATGAAATAAGGAGGATACTATGATATTTATTTATTTTGGTGGAGAGTAGTACCAGATAACATGTGAATAGTGTTGGAAAAATATTTTTTAAATTAAATCTGTTCAGTTAGTTTATAGATATGCAATATCTAGACTTACTTCTGGAACTTGAATTCTCTCAGAGACTTGTGCCATATAGATGCTGATTCTTTCTTTTTAGGAAAAGTTTCCTTCTGCCACCAATATGCTGCCTTCATGAGTTCATGAGCTGAGGAATGAAGGGTTGACTCTATAAATCCCACCTAGGGGGGATAAGCCATGATAAATTCTGTAGATTTGAACTGAAAAGAAAGGAAGCTCATCTATTCAGTATTTATTAAGCACCTACTATGTTGAGGGTCCTCCAGCACAACTGTGAATACAATGATGACTAAGATGTAGTGTCTGTTCTCAAGGAAGTTCTATTTTAATAGGAAAGATAACACGTGGATGCAAATAAAGCTAGTGCAGGGAGATTAATGATAATAGTAATAATGTGATAAGATGTTGTGGGAGGGTCAAAGAAGGAAAAATCCCTTCTGGTTGGTGAGATTAGGATAGGTTTTGTGGAAGAGATAGCATTTGGGTTGAAGTTTAGAGAATGCATTAGCTTTTATCAGTCAATCAGTAAACATTTATTAAACATTTTCCATGTGCTGGGCACTTTATAATGGTCCAAGGATGTAAAAAAAAAAATGAAGTTCCTTGTTCTCAAGATACAGTTTGTAAGTGAAGACCAAATATGTATATAAAAATAAATGCAAAATAAAAATTTGTATATTAAAGATATAATTCTGTAAAGCAAGGGGCAGATTTTGAGGTCTTAAACTAAATATAACTAGATGCCTATACTCTGTATTATTTTACAATGTGGGAAAAAGTTTGATTAAATTGGAAGAGGCACCTAGCATTGAGCGAGTCTCTCGATTTGACACAGGTCGCAGAGAAACAGTTTCCAGGTAGACCCAAGGAGACAGCCTTCCAAGCAGGAAGCAGCTTCAAGGAATGGTAATACCTTCTGGCTGCAGAGAAGAAAACTGACTGTGGATTGCAGAGAGAATGAGCCTTGGAATTTGATAGTTCGGCTGTAGGGAGGAGTAGACCAGGAAACCCTGTGAAATAGTTTACTCAGTAGAGATACTGTGCCCAGAGGACATGACTGTATAAGGAAAAAAATTACTGGTGTATTGCAGTACCAGAGGCATGAGTTACTTTGGCCATTTATGTTCCCTACCTGAGAGCTTGACTGACATTATACTCTCAGTTCGTGTCCACTCTTCCTATGGACATAGGGGAGTGGTCTTAGGCTAATGGGGAAGGGAGGGAAGAGAGAACGATGTTTTGTAACTTCTTTTCTTACTATGCTATCTTAGTAAACACCTTTGCTTTGAGCCAATTGGTTAACTGTTAAAAGAAAGCATAGTGGTGGGGATTGATCATTTACTTTTGTAGGAATGCGGAATCCCACATACCCTTGAGCCTGAGGGTAATAGTTGCTTTATGGGGAGGTAGTCTAGAAGGGGATGCTATTAATACAAGGTGACATTTTTGGAGGGGAAAGTTATTAGCAGCTGATGAGAATCAGGAAATGCTTCATGTAGAAGTTTGTACTGGAGATGTGTTTAGAAGGAAAAGTGATTATAAGAGGCAGAGTTTGTGGGGAAGATATGGATCTGTCATGGATGATATAGTAGGGAGTTCATACTTTGATAATTTGATGAATTCATGTTCTTGTTATCATGAGTTCTTCCTGTACCAGTACAGATTAAAACTCCTTCATGTCCCATTCTGTGTGATTCTTTACCTATAATTTTTAATAAATCCTCTGGAGAGGATCCATCCAATATCCTGGCACTCACTTCTGATTCTCTTAATATTTTGTAGATAATAAGGCAGCACCCAGGATGACATTCTACTTTCCTTCCTTCTCCCAGCCCATCTCCTTTTTTTAATCTTGTATATCCTTGATGATGAAAATAAAACCTGATTTCCAAATTTTAATTGCAATCCAACTTATGGTAAATAATATGAACTCACAGTTGACTCAATCATTGTTTTCCTGACTTATTCCAAAGCTGCTCAGCAGCTGGGAGCAGAGGATGATGTCTATCCCATAGTATAAATGATAAGGAAGATATAGTGAGAGGTCAAGTAGCCAAGAAATGCTAAGACACTATCAAGAACCTTGTCATAGTGAATCCAGAAGAATATTTAGATTAGGAAGATAGCAAGGTCACTAAGAAAAGTGACCAGCATGAAGATCGTGTTCAGCAGGACTGAAGAAGTGGAATGGATAGAGGGAAAGGAGGTTTTGAATGACAAGGTTCAAGGTACAACTCTACTGATGAGTGGCTACAGTGGAGCTGAAGGACTTTGGTGTTCAAGTCAAGGTATGGTAGAGTCAAGATGTTGGAGGGCTCATTCATATGAATGCTGATGTTTGAAGCTCAGTGATAGGGGAATGTAGAAGTTTATTTAACTTTATAAAATTGGAGTGTTGATTGGACTAAATGATCTCTAAAGGGAGCTTCTGGCTCTGAAGTTCTGGGAATCTTGAGAGGTCAGTGAGCCAGGCCAATGTTCAAAGTAGGGGGAAATACTTGGCAAACTCTGCTTTTAATTACAGGAGAATGTTTTCTGAGCCTGCATTCCTGTTAGAAAATGTGAGGTGTGGGGAATGGAGACATTCTTGTGAAAATTCAAAAATTTGACCCTGTTGTCTTTAATGGAAGGCAGGAATCTCTTATTGACATGGAGCAGTTATTTGTCTTGAAGAAATTCTTGTTCCTATTGTGTTCTCGGTAATGAATTAATTTGCCAATTTTTCTTCCCCTACTGTATATGTTATGCAGGATTAGGTTGCTAGCTATGGCACATGCTCCATGTGCTATTTCAACTTGAGGTAAGAAGGTGTAAAAGTCCTGCTTGAAGTAGAGTGTGAATCAGCATCTTCTTGCCCTTTCTCCACTTGCATTTCTACCTAGTAAAATCTGACCATTTCTCAAAGCCTAGGTCAAATGTTAACTCCTCATCCTTAAACTCTCTGACATCATGGACTCCCCCAATACTGTCTTCCTTGGAGTTTTGTGTCAGCACTCTCTCTTGGTTCTCCTCCTACTTGCCTGATCATATCTTCTCATTATCCTTTGATAGATCATCACCCATGTCCTGCTGGAACTGCTTCTTCTTTTCTCATTAAACTTTCTGTTAGTGACCTCATCAGTTCCCATGTCTATGTGGATGACTCTCAGCTCTCTATATATCAAGCCCTTTTCTCTTTCCTAAACTCCAGTAACATATTACCAAATCTCTGGATGTTTCATAAGCATCTCAAACTCAGCATGCCCAGTCTTGAACTCATTGTTTTCTGCTAAACCTGCCGGTGCTCCAAATATCCCTTTTCCTGTTGAAGGCACCACCGTCCTTCCAGTTATTCAGTTATTCAGGTTCAAAAATTCTGAGTCGCCCTTGATTCTTCCCTCTCCTTCAATATCCCATCAGTTCTCAAAGTATTTATAGATTCTCCCTCACAACATGTTTCTTGTTCGCTCCCATAGACACCACCCTAGTCGGACCTTCAATCCCTTTCACTTGTGTTTTTTCTGTAGCCTCCTAATTGTCCTTATTGTCTCCAGCCTCTCTCTCTAATTTAGTCTCTAAATAACTGACAAAGTAATTTTCTTAAAGTACAAATTGGATCATGTCACTTCTCCACTCAAGAAGGTTCAATCACTCCTTATTGGCTCTGGGATAAAATGCAAATTTCTATTTGACATTTAAAACCCATTACAAGCTGGCTCCAACCTACCTTCCCAGGCTTGTTGTACATTATTCCCCTTCATGCATTCTGTATTCTAACCAAATTGAACTACTTTCTTTTCCATAAACTCAACATTTCATCTCTCACCTACGTGCCTTTGCCTACAGCTAGGCTATGCGGTGTTCCTAGAATATAAGAACTCCTTCCCTATCTAAGCTCCTATGCTCCTTTAAAGGCTTAGCTCAAGGATTACCTCTTATGAAAACCTTTCCTGATCCCTTCAGTTATCATTGCCTTCTCTCTCTTCCTTAAATGATCGTGACACCTGATTTGTTTCTATATTATATCTCTATAGAAGAATGGAAATTCTCTGTGGGCAGGAACTGTTTTTACTTTGGGTCTTCAGCTTGTTTTGTCCTTGGATCCATAATACCTAGAATCATGCTTTAGGTAGGATGGGCACTAAATAAATGCTGCATTGGATTGAACTAGATGAAACCTTCACTGGTTAAACAAAATTGCTTCTCCTTTCCCAACTTATCATTCTTTTCTATTTGAATAGTATTTTGCTAACCATCTTTGTTATGGTATGAAATATTATAAGCCCACAGTTATATATGTCATATAGTCCGTACTAGACTTGAGTAAGCTCCTTGGGGACAAGAGAATATGTTTAATTTATCTTAAATCATGATAATATCCAGCACTATACCTTGCACAGCCTAGGTTCTTAATAAACATTTTATTGAATTGAATTTTGAATACTAAGTAATACCAAGTTCTTAAATTAAGGAAGTAGAACCAAACTGAATTCTTTAAAAATCAGAAAAAGCATAAGAAAAAAATGCAGATATTCTGAAACATTTAAAGTCTGCTTTCTACTCTAAATTTTTTTTTCTAAGTCTTCTTGCCCCTAAATAGCAGCTTAACATGCCAATGGGAGTTCTTATTCCAGGACCATTTTAATATTGAAAGGATCTCCCTAGAAAGGTAACAATTAACCCAAAGGAATAAATTGGAGATGATGTAACAAAAGACCACCTTTTCCACCAAGGGACCCTGATTGTGGGCTCATGCTAAGACCCCCATCACTCCTGGGAGAGCCTGCCCTCTAAAGAGGGGTGCAAAGGCTCTTTCTCCCTGGATTTCTGTGCCCCTCCCCCAACCAAGAGTCTCAGAGAAAATCACTTAAGACTTAGGTTTAGCTTATATCTCAGGATCCCTCCCAAAGGAAGTTAATAAGGTATTCAAAATGTAGTATATATCAGGCATAGGATAGCTATTTGCTTCTTCCACACAAAAAAATGGTCAGAAGATTCATACATGTACAAAGACAAAGACTTATAACATACCATAACATACAAGTGCTGTTACACTCTCCTGGGAAGACAGTTCTCAAAACACTGAAAATCTCAAGCATTTTATTGGATGCTAATTAAGCAGTAATTTGTCTTCTCCTCAGCTCTGCGCTATCAAAACAGCTGCCTGAATGTTCTTGTGTTTGGGCAAGCCAGTTTTGGCTTGGGCTCATCCTCTTGATAGTGGCCATGTTCTGTGAAAAGGGCATAGCTGCAGAAAACTCCTCCTGCTACTTGTCAGTTCTGACTGAGGAATCTAGGAACTCCTGACCTCGTGAACTCCTGAGCTGGTCTCTGAGGCTGCTTCCATCCCAGGATTACTGTTTTGTCACCTATGCTGAGGCGAAGAAACACAAACAGAAGAAACATCTAGGGATTTGAGATCTAGTGTTAATCTCCCCTGAGCATTACATGCTCCTGCTTTTATCTGAAAACTGACAAAATCCTTGAGTGACCTAGCACATGTCCCCAGAAGTGAGCAGGGGAGTTCAGTTCAGCCCCATACATTCTCTTCCACTGTGACATGGCATCTTTGACAATGATCTACCTTCAGGTGGACAGATCAATGAATCAATTTATTAATTACCTACTGTGTTTAGCACTGTGCTAGGCATTGGCTATGAGGTGTATGGAGGGATGTTTTCCTTGTGACCCTCATAAAAATCAAGGAAACAGATGCTGAAAAGGGTCTTGGGGATAACCTTGTGTAATCCCTTCATTTTTCAAATGAGAAAACTGACCTCCAGAGAAGTGATTTATATCTAAGGTCAGTGGAAGAGCCTGGACTAAGATTCTGGTCTCCTGCCACCCCATCCAAGGCTCTTCCCTTTACAATGGACTGCCTCAAATCCTAGTTCCCCACGTGTAGTATAAGGAGTCATTTGCCTCAGAGAAGCACAGAAAGTAGGTAAAGAGGGTGATTAAGATTAAAATCCGAAATCTATTGCCATAAACAACTAAATTTTGCTGTGTTTTGTTCCTTTCCAGGATGCCTGCTTACAACTTAGATTGGCGATATTCTCTCTTCTTCATAACCTACATTGTCATCAATACCTACATCTTCATGTCTGTCTTCCTAGCTGTTGTGTACAACAACTACAGAAAGCATATAAAGGTAATGTATAGAAAGCAATAGGGCAGGAAACGTTGCCCGGTGTGTACTGGTGCAAAGAAATGATGACCAATGTATTTATAGGATTTTTTTTCACTGTCATGAAAAACATGCCTCAAAATTCTAGGGACTTCCCCCCTTTTTTTTGCTGCTGATCCCATCTGTTGTTTATTACCCAACAGCAGCATGTGGGAAGGAGGCAGGCTTCCCTTTTTTAGGTTAATGTTCTCCCACTCAAACAAGTTATTTCTATGCAGTGGAGACATGATTGTTCAATGAAGCTCTAAGAAACGTTAAAATTTAATGGTGCCATGAAATATCTGTTCCTCCTGCACTATCTAGTTTGGTGGCAGCTCAAGATATTTAAAATACTGCTTCTTTTTATAGCATAGCATAGCAGGTAGAATGCTGAGTTTGGAGTCAGGAAGATTAAAGTTCAAATTGTGCTTCTGATGCTAGCTAAGTGACCTTAACAAGTCACTTAAACTGTCAGAAAATCTCAAGCAACTTCATAGGATTCATTTTCTAAGTTATTGATGGCTTTCTAGTTTGTGTTAATAAAGAGAATTCCCACACCAGGAGTTCCCCACGGATACTGAAGGCATAGATCCTTCATAACACTTTCTGCTTAATAGGACACTTTTCACCATCATTAATGGTCACTAAGTGGCAGAGTGGACAGGATGCTGGACTTGGAGAAGGAAGACCTGGCATCAAATCCTCCTCAGTCACTTAGCTATATGACCCTGAGCAAAAACACTTAACCTCTCTTTGATTCTATTTCTTCAACTACAAAATAGAGATAATAATAGCTCCTACTTCATAGGATTGTTGCGTGGATCAATTGAGATGATATATGTAAAGCACTTGCTTTGTAAATCTTAAAGTGCTATGCAAATGTTAGCTACTATTATTTTTTATTATCTTTAGAAACGTGTAAAAGATGCATGGTGTGGGTGTGGGTGTGGGTGTGGGTTGTAGAGGTAAGGGAGGAGGAGGAGACTGGACCTATGATTTCATTGTTATAGGCAGCTTCCTGTGAGGAAATTCCCAGCTACCAATGCAGATTAGTACTTACTCTGCAATTTAGAGTCTTAGTTGGCTAGGGTTATAACCAAGAGGTTATGATTTACCCCAGGATCACACGGCCTGCATGTGTTATAGGGAATACTTGAGTATAGGTCTTTCTGACCCCAAGGCTGGCTCCCTATCTACTATGATGCTTAGCTAAAAAAAGAAGTACACACACACACGCACACACACACACACACACACACGCACACATACATATACAGAGAGAGAGAGAGAGAAATTTTACTTGAAGTACATGTGATTTATCAGTGTGGATACTTCTTGTGTTAATGGAGATTCTCACCATGCCCTAGGAAGCTGACTTCATGGGTTGGCTTGCCCAAAAACATGCATCCTGCAGTGGATGACCCTAATATAATTACCATCTCAAACTTAACTGGGCTGGTTCTCATCAACCAAAACAGAGTCTATTATAGGTTCACATCTGAAGCTTTTCTAAGTTTGCTAAGATCTGCCTGCTAGAGTTTACTTCCTTTGAGAATTTAATTCAGTTTATCAAACATATATTAAAGGTTTACCATGTGGTAGACTCTGGGAGTATAAAGACAAAATATGCACATCTGTGCATTTAAGAAGCCAACCGAGAGGATCCAGATCCACCTTTAAAGGAGAATGAGGAATTAGAAGTATATGAAACATAAAAAAAGATCATTTTGGACTGAATATAAGTCGCATCCTTAAAATGAGATGCTTTTGAAAGAAAAAACAATCTATAGGAATATATTGCAATAAAATACTAATTTTAGAGGCTCAGTTCAGGTTTTCTATGGGAAGAACACAGTCATACAGCCAAAGGCATATTCAGAGCAATACAGTACCACAAAGTTATCTAACTGGTTTTGTTTTGTTCCAAAATGTTCTTGTTCATTTCAGGGTTTTCATGTATCTATCTATCTATCTATTTATATATATATATACACACACACACACACACACACATATACACACACATATACACACACATATACACACACACACACACACACACACACACACACACATATATATGTATCATTTAGGTACTTTGGAGAATTCTTAGGCTTGTAGATTTAGAATTGGAAGGAATTTCAGAGGTGATATAATCCAGTTATCTCATTTTATAGATGAAAAGAAACCTGAGGCCCTGGGAGGTTAACTTATCTCCAAGAGGGAGTGCATCAGCAGTGAGTCCTACATGCCTCCAGAGTTGTCAGAGGAGTTCTGGCGTGCACCAGACCCTTACACATTCACCCTAATGGGCTCCAGGGCATTAGGCCCACAGGGGAGGGAGATTATACCCCACCAGTACCTCTATAATATTAAGATTCAAAGACTACAAACTATATAGGTTAAAAGATGATAGAAGCAGTAGATACAGATAGATACAGATCTTCTTGCCTGGCTCCACAGGAAATTTGGTTTCCCTTTCTGCTCTCTGTTTCTTCACTGCCACACTGAAGTTGTTTCCTCTGGTCTCTCAAGTCCTGGAGGAAACAACGTCTTTTTCTTAGTTCTCTAGGCATAACTTCAGATTTCATACTGAACGTTGTTAAAATGATTCCTGACACACTGAGTTTGCTGTTCTTTATGAATTAGTGAGTACTTATTGTGTCTACCAATGTGTACTAGAAGCTGGGGATGCAAATATCAAAGTGAATCAGTCCCTGCCCTCCAGGAGCTTACGTCCATAGCCTGTATTCCTGAACTTTAGCGTTCTCTAGCCTAGCCTCACCTCCCAAGCTGCCTTCTTCCTTTCCCTCCTGATCTGACTTCAATCTAGGGCTTTCCCTTAGAAACATCCTGATTTTCTTTTATCTATATTTATTCTCTCTTGTTGGATAGACGAGGCCCGAGCTATCTGTCATCTACTACTCTGTTTCAGTCCTTCTTTAAAGTGTCAGGCTTTGCCAGAGCTTACATGTATACTGTAAGTTGGCTTCTGTTTATGCCTCTGTACAGAGGACAGAGTCAGTACATCCAGAGCACGAAGGAAGATGTTATTCATCATGCTGGACATAGGTCCTGTTTCTGTTTTGTCTTTGCTTCTATGTCAATATCAATCCATCAGGTATTTTATTAAATACCTACAATACGCTAGGAACTCAGGCTGCAAGTACAAAGAATGAAACAAGTTGTAAGTGATAAGGAACTAGAGACAAGGATATATAAAATATATAAATATGTATATTCAATAGCATAAATACAAGGTGAATAAAACACAAATGTATACAAAGTAGTTCTATCCAAGATAGTTTGAAAGGGAGGGGACTAGCAGTCAGAGGCATCAGGAAAGGCTCCTTGGAGAACAGAGGGCATCTTAATGGAAGGCAGAGGCTCTCTGGGACATGAGGGCATGCTTTCATATATCTGGTATGGCCAGTACAAAAACACAGAGAAGAGGGATGGAGCCACAAAGTGAGGAACAAAGAGAAGACCAGGTGGGCCAGACCACAGAGTTACCACAAGGCTAATTAAATAGGAACCTGTCTTTCACTAAAAAAAAAAAATTCTCCATGTTTTTTAGAATGAGATTCGCAAACTGGTTTACATGAAACGTCACAAAATGGTAAAGGCTTTCAACATCCTGAAGGCCAGGAACGGCACCGAGTTTGTTGTGAAGGAAGCCCAGTGGAAGCAGTTAGTTAAGATAGTGGCACCTGACATCAGCAATTCCCACCGAGAGCTCCTTTTGAGGATATCTGATGAGGAACAGAGGGGATATGTGGGTGAGTATCATAAATAAATCATAAAAAGACCCATTTGCCTTGCACCTACCCCTTATAAAAGGGATGAGGAGAGGTAAGGGACGATGCTGAACATTCAAGTCTGCTCTGACAGGCTGCCTGTGGGACAAACTAGAGCCTGAGAATGAAGGATTGTGAGGGCAATAGCTCTAGAGCAAGAAAGGCCTTCAGAGGCCTCCTAATTTTACAGATGAGTAAAGTGAGGCCTAGGGTAGTTGTAACAGGCCCAAGGAATGGGATTTGAATCTAGGTCCTCTGACTCTACAGTCTTCATGTTATTCATTGTATCATGCTATCTCTCACCAGTTGAAGAAACTAGGAAAGAAAGAAGGAAGGAAATGAGCATGTATTAAATGTATACTGTATGCTCGGCAGCATGTCAGCCACTGAGGAAACAAGCAAGACAGAAAGGAGCTTTCATTTTAAGGGGGTCATTACAACACACAAAAGGGAGCTGATATGGAAGGTGGGAGGTTGAGGGGTGGCAGTGGGAAGGGTGGATTGAGGGGAAGGTAAGTCCAGAAAGTAAGAAATAAGGTTGGAAAGAGAATGAAGGCAGGCCAGCCTCGGCCCTTCCACAAAATGGAGACTCCAGGAGGAAGTTAGCAATAGAAGAAGGGGGCAGGCTTTGTGGAGGACTATTCCAAGTGAGTAGGCCGTAGAGAGGGTAGGCTATTACTGGGCAAGGAGGCCTCAAGTGCCAAGGCAAGTTCTAGGCTGAACCAGCAGTAGAGAAGCATGGTTTAGAAATCTAGAAATCAGCACCAGGACTGGGAGAAGAATGAAAGAGAATGAACTGAGAGTATCTCTGTGGTTGAAGAGAAACCTCAGGAGACGCATGATAACTGCTTTCAAATATTTTATAAGCTGCCACATGGAAGAGGGAGTGGATTTGCTTTGGTTTGCAGAGGTCACGACCAGTTCTAATGAGAAGTTACAGAGCGTTTAATTTTTGTCTCATTCTAAGGAAAAATATCCTAAGCTTAGGGCTGACCCAAATAGGAAGGAGTTCTCTTGGTAGGTAGTAAGTTGCCTATTTTTGAAGCCCTTGAAGAGGACCTGGCTGATTTCTTGTAACTTGTGAAGAGTTTCATGTATAGATCAGATTAGATGACCTGAGCTCTTCCCCTCTAACTCGGAGGTTCTGGGATTGTGTAATTTATAGACAAGAATTGGAAAGTGGGGGAGGGCACAAGAGTATAGGTGTGGGAATGATGTGTAAAAGCATGAAGGCACATGTTCTACCTGGACAAATAGACAAGTCTGTTGTAAAGAGCTAGGGAGGGGAATCGTGGGATTCAGAATTGCAAAGGTAGGCTGGAGCCTGATCACTCAGGTCCTTCACTGGCAGACCTAGGACTTTAAGCCCAATCCTATAGGCAACAGAGAGTCAGGGAGGTTTCGGAGCAGAAGTGTAACATGATGAAAGTGTTTGAGGATTAATCTGGCTGAAGCATGTAATCATTCGACTAAATCACACTCCAAGTCACTTGGCCAACGTGAGCGCTTTCTCTGCCACTAGTAAATCTGGTGCTCATTCCTTAGCACAGTGCCTGGACCGTAGGGAGCTACTGAATAAATGCTACATGACTGAATAATTGTAGAGTACAGATACCATTGTACTGGAAATAACAAGTCCTGGGTTCTAATTCTGTCGTGAATTAGGTAAATGACCTTGGCCAGGTCACTTCTATGGGCCTCAGCTTTTTCACATATAAAATAAAGGGGTTAAATGAGATGACCTCTAAAGATCGTCAACTTCTGCCCATTAGAAATGGTCCTGACAGCTCTAAAAACCTATGTTAGCAAAGTTAGGGAAGTCTGATGAGCCTCCCTCCCTCTCCTTCCTCTGTGTGAGATTTAGACTTTACCAGTTGACCTTGGTGTGGATGCTTCTACGAATATTTGGGATCACTTTTGTATTGCAGACAAAAAATGCTTTTTGAGATTAGCTGATCTATTGAACATTCAAGTGATTACTATAAAATTTAAAAGACATCCCCTGGAGATCTGGATGCCGCACATGTATAAGTCTTCAGGAAGTCTTTTTGTACAAAAGATAGTTCAACACAGGTAAGTTAGATTGTGCTTTGGGGGGGAACTGGTGCTGCTGATGAGAGGTGGTTTCTTATGATTAACATTAGTGTTAAAATTTACCTTTCTGGCTCCTTTGCCCTTTTTCATTTTATGGAGTATCCCTCTCTCCCCTCTCTGTACCCACCCCCTTCCCCCTCCTCCTCCTCTTTCTCCTCCTCCTTCTTCTCTCTCTTCTCTGTCTCTGTCTCAGATCACCATTGGACTAAATGGAAGGCCCTTCGTGTTGTAAGTGTCAGAGTTTACAAGTAAGTTACCTCTTCAAACTGAGGCTTCTTATGACTCCCAAACTCATGAGTTGTATGATCTTGGTCAAATGACTTCATCTCTCTCACCGTCAGTTTCCTCATTTGTACAATAGAAATAATAGCCCCAGCAGTACCTATCTGTACTGTGAAGATCAGATGAGATGTGTAAATTATTAAGACACTGTATAAATGGCAGCTATTGTTATTACTCAATAAATTAGCTTTGTCTGAGGAGGAAGAGTTTAGGACCAGATACACGAGCTAAAAATAGCAGACAGATATAGGGGCGTGTATATGAATTTTAAATTTGGTGTATTATCTTTTATTACTACCATTTATGTACTTAATAAGAAAGAACATTAAGAAATAAATCATTATGTTGTTGTAATACCTATATATTTGTACATTTTAAAACATTAATTGAATAAAGGAAAAATATCTGGCATTTCCCCAGATGTAGAGTTTCTGCTTATAAAATTGTTGTAATGACGGGATAGAAGCTCATTCTAATCCAATAAAATTGTGAAATTGATTTGTCTTCTTACTGACAACATTGTGTTTAACATTGGATCAAAGGGTGTAATGCAGGATGAAACATTTTGAATTCTCAGAAACTGGAGGAATTGAGGTATTTAGTTGAAGGGAGAAACCACACCCATTCAATGGGTTGGATGTCTAGGTTTAAAAAGGCATGTAGAATCTGAGAATCTGTTATGGGGCAGGGCACTTTTCTTTGACAGTTTCCAGCCAGTGAGAGCTATTCAGCATTAACAAGCCTGGATGATGTTCTCTCTTTGTTTTCCATTTTTCCAAGTGTGTTGAAGCAACTAGAGATATTTATTTTTAATATATTTCCCACTATATCCTCCCCCAACTTGCACTGGTGGAGTTTCCTTACTTGTGAGTTCCCTATACTAGTGAAAACACAGGTCAAGTTCATGCTTTCCCAGAAAACTGTCCCTTATATTATAGTATAAAATAAAGAAACCACGAAGAAATGCTTTCTCATATCTCTTCTTTGGGACTAAGGTTGGTTGTTTATAATTTAAGATCATTCAGTGTTTATTGTTTTTTGGTTATTCTTCCCTTTATATTTTGTAGTCAGTGTGTTTGTAGCTTTCCTGGCTCTGTTCACATGATGATGTACATCATACATGAATTCATACATTTTCCCATGCCATCCTATAGTCACCATATTCTTTCTTACAACTCAGTATTATTTTGTCACATTCAATACAATAACTCATTTATTAACCATTCCCTAATGACTGGACATCTATTTTGTTTTCAAGAACTGAGTATTTTAACTGAGAGTAGAAAAGTTACATGGGAAGGCATGGATAGCATCTCCAAATATTTGAGAAGTTGCCACATAAAAAAAAATTAATTTGTTATGATTACTTAGGCTTAGGAGGCAGAACTAGGAACAATGGATAGAAGTCACACAGGCAGATTTAGGCTTAATGTAACAGGGAAACTTTCTAAGAATTAGAGAACTGGACAAATGTGCAATAGTTAGCTTCAGGAAGCTGTGAGTTCCCTATTCCCAGATTTCCTCAAGCTTGGGTTGGAGACCATATGTCCAGAATGTTGTCGAGATTTGTGTAGACTTGTAGGTTAAACCAGGTGACTTTAAGCTCATCATGAGCTCATGAATTCAGTCCAATGAGAAGTAAGACCAATCTATCCTGTAATTCAAACTTACTGACTATTTAAAAAATTACAATTTTATTAATTCCAGGTTCATGGAATAGGCAACTCTTTGTTACCCTAATTTGAGCTTCTGCTCTGTAGGATTTTAAATTAATATTCCTTCTCACCTCATTCTTGCTCTTTGCTATGGAGACTTTGCATATATTATAATTATCTCTTTGGCTATAAAGGAAGGCTTCAGAAGTAGTGAAAATAGCTTATTCCCTTAAGTAAATAAATGTTCCTTTTACTTTTATACTTGTCAAATTCCTTCTATCATAAAAAGTAGCCATAAAAATAAATAAAATAGTTTATTATATATAATTTATATGTATTACATATTTTATTGTATTATTATAGCTCATATTTATTATATGCAATAGCTTCTTATATTTATAGTTCATAAAATAGTTTCACCCCAGTCTGCATTGATTCAAGGGCTGCATTCAGTAATGTTGAGCTTTGGCCTTCATTTTGCTAAAAAAAAAAACAGTACACTTATTGCTAGTGAGAAGAAGATGGAGAGAGGCAGGCAGATAGTTGAAAAGAGCCCTAGATTCCAAATCAGAGGCCCTGGGTTTGAATGCTGGCTCCATTATTTGCCCTTGGCAAAACCACTGGGGTTGTTGGGGGTGGGCAGAAGGGTCTAGGAGGAAGAGAAAGAGATCTTCTCAAAGAAATCCAAAGACCTCTTATATATTGAGACTGGTTCATGTTCAATAACTACATCTTTTTTTCTCCTCCCCAACCCCATCTCTTACCAACTCCCACAACAGGGTGTTTGTCTGGATTTATGATGTAATTATCATAATAAATGCTGTATTCATTGCTTTGGATGAGAAAAATCCATTCATTTCCTATGCAGAATGGGTTTTCCTTTCTCTATATATCATTGAGATACTCCTGAAGTTGTACACCTATGAACCCAAGACATTTTTTGCAAAGAATCAATTCTGGAACTGGTAAGTGTTGATGTCTCTTCCTTTGAGGAAAGTTTGTGTGTGTGTATGTGTGAGAAAGAGAGAGACAGACAGACAGACAAGGGGGAAGATAGAAAAGAAGATAGAAAGCAGGGAAAAGAGATTTATTTTCCTGGTTTCAACTATTCTTAAAATTTATCATCTGTTTCATTAGACTTGGAAAGCCTTGTGATTTAAATCTCAGCAATAAAACCTTCTAATTCAGTAAAAATCTTATGAACTGATTCCAGGTAATAGTATTAGATGTTGATAATCCAACTAAATTTTAACTCCACTGTAGGGAGTAGAATTCATAGATTTTTAGAGTTGAAAAGAGACTTTGGGATTCTCTAGTTCAGAGGTTCTCAACCTTGGGTTTGTAAACATATTTGAAAAACATTTTTGGTAACCATATTTCAAAATAATTGATTTTATTTATCATCTTAAGTATTTTTTATGCATTTAAAATGTTATTCTGAGAAAGAGTCCACAGACTTCACGAGACTGACAGAAGGAGACCATGCGCAAAAAGAGGCTAAGAACTCCTTCTCTAGTTCAGCCACTTCACCAGGGAGGGAAACTTCTACAATATTCTTCACATAGGGTTATTCAGTTTGTGTTCTGAATACTTCCAGGGATAGGAAACTCATTATTTCATGGGCAATTCTCTGTATCTACACAGTTTTAGAACAACTTTTAAAGCTTAGAATGATTGGAATCATTCTCTGCTGCCACTTCTATTGACGGGTCTGTACCTTCTGGAGCAATAGAGAATGTCTGTTACCTTTGCCAAATCACAGTCATAAAAACATATGAAGACAGCACTAAATTTCATTTTTCTAGATGAAATTTCTAAGTTTCTTTAACCATTCCTTGGGGAAACAAGGGTACTGGAACCCTTGGTATCCCAGACACCCTCCTTAGGCCCTCCTAATTGATCAGCAGTCCTCCTAAAATGTGGCTCCCTGACCTGAACACAATATTCTAGGTGTGGTCCCATATCACAGGGTGTATACAGTGGGACTGTTGTTTCCACTGTTGTAGAACATTGTGCTTCCATTGTACAGTCTGTTGAACTTCTGTTAATGCTGCCTATGACTATAAACTTTTATAGCAGCAATCTTTCTCAGTCTCTCACTTATGGGATTTAATTTTTTTTCACCTAAATATAGGACTTTACCTCTAGATATCTTACTAAATTTTACCTTGCTTTTTTATCTTGTTCCAGCCAATCACTTTCCCTGTAGAATTCTGGATTCTAGTTTCCTTATTCATTGTGCCAACTACCCCCACCATGTTTTCTTCATGTGAGTTTGGCCAACATGCTTCTGACTTCATCTAAGTTGTTGATAGAAGTGTTGGCTAACTAGGACAGAGCTAAAGATAGAATCCTGTGGGGAATTGCTAGAGAGTTCCTTTCAGGTTGACATAAGTTCATTAATCAATACTGGGTAATAGTTATTCAGTGTGCTCTGGATGCATCCTAATGACTTTTATCTAGCCCACATTTTTGACCTTGAATGCAACTGTATCCTGAAGAAACTTTGTCAAATACCTTGCTGAAATCAAGATCCATCATATCTACAACATTTCCTTGATCTAGTGATCCTATGACAATATTATTTTAACACGTCATAATGTGAGCATAGAATACTGCTTGTTGTGTTGTTTCCATCTTTTCTAACTAGCCAGGCCACTGTTAGATTCCATTGAATTTTCAGGCTCTTGATTCTCTGCTTGTACTCCTCTGGGATCCCGTTTATTGATTCCCCAACTGAGCATCTTTCTCTGTGACAAACTGATCCTAATCTATCTGTTACCCTTGACCTTCTACAGAGTCCCTTATTTGTCCTATGCTCCTACAGAGTTCTGAATATAATTGTTTTCCATTGCATGCTGAGTGATTGCCAGCTTCAGCTGTTCATAATTTTGTTGTAGAGTTTGAGGTTTTTGTTTTAATCTTTATGGGCACCTCCTTATGGATCAACATTCATAGAATCATAGGACCAAGAGTTGATAGGGACCTTTGAGGTCATCTAATCCCATTTTCTCATTTTGCTGATGAGGAAACTGGGTCCCGAAGAAGAGATGTGACTAGCCCAACGTCACATACACAGAGCTGTGTTGGGGTTGAAGCTGATGGATATGGCTTCCCTTCTCTCTTCATGCTATTCTCTTGACACTGTCTCTTATTGCTACTTTTTCTCTACATAGCATGCTTTGTCTAAGATACTCATTTTATGTCCACTTTGTTTTTCACTAGGGCTTATCTCTAATCCAGTCATCTTAGACTAGATTTAGTGCTTAGCACGGTGCCTGGACAATAGTGTTGTTGAGTTGTTTCAGTTGTGTCCAATTCTCTATGACCTCATTTGGCTTTTCCTGGCAAAGATACTGGAGTGGTTTGCGGTTTCCTTCTCCAGTTCATTTTATAGATGAAGGAACAGAGGCAAACAGGGTCACATAGCTGCTAAGCATCTGAGGCCAAATTTGAACTCAGGTCCTCCCGACTCCAGGGCTGGCACTTTATCAATGTGCCACCTCGCTGCCCTTGGACAATAGTAAGCACTAAATACATGTTTATTGACTGAATGCATAGATAGCCTCTGCAGATGTTGCCATTTTTCTTGGAGCTCAAGGGGAGCAGTTATCTGTCATAAAATAGTCTAGCTATTTGTTTTTCTCAGAAGACATTGTTTGATGACCAAGGTAAACAGGCAGTTTGTCTACAGCTGGCTACATATTTATAGCCATTTCTATAGATCCTAAATTAGTTCTTCTTTCTTATTGGAAGAACTACTCATGATATATGTCAAATCTCCCAGTCCATTGTAGAGAATTAGTTATAAGTGCTAGACATGAATATGATCATTTGTTCATTCTTTGTATACATTTTAGTTTTGCTTGAAATCAGAAAATTAGGTTGTTTTGGGCATTATTGTAGTTATTTAGGACTTTTTGGTTTGGCTTTAAGTGAGCGCCTCTTAACATAGATGATGAATCTTGGACTTTTGTATTGAATGTTTTTTCCTTATATTCTAACATAATGACATTCCATTAATTTCTTTTCTCTTCCCTTAGGTTTGATACTTTAATTATCGTCGCAGCCTTGGTGGCCACAACAGCCAATGCTGCAATTAAGACAGGTAAGTACCACATCACTTCTATGTTACTGATGCCTGACTCATGATTGTAAGAGAGTTATTAAGCAAATGTTAGCCTTGGACACTCAAAAATAGTCTTAAACCAAGGCATAGCATCCTGACGAATATCTGGTCACTGGACCCAGATGACTCAGGAAGAGAAAGTAAGGTTGGTGACCTTGCATAGCCCTCCCTCACTCAAAACAAAGTCAAGTGCAAGTCATGTCATCATTTCTCTGATGTCATGGTCTTCTTCAAAAACAGGGGATGAACACAGACAGATAGCCTCCACTCTTAAGGCATAATTCATCTCTTCCAATCTATAGCTGATTATGTTTTTATGGGTTCACTTTTATTTAACTTCTATGTTAAAATTTCCTCCTCTGGTAGGACAAAAACTGGTCATTGGGCTATAAGTTTCAGCTTTCTCTATTTAGGGTCAAGTGGGGTCAGGATCATAAAAAAATAATTGCAACGCATGGGAATCACAAACATACTCTTAGAGATATGGGTCAGAAATTCAGCATAACTGCCTTTGTAGAATGTACCCTGGGTTATATTAAATGGCCAAATCCTCACAGATGTGCCATATTGGTAAATAGATCATTACAACAGGGAGGGTACCAGGTCCAGCCATAGTGTATGGAATGCCTGAGAGGGAGTTGGAGTGCCACAGTTGTTCCCCTCTATCTTCTTCGTAAATTGGTAAAGAATTTAGAAATGCTCGCAGGTTCATAGGATCATAGAAATAGAGCTGGAAGTGTCTCAAAAGTTAGAACTGAGCTAAGCTGGTTCTCAAATAAAGTACTTAGAATCTCCCTGGTTCCATAGAGAAAACTTTCCAACTTGGTTGCACTTGCTAAAGCTTATGCTCCACTGATAGCCCTTGAGAACCCAGGGTCGCTTCCATGGTGAAGAGAAGAATCTAATCTAGTCATATTCTAAAGCATGAGGCACTTATGTGGCCTGATAGAATGCTGGACTTGGTGCAGAAAGACCTAAGTTTCAGTCCTACTTTAGATATTTACTTGCTGTGTGACCCATGGCAAGTCATATAACCTCTTGGAGCCTCACTTTCCTTACCTGTAAAATAAGGAGATTGGATTCAATGGCTTCCAGGTTCCCTTACAGCCCTAAACTTATGACCCTATGAATTATTCTCTAATATCAATAAAAGTTTGGATTTTGTTAATAAAAGGAATAAACAGAATAATGGCAAATCAGCAGATGTGTGGTTGTTTTCTAGCCATTGAATATAACAGCCAACAGATTCTGGATATTGTCTTTATATTGAGACTTCTCCGGCTCATAAGGATTGTTGACAGCATTCAGAGGTAAAAACTAAAATTATATAAGTAAGTTAAAAAAAAAAAACCTCAGAAGAGTGATATATGGTGACTACATCATAGAGAGTCAGAACTGGAAGAGACCCTAGAGATCATCTAGTTTAAACCCCTGCTTTTGTAGATCAAGGAACTCTGGACTGGAAAGGGGGAGCGGTTTGTCCAAAAGAAGTTAGTGATGAGGTTGGTGCTTGATCATGGGTCTTTTGGAAAATTGTTCAAGCTAAGCCTGGTACATAAGATCTGTTTTCAGCAATAAGAAATAGAACATCCTATGCCAAAAATATTTTTGCATTAGAAGTGGAAATATACTCAGTTTAATGAATCAGAATAGGGAAGGTGGGAGTAGGGGGTGGGGAGAACGAGTGAGGGGATAGGTGGAGGTGAGTTTGTTTAGGGAACAAACTGATGCAGCATTTTTGAAAAAGAGAGAGAGGCTAATGCTACCAGTCTGGTTTTATGATATAGAAAGATATAATTAGTTGCTTGCTACCTTTTGAGTAAGGAATGAAGAAGCTGCGGTCTCTCTAGACACAAACATCCAGGGAGCTTGGGCAGATCCGTGTCAGTGAGATGCTTCTGCCAGAGATCTGTGACCATGCTCTGATCCAGCAGTGACCACTAGCCAGAAGTTTTCACTCATCTCCAGGATCCCTCAGGATTGTTATTCACCAAAATGAGTGGGGAGTAAAGTTAGCTGAGGCAGGAAAGTAAGGTGTCCCAAATCCTGGTATTTTCCTGGCTGCTGGCGCCTTGAATTTACCCTCCAGCCTACCTCACTCTTGAGTGCCTGCCCTTTTGTCTGACACTTTGACAGTCCATCATGCTGACTTCAAATTCTGCATGTTTCTTTGCTGTTTGCATTTACTTTTGATCCTATACCTTTATGTACCCCCTCAAGCAGCTGTATCTTTTTGCTTTCTTTTTATATACCTGGATATCTATTGCTACCTTGACCCCCTTCTCTACTACATTTTTTTTGTAAATATTGAAGCTTTTTAACCAAGCAAGATAAACTATTAGACCTCTCTCTTAGGGCCCTTGTCCAATATCTTTCTTGGATGCTGTTAATTGTAGCCTAGATTCTCACATATTTCCAGTTAAGTCTTCTGTCCTTACTTCCCTGATAGATTGAGAAACTTTGAGGGAGACTCTAAGAGGATGGGGAGAAAACTATAAGACTGAGACATCTATGTCCACTTGCAAAGATTTTGATGAGATTTACAAATTCAAATCTTGGTAAAGTGTGATCTTTTAATAAGAGTCACAGGACAATTTTTTTTTTTTTAACATTTGAAGGGTCAGACTAAGATATGCTAATTGATGTGCCATATTTTCTGTGCAACTGAACCTTTGCTATAGATTTGAAACTTTTGTTTGACCTTAGATTCCGGGTCATAATGACAACCTTAATTAATATCATCCCTACAATGCTGACATTTGGTGGACTTGTTTTGGTAAGTTTGCTTGGTAATATTTAATCTGAATGTAAGTGTCACATACATGTCTGTTCCTGAGAGCTGTACTTCTGAGAGACTTTTGGAGAACTTTTAGATAAAGAAAAGAAAGGCAGAGTTACTTACTTAAACTGATAACTGAATATTTTGTATATATATAATATATATGTATATATATAAACATATTATGTATGTAAAAATAGTTTATTTTTATAGAAGAATAAATCCTGGACTGAATTTCTATATCAACTGGCTATTTAGCAGTATCACAGTATAATGGATAGAAGAACTTGGAATCAGAAATACTTGGGTTTGAGTCCTGCCTCAGACACTTCCTAGCTAAGTTACCTTTGCTAGGTCACTTAGCCTCATTTTCCTCATCTATAAAATGGGCGTGCTCATAACTATATCACCTCAAAGGATGATTGAGGATAAATAGGAAGTAATTAGCAGAGGGAAAGCACTAGAATTAAGAGAGGACGAGGAAAGCTTCTAGAGAGAGGTGGGATTTTGGCTGGGCCTTAAAGGAAGCTATAAAGGTCAATAGGTAGAGTAGAGAAGGAGAACAATCCAGGCATGAGGAACAGCCAGAAAAAGTGCCCAGAGCTAACAGATGGAATGTCTTGTTCATGGAATGGCAAGAAGGCCATGGCACTGGATTGAAGAGTATGGTGTTAGAAGCCTAGAAAAGTAGGAGAGGACAAGTTATGTTGTTACAGTCATTATTAGTGGAGTTAGCATCATCATTGTGATGCCATTATTAGCTGCTAAATGGTTATTGGGCTTTTCTTTTTAAAAATAAATTCAACTTGAAGCAACTACCAATTTCCCATGTGTTCCCTTTGGTTTACTGTAAAATAGGCCACCTCATTACCTAGCTTGTAACATAATTCCCAATGTCCACCATCCTCTTGGATATGAATGACTCAAGTGACTCACTTTCCAGGTGGTGTACTATATGTTTGCTATCATCGGGATGGAATTATTCCAAGACAAAATCAAATTCTTCTCTGAGAGTTCCACAAATCCTCATGCTCTGGACTGTGGGAACCCAGCCCTGAAAGATTCAACATTTGCCCGAAGCAGATACTGTAAGAATAATTTCAATGACCTCGCCTCTTCATTCATCATACTGACAGAGCTCACCGTGGTAAATCAGTGGCATGATATCCTTTCTATGAAATTGGGGGAGGGCACCATCAGATGGTATAAACTTGAGAGGGTTAGACCAAGAGACTGCCAGTTTGTCTATTGGCAGAATTACTTTCTAAATTTTTAACTTAGATTCATACCTGAAGCCAGTAGGAAGATCAAATATTTGATTTACTATGACATATAAAAAGGCCCCGTATTGAATTAAGTCATTGTAGTTTCATAAACATATGAGGTCATAGAATTACAAACTTAGACCTGGAAGGGACCTTAGAAATCAATTGCTCCACTTCTCATTTTGCAAGAAAGATGAGACCCAGAAGAAGTTAAATGTCTCGCCTTAAGTTAATCAATCAACAAGTACTTGTGAAGTGCCTACTATGTGTCATATACCGTGCTTGGAGCTAGGGATACAAAGAAGGCAAAAAACCAGTCCTTGCTCTGAAGGAGTTCACAGTCTAATGGGGGAGACAAGATGCGAATAACTACATACATAGAGTGTGTATGCTGAATTGCAAAGCACCAGGATTAAAAAGGATTAGGAAAGGCTTCCTGTGGAAGGTGAGATTTTAGCTGAGGAAGCCTGGAGGAGATGAGGAGGGAAAGAATTCCAGGCATGAGGGGACAGCCATCAAAAATGCTCCAAGGCCAGGGATGGAGTGTCATGTACAAGAAACAGGAAGGAGGCCAGTGGCATGGTGTATGTGGACTGGAGCAAGGGGTAAAAAGACTGGAAAGGTCTTAGGGGGGCAAGTTGTGGAAGACTGTAATAGCCAAGTAGAGAATTTCATATTTGTTCCTGGGGGTGATAGGGAGTTACCCGAGTTTATTGAATTGGGGGGTGATATTTGACAACTGAATGGAGGATAGACTGGAGTAGGGACTGGTTCAAGGCTGGCAGACTAATTAGCAGACTAGTGCTTAATTCTAGGAGACATATAAGGAATTGTTACAAAGACTGAAAGGACAGGACTTGGCAACTGATTTGATATGGGGAGGGGTGAGAGAGAGTAGGAGTGATATCTAGGCTGTGAGCTGGGTGACTAGGAAGATGGTGGTACCTTAGACAGTAATAGGGAATTTAGAGAGGAAGGTTTGGCTGTGGGAGTGGGATGGGAGAGGGGAAGTAAATGAGTTCAGTTTTAGACTTGTGAAGTTTAAGATGTCTACGGGACATCCAATTCAAGACGTCAACAGGCAGTTGCAGATATGACACTGGAGGTCAGGAAAGAAGTTAGGGCTGGAAAAAGTAGATCTGAGAGTTATCTGCATAGAGATCGCAACTGAATCCTTGGGAGATGATAAGATCATCCAGTGAAATTTTATAGAGGAGGAACAGAAGAGGACCCAGGTCAGAACCCCTTAAGAAACCCAAGATTAGTAGGGACAACCTGTATGAGGATCCAGCAAAAGAGACTGAGAAGGAGAGATTGGATATAAAGGAGGAGTGAATAATGACATGAAAACCTAGGGAGAAAGAGTATCAAGGAGAAGAGGGTGATCAACTGTATCAAAAGCTGCAGAGAGATCAAGAAGAATGAGCACTGAGAAAAGTCCATTAGATCTGGCAGCTACCAGATCATTGGTAGTTTTGGAGAGAATCATTTAGGTTGAATTAAGGGAAGATTTTTTGAAGTCTGGGGAGACATGGGTATATTTGTAGTCAGTAAGCCAGTCAGCCAGTAGACAGTGAGAGATTAAAGGTTAATGACAGAGTAGAGATGACAGAGAAGAAAATCTGTGGGAAAATATGGGATTGAATGGGATCCCTCGTGAATGAGAATCAGGGTTTGCCTTAGCAAGGCCCCTCTTCTAATGAGACAAAGGAAGTAGAGAGTGGCAGAAGGCATTTGAGGAATGTGAGGTGAGGAGGAAGAGAGGAGAGCGAGCTCTCAGTGAATGACCTCAATTTTTTCAGTGAAATAGGAGGCAGAGAGGGAACTGTGGGAAATTTGAAGAAGGATGAAAAGGTTGGGAAAAGCCACTGGGGTGAGTGGAATAATGAGCCAATTAGGGAGATATAAAAGGATTGCCTTACTACTTTGAGGGCCCTGATCACACAGGCATGAATGGCAGTCATGGGTTGCCAACAGTGGCCTTCTGACTCTAAATCTCGTGCTCTTTCTAATATACCAATAAAGCTTGGAAATAGAATTTCATTAAAGCAAGGAGATGTCTAGTGTCTACCTATGTTGAGTTTGAATTTCGTTGATTATGGATTCATAAATTGATTCATAGACCTTAGACATCATCCAGCCTACTCCCCTCACTTTTTTTTTTTAATAGATCAGAAAACTGATCTTTTCTGGTATCTTTTTTTCTCTTTTACCTTAATTTCATACTTATCGCTGGTGGTTTTGCTCTTGTGACTCATCAGGCTACAAAGCTATTCTTCATTGCTTTCCATATTGTGGTCGTCATCCTTATTGTTAAGTAAGTTCATGAGTTTTTTCCTACCTGTGCTTGGAAAGAGTTTGGATCCCTTCCTATCTCTGAGTCCCATCCTACTTTGTTTATACCTCTCAAATGTCACTTATCACATCCTGTCTTTGTACTATAGTTCTTTCTGGTTATTACCTATCCTTTCCTATTAGACTGGATGTTCCTTGATGATAGAGACTGTCTTATCCATCTTTATATCTTCCACAATGAATGGTATGTCTTATACATGACAAGTGCTTCAGCGTTTGAATGAGTAGAATGGAATGTGTTCCTAAGACTCTCTTGGTAAATTTGTCAATGAAAGAGGAAGACCTGGAAATGAAATTAGGAGGAAAAGAAACATTGTAGGTAACCCTAGTTTAACCCCTTTGTTGTATTCTATAGACTGAATGGAATGAGAACTAAGAAAAAGTCACTAGATTTTGCAAGTTCAGACATCATTGACAACTTTTGAGAAAATCATGTAGGTTGAAGGAGGAGGTGGGAAGCTGAATTGTAGAGAGTTCAGAAGAGACTGCAATGAAAGGAAGTTGAAGTACTTATTATAGACAGGTTTCTAAAAAATCATAATCACAAAAGAGAAGAAAGAGATAGCACAAGAGCCAGTGAGAATGGAAAGGTCAGGTGAGGGTTTTTTGAAGTCAGGGGAAACATGAGTATATTTATGGAAGTTGTAGAAGAAGTGAATGATTCCTACCAACATGTAGTTACAGAAGTGGTAAGAAAGATGGAAGCAAGCCAACAAAAAAGTTTTGATCATCTATACATTCTGTCCTCTTCTGTAAAAACTGCATCAATATTACTACTTTGCTAAAGACCTAGTTATAAATAATTTCAAATGAGGGCTAAGCTTCCAGAATCAGAGTTGGAAAGGTTGTTAGAGGTGATTTAATTGGACCAGTTCTTCTACAACATTTCCAGACAGTGTTAGTTTTCCAGTCTCTGCTTGGGAACTCTTTTTTGTTAAACCAGATCCCATTTTTCTTTGTGAATTAAATACTCACCTTGTGAACTGGATGGAGAAGAGTAACTGGTCTTAAAAAAAAACATCCAAGCCCTAAGGAAACATGGACACCTTGTTGGGCCTTCTTATGTCTTGGCATCTTTTTGTGAAACCACAACCGATAATAATTTATATTAATACCTTTTGTTTTTCTCTCCACCACAGTATTTTTGTAGCATTCATTTTGGAGGCCTTCTTTGTGGAATATTCATTAGAAAAAAGTGAAATAGAAACTACTATTGAGAAGAAAATTCAAGAGCTGGGTATGGGCATTCAAGAGTGAGTAACCTGTTCAGTTAAGTTTCTCTGACAGAATCCTGAAGGTAGAAGGTACTTCTAATATATTAACCTATCTATGTCTAAAATTTGTGTTTCCCCCAGGGCACCTCTCACAGTGTTATGCACTTAGGAAGTACTTGATAAATACTTGGATGGATAGATATATGTATAGCTTTATATAAATAATAGGACTTCCATAAATAAATTATATTATGAATTGGACTTTAATGGAATGAGTCTATGGCTGGTGATATAAATACCTGACATTTCACATAGTTTTTGTTTCTATCTAACAGGGAAAATGTCCCTGATGGGCAACTGATAGACAGCATGGAAACAAATGAAAATGATCTCAGTAGTGGTGAAGAAATGCAAAAGCAATGCTCAGGAGGATTGTTCTTCAGAATAGCCTCAAAAAGTAAGTGCTAACCTTACCGAGAATTGGGAGACTTGATCAGTGGAGAGCTGCATTCCTCATGTGTACAATGAAGGGATTGGATTAAGTTACCTCTAAGACTTTGTCAGCTCTCAATCTCTGATTCCGTGTGACTTTTGTTCATGTTTCCCCATAATTCATCCCTTGGGGATCTGTCCAATTCGATAGAGATCTTCCTTTGACCTTTTTAACAGCTTTAAGCTACTGAAGGAACCATTTGGGTTGTCTGTCTGTTTCTCATTCTTGTTATTATGGTCAACCAGATGTTGTCTTTTCCAGTCATAAGCTTCCTTGATTAATGTCTTTTTTTTTTCTATTTCTTATGTGTAAGTAGTAAGTGGTAGCTTGCTGCAGCCTGCTTATTTATGTTCACCAGGAGTACCTATTACTTTCTGAGTTGTCATTTTTAATTCTCCCTAGATCATTGTTTCTGTGATTTGTAGCTATATAGCATCTGTGGGAGAATTTTGATATTAAAGAGAAAGGTCTTTATGGAAGCCACCAATTTGAAATCATTGAAAGCCCTATGCAATTTCCCAAATAAAATTTATAATTCAACCAACTTTCCTTAGGGAATTGTTGGGTATAAGATACTTTGCTAGACTCTGGGGATAAAGAGATCAAATTGACATAGTTACTACCCTCAAGAAGAACATATTCCACAGAGGAGGAGGGTGCAACATGTCCAGAGAATGATACAGACAAAAGGGTAAGTATAGGAAGTGATGAGGGCAAAGAAGATATCCAAAGAAATGCTTTGGCTTGATTTCCTTCTGCTGTAGGTGTCCTTAACCAGAGAGTCATAAACTTGTTTTTTCAAAAGTATATTTTGATAATTATTTCAACATAATTAGTTTACTTTGTAATCCTACACATTTTATGTTACGTATTTAAGAACATTATTCTGGAAAGGCTTCATCACAGGCTTCATCAGATTGCCAAAGAAGTCCATGACAGAAGAAAAGATTAAGAATTCTTGGCCTGTTGAATTCTGGGTCTAGTTTTTTGTCCCTTTGCTGTATCAATTACAAATGATGATGGACTTATTTGAGCTGCCTACCTATCTGTGTTTGATAATCTGAAAAATGTTTTTTATCCACTTTTTTTTTCAGTGTGAGGATATGGAGAACCTACATGGAGAATAAAGGATGGGACTGGAAAATTCTGTGTTTCTAGTCAGGCTCAGGCTGGTATATAGAGTACATGGTGCGTACTGCTTCTCAGTGTGACATAAGGCTGGAAAGTTAGGTGTGAGACAAATTGTAGAGGGCCTTAAATGCAAGCCTAAGGAAAACAAACTCCTTATGTCCTTATTTTTAAAATGTAAAATTTTCCTGTAAGCAATATTTTTTTTTGAGACAGTGTAGCAAGATCACACCTGTCCTTAGGAAGATGATTTTAGTAGATGCAAAGGATGAATTGGGGTGGTAAATTCTGGAGTTAGTGAGACTAGTCAGGAGGCTGTTAACAGTTGTCTTATGGAGAAGGGATGGCTGTGAGGATACAGAGTGGTTGGATATGAGAGATTCTGGAGGTGAAACTGATGAAATTGGCAGCTGATTGGATATGAAGACATAAGAGACTAGGAAAAATCAAAGATATTTCACAGGCTTCAGTGACTAGGAGGAGGGTGACATCTTTAGTAGAAACAGGCAAAATGGAAGGACAGTAGACAAATAGGGAAAATTAGTAGGTGGTGTGTGGTGAAGGTGCTGAGTTTTTTTTTCCATTTTAACTATATTGCTTTAGAGGAACCCAGGAGACCCTGGCATATAGTAGGTACTTGAATATTTGTTGAATTGAGTTGTGAGGATATAAACATTTATTGTTTTGACCAACACAGTTGGTGGTACAAACCTGAAAGAAGGTCCTACATGATGGTGATGGTGTGGTAATGATGCTGACGATGCCTTCATCCTCAAAGAAGTCTTTTTGTGTGTGTGATCGATTCATGTTCTTAAGTATGAGTTTGTTCTGGGATGATTCTGGTAGGTTTTGTTCCATGGAGTAAGACGCACCATGTGCTATTTATATTACTTCTCTTGTTTTAGTTTTGGTTAAGTATATTTGGAGCATTTTTATTTGGCTTAGTTCAGCAGATGCTATTTGATTGGGGAGTCTCTGAATTACGTTGACTGCAGCAACTGTAATAGTTAAAAATCTCTCTTTGTAAATACTCATTTCTCTTCCTCCCAGGGTACAGGACAGTTGATGCTTTATTACAACGGATGTTTGAATCTGAAATCTCTCCTGAAGATGAAGGACCTTCCTTGGATGAGATTTTGAACCTTTCACCCAGTGATATGTATCCAAAGAATCCAACCTTTGAAAATTCTGCGTAGTCCAAACTTGCAAAGGGAACACAACTAGAAATATGATGAGTGGCATCATTTTTTTGTATATGTTATTTGGGGATTTTTATTTCTCCTTTGTGTTCTCATGAAGTTTGCTTAAAGGCCCTTTGTCCAACTGAGGAAGTTGGGAAGTAACCTCTCTCAGAGATCTGGGTAAATTTCATTTTTTTTTTTTGTCATGGGACTAAGATAATCTTTTAGCTCAGAGTCTACCGAAGGTCTTTTACTTTGTATTACTATTTTGCCTGAAATTGAAATGAAACTTTGAAAACAAATAGGGAATATTTTATGCAGAGATTATTAATAGCACTTACTATGCCTATGTATGTACATATGGAATTTTTATTTCAATGTATATAAAATCCAAGTCGTTTATTTTTACACAATATTCTGCCATCCTACTGACTAGGTGTGACTGGACTGTCATGTTCCAAGATTTTAGAGTATTTAAATAATTAGCAGAATATTTGCTAATATAGTAGCTCCAACAGGGAGTGTTGCTTTATACCTGAATGTGGGAATAAAATTTGTAGAGATTACCCTATGGGTTGAGTTTTGAAATACTTTGTTCCTTTTTGGCTTCTTAAAATCTGACCTAGTTTTCGCCCTTGGTAATTCTTATGTTAATGTTAGTACCCATGAACTGGGAGGTTTTTTCCAATAATTATATAATAATAGCAAATATTTATATGGCACTTTAAGGTTTATAAAGCACTTTAAACTATTATCTTATCTTATCCTCATAACAACCCTGAGAGGTGGGTGTCATTATTGTTCCCATTTTACAGATGGAGATACTGAGACAGATAGGTTAAGTGACTTGCCCAGGGTCCTGCTGCTAGTAATTGTCTAAGGGATGGATTTGAACTTAGGTCTTCTTGACTCCAGGAGAATGATTTAATGAAAACCATTTTCTGTTTGATTCTTTTAAAAGAATCAATTTCCTATCCATGAGGACAAATTGCCAGGGATGGCAATATGGGTTATCAAGATGCCCTTTTACTTCCGTGCAAGGGACTAGGATTAAATGTGACTTGGAAGAGTCAGGCAGTGAGGAACATACTTGGTACCCAGGAGGCAGGGACCAAAACAGTGTTGGCAAACATTGTGAAATTTATTCTTTTCTCATTTTTTGGTGTGTGACAGTGACCTCAAGGGATCCGTTAATTCCTGCTGCACTCATTCTAGATGAACACCACACATCTATGGGTATATATCATAGCCTTCCTCCTTCTCCTCCCCCTGCCCTGACACAGCTCCTACCCCCATTAGACTCCTTGAAGGCAGTGACCTTGTTTTCTGTCCCCATGGCCCAGCACAGTACTGTGCACACAGTAGGTGCTTGATAAATGTTTGTTGAATGATATAACATTAGAATCTTCCTACTCCACCACAGCCTTATAGGATTCAATTCCATTCATCAAGCATTTAGTAAGTACCTGCTGTGTATAAGACATTGTGCTAGGCTCCAGGATTGCAAAGAAAAAACAAATAACAGCTAATATTTCTACAGTCATTGATAAGCATTTAGAACAAAGTACTTCGTCATTTCATCTGGCTGTCAAAACAATCCTGAGAGATAGATGATATTATTATTCCCATTTTAAAGATAAGGAAACTGGAGCCCAGAGAAGTGAATGACTTGCCCAGGATCACAGAGCTAGTATCTGAGATGGAATTTGAATTCAGATCTTCAGACCCTAAGTCCAGCATATACTTGCCTCAAAAAAGATACAGTGGCCAAATTCAAGGAACTTATATTCTTCTGGGGAGGAGGGAGAGGTGGCAATATGACTTACACATAGATAAGGAATAAAAAACATATACAACATAGAAAGGTGGGAGAAGGGGAGGGGTACTAGGGAGTTAGCATGGCATGAAGGATGAAGACCTGTCTTGAAGTGGAGGAGACTTGGTTTCACTGCCCATGTGACCCTGGGCAAGTCATGGGCATCTCATGGCCCCAGACAACTGTCTAAGACCATATGTTGCAGAGAAAGTATGATCTGCACTGACAGAGGAAATTCCAGCCTGGGACCTCCCCATAAGGATGAAATCATAGGAACACTTTTTTTAAAGAGCCTGATACCTAAGAGGACCAACCTCAAGTGGGAGATTGTAATTGAGCTGAGCTTTGAAGAAAGCAGGAGATACCATGAGGCAGAAGTGAGGGCAAAGAACATTCTAGGCTGGGGAGATTTTCTATGCCAAGTCTGAAGGTGGGAGACGAAGATGTATGTAGAAAATGGCAGGCAAATTGGTTTGTCTGGAATGTAAGATGCAGGATGTGAAAATTGTGTGAAATAATTGTGGAAAGGTAGGTGTTGCCAGATTGTGAAGGGATTTAAATGCTATGTTCTTCTCAGATTTGAATAAAAAACGTTATGGAGTACCTAAGATGTGTAATGTACTGTTCTAGATGCTGTCAGTACAAAGAGAGGACAAATCTCTATTTAAGGAAAATATATTAATCGTTTGTATATTTGTCTCATTTAGAAAATGGGTTGGAATTTTGAACTCTGTTCAAAGCAACAGTCAACCCTGATCCCAAAAGATGAAGTGTGTTCCCCGCCCCCAAACCCTCACAAAGTCATGACGGACTGAGGGTGAAGGATGAGATGCGCTTTTGGGACATGCACAACATGCAACACTGCTTTGTTTGAGGACACGTTTGTTATGTAGTTTGTTGAAAGGGATTTGCTTTTTTTTCGAGGAAGTGGAAGGAAGAGAAACTTTTTTTGTTAAATTAAAATAGGCTAGACTAAATAACCTTTAACTCTGATGTCTAAGATTTATTGCTAGAATTGTAATTAAGGTGGTCTTTCTAACTTCTTTAGAGAGCTGTAGAATAGGGTAGAGAATACATTAGAATGATGTGTGTAACTGTGCCCAGAAACAGGAGACTGAACCACAGGACCCATTAGAACCTCATCTAGTCCTGCATCTTGAGGTGCACTTCCCGTGATGTGCAATCAGCCTGTCCACCATTAGGGGGCCTCCCCACTCCATCATTCACATTCCAAAGCATGGTTTAGTCCTGTCTTTGGAGGAGTCAGCCCAAGGAGTCAGCGGGGACCTTTCCAGCTTCGGTACTCATGTTTTCCACTTGTGAAACAAAAAGTGGGATGGGGGACCAGTTTAAATGGAGCCGCTCCCTTGTCTAAAAATCGATCCAGCAGCAGCTACTAAGAGCTCATAAGTTCTGCTCTTAAATGTGAGAGGCCAAGGGACATCAAGAAGAACCTTACTTCCATTACTTCCATGTAGCTAGGTGCGAACCGACAATGTTGACTGATTGCTCATGCTAGCTACCAATAAATCCCTCAGAGATAATGATCACTTGGATATTTGCATGGAAAGCAAGCTGGAGAGTTGGGGACATCTCAAAGCTGTAGAAATTTGGGAGAGAAAGGGCTGTTCGGATGTCTTGAGGGCAAATACAGTCATCTTAAGGAAATTAGGATGGATGAAAAAGCTGGGTGGAATGAAGCCCAGTGTGGGTACTGTGAGGAATTTGGTTTTTTTGGTGTTTTGGTTTTTTTTTTAAGTAAGAGGAGCTAATCTTGGTTATTCTAGAATTTATAATTCCTAGGGGGCAGGAGGGAGAATTGGTCACAGACCAAGTGATTTCTTCCTTCTGTTCCTGGCCACTTGATGTGATCACAGAAAGCAGAGTGTGTGTGTGTGTGTGTGTGTGTGTGTATGTGTATATGTATGTGTGTGCGTGCATGTGTGTATATGTGTGTGCATGTGCATATGCATGTGTGTATGTGCGTGTGTGTATGTGTGCATGTGTGTATGTACATGTGTGTGTGTAGAGAACAGAGGCAATGAGTTATTAACATGGAAAAGATAATACTACTCTCTTTTGTTGGTATTCAATTGTTTTTCAGTTGTGTGTGACTTCTTGTGACCCCACTGGGGATTTTCTTGGCAAAGATACTAGAATAATTTGCCATTTCCCTCTCCAGTTCATTTTATATATGGAGAAACTGAGGCAAACGGTTAAGTGACCTGTCCAGGGTCACATTTTGTAAATCTGAGGCCAGATTTGAACTCAAGAAGATGGGTCTTCCTGACTCCAGACCTGGCACTCCATCCCCCATGCCACCTCACTGCCCCTTCTTCCTTTACAGGATGAAAAAAAGTTCTCCTTGGTAGGATTAGAAGGAAAACTGGCATGCTTGTGCTTGGACATCCCTTTTGGACATGAGGAGAAAATCGCTCTCCTTCCTGCTACCGCTGATAGGTACAGGAGCCCAGATCCTCAGGAGACACTTAATCCAGCAGGGAACAGAGGCACCCTCTCCAGAAAGATGCAGACCCATTAGAAAGTCAGTGACTGGGGAGAGGAAGCAGCTTCCAGAAGGGCCACCCTTGGTCGCAGAGAAGAGGACTCATAGATACAAGAAAGATCTAGGCCTGGCAAACGAAAGATGAGCTATTGGTAGGAGGAGACCCAGGATCCTAGCCCAGCAATCTTCGTCCCCTGCAAGCTGTGTCTTCCCTACTTAAAAAAAAAACAAACCAACCCTATAAATATATATACACATATATACTTGTATATATGTGTATATATATAACATACATATGTTATATATGTGTTATACATAACATATGTTATATATTCTTGAAAAAAGAAAAGCAAATAAATGTGTGTACACATATATGTATTAGAGGTAGCTTGTATATATATATACACATATGTGTATGCATATACATATATACCTACACGCATGTACACGTATATGTATGTATAGATACACATGCATACATATTTCCATTTAACTGGTTTCTTTTGTAATCTTATATATGTTGCTTTATGAATTTAAAAATATTATGAGAAGGGGTTTTCACCAGACTGCCAGAGGGGTCCATGCTTCAAAACAGGTTAAGAACCCTGCTAGTATCTACACTGTGAGCTCTATGAAGACAGAGACTACATCTCATCTAAGTTTAATTTTTTTTAAAGTGGCAGGACAGCATTTTGCCCTGTCCAGGAGATGCTGAATAATTTAGCTAAGGGATCTCAGTTACTTGCTAAACAAGATAGAGGTGATATCTATATATGTACATCTACATCTATATGCACATTAATATTTGTGTATATGTGTATGTGTGTACATATAAGTATATGTGTATGTGCACATATATGTATTAGAGGCGATATATGTATACATATATTCACATATGTGTTAGAGGCAGTATATATTTATATCCATATATATATGAGCGTACACATATGCATTAGAGGTAATGTGTATGTGTATATATTTACACACATGCATGTACACATATACATATATACACATATGTATACATATACACACAGAGGGAGAGAGTAAACTAGACAGAGACATAGGAGAGAGTCATGCACATGATCTCCACCCACTGTCTTTTTTCAGCTCTTCCTCTATCTACGGGGAAGGCAGAGTGGTACGGTCCCTTATGGGGGTTTGCAGCCTCACTGGTGCAGACATCTTCTGCACTGATATACACCACAACCCCTCTATAACTGAGTAGCTGGTCTTTAAGAATTGCTGGGGTTGAGACCATCAGCCTGCAGCTGAGTTGGTGGGCAGAATTTGCTCACTTAAGTGAGAAGTTTGAGGTTATGAGATGTAAGTAACTTAGCTAGGCTTCTCTGTAGATGACAGATTTGGTCACCAGGCCTAAACCTGAAACCTTCATGGTTCTGTAATAAAAATAGTTTGAATTTATATAACACCTTAAAATTTACAAGATTGTTTCCAGGGTCATGATCATAGTCCCACAGAGTCCAAATGGAAGATGAGTGAGGAAGAAAGGAAGTGAACAATATTTATTAGCACCTACTATGTGTCAGGATGGGCAGCTGGGTGTCATGGTGGAGAGAGTGCTGGACCTAGAGTCAAGAGGATCAGAGTTCAAATGCAGCCTCAGATACTTACTAGCTGTGTGACTCTGAGCAAATTGCTTAACCCTGTTTGAGTCCTTGATCCCATTTCCTCCTGTCTCCCCCTAGACTTTGTTCCAATGGTCCTTCTCTCTTTTTTTATCCATCTTCAGTCTCTCCTCCACTCCTCGCTTTTCCCATCTGTCTACATATGTACTCAGATCTTCCATACCTCTCAGCTGAAAAAAGCTTTCCCTTGCTCCGAATGCCCCATCAAGCTACCATCTCATCTGTCTTCCCTTCATATGTAACCTTGAAAACTATTATTGGTTACAAAGAAGGACTTCTTATGGTAGAGAGGGTTGTTAGGTGGTGACAGTGCTGCTGAAAAAAAAAAGAAAAGAAAACAGCTTCAATGAAACATTTTAAAAAATACACAGAAGAGAGCAGAAAGAAGTCCAGAAGGTGACCCAGACATACAGGGGATTGTTGGTGCTATCCTTTTAAATTTAACACACACTTTAAAAACTTATGTAAGAAGTTCACAGTTTCATATACAATACTATTTTCTGTTTGTATTTTGAGATGTTTTGTATTTGTTGATGTTTAAGTTCCTAATAAAGAGCACTTTTCTTTTAAAAGTTGTCTCCACTTCGTGCTCCCATTCCTCACCTTCCCTCTTTTTTCAGTCTTTTTGTAACCTAGTTTCTGTCACCTCTACTCTAAGGAAATTTCTTCCTCAAACATCACTAATGAATTCCTGGTTGCCAAATCCAATGACTTTTTTTCCCTTTTAAAGCTTCTTTCTTCTGTGACTTCTCAGATGAGAAACAACCTTAATTTAGAAAGGTCAAGGTCATCCACCACATCCTGGGTCATTGCTGTTCTTGACTTTTGTCTCACCACTGGACTTTGATGACTCTGGAGGAAAGGGTGAGGCTGATGACTTGGCGCTGCTGTGTTTTACTTAAGTTCGATTCAAGGGCATGTCAAGGACATCCTCTCATGGTGTCTTTGGTCCTCTTCGAAAATGAAAGACACACAACAGTCACAACCACAAGACCCTGTTGACCATCCCCTTCTACTGAACACGATCTCCTTTCTCAGTTCCATTGGCACTTTGGCCATTTCCTGAATGATTACTTAGTCAGAAAGCATTATTAGCATATGTTAAGCTACTTTGGGCTAGGCTCTGGGGCACAAAGGCAATAGTAGGACAGGCCATCCCGAGATGTAACATATACATACATAAGCTTATATAGAGGAGATGGAATAGGAACTGAACCTGCAATTTCATTAATATAGATAGGGTATACCTAGATGAGGAAAGTCCCTCTATCACTGTAGATTAGTAAGTTTTCTGCAGTTTATAGTACTGGAGAGCTGCCTAGAGAACTGAGAGATTAAAAGATTTGCCCAGGGTAACATAGCCATCATGTGTCAGAAGTGGCATTTGACTTCAGGTCTTCCTGGCTATTAGGCCAATATAAATACAAAGTGGGTTTTGTTGTTGTTCAGTCGTTTCAGTTGTGTCTGACTCTTCATGACCCCATTTGGGGTTTTCTTGGCAAAGATATTGGAGTGGTTTGGCATTTCCTTCTCCAGCTCATTTGACAGATGAGGAAACTGAGGCAAACAGGGTTAAGTGACTTGTCCAGGATCACACAGCTAGTAAGTGTCTGAGACTCGATTTGAATTCAAGTCCTCCTGACTCCAGGCCAGAAACTTTATCTGCTGTGGCATCTAGCTGCCTCAAAGTAGATACAGAGTGCAGAGTGAGGGCAGAGATAAGCCATGGGTCCTTAAGGGACTGTCCTTTCTCATCCCTCTACTGTCAATCTTTTTTACTTCCATGTTTTCAACTACCATCTCTGTGCATCTGATTCAGTTTTGCATCTCCAGTCATGGTCTCTCTTGACTTTGAAATCCATATCCCCAATCCCAGAGGGCATTTTCACTTAGAAAGCCTAAAAGTGCCTCAAACCTTATGTCTAGAAGTGAGCTTATTTTTGTTACCATTCAGTGCCTTTCAGTCTCCAAGTTCCATAACCTTTGGGTTATGATTTCTCTCCCATCATACACTATACCCTCTATTAAGATTGTTCTAAATATCCTGGGGGGAGAAGCTAGGTGGTACAATGGCTAGAACACTGGGCCCGGAGTCAGGAAGCTCTAAGTTCAAATGTGACCTCAGACACTTACTAGCTGTGTGACCCTAGGCAAATCACTTAACCTCTGTTTGCCTCAGTTCCTCATCTGTAAAATGGGGATAAACTGGAGCAGGCAATGGCAAACTACCATGGTACCTTTGCCAAGACAACCCCAACAGGATCATGAAGAGTTGGACTTGACTACAACAACAAAGTATTATGGCAAACTTCTTATAAAAAATAATAGCAAGAAACAAAACAAAACAACAACAAAAACCCAGCAAACCCAAACTCCAGATGGTGTACTCCAAATTCCAACTCCATAACTTAATGATAGAATAATAATGCCGAGGATGATGATGATGATGATGATGATGATGATGATGATGGTGGTGGAGGAAAGAGCCATTTAAAGGTGAAATGATGCTTCTTTTCCATTATTAATACCAAACAAGTTTCTCCTTGAATTCTCTTTTCCCTCCCAGAACATTTGGCATCTTAAATGTGGATACCACAGTTATGTATGAGCACAAGTCTGGAGGCCTAATTTCTCACTTAAGGTAGTCTTTAAATAACTCCTCAAACAAAATACCCCCAAACTATTTTGGTCTTTTTTGGAGAGGTCAAGGAAGGGTAAAGAGCAAGAACTTGCAATTACATAATACTGAAACTAATTATACATAAATTGGGGACGTTTTCCCTTTCCTTCTATCTCATAGATGAAAAGTGGTATAAAGTTCTTATAGTCCAATGCTCTCATGTTACAGATGACAGGACTGAGGCCCAGAGCAGTCAAAGTCCAAGGTCACACAGGTAAGCAAATGACAGGTATAGGATCTGACTCTATCTTTTTACTCCCATCATACAGAAAAAGGAGCAGGGAAGTGGCCATTGCAAAGAGGTAAACATGGTGTCAGGGAAAAACTACCTAGCAGAACTGCCTCCAAATGGAATAATAGCCCTCAGAGACATCATGGCATCCCCTTCATTGGAGACTTTTGAGCAAAAGCTGGATCATCGAGCATCAGCCATGTTGTAGTGAGGATTTGTTCTCAGATTAGACTACGTTGTCACTGACATGGCTTCCAACTCTAGAATTCTGTGATTCTCATGCCAAATCCAACACTCTCTCTACTCTACTGTACCTAGGGTGATTGTCTTCAGTACCGGAACCCCATCCCAAACTCCGTAAGTCAATGTATCTGGAAACTGTTTTACACCAAGCAGAGGAGAAAGGGTTGCTGCTTGAAGCCCTGGCTTTGAGGTTACCTTGTACCTTCCTTTATGAAAACAGGCATAGGTCCTGGGGGAGCTATCCTGTTGCTAGGAAACCAAATTTTGAAGTTTTTATTTAAATGGAAGATCTGGCATAAATGGGTTAGCAGATGGGAAACAGCAACACTGAGACAACACTAATGTGGAAGCAATGTTTCTAATTGGACTGGAGTTTAAAGTCCTGTAACTGGTTGTCTGGCAAGTGGGCTGTGGTGCCAGGGACAGAGGGTGTGTTGAAAAGGGCTCTGACACAAGGTATCAGTGTTGTTGGGGTGCTGCACACACCAGACTGAAGTAGACAAACACAAATTTAATTTATTCTTAACTTGATATATCAGCTTATCTTTTTCATAGGATTATTCAGCTCCATCTATAAACAGACAATCTGTCTTTAAAGACTGATCATATTTGGGTCCAAGAGAACTGAAATTGGTTTTAATATCAGAGACAGCATTAAGTATTTTGCTCTCATAATCTGGCAAGCATTGACCAAAAGTTAGATGTCTCAACAAGGCCTGACTTTTACCTATATAGTAGCAATGGAAAAAAAAAGATTTATTTGAATCTGTTTAATTTTCAAAAGGAAATGAAAAATAAACTCCTATGCAGAATATAAGCTCCTTGACTGTAGGGATTGTTTCATTCTTTTTATTTATATCTCTAAGACCTAGCACAATGCCTGGAAACTAGTAGGTACTCAAGAAATGGGTGTGAATTCATTGATTAAGAGACTCTTAGTCAATAATTATTTATTAAGTATGCACAAGGCATTGTACTAAATGTCAAATATACAAAGAAAGGCAAAAAACATGGTCCTTGCCTTCAAGAAACTCTTATTCTGTGTTTGTCTTTTGTTCTTGAAGAGGACCATGACATCAAGATGATGACATGACTTGCAGTTGACTTTGATTTGAGTAAGGGCTGCGCAAGATCACACTTTCTTCTCCTGAGTCATCGGGATCCAGTGGCCAGAAATTCATCTGTATGACTGGAGATGACCCAGGATGCAATGTGAGACCCTGGCTCTTTTAGGCTAAGGTCTTATCACATTCTCACTTTGAGTGAGATACACCTGTTCAATGAATAGGCTTCTTTAAGCAGTTACTCAAGAAACTCACATTCTAATGAACTATGGGAATCATTAGTTGCTATTCCGCTTATTTTTGTTCAGTTGTTTTTCAGTCATATCTGATACTTTGTGACCCCATTTGGTGTTTTCTTGGCAAAAGATACTTAAAACTGAGGCAAACAGGGTTAAGTGACTTGCCCAGGATCACACAGCTAGATTTGAACTCACAAAGATGAGGCTTCTTGACTTGGAACTCTATGCACTGCACCACCTCGTGCCCACTTATTTATTTGCATACATTTATTTTTATTTTTTTAACTTAACATTTCAAATTGATTTTTTAAATATCACATTCATTTCCAAATATACTCTTGTCTCCTACCTAGGGAACCCTTATAACAGAGAAAAAAAGAAGAAATTCAGCAAAACTAACCAGCCTATCAAATGAATGTGACAGTACTGACAATGTTCCACACTCACACAGTTCCCATCATTCCAAAGAAGGGAGGGAAGTACATTTTCTCATCTTTTCAGTGTTAAGCTTTGTCATTATAATCACAGTAGTTGTACCATTTAAAAGGGGGCAAGGATTGGGCTAGACATCTTAAGTATAGGAAAACAGTAGAATTGCCACTGGAAAAGCCCAACTCTAAAATTTTAATAATTCATAATTTTGCCTGGTGTCTTAAAAAAACAAACTATACACTGTCTTTACTTCCCCCTTGAGGGACTATTAACTCTAAGATGATTTCATTGTTGGAAAGTATGAAGACTATTTCTAAAGTATATTCTCTCTCAACCAAGGTCCACAGGTTTATTCGAAATATTATTAGGTTAATCTTCCTTTCTAATTGTTGGTTCAACTCACAGGATAAGCACAATTATATAGTTTCAAGGGACTTCAGTGACTGTCTTATGTAACCCATACTTGAAAGGAATCCCCCAAGAAAGCTCCAGGGTGGTTGGAAACCCACAACATAGATGTTGGAAGTAACTAGGAATGGTAACATGCAGTGGCAAGTCCAGCACTCAGATCAGTATAGTTCAGGCCCAGAGGCTCCCAGGTCCCCACTACTCTGCCCTGAGATGCTACTGAGCGTCCTAAAGATCCAGGTCGCTGAAACTCAAAGATCTAGTAGGGCTTAACTCTGAGAGGTGGAAGCAAAAACCTCATTGAATAGATAAATAAAACTATGAATTCATTTTTTTGGGGGGGGGGGGGAAATTATTATCTAATTTGATTAAAAAGAAGAGAAAACACCCCACTGACACCTGGCAGACTTTAAGCCTGACTGAATGCAAGTTGACAATCTACTCCTGCCTAGAATTAACATGAAGTCGGGGAGATATTGTTTCCCTGCAATGTCCCTACTCTTAGTGGCAATTTCCTATAGTCAAAAGGTTTGTAAGCTTAATACCAGATCTATTAAATTATAGATTGTTGGTAGAGGAACATCCGAGGTGAAGTCTAAAATTAAGCTATTAGGCTTAGGCCTTTAGACCAACAACAATAAGTTAGGGTCCTTTAATTCTTAGTAATAGTGTGGAGACAATGAGGTCAAGGGCTTGTGAAGTTAGCATACATAATTATTATTTGTGTCTCAGTTGGCTAATGTTAAAAAAAAAAAATTCGTTTGTGGTCTATATTGTAAATGCTTTAAAAGAAGTATCACCTGACCAGAAGTTGGAATTGTTTTATGTGATATGAACTGTGTTAAAAATGAAAAATAACCCCCCCCCCCAAAAAAGAAGAGAAATCAAATTAGCAATATCAAAAAGGAAAAGGTCAATTCTCAATTAATGAAAAAAATAAAACATTATGAAACAATTTTATCCAACTATATGACAATCAAATTGACAAATGGATGCATGAATATTTTATAAAAATATAAAGACCCAGACTAGGAGAAAAATAGAATTTAAATAATCTAATCTTAGAAGAAATTAAGCAAGCTATATATTAACTCCCAAAAGAAAAAAAAAACCATAACCAGATAAGTTTACAAGCAAATTTTTTTCAAATATTCAAAGAAAAAGTAATTCAAATATACAAACTTTAAAAATAGCAAAATACAGATAAATCAAAAAGGGTATGAAATATTATCGAGGGATGAAATCCAAGCTATCTCAAACCACATGAAAAAGTGTTCCAAATCACTCATAATCAGAGAAATGCATATTGAAGTAACTCTGAGGAACCACCTTGTACCCATTAGATTGCCAAAATTGATAGAAAAGGAAAATGGCAAACATTGGAGGAGCTGTAGGAAAACAGGCACATTGATGTATATTAGGTAGAGCTATGAATTGAATTTAAAGCAGTTTGGAACTATATTCCCCAAGTTATCAAAAAAGTACAAATCCTTTGATCCAGTGGCATCACAACTAGACCTATACACCAGAGAGATTTTAAAAAAAGGAAAAGATCTTATATGTACATCAATATTTCTAGCTTTTTGTAGTGTCAGAGACCTAGACTAAATGGGTGCCCATTATTTGGAGAATGACTAAGCGAATTACGGTATATGAATCTATGGAATAATATTATATTGTAAGAGTTGGGAAGGGAGATAGTTTCATGGAAACCTGGGAGGCAATGTATGAACTGATGCAGAGTGAAGTGAAGAAAACTCACCTAAGGCAACAACTTACACACAGAATAAGACACATTTTGGACGTAACTGATCTGGGAGCTTGTTTTACTTGACTATACTCATTTGTTAAAAGGCTTTTATTTTTCTTTTTATTCCCCAGACTTTGGGGGCTGGGGGAAGACAAGAGGGAGAAAAAATTAAAAGATTATCTGATAATTTTAGTTTTCCCGCTTTGTACAGCTTTCTCAAGCTGTCTATATTATTTCTTCACATCTAATATTGTGATGTGAGCCTTTTGAAATTTATTTTCCCAAAAATGAAGTGTCCATCAGATGATTCTCCTTTACCACAAACAATAGGAGAAATCTCTTCTTTTTAAACTTTCCATCATTTCTATCTCAGCAACCAGTTATTCTTATTATTAGTAAGGATCAGATCCAGAATAAAACTTCCTGATAGTTTTTCTGTTTTTTGGAGGATGAAACTGTCATTCAGGAAAGTCAGGAAGTTATTAGCTACTCAGATTTTGGGGGAGGGAGAGAGAGAGGGAAAGAGAGAGAGAGAGAGAGAGAGAGAGAGAGAGAGAGAGAGAGAGAGAGAGAGAGACAGAGAGAGAGAGAGACAGAGGGACAGAGAGAGACAGAGGGACAGAGAGAGACAGAGGGACAGAGAGAGAGAGAGAGAGAGAGAGAGAGAGAGAGAGAGAGAGAGAGAGAGAGAGAGAGAGAGAGAGAGATCCAGCAGATGTCTGGATAACTGAAGTCACCCGTCATTACTATGTCATGCCTCTGCTAGGCTTGTGATTTCTTTTCCAGATCATTCATTCTTATTTCCTGCTGCATGTTAACAGAGAACAATTACAGGGATCTTGAGTTACCACAGCATAAATGAAATAAACAAGGGTTTCATGTACAAATCAATGCTGTGCTCTCCCTTTGTCTCTAACTATAGACAACCTCTCAGTTGTTGCTCCGTGTTGAATTGCGATCTTAAAGAAAGGTTTCTGCGAGAGTTTATATTCTGTCAAAGCAAACTTAATCACTTAATTCAATCATCCATGCAGGTCTATCTACTCTCCCTGGTGTAACACCAATGCGATACCCAAAGCAGCCGCCATGAATATGCCGGCGTATTTCCAGGGTGAATTCTCAAAACAGAACAAGCTCTCTTCCTCAAAGATGAAACCAAGATATTTATTCAGATACCAGAAAACCAATTCTACCATGGTAACAAGGAAGTTTGTACACATCACCAATCCAGGGAGTACCCATATCCCCAAACCTTTCCTCTGTTAGGTTTCCCCACAAACAAGCTCCCTTAGGCAAAATTCCTCCATCTCTCACTCAAGCTAGTTGCTCTACCTCACTTTCTCCCACCTTTGCCTCACTCTCACTTCCTACTGCACCGTTCCTGCTCCACCAGTTTGGCAAGCTCCTCCCACCATGCTACATGACTCAGGCTTCATAGGACTCAGGCTCTATTACAGCTGTCAGTTGGGCCCAAGTTCAAAGTAGGTCACATAGGCCTATTTAATGGGCAGGAAAGATCTTCCCATTCCATTAACATTACACCTGGCTCTTACTACATGAAGTCTACCTACTTTTTGCTTGTTTCCTGGTTGGTTGTCTTGCGCAATCATTTATTGAATAAACAAGTGAAAAAGGCAATTATTAACAGTCTCAGTCAATAAGCATTTATTATTTTTTATATGCCAACCTATCTCAAATCATATAAAAATGTTTCAAATCACCTACAATCAAAGAAATGCATATTAAAGTAATTCTGAGGTTCCACCTCATACCCATCAGATTGACAAAGTTAAGAGAAAAGGAAAATGGCAAATGTGGGAGGGACTGTGCGAAAAGAGGCACATCAGTGTAGGTACTGTTAACTGTGAATTGAATAATCTGGAAAGCAATTTGGAACTATGATCCTAAACAAACCAACCAATCACCATTTATGAAGTATCTACTATGTACCAGGCACTGTGGTAAGCCTTGGGAATACAAAAAGAGGAAAAAGACAGTCTCTGCCCTCAAAAAGCTCACAATCTAAGGGGTAGACAACATGCAAATGACTGTACATAGAAGTCATATACAGCATAAAGCATTTAATTCATGCCAAGGGCTATGCTGAACACAGAAGGCAGCAATGCAAACATGGAGACTGTTTTCAAAGAACTTTTTTATTTTTAAGAAAAAACACAGAGGGGATTGTGGTGGCCAAGGATTAATATTTTGGTTTGGAAATTAGAGAAATGGTTAAGAGGAGTCAAAGGTGAATATAATGAAGTACACTTTAGGGTAACAATGGCAGAATTGATTTGCTGATGGTTTTAGAAATGGAAGTTGGGAGGGGAGGGAAGGAGCTCAGTCTCAGAGTAATTGTCCAGGTGGACAGTAAAAATAGGTTCCATTATTATCTCCATTTTATAGATGAGGAGGCAATGTGACTTGCCTAGGGTCACACTGCTCTTAAGTGTCTGAGGCTGGATTTGAACTCAGGTCTTCCTGATGCCAGGCTCAGTGCTCTATCACTGTGTCCCATAAAATGAGAATAAGAGCAGCACCTACCTCTCAGGATTGTTGTGAGGCTTGAGACAGTATTTGTAAAACCTTTAGCATAGTACCTGGTACATAGGTGCTACATAAATGCTTATTTCCTTCCCTTTCCTTCTTGAGTTGCCTAGACTGTCTTGGTCCCACAGTCAGTCTGGGTCAGAAGTGAGACTTGAATCCAGGTTTTCCTAGCTTAGAGATTAGTTCTCTATTATGTCATGTAGTTATGCTTATGTTTGGCATATTCTGTTTGATTTTTTTGTTGATAATTTAGTCATTATGATCAATTATAATATTGTTTCAGTGCCATGATGCGTGCATTTGCTTCTGTCAAATTTCACAAACATTAAAATAAATGGCCCCTGAAAGGTTCATTTTTATCAGTGGTTAAGTCCTATCTCCCCAGCCCCTAACTCCTGCCTCACCCAGCTGTCCTTTCTCTGAATCATCTTCTAATATACATTTCCACAATTAAAATTAGGGGAATGGATTACATGATATGCTTCCAGCTTTAAAATTCTACTCTATCATTGTAATTTAGGAAGAACTGAAGGTTTCCAAGGAAACCATAAAGCCATGCTTGCTAAATCAGCCAGGCCCATCTTAGACATAATTCTACATTGATGTTTGGTCTGTGGGTAGATGTGTTTCTTTTGTGGGCCTTATCACTCCCCTCTCCCCCCCTTTGCTATTTCCAGGTTCCAAGCTGCATTCCTGATGGTTGATATGGCCCAAATGGAGCAGATGAATGTCTATATGTATATACGATAGTGAGACTGAGTGTTTTCAAAATCTCTCATTTTATTACATTTGTTTTTTCTTTTGAGAAACAGTGCATGCCACAGACATTACAATGGTTCTTAAAGACTAAAATTTTAACTGAAAGCTTTAAAGCCCCATCCCTAGAAAACAGCAAAACAGGGGCTTGACAACCTTAACTCCTGTCCCTGAAAACAGTAAGTAGCACTAGTTCACACACAAACACATCCTCCCTCAGAACAAAATAAAGAATGAAATTTATGAAACAGAAGAGGTTAAAAAACAACAGCCAGAAAATTTAACTTGTCTGGAGTCCTTGTTAATTACCTACTTTTGCATGTGTCCCATTTCATTCCAACCTTATAGACTTAGGCTGCTCCAGATACTCATTAGATATTTTGAATGCTTTTGGCAAGTTGGCTAGTATGTTTTTAGTGCTGACACAATAAAATATCTTTCAGTCACAAGGATGTCTTTCAATAGTTAACAATGACAATAGCTGTCATTAAAGAGAGTTTTAAGGTTAATTATACACATAATCTCACTAATCCTCCCAACAGTCCAGTAAAGTAATACAAATATTTCTCCCATTTTGTAGATAAGGAAACTGGTTAAGGGACCTGTCTGTGGTCACACAGCTAGTAAAGTGTTAGACGTGCGTCCTGAGGTCAGGTCTTTCCCGATTCCACATCTAGTGTCCTTTCCCCTACACCAGGCTTTCTGTCTTTCAGAACATTTAGAAGATGTAACAGACTGACTTCTAATCGATGTACTTAGGGAGTGATAGAATGAACCAATTTATACAACAGGCAGAAACAGATCCAAATTTATTTTCGTGAACGTTTGTATTCCAAAAGTAACACAATTAGCCGACTGCGGAAGGCTTTTATTTTGCTTGCGTAGGATTGTTGAAATACTGCTTGCAGTTTTTCCCGTAAGGATTCCAGAGAAGGAAGATGGTGACAGTCTGGTATATTCAACATGATATGAAAAAAGTCATTCCACATCTCAGAATTTGGAATCCTAAAAGTGTGATAGAATTAAAAAAAATGTTAAAAGTGTTTTTAAAATGATAAGACCTTTAATAGCCTCAAAAAGATTGGATTTAATTTATTTCCCACCTTTGTTTAAATCCACATGTAGCAAGTAAAGAGAAGGGGAAATGTGACTATCATAACACAAAAGAACTTTAATGATTTATAGAAATTATTTTACTTTTGACTAATGATAGATGTATTATGGTCAAAATCACATATCCTTCCATTTGGCCCACACCATTATCTGCAGGATGAGGGATTCAGCTTGTGTTTACTTGGGATTCTTATGGCTGAAGTCCAAAATTTTGTTGCTATTATAGCAAGAAAAATAGGTAACAGCTGCCACCAAAGACCATTCAGACGAGGGATTCTTATTCTTTGTGTGGTTCATTGGTGTGGCTGTTGTTTGTTTTCTAAGAGGACCAAAGTGACTCGACTATGTTGGGTTCAAGGAACAGCATGTAATAATGTGACTGATCAGACCAATATGAGTTCGGAAGCTCTACCACAGGTTGGGCACAGTCTATGTGATCATTTGGAGTGAAGATGTCTCTAAATTTGCACATCTCATGTTTCATAGATTTAACTAGCAGAATGGTGGAGGCTATGGATCCCTTCTTATTGCCTGATCTGGAAGAAATGCTAAATTTCATTTAGAGGTTAGTAAAAATAAAGACGTCAGTTTTCCCCACTCAAATTCATGGACCTCAAGTTAAAAACCCATAATCTATATCAAAGGTACTACAGCAAAGTAGAAGTAATGCAGAAAATGTGATAAAAAAAATTGTTTGGGCTTGGCAGAGGAGGTTTGTCAGCTATGATCTGACTTATCCAAGACTCCAACAAATTAGGATTTTTTGGGGGGTTTGTATCCGGGCCAACCACATTTGTTAAACTAAAAATATTTAGGCCTAACATGTATGACACAAACAATGTGCTATGATTCAAGAAAGTGACTATAGAAAAAATATTTGCTGCATTAAATTATTCAATGCAGAGATTTTTTTAAAGTCATTCAACAAAATACTTTTATGGGCCTTCCTCCAGAACACTATAATAACTGATATATAGAACCTATTATTGTAATGAGATTTAAAAATCTACATATATGTTCCTGGTAGATGCTTTAATAATATGTACATATATGTATACACACATAGCGATATGCATCTAAATGCACATATACACACATTTTTTTGAGAGGGGGACTCCTTCTTTAGCTCAGGCTCAAGTGCAGTGATTCCTCACTAGTCTGATTTCACTATTTATGAACAGCAACCCCTCCTTGTGCAGGCTGGTGGTGTCTCACTCCCAGGGCTCACCATATTGGTGTAGACACCCAATCTTAACCCTGTTGTTGCTCAGAGCTGTTCATCAGCCTCTTCTTCCCCAGAACGAGACTAGGCATGCACCACTAATATGTTTTTGAAAGCCAAGAAATTGAAAGGTTAATACTTTTAAAAATCTTATTTGTACACTTGTTTATTCACTCAGGTTTTGATCACTTGATCAAGATGCTAAATCACATTTTAAGTTTGCATTAGAAATGCAGAGATACTAGAGCTCACCAATTAATGACTACTTACTTCTAAAACCTTCCTAAGGTTTTATAGCTGATTCCTCATTTGCTCAAAAATACTTACTAAGCACAAGGCAATTCTCTGTAGACATAAGGGAACTACATTAACTTCATATAGAATATATAAAAACTAGAGAATATAAACAAAAATGTAAAGCAGCACGTAAGTAATGAGGAATGTAAAGCAAAGGAAAATGGAATGGTAAAGGAAGCAGCCTGGCTTAGTGTGAGAAGAGTGAGATGGGAGAGAAGGTAACACTGGGGAGATAGTTTGGTTTCCACAATTAATAGTCTCATAGGACGGTACAATAAATCTGGGGATGCCATATGTTTTCTAGGGAAAATTTTTGTGAGTAAATAGTGAGACATGGTTTCTGCACTTTACATTCAAATATAAAACCATTCCTTTTCTTTCTTTATAAAAAGACCAACGGTCATCCTTGTCTCTGTACAAATGCAGGCACAGCATCAACAACTACAACAACAAAAACGTCAGTCGTTAGGATACTGCACTTGAAGGCTTGCACCATGCTTAGCCCTGAGATGTGGGCACTACAGTGCCCATTTTATATATAAAGAAACAGGATTAGAGAGGAGAAATTATTTGCTCCACACAGTCACATAGCTCGTGTCTGAGGTAGTATTCAAACCCAGGCCTTCTTGACTCCAAGTTCAGGGCTCTATTCACTAAGCACATACTGCTTTTCGGAATGCAAATACTTAATTTTAACAAAATATTTTAAGTTCTTTAATAATTAAGCCCTCTTTGATGAGATCCAGGAGCTGGGTAGCACAATGGATAGAGTGCTGGGTGTGGATTCAGGAAGGCTTCAGTTCAAATCCTACCTCCTAACATTTACTAGCTGCGTAGTCTTAGGCAAGTCACTTAATGTCTCTGTGTCTCAATTTCTTCATCTATAAAATGCAAGGTTGGATCTGATGGCTTCTAAGGTCCGTTCCCATTCTAAATCTATGTTCTCGTAACTAACATTTATACTCAGAGGATTCAGAGTAGAGTGTTTTACTAGCCATTGAAATATACTGATCTGTACCTTGGGCAAATCCCCCACTTCTCTTTTTGTCAGTTTCTAGTTGTTCTTTCCTTAAAAGGCAAAGAAATGATAAACTTCCTTCAATGCACTGACTTCTTATGAATGGACTTGTGCTCATTTCTATCCACCTGTTAGTCTTTTCATGTTAGGATACATATTTTATAACCAAAAGATCTACCTTCTGAAAACTCCTTCAGGCTTCCAGACTCCCTGGTCATTTTTCACCTTCATATATGTGCCAAACAGCATGCAGTATGCTGTTGCCGCAATTCCGAAGTAATCAGTCTATGAACAAAACATATATAGAACATCATTTGTAACTTACATGGCTACTCAAAAATCAATTCATTAGAATTTCTGGCTCCTGGGAAAACAACTTAAATAATGACAGAAAGGGGAGAAACTCCCCAAAACAAAGAATTCAAGTAGCTTTTCCCATGGCCTTAATACTCATTTTTGCTGATTCTCAACTGATCTTCACCCCTCAGAAAGAATTTATACAAAATGTTTTTTATTTTTAAATGTTCATATTGATCAGGGTCTCCAAATCATTCTGAAGGTCTGAGAAATGTTAAGCCAAAATTCTCAAACTGAATAATTCCATACCTGATAGTTCCAAGGTTTTTGGCTGAGCATTTCAATACACTGAAAACCAGAGGTTTCACACTTTGCTGTAAATGCAGTTCCTTTTGGGAAAAGGGTCATATCTATACTTTGACCCAAGTCAATTAAAGCTAATCCATGAGATAAATCATCTATTCCATTGTCCTGTTCCAGGAACCTGAATTTGGTTAAAAAAAAAAAATGTTGGTTGTCATGGACTAAAGACATGATAAACAAAGGATCTCTGACAAGAAGGAACGCTACTTGCCTTTCTCCAACTATAAAATTGTCAGGCTTAATGTCCCCATGTATGATTTCACAGCCATGAAGTTGTTCAATCATGTAGAGAATTTTTATTGTAAAGTAGAGGACTAATGCTTGTGGCATCACTTTTTCAGGAGTCTTTTTGTAAAGATTAATGGCATTCTGCAAGCAGAGATGAAATTCTTTATTAGTAGCAACATGACTACAGCAAAGATTTAAAATCAGCTAGCAAAGCCCCCAGTCCCTCCAACCCAACCTCCAACACTGAAAAGAATAATATGAGCCACAAAAAAATCTATAATTCAAACAGAATTAAACATACAGTTGAATCACAAAATATAAAGCACTTACTAGTAACGTTCCATAACTATATAGGTCGCCAACCAATACACTGCCATTATGGAAGAAATGAGCGGCATCAAACTTGATGAATAGGTGGTGTGTGCTGGGATTGAGTCTCTCTATCAGCTGAGTTCCTATATAGAATTCCCAGGGGTTTGCAGGCTTCTGGACCTGTAAGTTAGGTACACAGCAACATTTACTGAAAAAATCCATTGTATACTCTGGAAAATATCAGAAAAAAGTTTATGACAAGGAAGTGATGCAATTTCAACCAGATGAAAGACAGCTCTAAACAGGAGAGCTCATCACCCCCTCCATGGGAACCAGGCGAGGTGTGGCTGTGGCAAGGAACACCAGTCTGCTGTATCCAAGGAGAACTGTACACACTTGTGCTTAGTACATTCTCTTCTGGGTTGACTATAGGCCTATTTCTCCGAGTGGGAGAGTAGAGGTTCCCAAATCATGATTTCATCAGTCTAGGAAACTTTGGAAGACCCTGCCCCAAACTTTACTGAGAAAGAGAAGCTTTTCATGCTGAGCTCTCCCTTTCCCCTTCTCTACATCTTGGAACTCCCTGGCATCATGACCCCCACCCTGCCCCATTCTCTGTTCCTTAACTCAGTCCCTGATAGAGATGACTTTTCTCATCAAGGCCAACCCCTTTTCATATACTCTTGACCCATTTTCTCTGGCTTCTCTTGTAGATCCACCCTCGCCTCTTCATCTTCCCCTTCCCTAATCTCTCCTCTCTCAATCTGCTGGCTTCTTCCAAGCTGCCTGAAAATATATCTAAGACTCATTTATCTTCAAAAAAACCCTCACAGGAACATTCTATTCCTTCAAAACATAAGCCCAACTCCCAGAAAAATCTATTGATACCCATCACCTCCCCCTCCATCTCCTCTCCTCTCACTCACATCTCAAACCTTCGTAACTGGCTTCTGACCTCAGCACTCAATGGAAATTGCTCTCTTGGGAGTTAGCAATGATTTCCTAACTGCTACATCTGATGGCTTTTCTCTGTCTTCATCCTTCTTGCCATTTATGTGACACATGACACTACTGACCACCTGCCTCTCCTAGATACTTTCTCTCATCTCTATTTTCTCTCTTTGGGTTCTCCTCCTCAGTGACTGCTTCTTCTCAAATGCCTTTGCTGGTTTATTACTGGTATTTCATCCCCTAACTGTGAATAAACCCTGAGGCTCTGTCATGGGTCTTCTTTTCTTTATGTATACTTTTTAATGTAGTGATCTTGTCTGCTTCCATGGGTTTAATTAGCTCTATACATTTGACCCCCAAATCTATATATCTGTTCTAGCCCTAGTTTCTCTCACATGGGTGTCCAACTGCCTACTGGACATTTCAAACTGGATATCCTATAGAATGTTTCAAACTCAGTACATCCAAAACACAACTTACTATTTTCCCATTTCTCCTTCCCTAACTCCTCCCTCTATTTCAAAGGCACTATCATCCTTCCAGACACTCAAGTTCACAACCACAGAGTTATCCTTGTGCCCTCACTCTCTCTTACCTTACTTAGCAAATTAGTTGCCAGAATTTTGTTGTTTCTACTTTCCTACCATCTCTAACATCCATTTCCCCTCGCTACTCACATTTAGTTGTTTTTCAGTTATGCCCAACTCTCTGTAACCTCTTTTGGGGTTTTCTTGGCAAAGATACTAGAATGGTTTGTCATTTCCTTCTCCAGCTCATTTTACAGATGAGGAAACCGAGGCAAACAGGGTGACATGACTTGCCCAGGGTCACACAGCTAGTAAGTGTCTGAGGCTAGATTTGAACTTAGGTCTTTCTGACTCCAGGTCCAATGCTCTATCCACTGCACCACCTAGATCAGGCTCTAATCCTCTCTCACTTGTACTATGAGTCTTCCTGCCTCAGTTCTCTCCTCGCTCAAATCCATCTTCCAAATATCTGCTAAAATGATTTTCCTAAATCACAGTCTGAACATGTCATTTCTCTAGTCAACAAATTTCAGTGGCTTCTTACTGGCTTTTAAAGCCCTTTATAACTTGGCCCAACCTACCTTTTCAGCCATATTATAGATATTTTATTATTATTATCATTATTGTTACTACCACAGAAATAGTATATTATACAGATATTATATAATAGCAGACCTGTATAAAAGATATATTTCACACTTACAAGGTCTAGCCAATTTCACTTTATCGCTCTTAGTCACAAACTGCTCCCGTCTCTGGGTTTGCGCTGGCCATCTCCCTACCTCCACCCCTTAGAGAATCTCTTATTTTTTTAAGACTCAGCTCAGGTGTCACCTTGTACATGAAACCTTTTCTGATCCTCCATCTGCTAAAGTGTCTCTCTTCACTCCACTGTTTGTATTTATTCTGCACACGCACACACACACACACACATCCTTGAGGGCAGGGGCTATTAAATATTTGTCTCAGTATCCCCAGTGATAAGCACAATATCTAGGATATAGAAACTTACTAAGTGTTTACTGTTTGAAACTCTTTTTCCTCAAGCATAATAATTGTTCCACAATGGAGAGTTTTAAAGAGTTGCATAGAGCAGTGAGAAGGTAACTGACTCGTTCAGAGTCAGGAGGCTGCTATGGGACTGAGGCAGGACTGAACCGGGCTCTTCCTGACCCCAACGTCAGTTTTCCATCCACATCACATGACCAGATAACAGAAGAATACATGCAAAATATGAAACTATACCAAGCCAGTCTGAAAGCAAAGGTGACAAAGATATTTTGAAACTGACCTCATCCCCCAAACTTACCTTTAATGTTACTTTCTGCTTGTTTTTGGTGTCACTCATATTCCACTGAGTAGCTTCATAAACATGGGCAAAAGCTCCCTCTCCAAGAAAGGAATCAACATAGGTCAACCAAGGCCCTTTGGAAGAGGCATGCAAGTTGAAATGAGAAAAGAGCTTGTGATACATGCAAAAGTTCTGCAGAAGTACTTCCATGTTCTCAAAGTGTTTTTAGAGTCTTGGGTGAAATTTATAGAAACAGGTCATCATAACAGCACTTACAAGGGAACTAGAAACTGCTAAAGGCTAAGTTTCATAAATGCACCTTTAGGAAAAGCAAGTATTTGATTATTGACTGACATTTTTTAACATAAGCAAGTTTCTGTCTAATTTTTAATAATAAAGGGCTATAAGCCTTAAATTTCAGATTGTGCTCTCTTTTATCATAAAGTGCAATAAGAATCTATAGGTTGTGAGGCAACAGCATATACTATGTAAATGAAAATAAAATTGCAGAGCAAGTCAAGAAACATAACCAAGACTAGACTGACTGGAACTTCAAATGTGTTTCCTGTGCTAAACACTCCACCACACCATACGACCAACTATTTGGTTGTATCCTATACTATTTCAAAGGTAAAAGGAGAATATGTCATATGGGTTCTTCATCAATCCCAGAAATTTTATATCCTACAGGCTTCTCCAGTATACATTTTTTAGAGAAAGGAAAAAGAAAAGTAAGCAGGATAATAACGATGAGTGGTTGGGGATTAGAAATGCCAAGAATTTAAAAAATGACAAATATGTCAAAATGCATAATAAACATGGAAAAGTCCGCACTAATTAACGTAAAGCAAAAGATCAATATGAGAACTCCTTCCACTAAGACAGACAGCAGTGCATCTTTTCAACCTTCGCAGACTGTGTCCATATTCTTGTCTAAAGCTTTAAAAGAAGATCTACCCTGTATACTAGAAACCTTGCCCAGGGTCTTTCATAACACTCTGGGTGTCAGCGTGTTCTCCCTTGCTTTTACTACATGGTCAACCCAGTTTTCCTCATAGAAATAAGACTGAATGAGTACGTAACAATTCTTACCCAACCGGATTTCCGATTTTGGCTTGATAGTTGGAAGTTTAAAATCCCATTCAAAAGTGTTAGGATAAGAACTTATTGGTGTAGATAGTTTTGATAAAAATTTCTGAATCAAGTCACTATCCCATGGGTTCTCAACAATGAACTCTGGAAAGAGAAAAGAAAAAAAGGGCAATTTTCTATAAAGCAAAATATATCAGAAACTAAATACAGTATAGCACATTCCCATCATAATATGGAACTTAGTGAAGCAAAACCCTGATCATTGGATTGTGGCTTTAGAGCTGGAAGAGACCTCAGTGGTCTTTTTTTAGACCAAACCTTGTAGTTTGTGGATGAGAAAAATGAGTAACAGAAGGGTTAATAATCTGCCCAAAGTCACAAATGTAGGTCTGGGACTCTAACCAGCATTTTTATTTTTTTCTCATTTAATACCATTTTATTTTTTCCAATTACTTATAAAGATAGTTTTCAACATTCACTTTTAGAAGGTTGAATTCCAATTTTTTTCTCCCTCCTTTCCCCGCTCTCCAAGACAGCATGCCATCTGATACAGGCTATACATTTTGTGGCTGTGGTGTTTGTCCTTTGTTCTAGAAGTGCATTCATATTAAACATATTTCCATGTTAGTCATGTTGTGAAAGAAGAATCAGAACAAGAGGGAAAAACCAGAGAAAGAAAACACACAAAAAAGGGAAAACAGTGTGCTTTGATCTCCATTCAGACTCCAGATTCAGACTTTCTCTGGATGTGGACAGCATTTTCCATCATGATTCTTTTGGAATGGTGTTAGATCACTCCTTGGCTGTAACTGTGTACAGTGTACAGTGTTCTCCTAGCTCTGCTCACTTCACTCAGCATCAGTTCATGTAAATCTTTCTAGGTTTTTCTGAAATCCACCTGCTCATCATTTCTTATAGCAAAATAGTGTTCCATTACATTCATATACCACAACTTGTCCAACCATTCCCCAGTTGATGGGCATCCTATCAATTTTCAATTGCCACCAAAAAAAGAGCTTTTTTTTGTACATGTGGGTCTTTTGCCCTTTTTTATTATCCCTTCGGGATACAGACCTAGTAATGGTATTTCTGGATCAAAGGGTATGCCTAGTTTTATGGCCCTTTGGGCACAGTCTAACCAGCATTCTTTCTCCTACATCGTGGATCTTTTGTAATTATCTAGTATATCAGGGGATGAGTCTAAATAGGAGAGTCTCCCAAATAACTTATGCTTAACTCATTAAGCAGTTGGCCAACTGACCACACCATAATATTCTGTGGTCTTCAGTTATTTTTGTGGTAGCTCCTATCTCAGTAGATTCTGACTTCAAAGATGCCTTTAAGAAACAAAAAGAAAAAAATCCCTAAACATCTGGGCTTAACATTGTTTCAGATGTTTGGGGTGCTGAAAGGTTGCTCTCCAAAAACCAAGATTTAAGATATGCTGTGGGCCTATCCAGGATTGGTCCTATTTTGTCCTTATCCAAAAGACTGGAAAAAGAGCCAATTATGGATCTCTCTTATTTTTTTCCTGCTACTAGACATCGTTAGACCATGGAAGCTCAAATTTTTATTCTTTTAGTAGCAGCAAAAGCAGCTGGAAAAAAGGACAAGAACTGTCAAGAACACAGAGTTAGCAGAAGAGCCAGAAAATGCCTTTTTAAACATTACTTAAATGATCACACTTATCAGAGACTACTGTAATTTGAAGTTTCTTCAGAAAATAAAGCCTTTTAAATGTCCAGACACATTCAACAAAGAAGCCTAAATATCAAGGAAAGATTTATAGTGCTACAGAAATGACAGACAAGCACACTCACTAGATATATAATGCCATTTTGGATGTGCAGGAGACATAAAGATTAAGTAAGGTATAGTTTCTTCCTACAACAAGTTCACTCTCTAATGGGAAGGACACATGGCTATAATATAATATGATACATAGGCACAGAAGAGCTTAAGAGAAGTAAAAAATCAAGTGGTAGAAGAGGTCATCGTGTGGATATATATTCAATGGGGGCAATTCCTGGAGTCAGCAGAAAGAACACTAGACTTGGTTGAGAGAAGACTCAGATTCTTTTCTTGGCTCTATTTAGTGATGTAACCTTGGATAAATTACATTATGATGTTTCTGGGTCTCATATGTAAAATAAGGGGCTTGGACTTGATGGTCTCTAAGATCCAACATTCTATGAATCTGTCTTTCTTGGCAAATCATAGATTGGTTTATGCCACAGTAGGATTTTCCTTAAGGGAAGATCTGACTGTGTCATTCCCCCATGCAAGAAATGACAGCAGCTTCCAAACTCCTCTGTGGAACTGTCAACATCTCCCTAGCCTTGCTGTCTAATACTTGCCCTCCTATGCTCTGAGCTTCAGCCCAATGGACCTTGTTTCTTTTCCTCACACAGGGCACTTCACCCCCATTTCTGGGCCTTTACACCAGCCATCCCCCACGTCTTGAATGTATTTCCACCTCATTACTGCCTCAAAGACTCCCTCTTTCTTTAACAACGCCACTCAAGCATCACCTCGGACAGTCACCTTTTTTGGATCCCTCAGGCTGATGGTGACCAGCATCCCTAGCTACCTTCTATTGATTTTCTTTATATTTATTCTGTACATATGTGAAGCTTTAAAAAGTTTATGCATGAAGCCTTTTGGGAAACCCTGGATATATACTTCTTGTCTCCCTGTGAGAACATAAGATCCTGGAGAGCTGGGATGGTTTCATTCTTCAGATTCATCCCTGGAGACTACAAAAGGGCCTGGCGTGTACTGGGTACTTAATAAAGGCTTGCTGATGGATAGTACCTTGTGATACATCCAGCTTGGATCCATACCTTTGAAATTAATTCCCTACTAACATTCTTAAAATACTGTTGTTGTTGAGTCGTTTCAGTTTTGTCTGCCTCTTAGTGACCCCATTTGGGCTTTTCTTAGTAAAGATACTGGAGTGGTTTGCCACTTCCTTCTTCAGCTCATTTTACAGATGAGGAAACTAAAGCAGCAGGGTTAAGTGTCCTGTCCAGGGTCACACACCTAGTGACTGTCCGAGGCTGGATTTGAATTCATAAAGATAAGCCTTCCTGATTCCAAGCCCAGTGCTCTAGCCATTGTGACACCCAGCTTCCTTTCATAAAATATACCACCTGTTTAAACATCACAAATGTTATTATTATGATTAAAATATTCACATGTTATGCTTCTAAAATACTTTTCTATTTACACTGAAAGATATGAGTACAGCAGGTATGTTTACAGGCATTATACATGTTCTTTTGGTAAATTTACAAAAAGTATGCTTAGTGACGTGGGTAGTAAAAACTTCCAAAAGTAAATTCTAAGGAACAGAATCATCTCTTCTTCCTAAAATAAGTTATAGTAAAAATTGCTATTGATGGCAGAAATCAAAAGATTTGATATTACTACCAACAAAGTAACAGAGAGCACCTGGTGGATGCCCAGAACATAGTTTGGGTCCTTAGGTTTAAATGCTTGTACTTTCACTATTGCATATTACTCTTACAGGTATATCCAGGTAATAGCTGTGTCTTAGTTAAGAAAAATATTCTTATAAAAATAAATGAAAACACATTATTACTACAATATATTAGATGTCCTAAAGTAACAAATATGCATATAGAAGTTCACTCTAGTTTTGGTATCACACAATGGCAGCTGATCAACTTGTCCTTCAAATGCTGCCACTGTAGGAATCAAATGTTACATACTTTTCCTTCCAGAAAATAATTCGTAATAATATCAGAGTGGCAAAGTGGATAGAGAACTGCGCCTGAAGTCAGAAAGACTCTTCTTCTGAGTTCAAATCCCGACTCGGACACTTGCTAGCTGTGTGTCCCTGGGCAAGTCACTTAACCCTCATCTGTAAAATGAGCTGGAGAAGCAAATGGCAAACCACTCTAGGATCTTTGCCAAGAAAACCCCAAAAGGGGTCACAAAGAGCTGGACACAACTAAAAAAGGACTAAACAACAACATGTCAGAAAACAAGTACCATTAAACAATATTCAGATCTGCCTTTAAATAATGTCTCTTATTAATGACTATATCTCTCTTAAGGGCTACCCTTGATGCCCAGAAATCAATTTTCTTGTTATAAAAAAAGAAAATTAAGATGATCATCAGTTCATACCTTGGACATGAGGACTTTGAGATGGCCTACTCTGTGTGTAATTGGCTGGTTGCTCAACACTGGCTTCTTCTGGGTCCACATCCATTGCAAGGTCATTTTCAGAGAGTTTACAAGCAACAAGGCCCTCTTCAACACCATTAGTAAGAGCTCCAGCCACCACACGCTGAGTGAATGGGAGCGGTGGCACACTGATTGGCAACACAGCCTCTGCAACATTTTCTTGAATTATACTGGATACGTACAGACACAAAAGAGGCAGAAAAAATGTTAAACTTGAAAATTAGATGTTAGAAATTCAGGGACTAGAATGTACTCCTGCCTTGTATCAAGTAGTTTTCTAAGGGCAGTTATTTCAAAACCCAAAGTAAAAAAGATTAAATGATCAGCCTTAAGCATTTAAAGTCACTAGAATGTGGTCCTTCTATATACATTTTGCTTGGAACATACTTGACTACTTATCATTCTTCGTACATAGTTGACTGCACAGTCCACCTCCATGCCTTTGCTCATCACTTCCTAGACTCATCTAGGGTGTTTACCACCTCATTCTTTAAAGCCCAGTCCAAACACCATCTCCTTCGTGAAGCCTGAATCCCTGTATCCCTCCAATTCGTGAGGCCCTTCCCCATTTGGACCTCCTGTAGCTTATTCTTTGGCCATTGGGTATTTATAATTTTTTTATTCTAATGATTTGTGTATGTCAAACATCCTGCTATACAGTAAGCTTCATGATGGCATGAACAACTGTCCTATCTAATCTTTCTTATCTAAACTTTCTTCCTTCCTCGTCACCAAGCCCTGTGCTCTGGACTCAGTTCAAGAGGTGTGTAGCAATTGTCATCTGAATTTGAATCCCCAAACTAATCAACCGTGAGTTCTTGCGTAGTTCACCAATGCTCCTAATCGTTACCTGATCTACTGGCCTGTGCTTTACCAAAGTCGTTCTTTTCTAAGAGCACTAACTGATACTTAATTGACATTTACATAACGCTTTATTTAAAATTTACAAGGTGTTTTGCATATACAACACTACCTCATTTGAGGCTCACAATGACCCTGTGAGGTTGGTAATACAGGTATTTTTATTTTCACTTACAGATGATGAAATTGAGGTTCAGAAAGGTCAAATGACTTATTCCAAATCACACAGGTAGTATGTGTTAAAGGTAAAATTTAAAACCAGGTCTTCCCGACTCCCAAGTCCAATCCTCAATTATATCATCCTGCTGGTATTTTAATAGTCATTTCCCCCCTCCAAGTGGGATGAAGAAATAATTCATCTTTGGAACACATCCATTTGTGGTGAATCTGACTTTTACTTCAAGTAGTCTGAAAGGTGTTTTAAAACCACCTTGATATGAAGTCAGAAGAGGGTATCAGAATGTCAAAGTTAGAAAGGACTTCAGAGAGTCGTGTAATTCAACTTGAACAATCTATTCCATTTATAACACCTCCAATTAGTGAGAATCTAGTTTTCCCAAGAAGGCCTCCAATAACGGGAAATTTATTACTTCCTACGGCAGCTCTTTCTAGTTTTGGACAGAGAGTCTGAAAGACTGCTGAGCTTAGAGTAAGGTTTTAAGATTCTAGCTCTGACACTCAATATTTATGTGCTAAAACAAAACCTTCAAGCCTTAATTTTCTCATCTATAAGATGGGCAAGTTCTCTGCAAACTTTAAAGTATAGATTGGTGTAGTACAAAGATGGTTAGCCTTAGCATCTACATGACTGGATTTGAAAACTGACTCAGGCACTAATTGCCTGTGTGACCTTGGGCAAGTAACCTTTCAGAGCCTTAGTTCTGTAAAACAGGGGTACAAATGCTTGCACTATCTTCCTCATAGGGCTGTGAGAAAAATGCTTTGTAACCTCAAAATAGTATATTAACTGGTTACTATCATCATTATATAAATATAAATTGTTACAATGATCAAGCTAAAATCTACTTCTGTAATTCCTACCCATTACCAGAGGTTCTACTCCTGGCTCTATGGAAAATACATCTCATTTATCTTGGTCACACTCTTCTGGATGAGCTCTGATGTCTCAATAGTAGCCATACAGCTTTAAAACCCACTTGCTTGTATTTAGAATGAGAGGTATCATAATTTTTTCTCCAGATCTGATAAGCACAAGGTTGTGGTGGCATGTTTTCGAATCATATGATCATAAGACCAGAAGAGGGTATATACCCAATGTCTCTTCCCCCGAGCCTCAGTTTCACTATCTGTAAGTGAAGATACTGTTACTGTATTCCACCTGGCTAGGGACTTAGTGGGGTTCTTTTGTCGTGACACCTCTATCCCAGCTATTTATCCTCTTGGCTTCTCAACTTCATAGTTAAAATCTGCATATCTTAAGTGAGAATAGTTTTCAATTTAAAATAACAACTACACAATAATATATACAGATGAGAATTAAGTGCTGTATTATAGATGTGAAATTAAAGACACATTTGGAAATGAAGATAGACAAACTCTCGAATATGCCATTACCTCAGCTTTTGATTTTTTGAGTTTTCCACAAGTTTTTCCTTACAGGAATCATAAGTCATCCCAGCACTATCATTTTCAATCATATTTTCTGAAATTCAAACATAATTAATTACAAACAAAAGTACATGATAAAAAATAGATACCTTATGACACAGTAACTATAATTATGTTCCCTAATTTACAGAGTATATTGGACTTGAAGATTTGAAAGTACTACTAAAGAGAAGCACTGATTTCCATTAGAACTTTGAAACTCTATTCTCATAAAAGTTTAGTTCAGAAACATAATAAAGATCATGCATAAAAATTCTAATATTAACTTTTCATTTTAATAAGTATTTTCCTTTTTTCTTTCCTTCCTTCTTTTCTTTTTCCTTCCCTTTCTTTTTCTCCTACACAATCCCTCAAAGAAAAATCACAAATGGATACAAATAGTGCAGGCAAATCTCTTAACAGCACACATATTAATATACAAAACCAGAGATCATTTTATGCTTGAAGGTGACTTTTCCATTTATCCTAATGGACTTGAATATTTAAGCAGTCACTAGGGTAATGCCATGGCTCCATCTACTGAGCAGAATTCATGAGCTGGGAGAATCATACGAAGAGGATTTTTCAGGGAGTACCCAGGCTATATCATTTGGCAGTACTGTTGTTATTTATAAAATGTCCAGTGTAGTATGTAATCTTCTAAAACATGTTAGTTTTTTAAAAACACAAATAAAACCTGTGATAATGTCTTTTAATCAAGTCTTATATACATAGTTTAATAGCTGTTAGGGAGGAATTAGTTTGAAAAAGTATATAGATACTAATGAAATGAAAATGTTGTTTTGCTATCCAGACTTGAAAAATGCATATATACAAACAGAAATAGAAATGGCAACAATTCCAAAAGCAATTCGACACAATTTCTACAAAAAGCAAGGTTAAGCTATATTTCAGTTGTGTCCAACTCTCCAAGACCCAATTTTGGAGTTTTCTTGGCAAAGATACTGGAGTGGTTTTACCATTTGCTTCTTCAGCTCATTTTACAGATGAGGAAACTGAGGCAAACAGGGTTAAGTGACCAGGGTCACACACCTATTAAATGTCTAAGGTGGCATTTGAACTCAGGAAGAAGAATCTTTCTGATTCCAGACTGGCAAACTATATAGGAAGACCAGAAATAGAAAGTATCTGAAGCCATTAATTCACAAACATTTATTAAGTACTTCCTCTTTATAGGACATTGTGCTACATAGTGTGGAAGACACACAATTTCAATAAGCTAGACTTTGCTCTCTCAGACTTTACAGTGTAGTTGAGGAGAAAAGATATAAAACATTTTTTTGGGGGGCCCAGAACTGTGATTTCATGAATGCTGGGAGGTCCAAGTGAGGAACTCCTTTCACAATGTAGACTGAATCTGCTTCAATAACTTAAAATCATAGAGTTGGAGGTAAAGTTGGAATTAGGGTCCATTAGGATTTGTGTTAGCTGGGAAGTACTGAAAAGTTAAACGATTTGACCAGGATTACATAGCCAGAAAGTACCAGGGTCAGACCATAAACCCAGGTTTTCCTGGCTCTGAGAACAGCTCTCTCTACATCACATCTTGGCTACTCTCTATAAAATGTATACTATTATGTAATTTTTTTCAGTGAAATACAAAACATGCTCTATGGTAGCTCTTAAAAATAAATAAAGTTGTTACTAATAGAGAAGAGAAATCAGACAAGGCTTTCTGAAAGCCAACTGACCTTGAAAGAGGAGTAATGATCTCATAAGAATATATAGAGCATGTAGGAGAGCAAAACATAGTTCAGTTTCACAGGGATGTTGAATATAAGGAAGTAATTAATGAGATAAGACTGGAAAGACAGGATAGTGCTGAATTGTGGAGAGCCTCGAATGCCAGAAGGAATGTGAATTTGATTCAGCAGGAAGCAGGGAAAGCCTGAAGATTCTGAATAAAGGAGGGATATCAATTTTTGAGCAGAGGAGTGATGCTGTTAGAGTGTTAGGCTTGAGGGCTGGGATTGTTCCCTTTGGTATTTAGATCTCTAGAACCTGACGCAGCTCTTGGCACTAAATACTGATCAAGTCTGAGCTTTAGATAAAGGAGATTATTTTGAAGATTCTATGAAGGGTGGACTGGCAGGTGTAAATAGTGGAGAACTGACCTGCCAGGCAATTATTGTCCAGGTGGGTAGTAGTAAGGGTCTGATCTAGGATGGTGTCAGTAGATGAAGGGATAGATAAAAGATATTTAACAGACAGAGAATCATGATTTGGGTATGTTGCCTGAGTATAAGGTGAGCCAGAAGGCAAAGGCAAATTTTTTGCTTTATCAATGTATAATGCCTGTGATTTCACTGGTATAGGGAACTCCTAGGAAAGAAACTCTCTACCACTTGAGATTAGCAAGTGTTCTGAAGGTAAGTCTTAGAGAACAGCTTGGAGGACAGTGAGATGTTAAATGACTTGCCCAGGGTCACAAAGCCAATATATATTTGAGGCAGGTCTAGAACTCAGGTCTTCATGGCTCTGATACTGGCTTTTTATCCATTATACCAGCTATTCTCAGACTTATTGGTCTTAGGATCCCTTAACACTCTTAAAATTGAGGAAGGTTTTGTGGATTATATCTGTTGATATTCACCATGTTAGAAATTAAAAATGGTAAATTTTTAAAAATTAATTCATTAAAATGATAAACTATCATTTTAATATGAATAGTATATTTTATGAAAAATATTTTCTAAAACAAAGACCTTAGGAGAATAGAAGTGTTTTACACAATATCTTGATATTATTATGAAAATTTCGATCTTGTAGATGCTCTGAAAGAGTCTCAGGGACTCCAGGAGTCTTCAGATCACACTCTAAGACTCACTGCACTATGTGATGGTGCCTCTCAGCTCGGGACCAACACATGTGGCAATAAATGGGATACAAGTAAGTATAAACCATATCCTTATTCAAGGAACATGAAGATGTCAGATAAATGACTACAATACAGGGTACTATCTGATAAATGCCAAATGAATGGTATACAATTAGTTCTATAGGAGTGCTAAGGAAGGAAGGATCACTTTCCAATGAGTGATAAGGAGAAGCAACATTTAAATTGGACCCTGAAAATGTTACCATTGAATATTCATGCTGACACTATAATCCAAAGCACAAGGCTCTTTTAAGCCAGAGTTACTTCTGCTGATTAATTTCGAGCAGACGCCTACAGAGTTAGGTACTAGATGGTCCTTATGTGTATTTCATACTATGAAGAGCTTTGCTTATGCTTAGGCAGCTGAAATGATACTAACTTTTTTGGAAAAAAAATTACTATTTGAACTAGAGTCCCTTTAAAAATAGCTTTTAGAACTTTGTTTAATGAACTGTGTAACAAGTTTCCCTTAATGCATGATCTTTTTCCATTTATTGGATTTTCTTTAAAAAAAAAAAGAAGTAAAATTTTAACTTACAAGTTCATAAGCCAGGGATTATGTTCTCTCTTTCTTCCATCAGTAAAGATGAGTTAAAACAAATGGGTCTAGGAGGTACCAAACCTACATTAAAATATACCTTGGTGTAGCAACCTGACTGACATTCTCTTGGCAGATCTTACATTATTGCTTTAGCTAACAATTGCTAATAAAAAGTGATGTGTCAGGAGAAAAAAGCCTTAACTGTAGGGTGTGGTTAATCACTGACATTGCAAAGTGGTAGCATTTGTGAAAGAAGATTTCTGTGAGTTGGAAAGGAAAGGCTAATGATTCTCTGGGTTTAGGTGACAAACAATAAGAATCTGCTTTTAATTTAAATAAGTAATGATCTTTCTAGAGAGGAATGATTAGCACTGAGACATCAGAAATGCAACCAAGCAGAAGGCACAAAGTCAGCACCCTTAATTAGCCTTCAAAGGAAAAGATGAAAGAGAGAACAGTTAGTTCCCTCTATCCCCACGCTGCTGCCTACTGTTTCCAGTATCAACTCTAAAGCAGACATTCTTCCTAGAATTTTAAGTTTATTGAAAAAATATACATTTATAATTACTAGTTTTGACAAGTCAGAAAGACAACATTTTCAGGAAGACAATAGCCTCACAGCGTGAAATTTAAATAAATCAAAGATATATAAGAAGCTTGTGCAGGTTATAATATGGCAGGGACTTAAGTGTAGCTCTCATGGAATTCAATGTTAAACTGCATTTAAAATCAACACGTTTCTGTCATGTATCAGGCTTTGAAGATACAAAACATAAATGAAATACCTGTTCCCTGGATAACCTCCAGGACCTTACACCGTACCAGAAGAAACAGATATACACAAGCAGTATGTACACAGACACACAGTATGCCTATATCTAGGTGTGGATGAGGTAAACACAAACATGGGATCGGGGAGGTTTCAGGAGGGCTTCACGTCAGAACTGGTTCCTGAGCTGAACCTTGCAGGGATTTTGGGATTCTGAGAGAGGGAGGTGAGAAGGACATGAATTCCAGGAATGGGGTGGGTGGTGGGTAAAGACTGGGTGAAGGAAAACTATAAGGAAAAGTGAACAGCGTACATAACTGTCTGATATAGTTGGGCCAAATTAAGATTCACACACCTTCGATCGCTATTTACAGATCTCTATTTTACTGGCAACCTAAGATATAAAATCTAAAAAAAAAGCAAGAAGATCCTATAAATGTCAGAACTATCTACATATCTGTGTGTGTGTGTGTGTACATATGAAGAAAGAGATCTGAGATGATATGACGAAGTACAGTGAAAAGATATGGAAGTCCATTGAGTTTCTTCTTGACAATTCACACAGTTCCTATTGAGGACCTCCAGTTAGAACACTAAAATGTCAATAGTGGTTCACAAAGGCATCAAAATACAGTAACACCCACCTTTGTCCTCCAGGGCTTGCCATGCATCCATGGAAATTTTGTTAAATGGTGTAGAAGCAAGTTGTGCAGCAGATGTAAAATCTCTTGTGCTATTAGGACTGGGTGCCAAAGTTTTGTTGTAGCGTACACCCCATACAGTACAGTCATCTAAGGCTGTTGCCTGAAATCCTTCCTAGAAAATAAGAAATATTGAAAAGTGGCAATCTTCTCATTTCCAATGTAACTTAAAGTTTTATAGCTTTTTAAGATGTTCAAACCACTGCCAAATGTAAGAAGCTATTTTAGTCTTATTACTATTGAAGTAGCCAATAATGACTCTTCCTATAATTGTGATTTTTATTTTTTAAAGGCATTATACAAAATTCAAGTAATTAATTGGCATATTTCTAAGAAAAAGGTCAAAGAGCTTGCCATAGTAAATATAGCAGAGATTAACTTGCCTAAGAATTCTAATAGCAGAATACAAAATATCAGAAGAAGACGCAGCTTTGTTTTTTCAGGCTGGGACATTCTAGTTATAGTACCACTCTGCTGGTAAACTGACATACCAGGCAGGTAGGATGAAGGAAGATATGGAAGAAAAATTCAATACAATTAAATTTATATTTATCAGACCCCACTACGTGCAAAGCACTTTGAGATACAAAGATAGTAAGAAAGTCAGCCAAGGAACTTGAAATCTGGCAGAGGGAGGTGAGGCAAAGACACAAAAACTGTAGTACCAAGAATTACAGCTTGCACTTATGTAGTACTTGAAGGTTCATAAAGTGCTGACAAACATATCATCCCCCCTTGTGGTCTGAGATAAGGCTGATTAAGGAGAGTATTAATGCAGCTATTGGGGTGGGGAAATTTTAACGAGAGTTGTTTGTCTGCTTTGTTTGGTTTTCTTTCTTTTAGGGTGGGAAGGAGGAAGAGAAAGAATCTGGACATTTGAAATTTACCTAAAAATTTTGACAGAAAGAAATGGGTCAGGGGTGGAAGGTAGGTGAAGCATTTGAAACAGCAAGAAAAGTTTGAGCTGAGATATGGAGATAGAGAAATAGAAGGTGCATTTGAGGAGTAGTAGGTAGTCTACTTTGGCGACAATGGAGGATACGTATGCATAAGTAGTAGAAGGCTAATAGAGAAGCTGAGGCCATGTTACAAGAAGCACTGAATGCCAGTCTAATGAATTTCTATTTCATTCTACAGGATTTAGAAAAGCTGATCTGGCAGGGGTGTATAAAACAGACTAAAAAGAGAAGTACTAGAGAAAGGAAGATTAGTTAGGAAGTTTTTGACCTTGAGATGAGAAGAAGAAACCCAAATAAATGAATAGAAAAGGGAGGAAAGGTATTAAAGAAATTATGGTGTTGAAGTTTATAGGCCTTTACAACTACTTAGATACAGGAGGTAAAGGAAGAGTCCAAAAAAATAAAATAAAAGGCAGAACCTGGATGACTGGAAGAAAGGTAGTACTAATGAGAGAAGTAGTGGGAAGACAGGAGAGGCAGCTTGGGAGTTGAAAAAAATAAGTTTAGTTTTAGACATGTTATATTTTTGGTATTGGGGATGGGGTACAGCAGGCAACTAGAAAAAAAGATTGGAGCTGGGGAGAAAAGTCAGGTCTAGTAATAGAGATTTGGAAGTTATTACCATGGAAGTGATAGCTGATACCACGGAAGTGGATGAGATTTTTGAAGGAGAAAGTATAAAAAGACCAGGGGGCTAATGACTAAGACTGTGTATTGGTTAAGAGTAGCAATGACTTTTATATTATTCATGTAGCACATGTATTGATTGGTTGATGTTTCAAACTTCCTTTTATTCCTTTTTTTGTATTTTCCCCTTCAACTTCAAAGTTGAAGCTATATATTTCAATCCATAAGTTTATTAGAACTCAACAATCTCTCAGCACTTTCATATAGAGGAAGGATGAAGTTTGGACTTTGCGTTGACAATGGAGAAAGATTTCCTTAGGTCAATGCTGCTGTAGAGAAGGAAACTGGGTTTTCTTTCTCATTCACTTAAGGCTTGCTAAACTAACTTCTGAAAACTGGCTTCATTTACTCTTAGCCTTCAAATTATCTATTTGCCCACCTTCCTACCCAAATGAACTGTGAACAAATACTCTTCATTACTTCACAAGATATTTGAAGAGATAATCTAAAGATACTAAAATAAATTAGATATTTTTTTCACATTTGTAAACTGCTGCAATTTCACTAACTTCAAATCCCAGAGTTTTAGGAATCTCATTCCTAAACTTATGTTCTAAAACAATATTTTACATTTGCACAGGCCTTCAAAAATCCTTTCACATGTATTCTTTTTGATGATCATGACACCTGTGGATGTACTGTCCAGTTTCTCATTGTCAGTTCCAGGGCTGTTGAACAGTGCTGGAGAAAACCCAGGATGCTCACGACAAATGAGGTAAGCTCAGCTGATACTGGATCATTCATTTCATCTACTCTCAGTAACGCTCCTCACAGCCTATACTATCCAGCATAAACCTCTTTGTCTTTCCTCTCACCCTCACCTTCTAATTAATGAGAAGACTGATGCCAAATCATAGGAACTCCCTCAGCACAACTTTGTTTCTCAAAGCCCCTCAGTGGCACCATCCACTTGCTTCCCCTTTCTTTCAGTCATAGGATGTGACTCTTCAGGCTAATTCTTCCACCTCTATCTTTAATCCCATTCGTCCACTCTCTGCAAGACCAAAAGCCCATCATCACCTCCTCTTGCGATCTTTTTCTTAGCTCCTTCTCATCTGTTTAACAAACATTTTTTCAAAGGAATAAGTGAATAAATAAGTATTAAGGCCCCCTTAAAGGCTGGGGCAGAGGGGACAATTTCAAGCTCATTAGGGTTCTTGAATGCTTTCTTTGCACTCTACTTACATTTGGTTTGGAAGCAGATCTGCTTGTAGGTTGTTCACCAAAGAATCTGATCCCCGTGATTTTGTTTATAGGCTGTGCTAATCTAGAAAAGATTGGTAATCTTTTAGATAAATTTGAGTAGCACAAAATAAAGCCAAATTTGTAAACAAGACAGACTAAAAAAGCTGAAAAGATGGCAAAAGAAAAAAAATCAGCTGTCCTGTTAGATGAGATTCTATCAGTATAGATAGATATCCTTTGCTCAGTGAAATAGATGAATGCAAAACTAGATAATACAAATTTAACTGATTTTTGTTGTAAAATTAGAGATTTATTTGCCTGGAATGATGCATTAGGGAAACCTAAATACTCTATTCAAAGCTCTGGCACAAAAGGAAAAGGTCTGGTGGCAAATTGGAAACTTTCCCCCACTCCTGGTCCCCTCCTCCCCAGCAGCTCATTTTTGCATCCAAGATTTTTCTGTAGTCTTTCCAATCCCTGGACAATATGATTTTCTCTGATGTCCTGAAATCTCCATTTCTTTATTATGTTTTTGGACAAGAACTTTCATTTAGCTAATGGAAAAAGGCTAGACAATCTGCTGCCATCTATTAGTGAAGTACAACAATATTACCGAGTTAGAAAATGGCCATCATTTGAATCTTCAGGCAATGTAAAACAATTTTCTACTTTTTAAATGCTGTGAGCCCAAATTTTACATATTTAATTTTACTTAGAATGAGGGATGGTTATCTACTGCATATTATATACTATCCAATTATTCTTAGGCAAGTTATTTAACCCCTTTGGGCCTCAGTTTTCTCATCTCTAACATCATTAGTTCATAGATTAGGGGTTGAAAGATACCATAGATGAAATCCAGTTCAATTTCCTCTTCATAAATGTGGAAACTGAGGCCCTGAGGAAAATGATTTGCCCAAGGTCACACAGGTAAAAAGTAACTGGGCATGAATTTGAACTTAGATCCTTTGATTCCAAATCCAACACTTTTTGTCCTGAACATATGTAGTGTCTCATGACAAGGTTTAGAAAATTAAGTATCTTTACTGCTCAAATCTTTTGATTCTATAGGAATATATAATGTTCCATTCCCCAGCCCCAAATATTATTGTAACTATGTTGTTTTACCCAGCATTTTCTTTATTTCCATCTTCAAAGATGGAAAAAGCAGGTGACACAGAAGGGACATCATTAACTCCCCAAGCTCCTAGGGGCTGTATAGTCTCTGCAAGACAGTTAAATAGCATCAATTTTGATGTTATAAAAATGACATATTTTAACATATTTTATGCTATACTTTTGTTTATTAATGAGAAACTAATTAGGTTTTCTGATTTCTGAAACTGAAGTAACAATATCAACTTTTCAAATGTTTAGGTAACCAGTTCAAGTTTTCTTCTTATAAACAAAACACATTCAGATAATGTTTCTTTCATATACAAATGTCCCTTAAGAAACTGTATATATAATTTTTATAAAATGACTATTTACTATTTAAAATTAATTTCTGATTAATATTTGACAGTGGCTAACACTTTACATATTTAGTTTTGCTTTAACTTCATCATCTTTCCTCCAGAATTGTTCTACTTCCCCATTTCTGTTGATGGTCCCAGCATTCTTCTAACCACCCTGGCCTCAAACCTTAATTGTTTCTAATTTCTTCTCTACCCATACTTAACCAGTCAAGCTGATTTTTCTATTATAAATCTCTCATCTCTACCATTTCCTTTTCTTTTCCACCCAGAGCTCATGTGTTCAGGTTCAGGTTCATGTGTCTAAGCTCATGACTAGACTACTGCAAGTGTCCTAAGGGCTCTCCCTCCAGCCTCTCCTAATTCTAATTAATACTGCAAAATCATTACTCAATTAATCTAATGTATTATTTTCATCATTTTACTTCACTATTGCCTATTAAAAAAAACCCAAAACCTCTTCAGACTGATATTCAAGCCTCTGTTTTGGACCAGTGTGATCCCCTACCCTACTTTTCAGCCTTATCTGTTAACAAAGAACACTTCTTATGGTCAGTCAATTCTTTTTTATTGTCCCTTTGAACCTATACTCATAGGATCAAAGAGCTGGAAGATAATCTAATTCAACTGCTCATCTTAAGGAGTAAGCAGGTCTAGGGAGCTGAAGTGACTCGCCCAGGGTCACACATGTGATGAACATCACTGGCAGCATTTGAATCCAGGTCCTGTAATACTTTGCATTTTCCCAGTCCAGAAGAGTCTACTCATTTTCTGTTTTTGGAGGCCCACCTCAAGTTTGACCTTCACTGTGACATCTTTGCTGGTCACCACTAACCACTGTGTTCCCTTCCTTTTTAAACTCCTCTCTGCTCACTGTGCCTCTCATTTCATTATACTGGTCTACTATCACTGTTGTTCAGTCATTCAGTCATGTCTGACTTTTTATGACCCCATAGATCATACTGTCCATGGGGTTTTCTTAGCAAAGACACTGGAGTGGTTTGCCATTTCCTTTTCCAGTGCATTTAGAGAGATTAAATGACTTGCACAGAGTCACACAGTAATTACGTGTCTGAGGTCAAATTTGAACTCAAGTCTTCCTGACTCCAGACCCAGTGCCCTACCCACCGAGACACCTAGCTGCCTCGTCTTAGTCTCTTTTGTTCTGTAATTTCTCACCTCCTCAATTAGACTGTAATCCCACCCAAGTCAGAGATTATGCCTTTCTAATTCCTGATATGTCCCATAGACCTTAGTACAGTGTGAACTGAATCAACAGGTATTTGATGAAAATGAAAGAAGGAAGTCATTACTTTGGGAATGGTCCTTAAATATATCATCATCTTGATTTAGAGAGGAAAGTTTATCGTCTTCAACAGAAACTTCAGGATGTGAAGTTTCCTGAAACATATTCATTATAAAACCTTAAGAGAGAAAGGAAAAGTTCATTACAAAATGATTACAGAAGAATTTTCATTAATCCATGGCAAGATGTAGTCTAAAAGACCCCTTACCTAGAGCTTCTTTGGTGTGAACTGTGGGTGAAGGCTGGACTCTTGATGGTGTAGCCTGTATCAATCCTGCTGATGTGTTGGGTGTTACATGAGAAGTACTTACACCAAAAAGTGAAGGTGTTTCAGCTAATGTAAATTGTTTAAGAAAATGTAGTGTCAGAATAGTACCAGAACCATCAAGGGAAATCAAAGCTTTTGGGAAAGATTTACTACTAGGTAAAATTTGATTCTCATTTTCAGTCACTTGTTCTTACTTTTTCAATCACATGTTTCCAACAATAACAATACTACTTTCATTTATATAGCACTTTTTTCACGGCACTTTCACAGAGGAAAAGAATCACAGCTGAGAACGTGGGCTCCAGTCTCTTCTGTCACTGCTTTTTTACATAACCTTAGAAACATCTTCGAGTTTCCTCACCATTAAAATGAGCAGATTCAATCAGATGAGCTCTAAGGCTACCCTGGGCTCTAACAATCTCAGCCTGTTTATTTTATCCTTACATCTTTACTGAAACACAAACTCTGTTTTGTTGTTAAGGATATTAAAGTACAGAGAAGTTCAGTAATCTACTTATGACTGCAACAAGCTAGAGATACAGACTCCTCATCTCCTGTCTCTCCCCCAGTTCTCTCTCCACTGTACTCCATATATCACACAATGAGCACATGTTAAGCACCTACAGTATGCAGGCCTGCCAAGTAGAATAATGAGACACTCTGCACTTGAGGAACTTACATCCCTGAGGGAATACAGCACTTCTACGGATAGGCAAACAGAGGAATAGAGAGCATACAGAGGAGTAGAAAGCATTAAATTGGAGAAGTTAGGAAAGGTTTATTCAAGGTGGTGACACTTGATACGAGTCTTGAAAGGAGCTAGTGGTGTTAAGTCATGGAGGTGAGGAAGGAGAATGTTTTAGGCCTGGGGGACAAACAGTGAGAATATTCAATGCCGAACTGACTTAATACAGAAAGACTCATTCATGTAAGAGGGGAAAGGGTGCTTTGCTACCCTGAACATTATCATATGTGCAGCTCATCTTGTGTTCAAAGACCTACAATAACCACTGATAAAAAAATACAAAAAGTTTTATAGCAATCCCTATATTCTAAGTAGATTAATCCCAAGCCTCAGGCTCCCTGAAGGATTAAGGTTACTTTTTCCACTGCAACAAAACAGACCTAAGTATTTTGCCATCAATAATGAATTGGGGATAACTTTTCACAAATAAACTTGGTTACATGAGTAATTACCTTTAATCTGTGGTCCAGTATATAGCTTTGAGTCATAAGTATTTTTATTCACATATCTAATGGAAAAAGAAAAAAATGGTTAACTGGAGCATAGCAGTTACTATATTAAGTAAATCCTCAACAAAGCAATAATCAGACTCCAAAAATCAACTCTTCTTCTTCCAGCCATTCTTGAATTTTTAAAATAAGAATATACCTGGAACAATAGATATGCTGTACCTCAAAGAAAAATGCCCACTATTAAATACTCAAGCAGATGTGTGATCTCAGTTTGAACGTTTCTTCTAACAGTGTAGATTACAACGCACCCATGCCTGCCCATTCTGTATGCGTTCTCCTGTAAATTTGTCACAGAAGGTATACCCCATGTGCTCTCTCCTGACACTGTGAGGATAAGGGCAAGGCCTCGGGCTGTCCAATGGTTATCTCTCATCTATTTCTGTGATGACATTGCTACTTCTTCAAAGTTCTTTACGGGTTATGTGTAGCAGCCTGCTCACAGCTGCCCTGTGCCTATCCTGTGCTCTCTGTGTGAAATTCACTTTCAAGCCTTTGGAGACTTTCATGTTCCATGTCTCTTAGAGGTACACCACCACGTACCCCATAAAACAGATATTAAATGTTACCTTCAAAACCAATGATAAAGAATCACCTATGCCACTTCCAATGATACTTCTAGAACCAGGAATAGTCTGGTAATATGAAGATTTTCCTAACCCAAAGTGATTATGTATGTTTATAAAAGATTGACTTACATCAAGGGGAGAAAAAACAAAGCAAAACCTCTTAATAAAGATATATTCCAATTTAACTAAATGCATCAACTATACAGGGGAATTAGCAAGTTTTAGTTGTTCAGTGAATTAAGTTCCCTATTATGTCATTAAAAAGTTTCTTGGATCCTTTCCTAATTTTCTGGCCATCTTTGCACAGATTTTAAAAACAAAATGATAGAAAATTTGACTTTGGGAGATTCCCTTAAAAAGTACCAACCAACTGCTAAGAATAAAATGCATACACATGTGTGCATGCACACACAGACACACACAATCACCTTTCATGGTGAGGAAATGGACACCACTATAGACAGGCATGCTCTGTCTTTAGAAATTTAGACTGAAAATGTGAAGAAATGTCATAGGAACATTAACTGAAGGAAACAAAATGATACAGTTTGGAGAAGACCTTGGGAGTGACTAGGACATGAGCTGTCTTTCAGTATCTGAGGAGCTACTCTGTAAAAGAGTGATTAAGCTTGCTCTGCTTTGCCCAAGACAGTAGAGTTAGTAACAAAGGGTAGAAGCTGAAGCGGAAGACTTTGTTTTGATGTCTAGAAAAACTCCAGAACGGAACCATGTAGAAGTCACTTTAGGCGATACTGGGTTCCACTTCCCAAGTTCAGGCTGGATGCACTACTGTTTTGATATGTCACAGAAGGAGTTAGTGCTCAGATATGGATTGGACACTAAATGGCTACCATATTTTCCTTCCATTTATTTTCTGTCTCAGTCTGTGGGAAGGAACGTAGATTGCTATACATAAGTTTAAAACTGATGCACAAAACTGCCACCTTTGCTTGATATAGAGGGAGAAATGCTGTGGCAACAGTCACTCCGGAGGAGGGACTGTGGCTGTGCTGATGAGGAGGACACTGGGAAGTTTTGCTAGTGTAGAGGTATGATGACCCCTGGAAACTGTAACTGAAGGGAATTTCAGGGATGAAGCAGTTATATGCAGCACAAGGCTCAATGAGAAGGCCAGTCAGTCCTGGGAGAGTAAAGCTAGGAGGCAGATGGGCCACAAAGTTGTTTTCCAGGAAAGACTGCAGCTCCACTTGGAGAAGTCTGATGTTAGTAATGGGGGAGCAGGGGCTAGTTAAATCTAGGATGTCTTACTGCCAGACTCTAAGGTTAGTATAAAAAAATTAAGAAAAGATTCTTGGGTTATAATCAGATTATTCTCCAACTCCATAAACTTACAGGGGTTTTTTGTATCCTCTTTCACTTCAATTGCTAGTATCAAAAATACTTTTGGCTTGAATACATTGAAAAGAAGGGGCAACCACAAAGCACATGCTTAAAGAAGCAGGAGAGAAAGAAATTGGTGAAATGCCAGCAAGCATTATTGAGGTTACAGAAGAGAGAGAATGGCATGTTCTAGGAGAGACTCAGGATTTTGGTCTATCCCGTCCTTGTCTTGCCAAGAGCTGTCCCCATTTCCTCGGGGATACGTACAATGTAGAATTAAAACCAAATGATGATCACAGATTTCAAACTAATACAGTAAAAATTAGAATTCTCAAAGTGCCAGTTAAAAACACCAACTTGTAAAATCTCTCAAAATTAAAATCTCCAAGATATGGTTTTATTTTGGCAGAGAGCATCTTAAATGTTAATCTCACACACTTCCCCCTGGGAGACTGAAGGAAACATATGAAGAGATTGTGTATCAGAGACTGCCTGGTTTAACAATTACTCCTACAAATCCAACTTTAAGACTGGCAAGCAAAGATAATTTTGGTTTAACAGTTGGATTTTCTTCAGTAAATACCAAGAAGTATCGAGCTGAGTTTTAATATGGGGAAAAAGTTGGATTCAAGAGGGAACCATGAAATGTAGTAAAAACTATGCTCCTTTTAGAGCAAAACTTGGAAGTTGGGGGAAGTTTTAGAACAGTCTAGTCATTCACTAATGTGACTTATTTATATAAATGTGAAAAGTAAAAAGGCTATTTTATACATACGGTTCTTTAAATTCCACATCATGAGAAGACATTAAGTGCTTCTGAAAACAATCAGGCCTAATATTCACATTGCTGTTGTTAGCTGGTGCCCAATGATAGTCTTGACCCTCTCCAGAGTCTTCTTGTACTTCATTGGCATCCTTTCTGCATACTGCAGCTGGGAAGTCTGTTCCTGGCTGAGACCTCAGAGAGGCAGGACAGGTAGCACTTTGGTTGACCCTTGGTAACACTGAAGTAGAAGAAGTAGTGTTTGCTGGGAGTGGCACAACAGGAGACACCATTAGCTGTTGATCTCTTATATTAACTGAGGGCTGTTGGTTTCTGGCTTGAAGAGGTCCAGTCGGTTCTTGTGGCAAGAGAACACTTGGCCTCACACATACCGGAAGAGCCTTTAAAAGTGAATTCAAAAAGGAAAAGAAGCTCAAAATTACTAAGGGGTAATTTCAGTCTTGTAAAGAGTATCTATTCTGTTGGAGCAAATGCCTCCAACTAAAGGATACTTTCACTTCCTGATTTTCCTTCGTTGGTGTTTTTAACTTGGACTTAGAGAATTCTAATTTTGCTATATTAGTTATTAAAATCTGTGATCATCACTGGCTTTCATTCTACATTGTATATATCTCTGAGGAAGTGGAGACAGCTCTTGGCAAGAAGGGGCTCATATAGTTTCAGAAGGAACCAACATAGATTAGCCTTCTCCATTTATATAGATAATTTTGGCATCTTCTTAATTATTGACACTTGACAATTAAGTTTTTGAACTACTCAGCTCCTTTTCAGTTTAGGAAGTAAAAAAAGTTTGTTCTGTTCAGATTATTTTGTCACTAGTTGCATACAGTAGGTGTTTGATTGATGAATTATCTTTGGAGAAAAAAATTAAACAAAGTCACCACTCCAAAATGTGTGTTTGTAGGGAAGTGTAGGTATTTTGTTAAGGGGTGACTGTATTAATATTATTTCTCTTACCAATAAGCAAGAAAAATACTTAAATGCAAAAGAAGGGTGACTCAGAAGTCCCAGATTATTTCTATTGGCAAACAGACTTATGGTCTTGAATTCTCTCTTAAAATATAGAGAACATTTATTATAACTGTTTTGTACTATTGTTAGTAGAAAGCAAACTGAACTATAGTCAAAAGTATAGGACTTGGCTTGAGTCCTACTTCCAAAAGTCATATGACCTTGGGCAGGTTGGGGCCTCAATTTCTTTTTTTTTTTTAATTAAATTTTTTTTTTATTTTCAGTGTTCTGCAATCACTTCCATGTATCTTAGATTTTTTTCTCCTCCCTTCCCCTTTCTCCCCCACCCTGAGACAGTGTACAATCTTATATACGTTCTACACATACATTCCTATTAAACACATTTTCACCTTAGTCATGTTGCATAGAATTCAAATGAATGGAAGAAACCATAAAACAAAACAAAACAAAACATAATACAAAAGAAAATGGTCTGCTTCAATCTGCAATCCAATTCCATAGTTCTTTCTCTGAATGTGGAAGGTGTTTTGTCTCAAGAGTTCATTGGGAATTTTTTAAGTCCTTGAGTTGCAGTGAAGTACTAAGTCTACCAGAAAAATTCCTCTCACACTGTGATTATTGCTGTGCACAAAGTTCTCCTGGTTCTGTTCCTTTCACTCAGCATCAGATCGTACAACTCTTTCCAGGCCTCTCTGAAGTCTTCCTGTTCATCATTTCTTATAGCACAATAGTATTCCATTACATTCATATACCACAATTCATTCAGCCATTCCCCAACTCATGGGCATCCCCTTGATTTCCAGTTTTTGGCCACCACAAAGAGATCTGCTATAAATATTTTTGTACATGTGGGACCCTTTCCCATTTCTATGATCTCTTTGGGATACAGTCCCAGAAGCGATAAAGCTGGGTCAAAGAGCATGAACATTTTTGTAGCCCTTTGGGCATAGTTCCAAATTGCTTTCAAGAATGGTTGGATTATGGAGCCCAGCCCAGCCCAGACCTGCTGCGGCCACAGCACCAAGAGAAACAGACCCGAGCAGGCTTCAGGGACGGGATCTCCAGCGGTGGCTGCACAAGTCCCTCCGCCCACAGGTGAAGGGGGTTGGTGAGAGAGTCTCTTTGGCGGGTCGAGAGGGGAGTGGGGTACCCCCATGATTCGGGCCCCCCGGGAGGTAGAAGCTGAGAGGTGGCTGCAGACAGGGGCTCCCCAAGCGGGAGGGAGCCTGGATCCATTGTGGAAGGTCTGTGCATAAACCCCCTGAGGGAACTGAGCCTGAGAGGCGGCCCTGCCCCGACCTGACCACCTGAACTTAATTCTCACACTGAATAGCAGCCCTGCCCCCGCCAAAAGCCCTAAGGCTGGAAGCAGCATTTGAATGTCAGTCCCCAAACGCTGGCTGGGAGGACCAGGAGGCGAGGTGGGTGTGAGGAGAATATTCAGAGGTCAAGTCACTGGCTGGGGAAAATGCCCAGAAAAGGGAAAAGAAATAAGACTATTGAAGGCTACTTTCTTGGAGAACAGGCATTTCCTCCCTTCCTTTCTGATGAGGAAGAACAATGCTTACCATCAGGCAAAGACACAGAAATCAAGGCTTCTGTGTCCCAGCCCACCCAATGGGCTCAGAACATGGAAGAGCTCAAAAAGAATTTTGAAAATCAAGTTAGAGAGGTGGAGGAAAAACTGGGAAGAGAAATGAGAGAGATGAAAGAAAAGCATGAAAAGCAGATCAGCTCCCTGCTAAAGGAGACCCAAAAAAATGTTGAAGAAATTAACACCTTGAAAACTAGCCTAACTCAATTGGCAAAAGAGGTTCAAAAAGCCAATGAGGAGAAGAATGCTTTCAAAAGCAGAATTAGCCAAATGGAAAAGGAGATTCAAAAGCTCACTGAAGAAAATAGTTCTTTCAAAACTAGAATGGCACAGATGGACGCTAAGGACTTTGTGAGAAAGCAAGATATCACAGAACATAGCGAGAAGATTGGAAAAATGGAAGATAATGTGAAATATCTCATTGGAAAAACAACTGACCTGGAAAATAGATTCAGGAGAGACAATGTAAAAATTTTGGGACTACCTGAAAACCATGATCAAAAGAAGAGCCTAGACATCATCTTCCATGAAATTATCAAGGAAAACTGCCCTGAGATTCTAGAACCAGAGGGCAAAATAAATATTCAAGGAATCCGCAGAACACCGCATGAAAGAGATCCAAAAAGAGAAACTCCAAGGAACATTGTGGCCAAATTCCAGAATTCCCAGGTGAAGGAGAAAATATTGCAAGCAGCTAGAAAGAAACAATTCAAGTACTGTGGAAATACAATCAGGATACCACAAGATCTAGCAGCCTCTACATTAAGGGATCGAAGGGCATGGAATAGGATATTCCAGAAGTCAAAGGAACTAGGACTAAAACCAAGAATTACCTACCCAGCAAAACTGAGTATAATACTTCAGGAGAAAAAATGGTCTTTCAACGAAATAGAGGATTTTCAAATTTTCTTGATGAAAAGACCAGAGCTGAAAAGAAAATTTGACTTTCAAACACAAGAATGAAGACAAGCATGAAAAGGTGAACAGCAAAGAGAAGTCATAAGGGACTTACTAAAGTTGAACTGTTTACATTCCTACATGGAAAGACAATATTTGTAACTCTTGAAACATTTCAGTATCTGGGTACTGGGTGGGAGTACACACACACACATGCACACACGCATACATACATAGAGACAGAGTGCACAGAGTGAATTGAAGAGGATGGGATCATATCTTAAAAAAAAAAATGAAATCAAGCAGTGAGAGAGAAATATTGGGAGGAGAAAGGGAGAAATTGAATGGGGCAAATTATCTCTCATAAAAGAGGCAAGCAAAAGACTCATTAGTGGAGGGATAAAGAGGGGAGGCGAGAGAAAAACATGAGGTCTACTCTCATCACATTCCACTAAAGGAAAGAATAAAATGCACACTCATTTTGATAGGAAAACCTATCTCACAATACAGGAGAGTGGGAGACAAGGGCACAAGCAGGATGGGGGGGATGATAGAGGGGAGGGCATGGGGAGGAGAATGCAATCCGAGGTCGACACTCATGGGGAGGGAAAGGATTATAAGAGAATAGAAGTAATGGGGGACAGGATAGGATGGAGGGAAATATAGTTAGTCCTATACAACACAACTATTATGGAAATCATTTGCAAAACTACACAGATTTGGCCTATATTGAATTGCTTGCTTTCCAAAGGGAAAGGGTGGAGAGGGAGGGAGCTAAAGAAGTTGGAACTCAAAGGGTTAGGATCAACTGTAATGTTCTTACCACTAGGAAATAAGAAATACAGGTTAAGGGATAAAGAAAGCTATCTGGCCCTACAGGACAAAAGAGAAGATGGAGACAAGGGCAGAGAGGGATGATAGAAGAGAGAGCAGATTGATCACAGGGGCAATTAGAATGCTTGGGTCTGTGGGGGGGAGGGGAGAAAAGGGGAGAAAATCTGTAACCCAAAATGTTGTGAAAATAAATGTTAAAAGTTAAATTAAAAAAAAAAAAAAAAAGAATGGTTGGATTAGCTCACAGCTCCACCAACAACGAATTAGTGTTCCAACTCTGCCACATCTTCTCCAACATTTATGATCTTCCTGTTTTGTCATGTGAGCCAAACTGATAGGTGTGATGTGGTACCTCTGAGATGAATCTCTCTAATCAATAGTGATTTAGAGCATTTTTTTCATATGAATATAGATAGCTTTAATTTCTCTAAAAATTGCCTGTTCATATCTTTTGACTATTTATCAATTGGGGAATGACTTGTAGTCTTGTACATTTGACTCAGTTCTCTATATATTTTAGAAATGAGGGCCTCAATTTCTGTAACTGCAAAATGAGCAGTTGGACTAGGATCCACTCCAGTTTTAACTATCTATGAATAGCCTACATATGAATATGAGAATAACCTAGAATTTGTCAGTGTCGGGGAACTTTGCAGGTAAGTCCTAGAGAGTTGCTTAAAGCACACAGAGGTTAAGTACTTTGCCCAGGGTCACAAAGTTATTAAGTATCAGAGGTCACTTTAAAATCCAAGTCTCCCTGACTCTGAGCCCAGAGCCCAGCACTCAGCACTCTGTCTGTTATGCTACGTTGCCTCAACTATATAAGAAACAGAGATTTTACGTTCAAATACATGTGAAAGTAGAATCTGAACTTTCTTATTCTGTTCTTATCCTTACAGTTTGCTGAGGATTTCAGGAGAAATTCTAGTCATTGCTATCTCAGTACATGACCTCTTGCTAAATTATCACATAATTAATTTCCAAACAGAATAGAAGTCTAGCAGGCATGTTGGATTAAAAATATTTTTAAAACTCCAAAAGCTACTAACCAATAAAACAGAGCTGGTAAATGTTATAATAAGAAAAGTAAAGTAGCTCTTTAGAAATAAAGACCAATTTTGGTTTTAGGAGAGGGCCCAGTCTTTGCTCATTCTCCCAGCCCAAAGTTGTCAGTGCTTTTTCTAGCCCCAAATTTCCTCTCATTTTACTCTGATACTTAAACCACTGATCTGTGCAGATGCTCAGCGCACTCACTTCTGCCCTGTACAGCATACACTGGAGGGCAGAGATGCTTTCATTTTTTTCATTATACTGCCAGTGCTTCATTTGTAATAGACTGTTAATGTTTGCCCAGTTGAATTTACCTGGAGAGTAGCAGCATTTCCCTGTGATGTCTTCAACACTTCTGCCAACTGCTTGTGAAGTTCATCCACTTTCTGTTTTAAAAGCTGATCTTCAAAAGCATCAGCTTCTTTCCTTTTTAAATATTCTTTGTCTTCATTCACTTGACATAAAAATACATTAAAATACATTCATTTAAAGCCTTATATGTAAGATGAAGTCCTTAAGACATATCTACATATGCTCAAAGGTGATTTTTTTTTAAGTTGTACTAATTTCTGCACCTAATGGTAAGTGCGATTTCTATTGACAGAGCATACCAACAGGCTAAGAAATGTGATACTACTGACATAGAGTATTTAAAATTTTTGTTACATCTCTGTTGTTTGACCTAACAATATTTTTTAGGCCCAGAGTCTCTTAATTTTATTTATGCACACACACACACACACACACATCCAATAACAATGTACTAAAATTTTCAGGAACAAATTTGGATCAACTTAAGAATAGTAGCTGTGAACACAGCACATAAACTTCGCAAGTTCTTAAGAAACTTAGTGATACTGACTCCTCTGTAAGAGTTAAATGGAAATATGGTAATATGCATTAAAAGATCAATCTGGAATCACTTCTAAAATGGCAATCAACTTTAAGTCACTACCACATTGAATGCAACTATTTACAGATTAGGTTTTGCTGGTGCTTGTAGTTCTGACTCTTGTTTAGTCTGGGTGTTTTGGATACATGATGTCATCAGTTGTGAGGAACTTCCATTGTGGAAACTTCCTCTACAAATTGTAGATCACTACATTCTATAACTGATACTCTTAAGGCAGTTCCTTGGAGCCCTGAAAAATTATGTGAGTCGTGTATCAGAGGAAGGGATTTGTACCTAGGTCTTCTTGACTCCAAGGCTGGCCTTCTGACTAGTGGACCACACTGCCTCTCAAGTTTTTTACTTGTAAAAATGCATTTTTGCTCTCCACAGTGTGTGCTCATTTAATGTTGCTGATTACTGAATCAGAAGTAGAGATTTTTGAGGGGGGGAGGAGGGGAAGCCTGGGGGTGGAGGTGGGAAGTAGAAACAGAACACAGTGGATAGAATCCAACAGGCGAACAAAAGATAAAAGATAGAACATGTCAAACCCTAAGAAGCAAAGATTATATCACTTAAACAGAGGAAGGTTTAATTTTAATTTTGATTAAAATCTTAGACATTACTGGTGTCAGACTGCTGCTTGTCCATATTTAAGTAACTCTTTCTCACACTGAAGGTGGCAGTGTACAAGGCAAATGTGGGAAAGCTATATGAAAGCCATAAGTCACTTGTTTTCACCAGTTATTTTAGGTTTGAATACAGTATGATATTAAGATTACTTATGATAGAAGCTCAGATTTAAAATATTGGAGATTTCTCAGATTTAAACCACTCTCTTAGATTTAAACAAATTTTTCAGATTTAAAACAATGGAGATGGGAAAGTTGTGGCCAATTTTTGATGACATGAGAAGTTGATCTAGCTTAGAGCAAGTGTTTAAGAGGCATGACTAAGATGGGAGCCATATACGCAGCCCATAACATAGTGAACTATATGGGAAGAAATTCACTTCATTTGACTTAGGAACCTGTCAGAATCTCATAGGCAGAATCTCATAGTGAGTCCTTAGCAACTTATCTTGTTAGGATTTAGGGGAATACTTTTCATTCAGTTCTCTTGACAGTAACTGAGAGAGCTCTTCTCTGCAGGTTCTCCTAGAGGAGAATATTTATTACACAATATAAGCTGGATAACATGGCCCTTGAGATAAGGAATAAGAAGTCAAATAAAAAGCACAATCACAAATACCCCATTCTTTTTGTTTTCTCATTTGCTTGTGCTTCTGAGCTCTCAGTTCCTCGAAGGATAATTCTGAATCTCCACAAATGAGTTTCTCTTTGCAGTACATACAGACTTGCTTGACATCACTTCTGGATGCTAATGAAGATTGCTGGACTGAATAACCTGATTTAGAAATGATGATACGTTGTTCTCTGTAATGGAGAGACAGGGCATATACATTTACTACTGTATGCTTTATCCTGCTCTTCTAAACGCGAATCAATTATTTATGCACAGACTGTACTTGCATTTTTGATTCTTTACTGTGAGTAGATGACTGTACTGCAGAAGGAAGTGAATCCTAAAAAAAAATGCAATGAATTCTTTGCATTAAAATACATTTTACCCAATCAACTCTGCCTAATAGTTTGAAACTGCTAAGAAAAATCAAGTACCTTTATTTATTTATTTTTTAAAACTATATGTTACTACTAATATTCGAAGTTTCTACTCAATGAGTTTAAATCTTGCAGTTAGGGACCATTTGTGATACTGGCAATCAGGAAGCCAAATATAAAATAAAATCCGATGCATCACTTCATATGGGAGAAGGGTATCTAAATTATCTTAAGACATCCATCAATGCATAATCTTGGCAATGGTCTGTTACAGTGGTGTCAAACACAGAAACCAACCAAACAACAACAAAAACTGGTTCAGCCTATAACCAGGAGGTAACATATTTGATATCTTTGGTCTACCATACCATACACTGACCAGACTGAAGTATAACCTTGCTGTCTTCACTTGATGGATTAAGTAGTCTCCCAAAAAATCTGACAATAACAACGATATTTTCTGTGGCAGATTTTCCCCCAACCTTATAAACATATTATAATAATAAAATAATAACTGTTGACACATAATCTCAGAATGCCAATCATAATTAACTAGATCTTAAAATCTCGCCTTAAGACAAAAATTCTCAAATGTTTATTTGATTTTCCTATCTCAAATTCTATTAAGCGATCAACGACCCACAACTTTAGGCAATACCGTTCCTGGTCATTCTGTGAGTCTGCATGACTCCTCTTTTTGGCTACCTGACTTCTGGGAATGCAGGCTGGGTCACCATTTCCTTGAAGTGATCTTTTCATTGTCATTTGATTTAAAATCTGAGAATTGCGAAGGGGCTCTGAAAAAAAAGAAATTAATAGAATAATTAGTCAAATAAAAACTCGTAAGAAGCAAAGCTATGAAACAAAAGACTGCAGCTATATCTGCAATACATTTGAGAAGGAAGATCATAAATTATTCACGTATTGCTCGTACATAACTACTTTCATTATTTACTGAATGCTTTCTAGAGACTCTTCTAATCAATCTAATCATTCTTCTAATCAGTTGTAATCACTGCAGGGATAAAAGGAATTGTAAAAAATTCTAGTAAGCTCAACTAACAAGACAGGCCATTATGAGATGGTTGTTGAAATGTGGTCTTTTCCAGGAAGAGTAGCATTAATTTAGTATTTAATATATAATTATTAAATATAATTTAGTATTTAATTTGAGCTGAACAAACTTGCTGAAACAATTGTATTATATTCTTTTTGTATACTCTGTAGTACCTCACAGTCCTCTGTTTAATATAATATAATAATAAATGTTTGACTGTGTTTGGGGGCCACAGAATTAGGTTATTTTGTAATACGAAGAACTTAGGGGAAGGACAAGTTTGGGGTACTGAATTGGGGGAGAGGGGAGCCGTGTGAAAACAGAAACCTAAGGAAAGAGAAACAGAAGAGACTGTTAAAGAAATTTCACCTAATTTAAAATTTTGCTCAGGGCTATCATTATATCCAGTAACAGAAATCACTCATATTCAGCTTGCAGGGTTCCCAAGATCCATATCTTATGATAATAATACCATAGCTCGGATATACTTTAGGTTAAATAGATTTTTGCAAAGTCTCTTAGATACATAATTCATTATATAACTGAATAACTTCACAATTAAACTCGTTTATAAATTGGGGACTAACTATGCTGAGCAGGTTCCCTGATCTTAAAAAATGTTGTCTACAGGTAAAGAACCTCTACTTACCTCATATTCTCCTATATCATCTAGTATGGCATTCTAGGTATTAAAGACTATTTTTATCTAAATTAGCAACAACTTCAACTTAGGAAAATGCAATTTTACCTTGAGCTGGCAAACGTGTTCCAGTGAATCGATTCTGGAATAAACTAAAAAGAGAGTAGGAGTTAAGAATAAAATTCAACCAAAAGTAGATGTCATTTTTGAACATGCAATTTTGTAAAAAGAAACTAAATTAATGTAAATTAATAGGACATGAAATAATGGAGTTGCTTTAAATAAACAAACTTTTAAAGTGTTCATTATATCATATGGGTTAATGTTTCCATTAATGGGTCTTATCACTGTGAGTACTCTCTCCAACAATAAAGACTGTAACCACTCCATACGTCATCCTATGCAAGTCTTGTCCATGACTTTCTATAAAATTAGCTATAGGTAAGCCATTTAAAGTGCTACAGATCTTCCTCTCATTGTCTTAATATTTTTTGGTTAGTGGTTCAGCATTTGGGCTGTTCACATAACTTTTATATCTCTTCATTCTAGCTACACAACCAGTCAAATATTCTTTTCTAATCATACACATTCTTAATATCTTTTTTGTTATTTATATGGTCATGGATTTAGTGCTGAAAGAGAGCTAATTTTTTGCACACAAGTTACCATGGGCAATATGCTGCAGGTTACTTATGTCCCCTCACTGTCCTCTGGTCAACTTGCAATTCTGAACTGTTTGATGTGGTCACAGTATATCATTTGCAGCCATGTAGAATTACCCCCAAGAATACTGGGGTAAAAAATTTAAGCATATGTAACAACAAGCAGTTCAGGAATCAGTGAATGTTCTGCACCGTCACCCCGAAGTCATCTATTCTCCTCTCTTCTTACTCACTTAGAGCCTATCTAAGTTTACGTACTGATCAGCTACATCACTAGGCTGTCGATTTAAGTTTCTATCATAATCTTGGCAACAAATTTTTCACCTGCTTGGCTTTTCTAATAAGAAGGGTTACGTAGATTTCCTTTGAAAGACTAGACCTAAGCTGGGAAGATTCAAGGTAATCAACATCTTATCCACAAATAAATATCTATAGAATGAATATCTATAGAACTGTTTAAAGGGAACTCCACTTTATTTGAATTTTCCTTAGAGCATGCATCTTGACCTTTAGCAAGCAGATTTCCTTGTCTGGGGTTTCACTTACTGTTGAACACTTAATGTAGCATCAAGGAAGTTTAAACAACTGTGGTACATGTTAGAGAGACACCACTGGAGAATATTTAAGAATGTGTCTTGTTCTACTGGGTTAATTGCTTTTTTGTAATAAATGATAAACACAGTGGGATATCGTAGTCTCTAAAACTCCAACTCAGTTGTGGGACCGTTAATATGTATCTGTTGTAGAACTGTCTGCAAAAAGTTGCTTTCTCATGCTTTGGTCAAGTCTACCCATGATACATGCATAAACTATTCCCAAAATTCTTAGGTATAAAAAAGTACTTAAAAGTACTTTTTAAAAAGAACTTAAGAGGATTGGGGAAGATAGTGGAGTAGGTCAGAAAATTCCAAGCTCTCAAGATTTTCCCCCACAAGAGTTAAAATAGCACCTTAGGGCAAACAAAGTGTGGGTGGAGATAAATAAGAATGGGGCACAACAGGAGTCTTCCCGGGACAATTTGAGAGGAAAAGGTTTGGTCCCCTATGAAGAGTAAACACCTCCAGATCAGGGTTCATTTTAACATGTTGTAAGCCCTGGGGTTAACTGGTTTGAGAGGCTGCCTTAGGTCCCAGCCATAGGAACTTTCACCCCCTGGATAGTGAGGGGAGTTAGGAGTTTGAGCCCGAGAAGACTGAGGGAACCTTTGCTGATAAGGAATGCCAGAGCTGGGGGGGTGGGAGGTGGGAGAGAGAAGTATACAGCTCATGACCGGTGACTGCAGAAGCAGTGGGCTAGAAAACCCCTGGCTGTGGGCACTTACAGGAGGTTGGAGGTTTGGCTTTGATTCCAGGCAGGAGGGGAGAACTGAAGATCTGGGGTAAGAGGCATCATTTCCCACACCCCAGGGCTAGAGGTGATTACAAAAATAAAGCTATTACCACAAAAAATGCAAAAGCAAAGGAGAAAGAATCCAACCATAGAAAGCTATTACGGGAATAGAGATGACCCAGGTTCATCTTCAGAGGAGAATACTGAAGTAAAGAAATCCCCAAAGAGTAATGTCAAAGGGTCGCCTGCCAAAAAAGAATTCTTAGAAGATCTTAAAAAAGAGTTTAAAAAACAAGTAACAGAGATGGAAGAAAAACTAAAGAAAAAATAAGACCAATCCAGGAAAAACAAGAAGGATATGAAAGGAAAAGTCAACCAATTAGAAAAGGAGATCCAGAATCTTAAGGAAAAAAATAACACCTTGAAAATTAGAATTGGGCAAAGCGAAGCCACTGAAATTATAAGAGATCAAGAAATAATTAACCAAAATATGAATAATGAAAAAATAGAAGAGAAAGCAACACATCTTATAAGAAAAACAACAGATTTCTAGAATAGATCAAGAAGAGAAAATACAAAAATAATTGAACTGAAAGTTATGATAAAAAAAAAAAGGATCTTGATACAATAATACAAGAAATAATTAAAGAAAATTGTCCTGAAGCATTAGAACAAGGGGGGAAAGAAGAAATAGAAAAAACCCATCAATCACCACTTACAAGAGATCCTATGAGGAAAACTCATAAGAATATCAGTCACATTCCAAAACCTCCAACCCAAGGATAAAATATTAAAAGAATCAAGATTAAAACAACTTAAATATGGTGGTGCCACAATTAGACTCACACAAGACCTAGCAGCAGAGACATTAAAGGACTGCACATCTTGAAACACAATATATCTAAGAGCAAAAGAATTGGGGATCTGGCCAAAAATATCATACCCTTCAAGGCTAAATATTATCCAGAATGAAAACAAATGGACATTTGATCAATTGTCAGACTTTTGAGACTTTGTTAAAAAAATCCTGAACTTAACAGAAGATTTGACATACAAGAAGCAAGAGAAACATAAGGTATATATACCAAAGATTGATTATAAGGGATTCATAAGGACAGACTGTTTACTTTTTACTTTTCATAAATGTAAAATGTATGTCTACAATTCTTATTAATAATTGGGTGGCTCATAAGTAATACTGGGGAAAACCTGAGTAGAATATGAATTTAAAAGTAAAAGAATTTAGAAACAACTAAAAAGAGTAATTATTTTATACAAATGAGGTGCAAGAGGAAGAATCAATATAGAGGAGTTAGATGGGGAAGAAGGGCTGGTAGTTCTGGTAACCTACTTTCATCAAGAATGGGTTTAAGAGAGAACAATACATATATATTTAGAAGTGTATAAAAGTTTTTTAAATTCAGAAGAAATAAAACGGTAAGGGCACTGGGAGTGGGGAAGAGGACAAGGGAGGGATTTTTAGAGGAGAGGTAGAGGGAATAGGCAAAAGGGGGGTTTAGAAGGATGTTTAGATTTACGGGAATGGGAGGATAGGGGAGGAATTCTTGGAGGGGGGTAGGCAAGAAATAGGAGAACAAGGTAGTGGGTAAAAGTAAAGTAGAAGAGGTAGGAGGGATAGGAAACAAGAAATATACACAAATATGAAAAACAAAGATCAGGAGTAGAATATGTTTGGGAATGTATATGTCTCTCTATGTGTGTATATATATGCATATGTGTATATATCTATAGAGAAACATTTCTAAACCTTATTGTAGCCTTCTGAGTGGGGTGGGGGGAGGGAAAAAAAGGACAAAGTAAAAAAAATGCACAGCAGAGAATGAAAGAACTCACAGGAAAGCAAAGAAAACATGGACAATTTTCAACACAACATGTATTATTTATCATACAGGCTTTCTTGAAATAAAAATTGATTGTTAACGTGATTTGATTCATCTCATGTTCTGCTGTGCACGACATGCTTTTTTTCTTTTTAACTGGGTATTTAAGTTCTGATATTTAAGTTTATGATACGTTTTTGGTTCTTTTTTCTGTTTTCTATTTGTGTTTTGGCATTTAAGTCTAAAATAAAATTAAAAAGTACTTAAAAGGACTGCTGTAATCTTGGTCACTTTTCCCATCCTCATTCCTTTGGGAAATGATTTTTTAAAAAGTGACTGCTGAGTGCCTTAAAAATTCTGCCCTTGAGAATTCCTCAAACTCACTTCATATTTATTAGTTATACCTAAGAGAAGAGGGTAAATGGAACCTACAAGTAACAGCTAAGTTTCAGATGTTTAGGCAATATTTATTTGCCAAGAGTGAGTACTGTGTTGCACAATGTAGAAAATAGTTTGCAAGGAACGGTACTTAACTAAGCAGATTTAGAAATCTGATAAACTACCTGTACTGTTGATGCAGTATTTCAGTAGGTTCCGCCTGGTTTTGAATTCCTGTATGAAAAACAGCACTAGCACGCTGTAGATCTCCTTGGACTTCAAGGTGCTGAGCCCAAGCTAAATACAGAGCAGATGACCTGATACCAATCCCTTGGCTGTGTATATATTCATAAAATTGATGAGGTTCACTGTTAAATTCAGCCTAGTTTAGAAAGCAAAAGAAAACAACATGTTCAGAAGTTTCATCACAACACAGGAATTGCTATGCCAGGTTAAACCCAGGGCTCTATTTTGCCGGATATTGTTGCCAGAGACCCTAAGTATTATGCTATAGAAGGGCTTAGTTGACCTCTAATGTCAACCTTTGAAGTTAAATATACCCCAAGTTTCCTTAGCTGGCACTTCTGGTCCTAAGATGAGTCCCACAAGTTTATTTCCTGTTGTGTGAAATAGTACTTTAATTTGTCCTAAAACTTCCTGTCAAATTTCAAAAGTTTCTTGCCTAGTCCCAGAATCCTGGGATTTGCTAAACAAGGGTATTCACTGTTAGTACATTATTAATGCATTTATTATTTCATTCATATGCATTTCAAAACATCACAAAATTCTAATCATGTCTCTGATTAGCCTTTGCCATTCCAAAACCAAGAGTTCAAATTGTTTCACTTTGATTTCTTAGACAGGGCCTGATATACCACTTCCCTTATTCCACAACCAAAAACCCCACTAAGACCTCTGCTCATCTTCTTCCCAGGGTCTTGGGTATTGAATATTCTGACCTAAACCATTTATAGAGATTTTGGTCTTATCTCACCTTCTAATCCACTCCATATCTTTTGTAAGTTAGTCATAGATTTTTTTAACTGATTCTGATATTCTAAATGAAATCTATATTCCAACACCTTCTCCCCACCAACAGCGCAGTTTCTTTTCCCACCCAACTTCTCATCGCTCCTACAAGTCTTCCTTTGATTTAATGAGTTTTATTCAGTAATGATAATATTCTCTATTGCTATGCACAATTAAGAGAAAAAGATTGGAGACTAAGATAAAAAGTCTTCTTATTAAAACAAACAACTTTAGAATTTTAGGCATTATGATTGACATACTTGTTTCAATAACACTCTAAAAACATACTCACAAATTTTATACAGCAATTAATGAACCTTGGATCACTGTGGTACCTCTTCTTATCCAAAAATGTCTTGACTAACCGTTCTAACAGTGTTGACAAAAAATCTGCATTTTGAGCAAAATTCTCTTCTGCCCACTGTACATATCTGAAACAAGAGTATTTGAAAAAGTGTTTAAGGTTGATGTTTGTTTCTTTTTAAAAGGTAAAGGTAAACTGAATACTAACCTTTCCCACAGATCAAGTGGATCATCTCCCCTGTAGCTTTGTACATGGGCTTCAAACATTCTAAAAAAAAAAAAAATAGGAAAAATGATGAAAAAGTATTACTGTGGGCTAATGAAAGCAAAAAAGTGTGTCCTGATTTTGTGTGGTATTTATTACTTACATACCTTAAAATGCAAGTTTAAAAAGCAGGACAAAATACAATTTAAAATGTTTAAAGACAGTATTCAATGAGAAAGTATTGATTTGAAATTAAAAATTTAATATTAAGTCTGATAATCTGTGTCTTAATTCAAGTTTGTACTCTAGGAAGAAACCAAAATGATGCCTTTTTCTGCTTTTGTCCACACCCCATCCCCACCTCCACCCATGAACTAATATCCTAGTTATTTTTCTTTTGATATGGAAGTTTATATATAATCAGCAACTTCTATGGAAAAGCTTCTTAAAATTATTGCATTCCAAGGTGGAGTATGAGATATTATACAAAGGGAGAGTCTAAAGTACTATGAGAAATGTAAGAAGGAAAACTACTTTCAAAAGAGGAAAGGGATGAGAGTTAAAAGTAGAAAACATTTCATGGAGGAATTGATACCAGACCCTTTAAGAGAATTCCATAAGTGAAAGGGAAAAGAACCTATTCCAAGCATGTGGGAAAAGGATGAATAATAAAGATATAAAAACTAAGGCAATATGAGAAAAAGGTGTAGTTGTGTTTGGATCAAACAGACCATAAGGAAATAGTGTGAGAAAGATGCAAAGGGACGCTGGAGTCAAATTATATAGGTCCCTGAATGTCAACATAAAGTATTCCCCCTTCCTGTATGGAGTATCATTGAAACTTGGAAGTGAATCACAGGGCCTAAAGAGTTGAAATGAATCTCAAGAGGCCATGGTGTCCAACCTGTGATGGCACAAGAGAAGAAAGTGTTGTTGGTGACCTTGCATAGCCCTCCCTCACTCAAACCAAAGTCAACTGCAAGTCAAATCATCATCTTGATGCCATGGTCCTCTTCAAGAACGAAGGACAAACACAATCTGTGAGTGAGTAGCAGCTCCTCTCCTGTCCTCTCCTCTCCTGTTTTCTGGTGTTCTACCCAGGGGAAAGGACGCTCCATGGCCAAAAACTGCCTTTTTTCCTTTGGGTTTACTGGCTACATTTCTGGCTCAAAGATCAAGCCTTAAATCTAATTCACTCTGGAGCTCATAGATTGGACAAGTCCCCACCCACCTAGCCAGAGTGAATATAATTACTAAATAGTAATTGTGTCTCTTTTACCCAGGAACTCGGAAGGAAAGTCTTCCCCTCCCAGTTCGATCTTTTTTTTATTAAAGGGGCCATCCCTTGAGTAACTTCTTAAAGAAGCCTATTCATTGAATTGGTGTATCTCACTCAAAGTGAGAATATGATAAGACCTTAGCCTGAAAAGGCCAGGGTCTCCCATTGCATGCTGGGTCACCTCCAGTCATCCTGATGAATATCAGGCCACTGGACCCAGATGGCTCAGGAGAAGAAAGTGAGGTTGGTGACCTTGCACAGCCCTCCCTCACTCAAATCAAAGTCAACTGCAAGTCATGTCATCATCTTGATGTTCTTTGACAACGAAGGACAAACACAACAACAACCTGTCCAACCTGTAACTAAACAACAATCCCTACACCATGTCATGGCTAATAAATAGTTTTGCTTGGAGATCTCCAGTGAGGGAAATGTCACTGCTTCATGAAGCAGCCCACTTAATTTCTAAATAGTTCTGCTAGCAAGTTTTTTCTCATATTGGGCTAAAATTTGTTTCTTTGTAACTTCCACTTGCTCCTAGTCTATAAAGCAGTCCAAGTATAATCTTTCTTCCATGTGATAGCCTTTCAAATTCTTGAAGACAGTTATGTTCCCTTTAAGTCTTCTGTTTTCAGGCTACACCCTCAGTTTCTTTAACAGATCCTCCTTATGACAAGATCTCCAAGCAACACTTTCCAATTTTTTTTTATCAATGTCATATTTTTTTTTTATCAATGTCATTTCTAAAATGGCCTGCCCAGAATGAAAAATAATATTCCAGATATAATCTGACAATGACAAAGAACAGTGCTGTTATCACTTCCCTAATCCTGGACACAATAGTGTCCGTACGGTGCAAAATCCTTTGTATGTAGGTATTGCATTTGGTCCTCCCCACAAACCTAGGGGATTGGGGTTAATCTGGTCCCTAAGGGTGTGGCCCAGGGTTACCTATCTAGTAAGAGACAGCACCCTTAGGTTTTCCTGACTCCAAGTCCAGTGACTAGCCAGTGAAAGCCAGCTTCTTCTGTAGCTCAAAAGGGCCTTGGATTTTCTTGGCTGCCATGTAACACTGCTGACTCATAATGAAGCCCCCAAGTTTTTTCAAATTTATTGCTATTTTAGCCAACCTGGAAATATATCTTTTTGAACTAAAACTCACTCCCTATTCTCCTACATTTCATCTACATTACATAGCCAAACCATTTATTCAATATTCCTTAAATATACTCTCCTTTTATTTTTTGTGGTAGCAAGGTCCTAGAAACAGAATGGAGTTCCCTGCTTGGTAAGGCCTGAAAAATTGTGTATGTGGATGTAATGGAAAATTATTGTGTAGTAAGGGATAATAAACAATAGGAATCTGATAAATGACAGTCATAATAATAGCTAGTATTTATGTAGCTCATTCTTTAAATCTATGATCTCATATGATCCTCACAACCATGGGATGTAGGTGCTAGTCATTACCCTCATTTTACAGATGAGGAAACCGAGGCAGAGAGATTAATGACCTGCCCAGGATCACTTGGCACACTATGTGAGATGGCTCTGGAAAAGTGAGGCTGGTGGCCTTGCATAGCCCTCCCTCACTCAAAACAAAGTCAAGTGCAAGTCATGTCATAATTTCTTTAATGGCATGGTCTTCTTCAGCAATGAAGGATGAACACAAGTCAGGCCCACTATATAGTAACCACCTAGTTGTCTCTAATTAATATATTAGTAAGGTAAACATGGGAAAACTAGTATAAATTGAGGCAGAATAAGAAGAACAATATATATGATTACGATAATGTAAATAAAAAATACTAACAGGAGCAAGAACATGGAATAATTAATATAATTAGTCTTGGGCCTAGAGAACAGATTAATGACCAACTATTCTCCCCAGAGAGGTAGGGATCTATGTAGGCTGAACAATCTTATCACTGTACTGAGTGGTTTTACTTGACTGTTTACACAGGATAGTTCATAAAGTAGGGGGCATGAGAAAGAGAGGAGGGCAAAAGATGGCCTTTAGATTGGAAAATTACTCATGTTAAAAACAAAAGGAATCAACAAAACTACTTTTAATGACCTGGTAGCTTCCTTCCCTTGGGAACATACTACCCTAATTATCTCTTGTCTAAATCTTCAAATGTGAGAGTCCAGAATTCTACAGTGCTTTCACAAAACCAATCCAGATATCCCCTCCTACCTAATGCAACTACTCTAAATCTTTAATCTTATGGCAACCTATTTGATTCTATAGTTATTTGTATTCACAACAATTTATAAAAATAGAACAGACATCTCAGTAGAGCTGGACCTAGAATCTAGCCAAGCTAGAGTACTCCCAGCATCCCTTGCACTCCCATTTTCACCATTAGAATACCAATTCCATAAGGTTAGGGCCTATGCCTTCCTCATCTCTGTATTCCTTCTACAATATCTTCTACAAAGAAGGCACTCAATAAACGTTTCTTTAATTTTAGAGCTAGAAAGAATCTTGATGATGATCTAATCCCTACACTCCATTCCCATCCCTCCTTTTTTAAAGACATCTCAATTACTACAAATTGTTCCTTTTATTATCTCCACTTTCTTCAATCTCTCCCCTTCTACTGACCACTTCTTTACTCTCTACAAATATGCCCATGTCTCCCCCATCCTTAAACTTTTACTTGCTTTGTTCATCCCTACAACCTGTCCTATCACATCTGTCTTCCCTTTTGTGTCTGAATTCCTCAGCAGGTCAATTACAGTGATTCCACTGCCTTTTCTCTCACTCTCTTCTTAAACTTGTCACTTCATCATTTAACTGAAGCTTCCTTTTCCAAAATTACCAATCTCTCATCCTTCCCTAATCCTTATCCTTCTTGACTTTTCTTCAACTTTGGACCCTCACGTCCTTGATACTGTCTTCCTACTATGTTTTCATGAAACCGCTCTCTCCTGGTTTTCCTCCAGCCTGTCTGACTGCTCATTCTTAGTCTCCTTTGTGGGATCTGAAGATGTCATGCTCTCTGCTAACTGTGGTTAACCCTTAAAGCTCTGTCTTGGACCCTTTTCTATTCTCCCACTATACCATTTTACTTGGTGATTTAACAGCTTTCATGGATTCAATTATCATCTCGATGCAGATCATTTTCAGATCTAATTATACAGTCCTAACCTCTAGCTAGGTGGCCCACTGGATAGTGCCCCTGACCTGGAGTCAGGAAAACCTAAGTTCAAATACCACCTGCAACATTTACTAGCTGTGTGACCCCTGGGTAAGTCCCTTAACCTGTTTGCCTCAGTTTCTTCATCTGTTAAATGAGCTAAAGAATGGCAAACCATTCCAGTATCTTTCATAAGAAACCCCTAAATGGGGTCACAGAGTTGGACATGACTAAAAAACAATAAACCTCTCTTGACCTCCAGTTCCACAATTCCAACTGCTTATTGGATATCTCTGACTGGATGTCCCAGAAGACATCTTAAATCCAATGTGTTCAAAACTGAACTCCATCCCCCCCATCTCCCCACATCATTCTACCCTCCTAACTTTGCTATTACTGTAGAGAGGTCTACTAGGTTCTCAGTCACCAGGCTCCCAATTGAAGCGTCATCCTTGACTGCCCACCTCCACATGCCATCAGTTTCCAAGTTCTATTGATTCTACCTTCACAACGTCTCTTATATGTTCTCTTCCCTACTGTGTCACTGCCACCACCCTGGCACAGGCTTTCCTCATCCCCTCACACTTGAACTATGGCAATAGCCTACTATTTGGTCTTCCTACCACAACTTTCTCCACACTGCAGCCCATCCTCCAATCAACTTCAAATAGATCATCCTAAAGCCTAGGTCTGACTATATCTCCCCTCTAGTCATTCAACTCCATTGGCTCTTTATTGCTTCCAGCATCAAATATAAGATCTTATTTGGCTTTTAAAATTCTTCATGACTTGGCTCCTTTCTCCTTTTCTTGGTTTTTAAAACCTTAATTCCCCTCAATATACCCTACAAACCCTGTTGTTCCTTAAGATGCTCCATCCACCTCTGGACTCCAGGCATTTTCACCAGCTTTCCCCTATGCCTGGAATTCTCCTCTTCCAGAATCTCCATCTCCTGGCTTCCCTGACTTCCTTAAAGTTCCAGGCTAAATTCTTTTTTCTGCAAGAAGCCTTTTACAACCCTTCTTAACTTTAGTTCTTTTCCTCTGAAATTACCCCTAATTTTATATATCTATATATTTATCTGTCTATACACAGACACATAAATATCACTAAAGAAAATGTTAGCTCTGCACCGTTTCATACTCATCTTGCAAGGGTTCTCCAAATCCATCTTTTTTGTCATTTCTTAAAGTGCATTAACATGCCATTAATTCTTATACCTTCTCTCCTGATATGACTACTACTCTGGTACAGACCTCATCACCTCATGCCTAGACTTCTGCAGGGCACTGCTGGTTGGTCTTCTCTCCCTACTCCAGTCTGTCCCCCACTCTGCCATCAAAGTGATCTTCCTTTTAAATCACAGGGCTGGCCGTGCCTACCCCTTCTCAATAAACTCCAGCGGCTCCTTATTACCTTCAAGATCAAATAGAAAACCTTCTGTTTGGTGTCCAGAATCCTTCATAATTGGTTCTAGGCCCTTTCCAGGCTACTTACACCTGACCCTCCCCCCCCAGCACCCCGAGATCCAGTGACACCCACCTCCTGGCTAATCTACTCCCGGCACACTCCTCCTTGGGGCTCCGGGCACTACCACCGGCTGTCTCATCTCGGGCTCCTGGCTTCTCCAGCTTCCTTCAAATCCCAACTAAAATGTCCCTTTTTGCCGGCAGCCTTTCCCAGCGCCCCTTGGCTCCGGAGCCTTCCCTTGGCTGATTACTTCCCAGGCACGTCGTTAGGCCCTAGTCGTGTCCCCCGGTAGCTCTCCGAGCTCCGGGAGGGCAGACCGCCGTCCCCCGCTTCGCCCAGCACCCAGCCCCGTAGTAGGTGCGCAGTAAATACGGACTGCCGGACAGACTGCCGCGTCCATGCCTTCAGACACCACGGTCTCTACTGCGCGCAACGCCCGGGGTCCGGAGCTGGGGGAGATGCCTGGCCCTGCCCGCAGCTTTCCCACCAAACAGCTGATGCTAATCGCCACTCTTCCCCCCGCCATTTTAAGGACAACTGGGTTCGAATCCAGATCCCGTCACTTGTTCCCTGTGCGACCCTGGAAGAGCCGCTTCACCGCCTGGGCCTCGGTCTTCTCGTCGGTAAAACGGGGGCTTCCAGCTCCCAATCACAGGAACGAAACCCACCCGTTCTCGCCTCGTTCGACATAGTATCCCCACCCCCACCCCACCCCTGCCTCCAATGAGGGACTCACAGCAAAGCACGTTTCGGGTCGTCCATGGCCTCCCGACACGAACATACACACATACACACGCAGATCAGAGAGCCGCCACCATCTGCCGGATTCAAATCTCCCGCGCAGGCGCAGTCCGAACACCGAGCGTTCGCGAAGCGACGCGGTCATTGGCTCCTCGCTGAAAGCACCTGGCCAATCAGGAGCGCAGTTGCTGGGAGGAGCTTCTTCCTGAGCCTTGGCCGGTCCCGCCCATTGGGCTCGTGCTGGTGCGCCTGCGTCCAACACCCTTAACGCGCTTCGCGTTTGAGGCTAGTTGGGAGCTTAAGCGCTCCTCCCCTGTCAGGTTTGGGGCTTTAGGGGGTCGCAGGTTTAGAGCTGAAAAGGTACTTCGGGGGCCATCTTGTCCCACTCCCTGATTTTACAGAGGAGAGGACTGAAGCCTAGAGCGCTGAAGGGCTTTTTCAAGGCCTCGGCAGATCCCTCCGATGGGGTTCCAGAGCCTTGGCCCAGCCCTAGTTCACCCTTGCCGGACGGTGGGGGTGGCAGTGGGAGGCAGCGGCTGTGCGGCAGAGCCCCCTCATTTTACACCGGAGGAAGCCGAAGCCAAGAGAGGGGAAGTGACTTATCCAGGGGCTCTGGGGCGATCCAGAGTGAAGGGAGGCGGGGAGGGGAGAGGGCAGGAGAAAGGCTGGACAGCGACCTTGACCCGTGGAAGTGCCCACGAGAAAAGAGGGCCGCCCCGGCCTTGGTTTGGTGGCTTGGCGCCAGAAAGAGGTGTGGTAGAAAATGATCTTCGAGGTGGCCATCAGAGGCTTTAGAGCTTGGAAGGTGATTCAGAAATCTCGTCCACCCAAGGCTTGCCAGGGAATGAGTGTGAATATCTGGGACCGGGAAGAACAAAGAACCGTGTAGTCTCTTCCTAAATTCATGCATTAAAATAGATAAACTCGAGGTATGTACTGATGAGTGGGACATAGAATTATTATGGAAGAGCTTTGGAGATGAGGCAACTGACAGAAAGATGGAGTGAAGAAAGATCCTGTGGAGGTACCAGAAAAGGTTAAACATCAGAACCTACTAGATCAGCTGCTTAATATTTATTTATATTTATCACTGTTTGCTTCCAGCTGACTGTGTTGGCTTTTGACCTGTTTCAGCTCCATATGCTGAACTAGATTTAGGTTTTGAGTCCTGAAAGTCCGGATCAGTGCTGTAGTATGGATTGCTAAAAAAATATCATCTAGTATGTAGCTTGTTTATATATTTGCCTGCTTGTTGACTCCACCGTCATATTGTGATTTGCTTGAAGACAGATTACATTTTACCCCAGGATTTAGCACATTACCTGACATACAGTAGGCACTTAATAAATGCTTAAATGACTGACTGTTGACTGGACTGCTGCCACCTGTACTCACTGTATGTTTCAACTACTGCTTCAGAGATGTACCCTTACTACATCAGTAAAGCCATAACTTGCTGACCTGCTTGGATTCTGAGTTGTTTCTTTGCTCCAGATCTGATTCTTGTCACATCTGTTTGTTAGCTGAAACACTGACTTACTATTTCTTCCTTCTGAGAGGAAAAGTTTTACAACAGCAGATGAGTTGTTTAGATTGACAAATGTCAGCCTAGAGAAGACAGGTTTCTCTTTGCTGCCTGAAATGAACTTCAAGAACTGGAGAGAAGGTGGTACTCAGGGATACCGTCCTCTTCTGTTGTCCACAGTTACTGCTTTGTCCTCATGATTCTTAGTAACGCAGTCAGTTGATTAAAGGCATTCTATAATAGATGACAATACTTTGTCAAAATTGATCACATAATCAAAATTCTACTTAATGATCAAGAAAAATTTTTTTAAAAAATTCTCTGCATTAACTTGAATGCATGCCTTGTATATAAATTTTACCCAGATTGCAGAGGAGAGGCTAGGCAAATCTGCTTCAATGGTAGGGCTATATAATTTGACATTTCTTTTTTGTGTTCATCTTCCGTTTTCGAAGAAGACCATGACATCAGGGAAATGATGATATGACTTGCATTGGACTTTGTTTTGAGTGAGGGAGATCTGTGCAAGGTCAGCAGCCTCACTTTCTCCCGAGCCATGTGGATCCAGTGAAGGATGACTGGAGATGGGCCAGGATGCAGTGGGGGATCCTGGCCCTTTTAGGCTAAGGCCTTTTGAGGTGTTCAGAGTGAGGTAATACCCATTCAGTTAATAGGCCCCTTTAAGAAGTAGTCAAGGGATGGCCTGTTTAATTAGAAGAAGAAAAACATCAAGGTGGGAGGGCAAGACCCTCAGGGTTACTGTTTCAAAGGAAACAGTTAGTATTGACATTGACTGTAAGCCAGCAGGGTCCAAAAAACAACCATTAAGTGGAGCTTGGACAGGGACCTATTGTGGTCCAATCTACGGGCTTCAGAGTAAACTGGGTTTAAGGGAGAGGGAGAAAGAGAGAGAAGAAAAGAAAGGGAAAGAAGGAAGGAGTAAAGGAAGAAAGGGAAAGAGAGAGAAAGGGAGAAAGAGAACGAAAGAATGAGAGAAAGAAAGAAAGAAAAAGAAAGAAAGAAAGAAATCTAGTCGGTAAACCAGGCAGCTTCTGGCTACCAAACTTTACCTTCCTTTGGAGAGAAGGAGCTGAGTTACCTAGCTAACTGGGTCCCCATTCAGGCATCTACGGCTACTCACTGGTTGTGTTTGTCCTTCGTTTTCGAAGAGGTCCATGACATTTACTATTTTGAAGAGGAAGTGACATATTTACTATTATTGCTTATATTGAGTTTAATGTGTACTAAAACCTAGATCTTTTTCAGAAAAACTATTATGTAGCAATACCTTACCCTCTTTTATGTGTCTTTACTTTTATCCTAACTCAAGTTCATCTTCTTAGATCCAGCCCCAAATTGTAACTTATCAAGACTGTTTGAATCTTGACTTTTATCCATAAGAAAGCATTAGACACTTTACCAAAAACTTTCTAAAAATATATAAAAATTTTATTTACAGAATTCTTCTAATCTTCTAATCAAATAATCCTATTTTAAAAAAAGAAATAAGACAGTCTGCCATACTGGCTCCTTGTGATTGTTGGTTCTTTTTCTATATATCCCTAATCATCCCTTTAAATAATGTTCCATAATTTTGCCAGAAATTACAGGAAAGCTTACAATTTGTAGGCTTCATTTTCTTCTTTTTCTGAAAATTGAGCATTTGCTCTTTTCCAGTCCTGTAGTACCACTCATGTTCTCAATGATCCTTCTTTTTAAAAATTAAATTTATTGACATCTTTTGTTTTTGCAGTGGTCATTCCTGGATTTTCCCCACAATCTTTCAGAAATCACTGATAGTAAATTAAAAATCACTTCTTTCATAATTTTAGCATTAGTTCATCTATACTTGGTAACCTGAATTCATTAAGGACCACTACATGTGCTCTTATTCATTATCTTGGGTATCAATTCCTTTTTAGCCTTTTTGTTCTGCCCTTTCTGATCCAAAGATTATTTTCTTAGGCAAAGAAAATAGAAGCTTAATGATAATTGTGCATTTCTACTTTTTCGATGTTGTCAGTTATCGTTGTCTCACACACCCTGAGCAACAGTTTTGTCCTTCTCCAGTCTTTTTCCTCAGATAGTTTAAAACTCGCTTTTTGTTGACCTTTACTTTCCTTCCAACTTCAGCACATTCTGAGCTTTAGCCTTCTTGACACTAATCTTAAAGGACAATGCCATATTTTTATATCCATCTTCTATTCCCTATCCTTGTTTTCATTTTTTGTCAATATCTTTTTTAAAAAAACCCTAAGTTGGTGAATTTTCTATGCATCCTTATAGATCTTCTTAAACAATCTTCTTCCCTCATTGAAATTATTTATCTTTATGTCTTCAGAGTTTCATTTGTGAGGCATTTTGTATCCCTCTTGGGATGACTTCTGCAGAATTTTAAGTCATGGGATGCAACCCATCCTTGCTCCTTGTTCTTTGAAATCTGCTCTCCCAAAATCTAGGATACATGTCAGATTATACTCAGCTTTCCTCACCCTTTGTCACAAATTCTGAGATGGAGTGGTGACTTCTCTGCAAAGTCCCTATCATTTTTACTCTAGAAAAATGGCTGTTCCTCCTTGTTGGTGAGAATCAGATGCAGACTAGAATTTCTTCTTGCTTTTCTGTCCACTTTTGGAAAGGGTAAATTACCAGTAAGACAAATCAACAGTTTCTCTGCTCTTGGCTAAGAAAGTGCCCTAGCAGGTGTCCAGATCATCTAAGTCTCCATCACTGCTTTCTTGCCCATCAGGCTGGCTTGGCTGTCTCTGAACTCATCTGGTTCTAGTCAGGCAGTTTGTAGTATATTACGTATATTATGATGATAGCATCACTTCAGTTATTGTCAACATCACTTCAGTTATTGTCTGTGTCAATCTTCTCTACTATGTTCTCTACTATACTTTCCCCTCTTTGGTTCCTCCATGTTCTATATTTCCTCTGTTGAATATATTAATGTACAGTTTTACTTTGTCCGCACCTTTTTTACCAATCCTATTCCTTTTGAAAAAGGCAGAGCCATATTTCAGTCAGCTAGTATTCATTAAGTGCTTACTATGTTTCAGGCACTGTACTGAGTGCTTATTTCAGTCATAAGGTTCAACCTAATAAATCTTAATGATAACCATGGGTTCAAATTTGTTTCCTTGTGTTAGGATATCTGCTTCATCTTGCTTGTTACCCATACTTTGTATATAGACATCTAAGGTCATAGGTTTTATTTCTGGCTCCTTTCTTGGACTTTATTTCCTGAGAACTTCTGGGTGTGTCAATGCTTTCTTCCTAGGTTATGATAGCTACCATGGGTGGTATTTAGCTTGATGGATCTCTGCTTTTTTAAAAGAGCTGTGGGTCATCCGTATAGGCTTCCTTCCCAAAATCCCGAGTAAAGATTCAGGTAAGCTTTTTGAAGCTTGCCAAAACATACTGTTGATGCTCCAGGTTTCTGGAAACCTTTTCCCCTTGAACATTAAACTTGAAATTATTCTGGTTACATGAGGGGCCAAACTTTGCTCAGCTTTGCCACAAGAAAAAGTTTTGTTCTAAATACCTGGAAGCCGCTGCATGAATAGTGGTCAGAGAGTTAAAATTTCTAGATAACTGAGGAGCCACCATTCCTCAGGCTTGTCATCAGAATGTCTTTTAATATTCTAGATCCCCCGGTAGTTTTCCCTTGAAGATTTACCATGTAATTTTCACTTTGCTCCTGGTGATATGTTTCTGTCATTCTCCCACTTATCACTCTAGAGCTTTCTTTGAGAACTATCTAGGAAACCTATACTTCTCTCAGGAAAAAAAATGCATCTATATATATTACTCCCTCTCTGTAATGAGTTTTCTGAATGCAAATGTTTGAACAAATTGATTCTAAATGTTTATCTCTACCTTATTATTTCTCTAGCACAGTAGCTAGACTGTAGCAGTCCTTGCTTTGCTCTGGATTCATTGCTCTGGGGCTTTCTGACTTCTTATTAGGGGAAATAGGCCTTTCAGTCCTCACATTCATTGGCTCTTCATCCCGACCCTCACATTTGGGGAAACTTGCTAATTATGGAAATGCTTAGGGACTCACTCTTCTCTCTGGTGCTTGGGTACTATGGGAAGGGAGAATGCTTCCAGTAGCCTTTTGAGGTGTCCCAAGACTCTCTGAAAAGTTAAAATGACCTGAGAATGAGATGACCATCCCGGAGAAGTTGTGCTCCCAACTTATGGCTGGGATATCTGTACAGACTCTGAAACTGGAAGCTAGCCATACCACTTGATTAAAATACTAACTGAGCATGTCCTAGGCAGAATGCCACATGGTACTATATTTCTGTAACCCTTGTCCCTGTCCCAAAGTTCATTGGGAGAGGACTCTCTCCTTATTGGTGGAGACGAAGGAGATGAAGGTGTGAGAGGCAGAGTGGAGTTGGCAAGAGAAAGAGAACTTCAGTTCTCAGATGATCTCCTTAGAGCTTGAAGTGAGTTTCCATCTTTAAGAAGGAAGATAGAAAAGGTCAAGGCCACTTCAGGCTGCTTAAGGAAGAAGCTCCAGGAAGATATGAGAGGAGTGGGCAGTCTCCATCATGTCCACATTCTCAGATTGTCACTAGAAACTTTGAGGAGTTTCTCTTTGGGTGAGATCCAAGGTCCTTGAGTTGAGTTTTCTTGCTTTCAATGGGTGAGCCCCTTCACTCAGTATTATCTGGTATTTATTCTGCTATGTATACCTTCTCTGGTTTCTGCTTTGCTTTGCTTTTGCTCATTTCAATGTATAATCTTTGTAATATATTGTTGTAGTCTCCTAGCTAGTATTTTATAGGATTTTTGCATTTATACTAATGAAATTGGTCTACAATCCCCTTTTCTCTATTTTTGCTCTTCCTGGTTTAGGTATCAGTACCATAAAAGAAGCTTGGTAGGATTCCTTCTTTGCCTATTATTCTAATAATTTATTTAGTATTGGAGTTAATTGAAATTTAAATGTTTGGTAGAATTCACTTGTAAATCCATCTGGTCCTGATGTTTTGCCCTGCTTTGGAAGCTTATTTGTGACCTATTCAACTTATTTTTCTAAAATGTTTTTTTTAGATGTTTTATTTCCTCTTCTGTATTTTTGTAAATGTTCTTCCATTTCACTTAAATTGCTAAATTTATTGACATATAATTGGGTAAAATATCTCCTTTTTAGCTCATTGTGTTTCAGATGAGCTTGTTTGAATATACTTTTAAGCCCAATAAATTTTAAGCCATTCAGTAAAATGCCCAGCCCTTAAAAGTCACAATTTTTCTTCTTCCTAGTTACATTTTGGAATTTTTCTGCTCCCTCAAATATTATTAATCTAGGGGCTGTGGTTGGGTTCATCTAATTTCTGATTGCTTTGTCATTTTGGGTGGAGAAAGGGAACCCCAAGCTCTTTTTAAAATGTAATTTAATTTTATTGGTTTTTGTAGAGGTAACTAGCTTATCCTAGCTTAGCTTCACCCCACTTTTATTCAGTTGGTGCAGTGAGGTGGTATATATGCTACTGAAGGTATGATTTGTTATATGTTGATACATAAAACAGTCATTGGTACTGTTTTCATGATTTGAATTCAGATCCTTTGCTGCATGATTGTACTTTTTAAGCCCAGCTTATTAATCCAGCAGACCACTATTGATGTAGTATTGTACATTTATTCATTGCATTAATATTTGTATATTAGTATGAGCACATATGGATGAGTCTCTAGAAAATATGAGAGCTATGATACTTGAGGGATACCGTTTAGCTTCTGAAATTGAAAAGGATAAAAGACTTCTAATGTCAATGACAGACTAGACCTTAAGAATAAGAACATTTTAAGGATATCGGGCAGAAAAGTAAAAGGACTGGAAGAGTATACAATTAAAGCCACTGATGTTAAGGCAGGTGAGATAACTCAGAAAGGTTTCCTAATCCTCCCTGAGAATTTTGACCATGGAGATGTACTGAAGAATTAATAGTAGGAAGTTATTCCTGGCAACTTCAGGCATGTCCATCCTCTGCTCAAGTAGGTGCCCTTATAATCAAAGGTTGCCCTCCTAACAGAGAGACTGAATGTTACAGTTAAAACCCAAACTCCATTCCATTTATGACTAGGACCATGACCCATGTGGTGTGTGATTATCATAGGCCCAAACTTGACATTTTCTCTGGACGTGAACTATCCCCAAGGAGAAAAATTATGGGAAACTTGGGTTGGACAAGCTTAGGACACTGGAAGACCCTTGACATGGACAAAGTGATGAGACTGCCAGCCTGAAAAAGATTGCTGCAAAGGCAGTAGAGACCCTTTTAGAAGAAAGGCTGAATTTTACCTGGCGAAAGAGCCAGGAGTATATATAGTATATACTCCTATACTGTTTGCCCTGTATACTGCACAGCACAAAGGTAGAAAGCCTATTGAGTTCCTCCTCCAAGGTGTAGCAATGTGGAGCAAAAGGAGAGGATCTCAAATGTGTAGAGAGGTCTCTATGTGGCAGACACCTTGTGTGGCTTGAAGGGAGGCAGAATAGACATCTCTAGCTTCTCTTCCACTTTGCCCTTCCCCAAGGGTGACTTTAATTCCTGCCAGGAGAGGAAACAGGAGTTTGGGGGCCAGAGGCCACTCTACTCAGAAAGAGGGGCTATACTGGGCTTGGAGTATATCCATCTGTTCCCTTAAATATTGTTCATCTAGGGGATGTTCATCTAGGATTCAAACTAACTTCTGATCACTTTGTCATTTTGGGGAAGAAGGGAGACCCCAAGCTCTATATCCAAGGTTTGACCTCTTCCCTACCTAATACTAGTTCCACAGCAAACACAAATAGGAATTATCAAAGAAACTCATTTTTCCAAATCATAGCAAATCAGAAATCAGAGAAGGTACACAGAGGAGGACATATGCCAGTTAATACATTAACACAACAATAATACAATAACTCCACTGGGAGCAAGATAACTCATTTCAACCAAGGGAGGATCTTGGATCTCATCCAAAGAAAAACTCTCCAAAGTCTAATGAGCAATCTAGGAATATGGATATGATGGAGAATACCTGTTCCTCTCATGTCTTCCTGGAGTCTTTTCCTTCAGCAACCTGAAGTGGTCTTGGCCTCTTGCATCTTCTCTCTCAACTCAAAGATGGCAGAATTGGAGCGTCCCAACTGGCTGAGAACAGAATCTCTCTTTCTCTGTCTCTCTGTCTCTCTGTCTCTCTGTCTCTCTGTCTCTCTGTCTCTCTCTCTCTCTCTGTCTCTCTGTGCCTCTCTATCTCTCCGTCTTTCTCTGTCTCCCTGTCTCTGTCTCTCTGTCTCTGTCTCTGTCTCTCTGTCTTTCTCTCTCTCTCTCTCTGTCTCTGTCTCTAACTCCACCCTTTCCCTCACTTGAGGCAGGGCCTTCATCTTCACCAATAAGGAGAACATCCCATACCAATGGGCTTTGGGACAGAGGTTTTATTTATATTAACTGCAGCTCTTGACTTCTAAGTCATAGGGGAGTAGCATCCTACATCAATACTGTCTCTCCTATAGGCATTAAATCACCAATTACTTGAAATATTGAAGGATTATTATCTGCTATTCTTTTTGATGTAGCTATCATATAATGATGCTAATATGGGCTGACATCAAGCAAAATTAATATTACAGTTTGAAATGCCTGGGTTCTTGCTTAATTTTTACTTTTTTTAATAACTTGGTTCTATGTGAACTCTTCTCTCCCCTCTATCCCTCAATCTCTAGGGTTTGTATTTGTTCTTTCTTAACTCTGACTATACTCTCCGGCCTGTTCTCAAGATGTTAACTAGTTAGTTCTTGGTTGTTGCCTATGTACTCAGAACCCTTAAAATGGGTTTGTTGCTTAGAATGCCCATCCCACTATGCCTCAATTCCTTATTTGTAAAAACAGTAGGTACTGAGATTACACCTGTGATATAGGGAACTCCCAGGTGAGGAAATTCCTTCTACCAAGATAGTTTAGCACCATCTCTACAATTTAATGTCTTAGAGAATTACCTAGAGCATTGAAAAATTAAGTGATTTGCCGAGGGTCATACAGTCAAGATGTGTCAAAGGTGGCCCATGAATTCGGGTTGTCCTAATGCTAATACTGATTCTCTATCCACTACTCCATGGTGAAGGGTTGGACTAAATTTCTCATAAGGCCCAAAATCAAGAGCAACAAGTAGGAGGGAGCAAACGAGCAGGTTCATGAGGTCTGTTTGCAGGAATTTCATACAATAATAATAATTATAACTAGTTATTCATTAAGCATTTATTGAACAACTACTATGCACCAGGCTCTGTGCCACTGGGGTACCAAGAAGGGCAAGATCCAGTGTCTGCCCTTGAGGAGTGTGTAATAGCACACTTTCATAGCACTTTACAAATATAATTTGATACTCAGAATAAACCCTGGAAGAGGGGAGGCAAATGCTATTATTACCATGAGACCAGGGTTACGTGGTTAGTAAGTATCTGAGGCAAGATTGGAACTCAGAAAATTATAATTTGGGCCAAAGATTTCAGAATGTTGCACTCATTTTTTCTGTGGGCACATGCATCTTTTAATGCACAGTTGTGTGTAGCTGGCCCATCCCTCCATTTTTCTTTGTATATGTCTTATGTTGTGTTGCCTTTCTCATTGTATGGCTGGTCATTTTTAAGTAGTTGGGGATACCATCCCAGCTCTTAATCATGTTTATTCCCCTAGTTTGAAAGTATAGACAGTCTCCAACTTAGAAATACTCAGTTTAGAACAACTCACACATAGTAACATCCATTATAATATCATTCTACCTAAATACATCTAACTTCTCTACCTTTTTCCCTGTTGCTATAGTCCTCATTAAAATAGCTTTCAAAGTTGCCCATCTGCTGGGGTATGTGTGAATGATATGTTACTTTGTGAGTTTTGAAGGTCAATTATTCCTTTTGGGCAATGAGGAAAACTTGTATTATGTTTTATATTATTGTGACAGAGATCATATTACAGCACATTCCATGAAGCTTGCATGGGATATACCCTTTTGCTGGGTCCCAGACTTGAGCCCTTTGCTAAAGGACATGCACAACCAAGGGCTCCTGAAGATCCTATCATTCCCATTACCAGGGATTTGTGTTGGATATGATTAGTGACTGAACCAGGAAGAGCCATCCACTCAAAAAGCTTTAAAAGGAGAAACGGTTTTCCTTCTTTCAGTTTTCTTTCAAATGTCTGGCTTAGGACTCTCAATAGTTTTCTCTTGAACTTCCTAAAGGGGAATAGATTTCTTTCCCCTCCCTTTCCCCAGCAGTTGCTATGTGGCCTTATTTACATTGCAGTGAGTACATTGCTTGTCTAGGTGGAACTAGGATTGAATCTCAAATTCCAAGCTGCCTCTTCTGCTTTATGTTTCTTTTCCTGAGCACAGGTGACTAAATGGCAATCCTGAGATTGTTATTTTCAGTCTTGGCAGCTGCCTTGTGAGTGAGAAGCGGTCAGGAGATCCTGGGTGGCAAGAGGTGCTTCAGTAACCACCCCCTTCTCAGAGAAAAGGATGACCACTATCAAGAGGATGAGCCATGCCTGGCAGGACAGGACTAGGTCTTGAGTTGCTGCTTAAAGAGTGTAGGCAGGAGGAGAAGTGAAATCTCATCAGTACTTTTGCAAGTCTCCCTGGAGAACATTTTAGTACTGATGGCTTACTGTTCATGCTTTCAGTATTTGTCAGTGCATTGATATGAGTCCTTGGTATTTTAAGCATTTCCTATTTGGTGGAAGAAATTAAAGTGTCCTGATATCTACCACTTTGTACATCTAGTAATATTCTAGAAGATACCCTATAAGTTATTTTAGGGGAGACCCTGGACATGAGCCAAAACTAAGCTTTATTTTAAGGAAGTTTTCCTGGAATATTGAGGTGGCAGCATAATATGCCAGCAGTGCAAGAAAATCCTGAATTCCATTCTTTAAAGGATATTCTTCCCCAGGACTAAACCTAGTTCACTTGAGTTCAGAGCTGAGGTCATTTTGGGAGAAAAGGATTCCTTTTAGGTTGCAAAGAACACTATATTCCTATATTCCTCCCTTTAGATTGTTGGAGAAGAACAGAGGACTTTATTAGCTAATGTATGTGTAGGAATATGTGGGTGGCTTACCAAAAGCCTACCAAAAGTGAAGAAGCTTCTTGATTGACTATTTCATGAGACTTTTAAAAAAATTATCAATGGGGCCCAGGGCAGTTGAATGGTTGGGTGCCAATACTGGTACAGGATGCTCTGGAGAAAATTGTGGTTGTTTTAGTTTGGGGAGAAAATGGAGCTGAATGCTTATGAATTTCTCTGGGACCTAGAGGATTATGTGAGGCTAATGGAAAGGGTCTGAGTTCTTAGCTTGGTTTTCTGTTTAGACAAGGATAGGTTTAGTTAAGTGATGGAAGCAACTATTTTGGTCTGGACAGATGTCTTAGGCACTTTCATTATCTATAATCTTATCATAGTATTTCTGTAAATGAGAAGAGGTTTTGAAATTACAAAATGCCAAGTGTTAGAAACATGATGGGAAAGTGGGACATTATGTTTCTTCCTGGAAGGAAGGGGGAATAGCTTAGTATTGTTAGCTACTTTCTTGGTACAAAGGGACTGAGCAACCCCCAGGTACTAAATATAATATCTAGAAAGATCTGAAACTATACAGCATTTGAGTGAAGAAAATTCTCTGCAGAATCTGCAGGAGTTGGGGCAATCTTTGAAACAATGGATTTGGAGACTAGTAGAACAGAGTTCATTATGTTGTACATGAATACCTAAGATCTCTGGGGGCATTGACTACTGACTGATAAGCTATAGCCTATCGTGCTGCACAGTGCTATATTCTTCCTCTAGCAGGGGTATAGAATATTTCTTTGTAGAATTATACCTCCAATTTTGGCGCTATAGAACACTATTAAGGAGGTGAGGAGTAGTCTATAGTGAAGCAATTCTATATCTGTCAAAAATGTTGGCAAGAGCATGTGCACAGCCCATGAGAAAAAACTATGATGCCTTTGATATATAAGGGACAAGGTACCAGGCTCAGTGGACATGAGGCTATGGTCTTCTAATTAGAACAAATATAGATGAATTCACCTGGCTTCTTCATAGTAAAGGGGAGGCCTTGACTAAAAAGTTAGCAGGGCAGAGGGGAATGATTTATATTAAGGAAATTTTGTATTTGTATTAAGGTAGAGTTGAATCATCTGTGAATTAACAGTGGGGATACTTATACCCTGTAGTCAGTAACCTACAAGATACTTTCTTTTATGCCACTTATGTGTTTCCTCATCAAAAGTCCAAAAAAATGGCAGTAGCATGATGTAGTAGAGAAAGTACTGGTTTTGGAGTCAGAGGGTCCATGTTTCAATCCTTGTTCTGCTGCTTAATACCTGTGTCACCTTAGGTAACTAACTTAATCTCTCTGAGAGGTCTCAGATTTCTTATCTTCAAAATGAGGGGGTTAGATGACTACTAAGGTCCCTTTCAGCCCTAAACTGAGAATCCTATGAAATAGCTATTGAAGACAGACAGGAAGAGCAGTCTAGATGACAAAGCACTGGCAATTAGTTAATAAAGCTTTTTGACTTTGGAGGATTTGGACAATAGATATTCAGAAGATTGAGATTGTCAGGAGTGCAGTCATGAATTTTCTTAGATATCTTCTTTATAAGTGTGGGGTGCCTTGATTGTAAAAGGAGAGGCAAATTCAGCCAATGTTAAGGGTCCACACTGCACTCAGAACAAATTCATCTAAAATGAAGGAGTCTAAAGGACATAAGTCCTTTAGCTAGGTTAGTTTAGAAGAGAGGTCATTAAAACATTTGCAAGAGGTATAGGATATCTTGGTCTTGACAGAAATTTTTCAGAGTCTTGGTCATGTCAAAGTACAAGGTTTGTTTGTTTAATATTGGTAATAGGAAAAAAATAGAAAATAAAAATATCCAGGGAATCAAATTATCTCTCAGCATATGGATTGTCTTCAGACAGTTGGGGTGACTTAGGAAACCCAATATATCAATACAGACAACATTGGTACATGAAAGGCAGGGTCCTCCTATTGCTGTTTTTATAATTCTCACCCATCTTCTCTTAACTACCACTTGTCATACTCTTCAATCTATGAACAAGTCATACTTGGGGTTGGGAGGAATAATTGTGAGTGAGCCCTTAGAAGCAAAGGTTTGTCCTAGTTGCTATAGAGAAGTTAATGAAAAAAAAAAGAACTGTGTTTGTTGTTCTCTGAAGGTAATGTAAAGATGGACATATAAAATTAGATGTTAAATTATGCCAAGTCCTTATTGTTCAGTCATCTCAGTCATGTCCAACTCTTTGTGACCCCATTTGGGATTTTCTTGGCATGGATGTTGGCCTGGTTAGCCGTTTTCTTCTCCAGCTCATTTTATAGATGAAGAAACTAAGGCAAACAGGGTTAAGTGATTTGCCTAGGGTCACACTGCTAGTAAGTGTTTGAGACCAAATTTGAACTCAGGAAAATGAGTCTTCCTGACTCCAGGTCTGCCACTCTATCCATTGTGTCACCTAGCTGCCCATGACAATCCTACTCGGATTAAAAAGACATAATGAGAAAGGGCAAGACTCAATGATTTGTTTCTAGTTTGGGTAAAGTGGGAAAGGGAAGGATTGCAATCAGATGATTCTAACTGTGGCTTATTAGTATTGATTCAATTCATTTATTTTCCCACCTTTTTCCTTGTAAAGGGGTGAGTGTTGGAAAGGGAAGAAGAGAAATGTAAAAGGATATGATGAAGGGAAAATGAAATAATAATCACAGACAGGAAAGATTATTCTCATAAAATAGAGAAGGTTGTTAGAATGTATCAAAAGGCAAAATTCAATTATACTCTTTATACGAAACACACAAAAGTTTATTCTCATAAAATTGAGAAGGATGGTAGAATGTATAAAAAGGCAAAATCCAATTATACTCTTTATATGAAACACACAAGATATTAAGATTCATACAGTTAAGATAGCGGTTGGAAGAGCGTTTCCTTAGTTGAATCCGTAAAAGCAAAAGAAGCAGTCATGATCACAGACAAAACAAAAGTATAAATAGAATTGATCAGAAGAGATAAAGAGAGAAAATACATTATGCTTGAAGGCACCATAGGTAATAAAACAATCTCAGTTTTAAAAAATTTTTCCTTCAAATTTATTAATTTATTTGTTTTCAGTTTTCAGCATTCACTTCCGTAAGTTTTAAATTTTCTCCCCTTCATTTCCTCCCCCCATATGATGGCATGCAATCTTATATGGTCTGTACACATACATTCCTATTAAATATGTTTGCATACCAGTCATGTTACTTAGAATTATAGTGAATGGGAGAAACCATGAGAAAAAACAAAATACAATGAAACATAACAAAAAAGAAAATAGTCTGCTTTATTCTGTGTTCCTACTCCTTAGTTCTTTCTCTGGATGTGGATGGCATTTTGCATCATGAGTCCTTTGGAAATGTCTTAGTTCCTTGCATTGCTGAGAAGGGCTAATAACTCTATCAAAATCAGTCGTCACACACTTGTGGGTGTTACTGTGTTTAATGTTCTCCTGGTTCTGCTCACTTCACTCAGCATCAGTTCATATAAATCTTTCCAGGTTTTCCCAAAGACTACCTGCTCATCATTTCTTATAGCACGATAGTATTCCATTATATTCATATACCACAACTTGTTCAGCCATTCCCCAGTTGATGGGCATCCCCTCGATTTCAAGTTCTTGGCCACCACAAAAAGAGCTCCAAAAATATTTTTGTACATATAGGTCCTTTCTCCATCTTTATGATCTCTTTGGGATACAGTCCTAGAAGCGATATTGCTGGGTCAAAGGGTATATACATTTTTATAGCCCTTTGGGTGTAGTTCCAAATTGCTTTCCAGAATGGTTGGATCAGCTCACAGCTCCACCAACAATGAATTAGTGTTCCAAACCTCCTACATCTCCAACATTTATCATTTTCCTGTTTTGTCATGTTAGCCAATCTGATAGGTGTGATGTGGGACCTCAGAGTTGTTTTGATTTGCATCTCTCTAATCAATAGTGATTTAGAGCATTTTTTCATGACTATAGATAGTTTTAATTTCTTCCTCTTAAAGTTGTTCATATCCTTTGACCATTTGTCAATTGGAGAATGACTTGTCTTATTGTAAATTTGATTCAGTGCTCCACATATTTTAGAAATGAGGCCTTTATCAGAAACACTAGTTGTAAAAATTCTTTCCCACTTTTCTGCTTCCCTCTTAATCTTGGTTGCATTGGCTTTGCTTGTGCAAAAACTTTTCAATTTAATGCAATCAAAATTATCCATTTTGCATTTCATAATGTTCTCTTTCTCATTTGGTCAATAATTCCTCCATTCTCCATAAATCTGACAGATAATCTGACAAATTAGACAAATCTATAGTTTATAGTATTAGCCTTTATACTTTGGTCTGGTATCCATTTGGACTTTATTCTGGCATACAGTGTCAGATGTTGGTCTATGCTCAGTTTTTGCCACACTATTTTCCAGTTTTCCCAGCAATTTTTGTCAAACTGTGAGTTCTTATCCCAGAAGCTTGGGTCCTTGGGTTTATCAAACAGTAGATTGCTATATTCATTGACTACTGTGTCTTGAGTATCTAATCTATTCCACTGGTCTACCCCTTTATTTCTTAACCAGTACCAAGTGGTTTTGATGATTGCTGCTTTATCATACAATTTGAGATCTGGCAGGGTTAGGCCACCTTCCCTAGCATTTCTTTACATCAATTCCCTTGACATTCTGGATTTTTTGTTCTTCCAGGTGAACAATCTGTTTTAAATACATAAACATCAAATAGCATCAAAGCTTCATAATGAAAGGAAAAGCTGATTGAACTACAGAGTAAAAAAGAAGAATAATAATTTCAGTGCCCCATTCATCCAGCCAAATCTAACAGAAAGTTAAATAAGAATGAAGTTAAGGACCTGAAGAGAATTTTAGGACAATTATATATGGCAGACCTCTGGTGATTATTGAATGGAATTGAAAGAAGTGTACATTTTTCAGTTTTTCATGGTATCTTGACTAAAATATGCAGAAAAACAAAATATTAAATATGTTCTTTACAGAGCACAACAAAATAAAAATTATGATAAATAAGGGGAATTTAAGAGAAGAATTCAGACCTAAATGGAGATTAATTCAATCCTAAAGAGCAAAATAACAAATCAGAGAAACATTAAATTATTTTTATGAAAGAAAATAACTATTCTTAAAAGTAAAAGAGGAAGAGAAAAAAATTAGTAAAATGATTAATGGATTGAAATGTCTGAAAATATATATAATGTTTTACACCCATGGACCTTCCCATAGCTGGGACAGGAGTTGGAGAAGGTATCTTACATATCTTCTTTGGGGATATGCTTATTCTTTGTAATTCTACAACATCATTTTCAGTTGTTTTGTTATTCTTTCTATTATTTTGTTGTCATTGTGTATATGGGTTTTTTTGGGGGGAGATATATTCATTGTGTATCAGTTCATATAAATCTTTCCATGTATCGCCGTATCATCACACTGATTGTTTCTTAAAATACAATAATATTCTACTACATTCAGGTACTACACTTTGTTTAGCCATTCACAATAAATATCTACTTTGTTTTCAATTCTTTGCTACTATGAAAAGTGCTACTATAAATATTTTGGTATATTTGGGGACTGTCTTTTTTTTTAAATCAGGGACCTCCTTGGACATATGTCTAACATTTGAACCTCAAGTCAAAGGGTATGAGAATTTTGGTTTATTGGCATAATTCCAAATTGCTTTCTGAAGCATTTATACTGATTTCACACTCCACCAACTATGCACTGTGTCTCATCTTCCCATAATACCTCTAACCTTGACTATTCCTATTTTCTGTCATCTTTTCCAATTTACTGGCTAGCAGGTGAAACCTCAGGGTTGTTTGATTTACATTCTTTTATTAATGATTTGGAGTATTTTTTGTATATAGTTATTAATAGTTGCGATTGTTTTATTGATGTTGCCTTCTTCAACCAACTCTCAGGAACAAAACTTTCCTTCAATTTGCATGGCTTCTAACAAAGTTATCTTTCTCTTTGTCAGCTTCTGTAATCAGCTTCTCATTTCCTCTCATGCCTTCTACCCCCAGCATCTTCTGATTCCTCCTGTACTCAGTTTCTTTGCTCACTCAGATTCTGACTTCTGGTGCCTCAGGTCAGGGCCACCTATTCAGTAGGAGTTGGTGTCAATTCAAATGGAAAAAAACTAAAATCCACAGTTCTATCAGGTATGGTACGAAACACAATATATAAATTTTCCCATAGTTCACAAGAAGCTCTTTGATTTATAATTTCTCAGTTATGTTCTTTAAAATTGAATCTAGGCATCTATAGATTGGTTTAAGGCGCTGTTGTCAGCTTTACCTCAGTGCTCTTGTCTTTGATGTGCTTTCAAAACAGTTCTTTCTAGTGCTTTTATCTGAGGACAATTTTTCCTCAGGTCTTCAGGAGTTTCAATCTGCTTTCATATGGATGTTTTTCTTTCTGTCCCTTTCAGCGCATAAAATGTTGACATGTAAAAGGGGGGGCTACTTTAAAAATGAATGATTTTACTGATTAAATGCTTACTGTATTCAAGGGGAAGCTCAGCCCTTTAGGGTGCAAGGACAAAAATCAAAACAGTCTCAGCCATCATGGAACTTATATTCTAGTAGGAGAAGATAACACATATAACGATGTGGTAGGGTAGGAAGGGGTGTTTTGGTCAAGTAAATCAAAGAGATAATGAGTGAAATCAGAAAAAAATTGACACAATAGGAAGATAAAATTTCAGTCTCCTGGAAAGAACTGAGAAGGTAAAGTCCCAGTTCTCAGGAGATCAGCTGGGCAACTATCTTAAAGATGTAGCAAAGGGGTAGCTTTGGACCTAACGGTAGCATGGGAAAGTAGAAGAAATAGTTTCCAGTCCATGATGTGAGGTTCAGAAAGTAGTGTGTAGAAGTGATGGTCCACAGCTGGCCAGATATATCATGGAAATCTGACCACTGAAAGAGACAAGGAATTAATTTTCTGGAGAGCATCCATAGGAAGGCAACCAGGATAAGGCAGAGCTTTGAGATCCTACCATATAAAGATTAGCTGAAAGAACTAATAATGGCTAACCTCAGAAGAGTTAGAGTAGTCTAGATAGCTATATTTGCATATTTGAAGGACTATTATGTGGAAAACGAGTTAGATTTCTGTTTTTCCTGGCCTCAGAAAGAAGAACTAGGAGTAATAGATGGAAATTGCAAAGAGACATTTAGGTTTGATCTCAGGAAAAACTTTCTAACAGAACTATCCCAAAATGGAACTGGTACTTGAGGAGGTAGAGTGTTTCCTTTCACAGGAAGTCTTCAATCCCAAACTAGATGATCTTGCGGATCATTGGAGAGGGAATTTGGAGACTATATGCTGAAATCAAATGGCCACCACCAACATGAACACCCTCTCCTTTCAGAAACTAGTAGAGTGCCCAGCACCATGAGATCTTGAGCCTGGGGAATAGTACTACCCCCAGACCAGTGTCTGTGCTTCCAAACCAAGCCCCTGCCAGTCAATCATGCCAGTCAGTTACTGTCTTTGAGAAAGGACCAGCTATCCCACGCAACACCGATTGCTCAGCAACTGTTGCTGACAGGGCAGGCAAGCCAACCTAGCTGAAGCAATAGGTTACCCTGAGAGGAGACAGGAGGTAGCGTGTGCCAGATGGGTTATTCTATTGCCACTAACTTAATCACCACCTCCCTTAATAAATGGGCAGAAATAAACCAGTATCTTGAGCCTAAGAACCTTCCAGACCATTGGTTTTACTTCCACCCCAGTCTCTACAGACATCATGCAGTGGAGTAATCCTTATAGATATGAAAACTGGAAATTTTTTTTCTGCAGGTGCTGCAGCTCCTGCCTCCTTAGCAGTCATAACTCTTAAAGACCCTGAAAATTCTTACCACCAAAGTTCTTGCCACTATCAATAATAAGTAAGGTTCTATCAGCGCAAAGGACATTAAAGAAGATGCATTACTCTCAGCTTTGCCTCTGAACCCTGTGGATCACTGGGTCTTTCCTTCTGACTTGGGGTTGAAACTTCCTATGTGTGTTGTCTCCCCCTGTTAAATTGTATGCTCTTTGAGATTGGAACTGCCTTGTTTTTCTCTTTGTATTACCAGGGCTTAGCATAGTGCTTTGGATATAGTAAATGCTTTTTCATTCCTTTTCTCCAACTCTGAGATCACATGATTCCATAATCCTTGTTCCAAGGCAAGGCACTGGCCAGAATACATGTAGATTTCAGCCTATATGTCTGTTCTAAGTGAAAGTGAGAAAACATTGGGGTCTAGGGGGCATATCATCCAAGCAGCTTCTATAATTTCTAGGTGTAGACATAATAGACAGCATCTTTGGCTGTGCAATGGCTCTATTTTGTGGAGAACTAGTTCTGTCTTTAAGAAGATTCAAACTTAGTGGCATCCCAGAAGCAGATTTTAACTGCCAAAGGTATTATGGTAGCTATAGTGTGCCACTGCCTAGAAAAGTGTCTGAAGTCCTTCTAAGTTATTCCTAACAATCCTTCACCCTTTTGGCATTCTGAGTAAGTTAGCAAACCTGGATTTATCTACATAACTTCAGGTAAAAAAAGTTTAGAAAACAAGCCTACTATGTATAGATATGTGATCTGGATTCTTCTGTCTCCTAGATACATGCCCTTATGTATGTAGCAGACATAGGTTGAAGCATTTTCATGCAGCTAGCCATATGTTCTAGCCTATTTCTATGACACATGTGCTCTGGCCCCTTGCTAAAGGAAATGTCTGATCTGGCAACCCCTAATAAGTTCTTTGATTCCTGTCATTGGCATTGGTTTGAAGATGATTGACAGATGAGTCAGGAAGAAGCACCAACTCAGAAGTCTATGAAAGAACCAAAGAGAAAGACTTCTTTTCTTTTGTGCTCGCTGCTTTGGGGCTCTGCCAGATCTCCCATGTACTTCTAGGGGGAGAGGAAAGAATTGTTCTCTCTTCCCTCCCATCCTATCCCCACCAGCCACAATACAGCAAAAACATGTGCTTGTCATGGTGAGTCTGAGACTGGACCTAAAGTCCCAGCCTGCTTCTTTTGTTTTATGTATATTTTTTGTGTGAACACAAGTTGCTGAAAAGCAATTCTGAGAAATGTATATTTTCAGCTTTGGCAGCTACTTCATGAACTTAAGAATTCCTAGGTTCCCAGTAGGAGGGGAGTCCCACAATTACCATGCTTCTCAGAGGAGATGGCTACCTTTAGCATCATTTTGAACACAAGGGGATCATTGAGTCATGTTTGGCTGTTAAGAAGATCTAGATCTTTTTAAGTTGCCTAGGTAGTAGTACAGGTCTGAGGAGAATGCTAAATGTTGGGTTAGCAGTCCCACAAGGTGCCTTTGTTGTTCAGGGAGATTATAATGTGGCATTGTTGATTTGTTTTATATTTTAAGTATTTTTTTTTAACACATGTTTATGAGTCTTTGGTGTCTTAAGCATTTCTTTTGTGGTGGAGGAAATAAATAATTATTGTACTTGATACCAATTTTGTACATTAAGGACCTTCTCTAGAAAGGTCCCCATTAATATCTTTTGAGGAGACTTTGAACATGAGCATCTAGAGGCATTAGGTGTAAGCATTAGAGGCAGCTAGATTGCTCAGAGGACAGAGTGTTGGGTCTGGAGTCAGGAAAATCTGAATTCAAATCCTACCTCTGACACTTTCTAGCTGTGTGACTGTGGGCAAGTCACTTACCCTCTGTTTACCTTAATCCACTGGAGAAGGAAATGGCAAATGATGTCAGTATCTTTGCCAAGACAACCCTGTGGACAGTATTGGCATGCTATGGTCCATGGGGTCATAAAGAGTTGGACTTGACTGAATGACTAAAGAGCCAAACATAAACCATAATCAAAACCATATTTTAGAGAAAGAGAGAAAATGAGAGAGGCCTGATCCCCTTTCTTTAGAGTCAGTCTGTTCCCAGGTAAATCCCAGCTCTGTGTGAGTCTAGATTGAATCCTCTTATAAGGGAAAAGCCCCTCTTGAGCTGTGGGTGACAAGTGATCATTTTAGCTGCTACAAGGGGCACAAAAAGAACATTTATATAAGGAAAACTGATGAAATCAGTCCTAGAGGAGCCACAGCCTCTCAAATAAAATGCTGAAGAGAGAAATAGTCTGTTCTGAAGACCTGTTTGAAGGTGGAACACTGACTGAATTAAAGATGGTTTGTGGTGCACTGTGGTCTGCCAGTTCATTTACATGTAACTGCTTTCACAGTACTGAAGAATATAATTGAATAAATTATATGCAATAGGGAGGCTAATGAATCCCTCACATATTTGGAGGAGGCTGGGGAGCCTGTTTCCAGCAAAGTATTATGGTTTGTAAGGGCACTAGTCAGACAGAATAGGCCAGTCTCTTGTCTCTGGCTCTTCCTAGACTGGCTGAGTATGACCAGAGTTATCAGTACCTATCAATCAAATGACAGTTTGGGGACTATGGGACGATTACATAAATACTGTTGGGGGCCTTCCCCAACAGAAAGGTGGAATTTTAAACTTTTACATAATTTTAAAATTTAAATGTTTTAAATTTAAATATAAATCAAAATGTAAAAAAAATTAAAAATTTTACATAACAAGTTGGAGATGGGCCACCACTTACGAAGAGACCCTTGTTTGAGGCATTAGAAGCCAAAAAAAAAAAAGAAAAGGAGAACATAGGAAAAGTAGGAGATGATCAGATAAATGGAAGCAGAAGAGGAAGCTGAGAGTAAGAGGATCGGGGATAGGAGTCAACAAAAAGAATTGCTTATAGAATACAAGAACTGACCAGCTGATCAAAACTGACAGGCAGGTTATGCTGTTTGGCTGGGAGCTGTGTTGGTTGGAAGAGAAATATTGCTTTGCTGAGAGTTTATTGGCTGGAGAAAGGAGGGAGAGGGAAACCTCTTTGAGTTTGCTTATGTTTCCCTGTATGGTTCTCTTTTATTTGAAAGGAAGGTTTTTCATCTATTTTGCTGAGAAGCGGGTTGGCTTTACTGAGAACTGATTAGTCAGAGATAATCCCCAGCTATTTGAAAAGCTGGCCGCAGAAAGGCTGCTATTTCTATCTATAGTTTGATTGGGAGAAACTGCACAGAGCCTTAGGGCAGATCTGAGACAGCTTGGCAGTTTTCTAGCTTAAGGGAACTATTTGTCACTGAAAGAGCATTATACTTTCTCAGCATCCTACCATGGGTGGCTGTGTGCTAAAAGAGCTTGTCACTGCTTCAACAACTTGATAGGAGCAGAGAAGTAGTTTTGCCAAACAATAATATTGTAAGGACCAGAATATGAGTAGGTAGCAGAGAAATCATTTTGTTCTGCAGATGACTCAGGGTGCAGATTGTTTTCTAAAGATATCCAGGGCCTAGAATCCTACAGTTATAAATTATGGGTTGCTCTAGGCATATGGGTTTCCTTACTCCTGAGCCTCCCTGATAGTTTTCTTTAACTTTGTATCCACTCTCCCCTCATCACAATTATAGCTGTGTGGTTGTGGTCATGATAGCTATCTCTTGGGCACCCTGCCCCAGTCTGCCAAAAGACACGCAAGTTGAGTTGAGTGAGCCAATCTCAGCTCAGGGAGAGTGAAAAATTGGAGGGATTTGGGGCCATACCTAGGCTACAGCCATAAGCCACCTTCTATTTTTTTTTTTTTCAACCTCTCCTTTACATCTCTTCAGATGCCACATTGTTTATTGCAATTTGTGTATCCCTACACATACCCGAAGTCCAAGCTCTGCTGTCCTGGTAACTGTCCATTCGCAATTGTATTATCATTGTCTTGGTTTATTCTTTGTTAATTTTGAATGTTCTCTTGCTATCTTAATTTTGATTTCATTGATGCTGAACTCTTGTCAATTTAATTCAATAAGCATTTATTAAGCACTTTGTATGTACCAGGCATTGGGCTGGGTGCTGGGAATACAAAAGCAAAGATGAAACAGATCCTGTCCTTATGAAGTTTGCTTTCCATTTGGGGAATCAACACGTTCACTGATAAATACAAAATACATAGGAAATAAATGCAAAAAGATGTTGGGAAGGGGAGAATCACTAACAAGCATTTATTAAGTGTTCACTATGTGCCAGACACTGCTAAGCTCTGAGGACTCAAATCAGCTCAAAAACACAGTCCTTGCCCTCAGAGAACTCATTTTGATGGGGAGACCACGTGTAAACAACTATGTGCAAACAAGCTACGTAGAGGATAAATTGAAAATAATCTACCGATGCGACTTGATGTTATCAGGGACAAGTAGTTGCCTCTTTACTATTTGTTTACTTATCTTGGATATCAGTTCCTTGGAAACTAGCCATATTTATCCTGTCCTTTGCATTCTGAAGGACATGCTACTTGGCAGAGAAAACAAGATAAGAATTGGATCACTTCTCCGTCTCTGGTCTTTTGTTGTCATCTTAATTCCTCCAGAGCAATTGTCTCTTAACATAGCTTTAACAGTCCATAGCCCTTTTTGTTTTTTATTTGTCATGTCTTCCTTTCTAGTCTCAGATCATTCCGAGCTTTAGCACTTGAGAGACTGTTCTTACAGTACCTTGTCATGCTTGTACCTGTTCTTCCTTCCATTTTCCATACGTATATGTCTTTCAAAAGTCTAAGTTGGTTAATGAGGTCGCTGTGTATCCACAATTGGTCTCTTTTGGTAACTAAAATTGTTCCTACTTCTTGGAATGGTTTCTCTTTGTGTCTTCAGATATTCATTCTTAAATATTGCCAGCCTCTACTAGGATGACTTGCTCTATAAAATTTTAGGCCATGGGAGATTACCTATTCTTTAAAAAAATTTTATTATCTTAAACACTAAAAAAGTGGGAGAGAGCAGATGGGTCCAATATCTAATAGATTCCTACATTTTCCTGCCCTAAAAGGGGACAAAGGTGTCCTCATGATTCGATCGGCTCTTGCCTTCTTTGACTAAGGTTTCTGGTCATGTACAGACATAAAAAGACCCACCCATGTGGAGTCAGGGCCTCTCCAACTTGGTGAATGTCTGAAGACCACCTAAGTCACACTATCTTGTACTGCTGACCAAATGGGCTTCTATCCGGAGATGAGTGGGGCTGAATCCATCAAAGTAAAGTGCCATTGTATCTTTTTGCATATCCTTGTTAGTTAGGGCAAAGTAAACCTTATTTTGTTAATTGTTAGCTTATGGGTGTCTCATTTCATCCTTGAATCAAGCCTGAACTAGCAGAATGTTGGTGTCAAGAAGCATTTTCATAGACACAAAACACAAAAAGAGGACTTTATATGAAACCATTAAGTTCCATTTCCTACCATTTGTGTTTTTTAAAGGATATAATTAATTCCACATGTTACTTTCAAAAGTATCTTGCTTATCTGGGTTTCTTAACTTCCTTCTATTCTCTTCTGTGCATTAAAAAAAGTTTCAGTTGCTTTTTCTCTCTCTTTTGTCTCTTTATTGCTAATTTCCCCACCTCCCTTGAACGTTTCTCACCAATTAAAAAGCAAGAAGGAAAAAAAATAACGCTTGCAGCAAATATAGTGAAGCAAAATGAATTCACACCAATGATCATGCCTCCAAATGTATATTTTAAGTGCATCTCCCCTTGGTTATAGAGTTTTATCATAGAGACTTGATTGGTCACTGCTATGATCAGACATCTTAAATCTTTCAGTTACTTGTCTTTACATTCTTGTTGTCCTTTTATAACTTGTTCTCCTGGCTCTGCTCACCTCTGTTTTCTCATATGATTTAGCACACTGAAATAGTCTTTTGTCGTCATTTCCTAGGATCTTATGATATTCCATGACATTCACACATCACAATTTATTCTGCTGTTCCCCAGTGGGTGGGTACCCCCTTTTCATTCTGATTCTCTTCATTTTCCTCTTAATCTTCCCTTTGGGATAAGAAAGTTTGTGTTTCTACTATTCTCTTCCTGGTATTCTCTTTCCTCTCAGCTTCCCTTTCTGCCATTCCCGGAGTTTCTATTTGTTTTCTTGTTGAGTTTGATGTATTTCTACTTGAAACTGTGTGTGTATTTGTGATTTTCATCTGATTCCTGTTCCCTGCACCCCTTCCTCCATGTTTGTTCATATACTCTTCCTTTTTATTCAACCCAATTATGAAAAATAACAAGTTCTACCAGTTTTCCTCCTTTCCATCCTAATATATTCCTTTTATCCTCCTTTTTCTTTTCCCTCTTAAAACTCTCAGAACACTCCCCCCAAAACACACACACACACACACACACACACACACACATACACACACACACACACACACACACACACACACACACCTCCTCTATTTTCTTATTTAACTTCTTCAATAACCCTTTGATGAAACTTTATGGTTCTGAGGAGACTTTGTTTTTTCCCCCTCCCATTATGGAATTAAGACTATTACAAAGCCTCATCCAATTGCTCAAACATATTTTTCTTTTTAGATTTCCTTGGACTTTTGTATTTACATTTCAAAGTTTCTACTCAGTTCTGGTCTTTCAATAGAAATGCTTGAAAGCCCCTTATTCCATTATGGGTCCATTTATTCCCCTGTAGGATTAATTTTACTCTTTGCAGGGTATCATTCTTGTTTGTTGAAAGTTTTATCTTTTGCCTCTCCAAATATCATATTCCAAGTGTCTTATTTAATGTAGAAGTTGCCAGGTCTTGTGTGATCCTGACTCTGGTCCCTTGGTATGTGAACTCTTCTTGCTGGATGCTCGTAGTACTTTTTCTTTGATGTGATAGCTCTGCATTTTGGTTACAACAATTCTTGCATTTTTCTTCTGGGGGTTATTCATGGATTTTCTCCTTTTTTTATATCCTAATAGATATGAACAATTTTCATTTATGATTTTTTGAAATATAATGTCCAGGTTTTTTAAAGATTCATGATTTTTAGGGAGTCCATGACATTCCTGGGAGTTTTCATTTTAGAGTTTCTCTCAAGAGGTGATTCGTGGATTTTTCCTATTTTCATTTTGCCCTAAGTTTTCATTTATGATTTTTTGAAATAGGGTGTTTAAGTTTTTTTTTTAATGGCAAGAGTTCAGGTAGTTCAATGATTTTTAGATTATCTGGCTTTTACCTGTTTTCTAGGTCAGTTATTCTTGACAGGAAGGAAGAAAACAAGTATTTATTAAGTGCCTACTATGTGCCAGGCATTGTATTAAGTACTTTACAATCATTTGATCTCATAACAGTCCTGGGAGGTAGCTGCTATTATTTGCAGTTAAGCAAACTGAGGCAGACAGAATTTACATGACTTTATCAGGTTCACACAGCAAATAAGGGTTTAAGGCCTGATCTGAACTAATTTTAGACCTAGAATTCTATATGTCACTTAACTGTCAGATATGAAATACTTTAATGTTCTGTTTCTTTTTTGTTTCATGGAATTACTGATTTACGTTTAGTCCAATATAATTCTCAAGGAGTCTGTTACTTGAGTGAAATTTTCCACCTGCTTAATGTTAAGGGAATTTGAAGATCTTCCCTGCCCCTTAATAGGCCCATGTGACCTGCTTTGAGCTTTGGCCCAGCCCACAACCTGAATCACATGGAGCTGATGGTGGGAGGAGCTTGCTGAAAAGGTGGAGCAGGTACAACAGGAGTGGAGAGAGTGAAGTGGAGTTGAGAGAGAGAGACACACACACACACATACTGACATACAGACAGACAGACAGACAGACAGACAGACAGCAGGCAGAACAGAGCAGAGCAGCTATCCTGCATGAGAGAGAGGCAATTTGTCTAAGGGAGCTTGTTTGTGGGGAAGCGTGATGAAGGGAAGACTTGAGGATGGCAGTCCTCACTCCATTGGTAATGTGTACAAACTTCCTTGTTACCATGGTAGAATTGACTTTCTGATATCTGAATAAATATTTTGGTTTTGTCTTTGAGGAAGAGAGTTTATATTTTGTGGATTTACCCTAGAAATAAACCTGCATATCCATAGTGCTGCTATGGGTATTGCATTGGTGCTAAATATACTGAACTAAGATAGATGTTTATTTTCATTCCACTCTTTTTAATTACAGTATTTTAAAAATGGTGTCAATTCATTATTTTCTTTGAAGCTTTGCTTGTAGATGATATGGAGTTATTATAATGGGTTTGTATCTAAGGCCTCCTTGACTCCAAATTTTTTTTTATTGAGTATTTTCTTCTGTTTATTCAATTATCCAGACTTACTTCCTGATTGGAACTGTGTCAGGACCAGGCTTTATGCCCTTTGGAAAGGAATTGTACTCTACCAGTTTGATCTGATCCAGGGCATGGACTAATTAATCATCATCCTTCTGGGATGAGTTCCACAGGTATCCAGAATCTGTTCTGGGGTCAGAGTGATGAAGTTGCAGTAGCTTTTCATTACTCCCTAGATCATGGTCTATGAATTGGAAGGTTTCCACACACTGAACTCCTGGCTCCTAACCATTTGTGACTGTACACTTTCCCTAGTGTCTTCAGGCTTCTTTGTGTAGAATAGGGCTGAAATTCTGTTCATCCTTGGATTTCTTTGTCATTGGTTGATTTGGTGCTTTCTGTTCATCTTTGCTAGAGTAGTTATGAGAGGTGAGGGTTGTTCTGCTCCTGTTCACTATCTTGAGCACCCTCATTAGTATCTTGTAAAAGCTATATTTGGCATTAAATGACAAGCAGATGTAATCAATAGTGACCCAGAAACCTACTAGTGGTTGTCATTCTAGGAAACACCCCCTACGGAGATACAGCCTGGCAACTGCCCCTGTGGGTGGTTCAGCCCTGATACCAGAGTACTTAGCACTGTTAAATGATTCAAAAATGAAAACACATATGACTTTATCACTGGAAACAACATTAATGAAGATTCATTACCACCTGCTTAGCCACTGTACCCTAAGGCCAATGGAACCATTCCATTTGAGTTGTAGCTAAAATCTCCTTATGTATGTTATCATCCGTATTAGAATGTGAATACTTTCTGAGCAGGTACAGTCTGACTTTTCTATTTGCATCCCTAGTGCTTAGCATAATGCCTTGCACATACTGGGAACTTATTCACTCATTCAGAGCATATGCCTAGGTGTGTGTGTTCATCCTTCATTGCCAAAGAAGACCATGCTATCAGAGAAATAATGACATGACTTGCACTTGACTTTGAGTGAGGGGGGACTGTGCAGGTCACCAGCCTCACTTCTCCAGAGCCCTCTGAATCCAGTGACCAGAATGAGGCAAGTGGGGTTAAGTGACTTGCCCAAGGTCACACAGCTAGTGTCAAGTGTCTGAGGTGAGATTTGAACTCAGGTCCTCCTAACTCCTGCACTGGTGCTCTATCCACTGTACCACCTAGCTGCCTAGTAGTACAATGGATAGAGGGCTGGGTCTGGAGTCAGGAAGGTCTGAGTTCAAATTCTGCCTCAGATATTAGCTGTGTGACCTCTGTCTGCCTCAGTTTCCTCATCTGTAAAATGGGGATTGTAATAGCATTTATCTCCCAGAGTTGTTGTGAGGATAAAAATGAGATAATATTTGTAAAATGCTTTCATTGTTATTATTCTTTCATTCTGGCACAACTCCAGTTCAACTCAACAGGCATTAAGCCCAGGGCATTGTACTCTCTGGTCAGACTTCCTTGTCCAGTCCTAACCTCTCTTCTTATCTTCAGCCTTGCATCTTCTACTGCCTTTCAGACATCTTCAGCTGGATGTTCAGTGGACATCTGGAACATGTCCAAAATGGAAATATTATTTCCTCCCCTTTCCTCCCTTAAATTTCCCTTCCAAATTTTCCTGTTACTGTGGAGGATACCACTATCCTTTAAAGTACCCAAGCATGTCCCCCAGATGTAGTATGGGGCATCATATATGCGGTTCAAAGGGAGGCAGAATAGACATCTCTAGCCCGTTCTCCTCCCACTCTTCTCCAAGGGAGACTTTAATGCCTGCCAGAAAGGGTATCAGGAGGTTGGGGTCAGAAGCTTGGCCACTTTGCTCCCTTCAGAGAGAATGGGTAGCTGGCTAGAATTGCATCTGCTTCCTTAAATACTGTTAGTCTAGGGAATGTGGTTTTCAGGTTTGAGCTAAACTTCCAATCACTCTATTAATGGGAAAAGGAGAGATGCCAACTTTTATATCTAAAGTTTGATGTCCTTCCCACCAAATATCAGTTCCACCATAAACATTCACATAACTAATAGCAAGGAAACTCATTTACCTAAATTGATAGCCAAACAGAAGTCAGAGAAAATATACATAAGAGAATATCTATCAGACAATGCAGAGTAAAAGAGCTCTTCCATTGGGAAGGAGAGAGAGGGAGAGGGAAAGGGAGAGGAAGAGGGAGAGGGAAAAGGAGAGGGAGAGAGAAGGAGAGGGAGAGGGAGAAAGAGAGAGGGAAGGAGAGGGAGAGAGAGAGACACTCAGGTCTCACCCAAGGGGAAATTCCCCAGTCTCTAGTGCAGCAAGTTGCAGATAGGAACATGATGGAGCCTGCTAGCTCTTCTTATGTTGACTTCTTCCTGGAGTCTTGTTCTCCCTTTAGCAACTTGAAATGAGATTGGTATCATCTAACTTCTCTCAGAAAGCCAGAAACATACATAGCAAATGCAGAGCTCCAAATGACAAAAAGAGCAGGGTCACAGTGTGCTGAGACCATAGACTGAAGTGCCTTGAGTTCTCCTCTCTACTGCTCTGAAAACTCTGACTTGCCCTTCACCCAGGTATGGGGTGTTAATCTCCACCAATGAGGAAGACGGTCCCATACTGATGGACTTTGGGATTTAGGAGACATTCCCATCATGACATTGTTTACATATACCCCTTTCTCTCCTCTGAAGCTGTCATCACGCTGGTGTAGGCCCTCATAGCCTCACTCTCGAATTATTAATACCAAAGGCTTCTGGTTTGTCTACCTGCCACAAGTCTTTCCCCACTCCAGTCCATTCTAAGTTCTCTCAGCTGTCAAAGTGATCTTCCTCAAGTACAGGCCTGACCTGCATCACTTTTATCCTCCCTGTTCCCTACCAATTCAGGAAATTCCAGTGATTATTACCTCTAGGATCAAATACAAAATGTTCTTTTTAACATCTGAAGCCCTTCATAACCTACCTCCCCCCCCCACAAAGTTTCTAGTCTTCCTGTACCTTGCGCTGCCTGACACCCCACCCAGTACTCTTTGATCTAGTGATATTGGCCTCTGCTATTCCAGAAAAAGACTCCCAGTTCCAGGCATTTTCTTTGACTAGTCCCCTATTCCTCTGCTTCTTGGCTTCCTTCAGGTCCCAACTACAGTTTCACCTTCTACAGGATACCTTTCCTAATCCCTCTTATGTAATGTGTACACATTTGTTCTGTATTGTCTTCCTTTAAGACTGTGAGCTCTTTGGGGGCAGGGGCTGATTTTGGCCTTTCTTTGTATCCCTGGTGATTATCTCAGTGCCTTCAAAGAACTTATATTCTCCTGGAGGTGGGGGATGCAACATATAAACAGATAATAAAGAGATGATCATCTGAGAAGGAAAGATAAAGTACTACCAACTTGGACAGCAGGAAAAGATTCTTCTAGAAGGTGCAAATGAGCTGTGGCCTGAATTTGAAAGACAAAGATGAGGATTTCTGCAGTGAGAAATCTGGATCTTGAAGAAGTAGATGGATGGGAGACTGTCAGGGTACTCAAGAGGTGGGTTTAGGATTAGAGGTGAGAGGGTTGATTTAACTCTTCAAACACACATTGAACTGCATAACCAGGAACTGCTAGCTAACAGATCAGCCTGGTGAGCAGCAGCCACAGTCAAACTGTTTTCAACAAACATTGAGGAAATGATGATTCTTAGAAGCAGAAGGGCAGAACAGGCCAGCTCTGCAAATCAGTTACAAATAAGAAAATTTTTATATGTTGAACATGAAAACAGTGCTGGTCTTTTCAAATACACCCCCACACAATCTGTGATACCACCTTGAAGATGAACAGCATGTGTACACATGCAAGTTAAGGGAATAAAATCCAAACCATAAAGAAAAAGGAAATTAAGTTTGCTTTTAAATCTAGAAACAAAGCAAAGACTTGTGATGACAGCATCAGACTGGGAGTGAGGAGACTAAAATCCTAGACCAGGGATGGGGAACCTGTGGCCTCGAGGGACCCTAGTCTTCAAGTGCCTCCCTTTGACTGAATCCAAACTTCACAGAACAAATCCCCTTAAAAGGATTTGTTTTATAAAACTTGGACTCAGTCAAAAGGCCGCACCCAAGGACTTAGAAGGCCACATGTGGCCTCAAGGTTGCAGATTCCTCACTCCTGTCCTAGACCTATCTGACTTTCCTTATTGGGTAAAGAAGAACCTAATAAATCCATTATGAATTATTAACTGTACTCTAAGTCTTGGATTTATCTTTCAGCTTCCTTAGCCAGCTGCTTGCCACAGCCTTGATCTCTTTCCAAATTTCTCTAAATCCTCTTTTCCACCAACCAGGAATGCTTGATAAGGCAGTGCTAAATTCTGCTGGAGAAGCTTTCAGGGATACTATCTAGTTCTTTAAGAGAAGACTGGGTTTGAATTAGTGTGCTGCATGAGGAAGAAAGAAGGAGGCAGCTCTGCTCTCCTCTTGATCAGATATCTAGATCAGTTTTAGGCCTGCCTTGGAAAAGGGAAGAGTTTGGGTACTGATCAAGTCTCCAGGAAGGAAGAAAGGTAAAGAAAAGAAGGGCTATGCTTGCTTGCCTTGGTTTATCTGTCCCCTGTTTTAATAGGAACTTATCACAAACAACATGGACATCCCATCCTTCATACCAACTAAATTTTCTTTCTTTTTTTTTTTTTTTATTATTTTTTAATGTTTAACAATCACTGCCATACAATTGAGATTTTATCCCCCCCACACCTACCCCCCACTACCTCCCTCCCTCCCCATGACTGCATACAATTCTGTATAGATTCTACATATACTTTCCTATTGAGTATATTTTCACTATAGTCATGCTATGTAGTCAGACTAAAATAAATGAAAGAAATCGTATAACAAATCAGAACATGATACACAAACACATACACATACACAAACATGATCTGCTACATTTTGTGAGTGACTTCCATATTTCTTTCTCTGAGTGTGGAAGGCATTTTGCCTTGAGAACCGCCTTTGGGATTTTTTTTTTTTATAAGAAGTTTTTGCGTTATTACAAAATTCCAAGTCTACCAGAAAAAACTCTTGCACACTGTGGTCGTTGCTGTGCACAAAGTTCTCCTGGTTCTGCTCCTTTCATTCAGCATCAGGTCATATAAGTCCTTCCAGGCCTCTCTGAAGTCTTCTTGTTCATCATTTCTTATGGCACAATAGTACTCCATTACATTCATATACCATAATTTATTCAGCCATTCCCCAATTGATGGACATCCCCTTGACTTCCGGTTTTTGGCAACTACATAGAGTGCTGCTATAAATATTTTTGTACATGTGGGACCCTTTCCCATTTTTATGATCTCTTGGGGATACAGTCCTAGTAGCAATATTGCTGGGTCAAAGGGTATGCACATTTTTGTAGCCCTTTGGGCATAGTTCCAAATTGCTCTCCAGAATGGTTGGATGCGCCAACTAAATTTTCTGAATCTTGCATGGTAACAACAACAACAACAAAAGCTCTTGTTAGCCACAATGGGTCAATTTTCCCTTTCCACTTTCTATCTCATTTTCCTTCCCTAAAACTCTAAACTGTGGGTGCTCAAGCTCAGCCCGGGGCCATCAAAGCTTATTTTAAGTAGGACTTCACTCTTAGAGGAACTACCTTCCACCCCCTTTTCCCCTGTGGTCCCAGGTTGCACTGAAAATTGCGGACAGGTGAAATTGACATTTCAATGGACAGAAGGGCATCTAGGTGGTGCAGAGAATAGAGCACCAGTGCAGGAGTCAGGAGGATCTGAGTTCAGATCTCAGCTCAGACACTTGACACTCACTAGCTGTGTGACCTTGGGCAAGTCACTTAACCCCAATTACCTCCTCCTGGGTCATCTCCAGTCATCCTGATAAATATCTGGTCACTGGATTCAGATGGCTCTGGAGGAGAAGTGAGGCTGGTGACCTGCACAGCCCTCCCTCACTCAAAACAAAGTCAAGTGCAAGTCATGTCATTATTTCTCTGATGGCATGGTCTTCTTTGGCAGCGCAGGACGAACACACACAATGGACGGAAGCAAAGCTTACTTGGGGTTTTGTTGAGAGTGAGACGCATCCTTTTGTTTTTAGGGATAACACAAACTCTTCATTGTCTGGAAAGAGCAAGCAAGGACGGTCTGGGAAGGGAGTTGGCAACCATCATCACGATCATCATCTTTAACACATAGTATAGTTCCCAACGAGCTTTACGTATATAATATTCTGCCATGATAATCACAATCACAAATTAAAGCAGGGACTTCATTCATATTTCAGCACCCAACTCCCGCAGGTGACTGAGTACCTGTTTGGGTCAGCACCTTTCCCCCTCTCCCCCTCACCTGGAGGGGATTATGTATGAATAGGTGGTGGGAGGAGGGAGCCTGGGAGTTGGGGCGAAGTAAGAAGTGGAAAAGAATGGAGAAGAGAGAGGCTATTAGGGAGAGAAAAAAGGGCAAGATCAGGTCGGAAGAGAGAAGGGGTCGGAGAGGTGAAGGACAAGGGGAAATGGGAGAGCTTACTGGCAAAAAATGAGGGGAGGGGGGAAAATGTGCCTATCGCCCACGTGACGTGGAGCGGGCCGGGGAGAGGTAGCAATACTGCGATGTCCTAGTCACCGCCGCTGTCGCCTCCCCTGCTGCAGCTGGCGCAGCTGGAGCAGCTCGAGGCCGTGCGGCTCCGGCCCCTGCAGCCGCGGAGCCATCAGCAGGTGGCGAGGAGACGCCGAGAGAGCCCGGGAGTGGAGGCGCAGCCACAGCCGCCCGAACAGCCTAAGGGAAAGCAGCACAATGGAGCCGGAGCCCGCCCGGGACTTGGGACTGGGCGACTCCTCTTTGCACAGATACCTGGACGGGGATTTCTGGAGGCTGAAGAACGAGCTGCGCAGGCTCCTGGCCGGATGTCCCCTCTTCTGGCAGAGGTATCTTTCTCCCCACCCGTGCCCGCCCCTGAAGCCGCCCGTGATGCTTACTCCCGGAGCAGCCCACCTCAAGCGGGGCTGTCTCGTTTCTTGCCCTGCTTGGGGAGCGCCGCAGCCTTGCTCCTCCCCGCCGGAATTAAAGCTGCTCCCCAGTCCCTCTCAATGGCAGCAGCTGTTGCCCCCACCCCCACCCCATCAGCCTCCCCCAGCCTCAGGGACAACAGCCTCCCAGCAGCCACAATACCTGCTGTCGAACTGCCTGCAGGTACCTGTGGCCCCCTCTCCCCCAGCTCAACGGCAGCTACAACTCCCACTTTCCCCAAACTGGAGGTTGGAAATTGGCGGAGGGAGTAGGGTGTGAAAGCTCTGGGGCCTTTTCTTCTCCCCTCCCTTGTTTTGTCTACTAACCTCCCAGTAGCCAGGGGGACTCGCAAAGCCCTCTCTCTCTCTCTCTCTGGGCGTGTGTGAGTCTCGGATCTTGGCTCGCGGTGGAACCAGACCAGCTCACCGTCTGGAATGTGTGCTTGATTACTGCCCGGAGCGAGGTTCAGCCACACTCCAGGGAAGTTGGGGATTTGGGTTATGTGTCAGGAAAGGAATTTTTGGTTTTTACAGAGGGAGGAACTTCCTCAGAAGATATTGAACAATGGGCCAGGCTCCTTTTGGGGATGAGATAGGTTTGATGAGGTAAATAGGATGCTGAGGAAAGGATTAGATCATCTCCCAAGTCCCTGTGACAGTAAAAATTGTATGACTGGATGTGCCGGCTTCATGAATTCTCGGTTTTAGACAAGTGGGATGCTTTCTTAATTCCTTTCCCTTTTCCCCATGATAAATGTAACTCACCCGCTAAGTTGAGAGGAGGACTTAGCTTTCCACTGATTGCCCGAGTCCCCAGTTGCTCACTTATGAAAGCATTTTAAAACGTGTTCAATCACTGGTGTTGGAGAGAGGCAGAGAATAAGGAATGAAGTAGGCTGGAGATGAGAGGTGTAAGGCAAAGAACTCAGGACCACAGTCTTATGATAGGCTCGAGTGGGGAAGGTGCTGGTCCTGCCCAGGAACTGAACTTGCACAGGGGATGTGCTGGGGAGAGGGTAGACTGAGGCCAGATAAGCAGTATTGGTGAGGATCTACAGGCGTTCCGTTTCCGTAGTGGAGTTAAGCTCACAGAGAAGGAAAGTTGATGTGATCTGATATGATTGGGGCAGGGCTGGAAAAGTGTCAGCACTCAGCTTGTCTTCTTAGTCCCTATTCTTTTCAAATATTGATCATTAGAATCCCCCATTTTGTTGATTCCTTAACTGAAGAAAGCTCCACTTGATTGCAGCTTCTTGGGAGACTAATCTCTGTTATCACGTATTGTCCTGAGCTTCTTTAAACGGTGATATCACTTTGAAAATGGGGCAGAGGGCAGTGAATTTTGGTTTGGGGAAGGGTGCTGATGGTGGTGGAGTGGTGGGTTGTGTTTGGGGTGGGCTCTGGCTTCAGTGGAATGGAGCAACACAGTTCTAGGCAGACCCCCGTTCACCTTGACTACCTCTCTGGTCCTTTCCCCATGCTGATTCAGCTCCAAGCTGAACCTGAGAGGAATGAACGATATTAGTGGTGAAGGGTACTTTGGGGAAGTGGGAGGGGAAGTGTGGGATGATGCCAAGCCATTCCAAATTCCTCCCTCATCCACTATGGCTCCTCTCCACCATCCTCTTTTTCCTCCCCTCCAAACCCTGTGGTGATATTTCGCCTATGTTCTCTCCTACATTCTTCAGACCTCTTCCTTAGTCTTTAACAATTCAGACTCTATACTTTCTTCTTACTATTAAGTACAACCAAGATGAGAGTTTTGAACCCCATGTGTGAAGATAGGGAGAGGAGAGAGTATACCTCACCTGAAGTGGGTGTGGTAGATGGTAGGTACTTTTTCCACAGTAAAGGAGGGATGCCTTAACAATCTGTTGACTATTTGGGAGGTGGTTATAAATTCAACACCTCTCCTTTCTCCTCCTTCCTCCACATCTTGACTCAGATTTTTCTAGAATTGTGGTAGGGTTTTAAAATATAAAAAGATCATTTGCATATAGCATTTAATAAATTTTCACAATTTTTGCTTGTTAATTTTGACCCCAGGTGGAGATTTACTCCCAGAAAATCTCCAGCCATACTTAGGTATTGCTTCTCTCTCATGCCTCATTAAGATTTTTATCTCTTTCCCTATCTTATAGGACCCTTAAAGAAACACTGTCATGTTATAGTTTACATTGACTACATGAAATAAGATTATAAAAAGCATTATTGAGATGCCCCAAGACCCTGGCACTGCCCAGATATAAGGGTCTACCAGCAGCAATAGCAGTCATGCCCCATAAATGGCCCAGTTCACATATTTACTCTCCAAAGGAACACAATATCCCAGGAGCAGTTGGCAGAAGAGGGTGCCAGTCCAAATTCCTCCCCCTCCTCTCCGAAAGAGACTGTCTCACTGCTCTGCCTGTAGCTTCTAACAGTTTCATCAAAGGAGTTTTATCCCACCTGCCCAGCAAGGATTGCAAAGTTTAAGCTAAAGTTTCTACATTATCCTGAGGCTGAAATAGTCTCATCCAAATTTAGTGTTACAGATTTTGGGCTAGAGGGAACCTTAGAGGTCATCTAATTCAACCAATTCATTCTATGGATGAGGAAACTGAGGCCCAAAGAGATTAATTTGCCCAAAGTCAAATGAGTGGTAAATGTCAGAGCCAGGATTTGAACCTGGGTTCTCTGGTTCCAAATATAGCACTTATATTCCCTTTACTTTTACAGATGGAGAAAAGTAGGTCCAAGGAGGTAAACAAAGGGTCTTACCCAAAATCGTACTGCTAGTAAATGCCAGTACTGATGAACCTAGGTGCTGTGACTCCAAATTTCCACTTTACCCATTTTACCCTGTGAGGACTGACAATGAAAGTTACCTACTGTGTTGGGCTATGGGCTGGATCAAATGACTGACTCCCATAACATGCTTTCAGTTAGCAAATAACAATCAGGATTTTTATTTTGGAAACAGCAGAAGAAATATATCCTGTCTCTAGATAGTTTATCTGCCAATGTAAATTCCTTCCTATGAAATGAAAATCCAGATCAGTGGTTTCCTGAGAATGGTACAGTCTAGTACTGGTAGGAAGAAAAGATTTTCCATTTTACTAGTCAACATTATAGGATGATGCATATATGCAAATACAGGAAGGGACTGTGATTTGGTTATCATGGTGAGTTCCAGGTGCTGAAGTTGCCTCAGCCCTTGCAGATCCTAGTAGGTCCTAGGGAGTTTCACGAGTCACAGAAAGGTTAAGTGATATGCTTTCACTGGACCATTAACTCTTGCTAGAGGCAGGGTTTGAACCCAAGTCTTGGTAAGCTCAAAACTATTGATTGAGTCAGACTGACTCTCATATATACATATTTCTCAACAGAATGGAAAAGTTCAAGATGAATTAGAAGATGCAGATCTCCTTAATACATGAGTTACTGAGGTTTTAGTTTCCATTACGTTCAGTGAAATTTTGAAGTTTGAAAAATCATGTCTTGGTGATAGATGACTACGTAAGGACAAGTTCTAGGCACTGAAAAGTTTCCTTTCTGGTTTTGCCTTTTTTTTTTATCTGCTGGAATCTTGAGGCAGTTTTTAGAAACAAGTAAAAAACCCCAAATTTTTCTGTATTTTTCTCATAGAAAAATTATCTGGAAAACAATGGACAGGTCATTAAATGCAAAGAGGAAAAAATTTGTAGGAGGAAACTCTTAAGTGGAGAAAACCTAAAGATACTAAACTTGTTAAATGAGAATTATGTACAAGATGAAAAAAGTGTTGGGCATCTCTTTCCATAAGCTACTGTCGAATGTAATCAATCACTTTAGTTTTAGGTACCAGCATTACAAATTCTTGCCCTTCCCCCCTACTTATTTTGATTAAATATCTTCCCTCTCCCAGTTTTTTAAAGACAAAGATCAGCTGGAACTAAATCTATAGGATCGGAACTGTGTTTGTGTAGACATGATTCAGGACAGGAAATAGTGGGCATTGTGACTGGAAGGGGTACATTCCCCTCCATTGAAAAAAATTCTCAGGTTCCTTTTCCCTGGATGGCCTTCTGTTTTTCAATGTCAAAACATTTCACAGACCAACCACATGTTAGAAGTCGCATTATTATTAATAGCTTTTGAGATAGCGTTGTTCAGTTATTTTAGTCCTATCCAACTCTTGGTGACCTCATTGGGATTCTCTTGACAAAGATATTGGAGTGATTTACTATTTCCTTCTCCAGGTCATTTTACAGATGAGGAAACTGAGGCAAACAGGGTTAAGTGACTTGCCCAGGTTTATACAGCTAGTCTCTTAGGCCAGATTTGAACTCAGAAAGATGAGTCTTTGTGACTTCAGGGCTAGAGCTGTATCTACATGGCCAGATAAGGACCCATTTTCAGTAACTCTGAGGCAATCTGTTGCTTACCAGGTTGGGATTTAGAACTTTGCTTCTTCTTATCCCTATTAAGGTGCCACTTGTTTGCACTTGAGTTTTGTTTCTTTTTTGTTGAGTAGGTTGTGATAGAAGGCAGGAGGATATAGGGCACTAAGGAAGTTGGCGTCTTATGAGGTTGTATAATGTTAGTCTTGAAAGGGATCTTAAGACCTAGTCCACCCTGATGTTTTACACTAGATAAAATGGAGACCTATTGTAACACCTAATCTCAGGGACATCTTCCACTGAACAATAAACACCTTTTATGTGATACCATTACACATATAGTTACACAGCACAATTACTATCTTATTTATCTTTGTGTCTCCCACATTGATTTCAGAGCTGGAAGGTCTTAGATCAGTCAGCCCAATCTCCTCATTTTATAGGAAACAAAACTAAAGTTTGAAGTTAGACAACATTTTGCCGAAGTCACAGAATAAGTTGCTGAGCCCAAATTGGACTTTAAGTCAGGAAGACCTAACTTGAAGGGGTTTGGGTTCAAATTCTGCCTCAAATACTTATAATGTGACATTGAGCAAGTCACTTAACCTCTCTTGACCTCAGCTTTCTCATCTGTAAAATAAGGGAGTTGGGGTAGATGACCTCAAAGATTCTTTGCAGCTCTAAATCTGTGACTCCAAGTCTGGTCTTTTTTCTGCAATCCTACATGGCGCTTCCTTAAAGTCTTGTACGCAATAAATGTCTAATAACTATTTGAATAGAGACCACAAAATTCTATTTCAGGCAGGGACAAAGAGTGGCTTTGTAGCACAGGTGCTTACCTAGGCTGCAGGGGAAGTGTCTATAGATGCTGCTGTGAGGACAGTGGATATGGTGATGGGAAAACAAATGTACACATCTTATGGGAAAATTGTGTAGAGACAATGGGTCCATTGAACTATGATTTGCAACTGTTTTTTTAGCCTTTCTTTGTATCCCCAGCATTTGGTACAATATTTGACACATAGTAGGTACTTCATAAATGCCCCATTTCCATTACCACCACCACTACAACTGACCGATTGTCCAAGAAGGGACAGAAAGTACAAGAGCTGTGGAAACAGTTAACACTCTTCAGAGCACCTGACTTTCTTTGAGCCCAGCCTGGCACTGATCATCCTGGGGAGAAATACCTATTTACTGCCATGGACAGGGCAGGGAAACCAGTGAGCTGAAGCAGTAAGGTACCCAGAGGGAGAGACAGGAGGCAGAATGTGCCAGGCAGGTCAAAACACCTTCCTTCAGATCCTGGTGCAGATGGCTCAATACTCCTGAGTCCAAGAGTCCCAAGAATGTCAGCATCTTCCAGTCAGGGCTGAGAAACTTTCAGCCTCAAGGGCATATCTCCCTCTGCATTCTCAAGTGTGGCCCTTTGACTGAATCCAAACTTGAAGCTTGGTTCCCCATCCCTGCTCCAGGTCTTCAGCTATGGAAGAAGCCATTATCAAGGAAGAAGTGGAGAAGAGGGCCACCATCCCCACTACCATCCACCCTTGACCAAGTACCAATGACTGGAGTGTAAGGCCATGGCCTCTGGGAATGAGTACTCTTCAGATTACTAGCTCTGCTACCAGCCTGGTCCCTGCAGCCATGCTTCTTCATCAAGGTAGCAACTCTTATGGAAATAATGAGTCAGCTATGTGTTGAACCAATGAAACCACCTATATGTGTTAAATATCAGAATGTGAGCTTTTTGAGAGTAGGGACTGTCTTCTTTTTCTATTTATATCTCCAGTGCTTTGCACATACATTGTAAGCATTTAATAAATGCTACTTTAGTCTTTATTTCAAAGTAGTTGTGAAATTATATCCTTACTGAGGTTTCTAGTGTTCTGTGGGGGATACTTTTCACTCATAATGTTTCTTTTGTAATGACATAAGCTTTTATTCTTAATTTGTGGGGTGATGATATCCTAGCAGGAGTTCATAACCTGGTTTCCATGAGCTTATTTTGTGAAAATGAACACTTTGATGCCTCTTTCAGTATAACTGGTTTCCTTTGTGGTCCTGCATATTGTCTTTTATGCACTTAAAATCATTATACTCAGGAGGGGCCCATAGGAATCACCAGACTGCCAATGGGAACCATGACACAGAAAAGATGAAGAATCTCTTTCCTAGAGGCTAAGGCAGGTTCTCTACTCCTGGGCTAAGGGAAATTATTTTCTTCATTTATAAATACACATATAATCTGAAAGGGAGGCCTATGTTTGCTGTTTTCTTCTCTCTCTGCAAAGAGGGAGGCAGCAAAGAAAGTGGCACAAAGCCACTCCTTGTCAAAAGCGACTCCTTATCCCATTATCTTGGCTTACTGCTAAGGCTCAGGCAAGTCCAGTCAGTTGGGGCTTATGTGCTAGGGATGAAATAATTTAGGATGGAAATAAACTATTATAATCAACCTTAAAAAATAGTTTCTTAGGGGCAAAATGGATCACCCCACTCAAAACTTTATTAAAACACTTGTCAGCTGATGTCTTCTGTGCAGTAAGGTAAGGAGGTTACCAATCAAATAATTATTGAATCAGGGTGCTTTTTGCCTTTGTGAGTGTCCTATAGTCTGTTGTCTTGAAGTCCCTGGCCTTAAGGAAATCAAGGTCCCCAAACTCCAGACCTGCAGGAGTTTGTAAATGAAAAAGGAAATAGGTAGGAAAAAAAATCACTATACTGAGTGTTCATTATTAATTTTTATGCCTCATTTTTTTGAGGTTTCTGACCAACTCATTTAGCAAAGAAGACTTGTCCTGTTTTGGTTATCCCAAAATAACTTGTTTTATCAGGGTCAAAGCAGACACTTCTCAGTTTGGGGGCTTTTAGAAATTTTGGTTTTTTCATTGCAGTTGTTATTAGAAAATCAGTAAACTGTCAATAAAACCAATAGTACCTTGAATTTGATATTATAATTGAAATGAAAATTGAATATGCTGTATGTGTCACCTTGTCAAGGATCTGACTGATATATGATTTCATTTTTTTTTAAATAATAGCATCTTCTACTCATACAGGTCACAACCTGACTAACTAGTGATAAAGCCTATGAGCTTACCAAGTAGAACTTCATCATTTTACAGATAGGAAAACTGAGGCCCAGTGAAGTTAAGTGGCAGATCCAGGGATTGAACCTAGGTCCTCTAACTCCAAATCCTGCAATCCTTCCATTAAATCATAGTGCCTATAGAAGTCTGTAGTGCCAGCAACATTTCCTTAGAGCATTCTCTGGTAATTGTTAGAGCATACAACATATATGGGGAGAGGAAAAGAAAAGAAGGAAGGGAAAAGATAGAGATTACCCTGACTTATTGCTTTTTCTTTTTATTCCTCCAAAGCATATAACCTGGATCATGGAGTCTTTAGGGAAAGCTTTAGACAGTCCTTGGTTATGGCTATCTTCTCCCATCTCAGTTCAACAAAAGATCTTTCTTTCAGTTCTCTCTCTAATGGGAGAGAAATGTGGAATGTCCTACGGGTATAGTCAGAACTGAGCTTTTAAAATAGTTTCTTTTGTCATGCCAGCTAAAATGGTGATGAGGTTGTTTGTTTTATTTTTAATCTACACAGAAAGAAATGAACTGTGGGTATGGCTTTTTAAATGCCATAGCTCTGGAGCATCACTACTTGGTTTTAGACCTTGAGAAAATTATAGGGTTGCTTTGTGCTATGTACATCCTATGAGTTTATTTAAAGGGCTTTGTCAGCCTTTTAGACCATTTCCCATAGTTGGAAGAATATTATAAACTACAGAAGGTTTTGCCTTCCCATCCTCCCTTTGGTGGGAATCTTGATGTTTGCACTTGGACTTGGTTAGCCAAATGGACCATTTTGGCTGCTCTAAGCAAAATACCCTCCCCTTCCCACAGCTCACATGCTGTTGCTGACTTCCTTAACTTTGACCTGCTCCAGTTCTATATCCTTGCTCCCTACACGGGAGCAACCTCCAGGGTTGTTCAGAAGGTTCAAATGAGATAATAGTTGTAAAACACTTAAACAGTGCCTGGAACATAGATCATTAATAAATGTTTGTTTCCTTCCTACTAGGAGGAAAAAGCACAAGGCTTGGGGTAACAGAGACCCAGCTTGAAAACTGAGTTTAATTTTTACTGTCATAGAGAGTATGAACCTCAGTTTCCTCATCTGTAGAATGAGGGTGGTTAGTAGAAAAGTTCTTTGTGAGAGGCAGCCCAGTACAGCACTGGTTTTGTGTCTTGTCTTTATATTTCCTTACCCAGTGTCTCGTTGTACTCAGAAGGAGCATAATAGAAGCATTTTGGGTTGCATTGACTTGAAATCGGGACAACTGGGTTCAGATCCTGGCTGTGACACTTATTACTGTACGTTCTTGGGTGAACAACTTAACCTTTCTGAAGGCTCTCAGCTCCTTCATCTATAAAATGGGGACAACAACTCATAGAGAACATTTATATAGTGCTTACTGTATGCCAGGCACTGTGCTAAGCACTTTACAATTCTTATTGCCTTTGATCCTCACAACAACCCTGAGAGTCAGGTACTATTATTGTGAGGCAAACTGAGGTTAAGTAACTTGCCCACAGTTGAACAGCTTTTGGGTATGTAAGTCTGGATTTAAACTCAAGTCTTCATGGCCCTAGGCCCAGTGCTCTTCCACTTCTACAACCTATCTCACTGGGCAAGGAAGCAGTCAGTCCCCTTCCTCTTCCCTTTCATAAGACATGCTTTCTGACTATGCCATCCCTTATGCCTGGAATTCTTTACCTCCTCATCTTTATCTCCAGGCTTCCTTAGAATCCCACTTATAATCCCATGGTCTAAAAGAATATTTTCTTGGCTTATGCTTCTTTCTGTGATTTTCTCTGATTTATCCTCTTCATAGCTAGTTTGTACATGGTTATTTGCATGTTGTCTCCCCCATTAGACTGGGAGCTCCTTGAGGACAAGAACAAATTTTTTTTTTGTCTTTCATTGTATTCCTCAGCACTTTGTACAGTACGTGGCACATGATATCTGCTTGATAAATAATGTTGATTTATGAAAAAGAAAAAAGATTTTCACTTTTTGGTGATTTTCAAGGTTAATAGGAATGAACAGTGTGATAGGAATTTTATGTTTCATTGAGAGATGTGGAGTCCTGAATGAGGAAGTTGATAGACTTGTTATTCTCTGCCCTGATCAAACCACACTGACTGTGCTCAGTTGCAAGGAAAGCATTTTTTAAGTCATAAAACACTGCAGAAATATCAGCTACTGCTGTTCATCCTGTGTACTACCCTTGTCAAGCAGCAGAAAATGAAAATAGGCCTTTAGGAAACTCTTGCTAAGTGCTCTTAAACTACCTTCTCTTTTACACTGAGCTTAATGACCAGTGATTTTTTGTTTTGATAGGAAGATTTTCCCTTGTTTTAAGAACATGGCTATCTTCCACTTTATGGAACATGAATATTAAAGATCACAATAGATTAGAAGCCCCTTGAGGATAGGAACCATGTTTCTAACTATGTCTCTAAACATATTTCTTCACATTTGGCAACATGTTGAATTGAAATACAGTACTCCATCTGATTACTTACCCAACTTTCATTTATGCTTGGTTGTTGGACTCCCTAAAGGACAGCTCAGTACTTTAAAGGTTCTAGGGGTAAGTATGTTAGACTATGTTTATATTGTAACCCCTGAGCCCCAACCAGAATACCTCCCATTAACAATCAGCCAGTAGAGTCAAACAGCTCTTGTCAAAGGCATTTACACAAATATCATAGTAACAATAGTACTTACAAAACATTTCCCCTTCTCCCCACCCCCAGATACCTCTCAACCTGGTTGAGACAAAATAGACATAGCATTCAGAGGAAGGCTTAAACTTAGAGTACAAAGATAATGATGTGCACAGCTGACAAAGGAATAACACAGCTCCAGGCACTTTCTGGCTTGAAGTCTTTTGATTCTATAGCTGACATTCTTCTTTGGTGCAAGTGGTTCCTGTACTCTTTGAAACTATTTCCTCCCTCAGGTAACTATCTTTCTGTTTATACCTGCCTTTGATGTGTCTCTCTGTTTCTAATGTAGATATTTCCTTTCATGTACATCACTGTCTATTTGGTGTGTGCTGAGCTGCCTTCTTGCAGTTCTCCAGATCTTTTGAGATTCACAAGGCCACTTGAAAACTTCTACCTCAGAATACTCAAACACCTATACAGGGATGTAAACATAGAAGAGGAAGCCCAAACCTAGTTTCAAGCTTAACTAGCTAGTTCATAGGTTAATTGCCATATAGAGGCTAGGTGAAATAATGGGACTAGATGTCCTCGTATCTCCCTCTCAGAAAGCAGCTCAAAGTAGTCTTCACTTTTCAAAGCCAAAAGGAAGATACAAGGCAGAAGAGGATTAAGTTACAGCTCAGGAGATAACAGGGAATCTCTCTTCTAAGCCTCTGATTCATCAGCTCTTGTGGTTCAGCAGCCAGGTGAGGGACTCTTTGTCATCACACAATACATACCCCTCACTTATACATGGTGGGAAGTACACATCCCCAAGCTTCCAGGGCATTAATTGGAAGCAGACAGAGAATTGTTGTGCATGTTCTGTACAAACCAACAAGAAGGGAGCATATCCAAGCATGTTCTACAAACTTATTAGAAAAATCTCATAGTTGAATAAATTTGTGTATGAAAAATACTATCTTCTCCTTGAATTACATTTAAAACTTGACAGAAATGTATTCTTTTGGAAGGAGTTCTCTGATAGACTGAATTTAAACATCTGAAGAAGTTGTCAGCCTTATGACATTAGGACATTGTGACTTTGTGCCAAATGGAAGTTGAAATGTCTGCTTGTAGTTTTTCGTACTGGGAATTCCCATAGACTTTCCAGAATTTTTCCAACATGTTTTACCCATCTGTATGCTTATGGTATCCAGTAGAACTCTGCAGTATAATATTATACTTCATTTAGTCAACTACTCAGTCAGCTAGAATTTATTAATTGCCTATTATGTACCAAGCAACGGGGATAGAAAGGCATAAAACAGTCCTTTTATATGTGGACTCTGTCCTAGAAAGGACTTAGTTTGAGACCTTGGATTTCCATAAAATGATTTTTTCCCCCTTTTTTGTGTCTCCAAATTCTCTATGTTGAGTTTGTATAGAGAATATGATAACTGTACTTGGGACTGACAGCTCAAGATCATAGAATAGCTAAGTGGGGAAAAAATAACAAAGCCTTAGTATTGGGTAACTGGGAGGAAATCTTGTAATTGGGGTTAGGTGACTCACCCACAATCACACAGGTAGTAAGTGTCAAGTGTCTGAGGCCAGATTTGAGCTCAGGCCCTTCTGACTCCAGACCTGCTGCTCTATCCACTGTGCCACCTAGCTGACCCCTTGAATTCTTTTTTAAAATGAGAATTGCTTTTGCTCAGAATACCTAAATGAGAGAAAGAGAAAACAGATTAATTGCTTTTTGAATTCATTCAATTTTTAATAGAAAGGTATCAGTTTATTTGCATTAGCTTATTTAGCTTGCCCATATCGTACCTTTGGAAAAAAAAATATGGAAGGATGGCACATGTAAACTCAAAATTCTACTTTCAGATCCGGTGAGAGAGGATTACAGGACAAAGGCATAGGAGAGGAGAGTAGGTCTTACTTAAGTTGAACAAGGAGAAGCAATCGATGAAACTGACTTTGGGGACAGCTAGGTGGCATAGTGGACAGAGTATCAGATCTGGAGTCAGGAATACCTGAGTTCAAATTCAACCTCTGATACCTACTAGTTGTGTGACCCTAGTCAAGTCAGTTAATCCTGATTGTCTCCAGAAAGATAGACAGACAGAAAGAAAAAAGTGATTTTGAGGGGGCTAGACAGTCAAAAGTTGAATCTGGGAAAAAACAAATTTGGGCTAAGAATGAACTCATTGAATGAAGACTCAAGAAAGAATTAAGAGTAAGGACCTGAAGGGAAGGGCTCAAGAAGAATCATAAGGTCATCTAATAGACTTTAGAGGCTACCTGCTCTGACTCCCTTATTTTCTAGATAAAGGTGAGATTTCCCATAAGAATGACTTCATTTCACACAGCTACTTAGTGACAGGGAAGGCATTTAAACCAAGGCTGAAATTTGAACTTGTTCTTTCAGCTCCAAATCCAAAGAAACAGAGAAGATAGTTGCTAAGTATATAAAACAAGTTGTTAGTAAAACAAATTGTTGAAACAAAATAAGAGGCCATTGAGAAAAGAGAAAGGAAGTAGGATATGGCAAGTAAGTTTTTGAGATAAAAGAAAGGAAGCTTGGTGTGGTAGCCTACAAGTTTTTTTGAGGGTGATAAAGATCTTAAAGAGGTGCTTAGGAGTTGTGTAAACATTTGAAAGTAGTTTAGAAATTTTCTTAAAAAAAGGATAAGGCTGAGAACCTCCATCAAGATGGAGAGTAAGATGAATTTCCCCCTCCTTAGCATTGTGTGCAATATTTATATTTCTATGGTAGCCAAATAATTAGTTTCAAGTATAGATCATGCTCCTTCCTAGAACAGAAGGTAAGGGGACTCAAAAACACCTCTTCATAATGCAATTTTTTTTTTTTAGAAAATGAATTTTTTTTAAAAATATGGAAGTAAGGCTTCTGTGGAGAAGGGAAAATAAAGCAGCAGAGCAGAAACTTGATCCTTGTCAGGAAAGTGTAAAGTGGAAGAATGTCACACAGAAGAAGGGAAGGAAAAGGACAACCACACACTGGGGAGATGAAAAAAAGAAGTTTGATGCACTCCCTGAAGGAAGGAGGTGATTGTTTTGAGGAGGAAATGGCTTTTCTTTTTTGTTTTGTTTTGGTCTTCCAAGGAATGATAAAGGAGAGCTACAAAAGCTATTAGGTGAGAAATCATCTATTAAGGGCCAAGAAAAAGAAGAGAACTAGTGGCTGGTGATTCCCTGCTCAAAGGTAAAAAGGCAGCTATTTATTAACATAACAGAGAGGTCTATTATTTTCCTGGAACTTGCATCTGAGATATAACTGAGAACTTCCCAAGATTTGACAGATCTCTTGGATACAAATGATACTGACCTAAGGAACTTAGAAAGTCTTGCCAAGAATTACAGGATTTTGAGTAAGAAATGGAAGACCATGGTGATACAGATTGTGCTTTCCTCACTCTTCCTCCTTGAAGGCAAGGCATATAGAAGAGAAATATGTGTTTGGGAATTAAAAGCTGGCTAAGAAGATGGTCTGACAATGGATTTGAATATCTGGACCATGGCTTATATTTTGAGAATGACAGTGAAATAGATGATGCAAGTAAAAAACAGAAACAATCCCTCTCTACAACTAAATGTTTGATACACACAAGAATAGAAACTAACAGTTAACAGGTAGCATTTACGTAGTACTTTATACGATTTATAAAATGCTTTATAAATATTGTATTTTATCTTCACCAAAAAAAAAAATCGAAAAACAAAACCCTGGGAGGTAAGTGCTATTTTTAATTCTTATTTTACAGATGGGGAAATTGAGGCAGAAAGTGATTAACCTTTTCAGGGTCACCCAATTAGGAGGTGTCAGAGGCCAGATTTGACCTCAAGTTTTCCTGACTCCGGGTCCAGCAGTCTATCTACTGTATCACCTAACTTTCCAATTAGGAAAAGAATTCTTATTTGACAAGACCTGCTAGGGGAATTGTAAAGGAATTTGGTATAAAACTGGTTTGGATTCACAGAATTTCTGAGCTGGAAGGGCCTGTATAACTTCCTAGTCCTACCTATACCTGAAAAGAAACCCCAACTATAACATACCTGACAAATGGGTGTCTGATCTCTGCTTGAAGACCTTCAAGGAAGAGGAATTTACTACCTCTCAGCCTTTTGTACTTTTGGACATATCTGATGGTTAGGAATGTATTCCTGGTATCAACCTGCTTCTTTACAATTTGTACCTACTGTTCTCTGGTTCTGTCCTCTGTGGCCAAAAAGAACAAATTGGATACCACTCTTACCTGATGGCCTTTCAGATATTTAAAGAAAGCTGTTATCTCACATCTGAATATTTTCTTTTCTAGAATAAACATCCATAGATCTTCCAATTGAGCCTCATTTGACATAGAGTTTCTGGTTGTCCTCCTCCAAACATTGTCATCTTAGATTGTAGTGCTAAGAACTAAGCATAGTACTCTAGATGGGGCCTGCTGAAGGCATAGTACACAGATGCTATCAAGTCCTCGTTCCGAGAAGCTCTGTGTAATGCATTTGTGGTCCTCTTAAAAACCCTAGATTTCTTCAGACAACTCTAACCGATGCCAATACCAGCTTGTCCTTGTGAGGCTGATTTTTTTTAATAACTCAAGTTTAAAGTTAAGTTTTTAATAACTCAGATTTAAGACTTTATATTTATTCTTATTGAATTTGTCTTACTTAGATTCAGTTCAAGGCTTTAGCCTATTAAGAGCATTTTGGATCCTAACTCTGTCTTCTGTTGTGAAGGCTGTTTCTCTCCTGGTTGCCATCTGTGTCTTTAAGTCATTGGTAACAAAGATAAACAGCACATGTCTATACACAGATGCCTAGGGCATCTGAACACAGGGTTCTTATTTTATCATTTTATCCCATTATAAGTTCCCATTATATCACTGGCTGTTGTCCTATCATTCAACCATTTCTGAAACCTTCAAATTATATTATTGTCTAGTCCACAGCTCTCCACCTTAGCCACTAGAACAGCAAGCTACTTTATCAATGTTTTGCTAAAGTCAAGTTGAACTCTATCCATAGCATTTTCTTGATCCTAGAGTTTATTAAACCTGTTAAGAAAAAGAAAGGAAACAAAGTTAGGCTGATATGGTTTATTCTTTTTTTTTTGGACGCAATTGGGGTCAAGTGACTTGCCGAGGGTCACATAACTAGTAAGCATCTGAAGCTGGATTTGAAGTCAGGTTCCTGACTCCAGGGCTGGTGCTCTGCCACCTAGCTGTCCTGGTATCATTTATTCTTGATAAAATATGTAGGTTGTTTGTAATCACTGCTTCAAATTCTAGATGTTCTTTTTAATGGTCTATTCCAGAATTTTCCCAGGTATCAAAGTCAAGTCTACAATTTGCAGACCTATTCCTATACTACATACCACAATTAAGTTCCAAATGAATTAAATATAAAATGTCACCTCATTAAAATATTGAAGGGAAATTGATCTCTGGAGGCATCTTTTATAATTATAACTAGAGGGAAAAAGCTTAACCAAAAAAGGGAAAGAGGAGATCACAAAGAATATGAAGGACAAATTCAATGACATGAAGTTGGAAAGTTTGTGAACAAATAAAATCAGAGGAGTTAGGATAAGAGGAGAGGCCACAAATTGGTCAATCAACCCCACAAAACTTTGTATAAAATATATTTTTTAGGAGTCTAATATCCAAAATTTAGGGAGTTTGCTCAATTATTTAAGACCAAGAGCCATTCACCACGGATAAGTGGTCAATGATATGAACAAATAACATTGCTCCATATCATTCATAACAAGATAAATGCAAATTAAAGCAATTCTTTGTAATAAGGAAAAGAGAAAATTAAAAACCAGATAAAGAAAATTGGTAAAGACAACTTAAAATAAGCCAATGTTGACAGGACTGTAGGAAGACAGGCTGTGTCTTCAATATACTGTGAATTAATATAGTCATTCTGAAAGAAGCTTGGAATTATGCTAAGAAATGGACTAAAATATGCATCTCCTCTGGATGGTATGTATGTATGTATGTATGTATGTTGTTGGGGGATGTCAAAGGTATAATGGTCTCCTATATGCCAAAATGTTCATAGCACTTTGTGGGAATATTGTAAAGGAATTCCTCCTATTGTAAAGGAATTTGGTATAAAACTGGTTTGGAGCAGCATCTTCACAGATTCACAGAATTTCTGAGCTGGAAAGGCCTCTATAACTTCCTAGTCCAACCTATAACTGAAAAGGAACCCCAGCTATAACATACCTGACAAATGGGTGTCTGATCTCTGCTTGAAGACCTTCAAGGAAGAGGAATTTACTACCTCTCAGCCTTTTGTACTTTGAAGGGAATATAGAACTAGAAACAAATCAGGTAACCACTAATAGAGGACTGGTTAAACAAATGATGGTGTGTGAATATGCCATAAGAAATGGACAATGCGACAAATTGGAGAAGCATGGCAAGGCATTTGAATTGATAGAGTGAAGAAGGCAGAGCCAGTCAAGCAATATAGTTAGTGATTCCAACACTGTAATCGGAAAACACAAATAACAAAAACTAAACAGAAAGAACCTCCTCTAGAATTCTGTATAATTATAACTGTGTGGCCCCTAGAGGGGGAAATAATGACATGGTGTATCCTCTTTCATTGGAGAGGTAGGGAGATCAGGGATATAAAATATGGTATATGCTATCAGATGTAATCAGTGTGTTGTTCTTCTGGTCTATTTGTTTCCCCTTAGTCCTTGTTACTAGGTAAAGATTTTTGGGAAGGGGAATGGAAGGGTTGTGTGTGTATACAAACACATACACACACAGGAACGTTTATTAAACACCTACTATGTTCTAGGCACTGTGCTAAGCACTTTACAAATATTTCATTTGATGTTTATGACAATTCTGGGAGGGAGCTGCTATTACTATTCCCATTTTATAGATAAAGTACCTGAAGAAAAGAGAGTAAGCCTAAATTCACACAGCTAGTCAAGTGTTGGAGGCTAGATTTGAATTTTGATCTTCCTGGCTCCAGGCCCAGAACTCTATCCATTATGCCATATACAATTGGAAATATATGTGATATTAAAACAAAGGATGAAAGAAATAACATTTAGAAATGACAGACTCCTAACAAAGCCTAGTAAGATGTAATAGCTTGGTGTCCTACAAGTGTATTTAAAAAAGCTTTAAAATAATTATATGGGTGGCAGGGAGGAAAAAATTGCTTATGTTTATTATTCATGAAGTTATATATCATAGAGAGTTGATAATGACAAAAAAAAAAAAATACCAGCAGTTGAAACACTCAGAAGTTCACGAGATAAAATCGATGGAAAGAATAAGTAATAATACCCAGGCCCTAAATGTCTCTGTACAGATAATTCAAATTTAGGTAATAAGTACAAGGAAATAGAGATCCTGATATAAGGAGGCAAATGTGACCTCGGAAATCACTGAGCATTGGTGGGTTGAAACTTAAACCTGGAATATGGCTCTGGAAGGGTATGATTTGTTCCAAAGAACAGGCTAGGTAAAGAGGAAGAGGTCAGGAAATGTTTATGTTGTGAAGAAATCCAGGAACCAGAAGTGGGAAGCATAGTGGAGAACATTTGGATAAAGTTCAATGGAGAGAGAAACAGAAGTGATTTTTGTCTTTGAACGATGTATCTTCTGTCTCATTTTTTACCTACTCCTTGGTCATTGAATGGGTGTTGCCTTAGACAAACTGAGGCCTGGGAAATGACCTTAATTTAGAAAGGACAAGGTCCACTGTACTCTTGGCCATCCCTTGTTGCCACTGGATTTGAATGACTCTGGGGAGAAAGTGAGACTGATGATTTTACACAGCTTTGCCTCACTTAAATCCAGTTGATTTGCATGTCAGGACATCACCTTTGTGATGTCTTAGGTCCTCAATGAAAAGGGCGAACAAAATGAACATCTTTTCAGTATCCTTATGTCTTGCTCCTTCACATAATCAATGATCTAGTGACACTGGCCTCTGAGCTGTTCTTCTCCCAAGATATTCTGATAAACTAGGTTTTGCATATTTGTTAACTATTCCCATGCCTGGAATCCCCTCCCTGTTCATTTCCATCTCTTGGCTTCCCTAGCATCCTTTAGGTTGAAGCTAAAAGTCTTACCTTCTGCAAGAAGCCTTTCCTCATCCCCTTCAATGCCAGTGCCTTCCTTCTGCTGTTATCTCCAAATCTATCTTGTTTCTACGTAGCATGTTTGCATATTACCTTTCTAATTAGCATGTGAGCTCTTTGATAGGAGGATCTCTTTTTTTCCCTTTCTATATATCCTTGATGCTTAGTCCAGTGCCCAGCATATAGTAGGAGCTTAATAAATGCTTACTGACTTCACCGAAGGATGATGGAGGTTTTTTTAGGAAATTATGGAGGGGAGGAGGAAGGAGGATCAAAAAGGAGATGACTGATGGTTGGAATAGATGAGACAATGATGATTGATGAACAAAAGAAGATGAAGCCATTTCATTCTTCCTTTGCTTTAGATTGTTCTGCCTAAGAGAATAATCTTTGCTCTGGAAATGCCAGGTTGTGATTAGCTAATGGAGTTGATGCTCAAGATTTCAGGAGACAGTAAGAAAGCACCTAGGTGTCTTTGATGAAATCCTTTTACTTGATCCAAATGAATTGCCTCTTCAGGAATTGAAAGAATTCGTAGGTGTAATTGCTGAGCCAGTGATATCTGAGAGATTCTTAAGAATGGAAGAGATACTCTAGGATTGGAAAAGGACCAATGTCTTGATTTTCAGTAAAGGAAAGAGAAAGGAACCTGCCAACTACAGGTGAGTGAACTTAACTTCAATTCCAGAACAAATTCTAGTATAGGTCATTTAAGAGATGGTTAATGATCATATGCAAAAGGAAGGAGTGATGATAAAAAGTCAGAATGGCTTCATTAAGAACAAATCATTCCAGACTAATCCTATTTTGATAGAATTTTTAAGTGGGTAGATCAAAGGAATGCTGTAGGTATAGTTTACCTGATTACCTACATTTTAGCAAAACTTTTAACAAAATTTTTGTGAACTATGGGGAAAGATATGGCTTAGACAATAATACAGTTAGAGGGGTTTAGAACTGGTTGAATGTCAGGATTCAGGAATGAAAAATTAGTTCAGTGTCAGACTGACAGGAGGTCTCCAATGGAGAACCTCCCAGGATCTATACTTGGACCTGTGCTATTTAGCATTGTCATCAATGACTAGGATAAAGATGTGACATACTTACCGGATTTTCAGATGGCACAAAGTTAGAAGGTATGGCTAACCCTCTGGTTAATGGTCAAGATCCAAAAAGATCTTGATATCCTAGCAGGTTTGGGGAAGGCCTGGAGACCACATCGGACTCCTGAGAGCCTTGCGGCAAGTCTAATAAGGAAAAATTGAAAAGAAAAAATGTAAAATTTCACACATGGGTTAAAAAATTTTTTTTTTACAAGTGCAGCATGGGGGAGACCTGGTTAGACAGGAATTTATCTGAAAAAAGATCTGGGGCTTTTAGTAGATCATAAGCTGTGCTAACAGCCAAAAAGGCTAATGGGGTCTTTGGCCACATTTTGGGGGGCAGCTTTTAGGAATGACGAGATGATAATGCCTTTGTACTCTGCCCTGGGCAGACTTCATCTGGATCATTTTGGAGAGTTATGGTAGCCAAAGTTTAAGGACATTAATAAACTAGAGAGTGGCCAGGCCAAGTAGAATGAGTGAATGAATAGAATGAGATCAGGTAGAATGGTGAAGAGCCTTGAGTCTTGGTCATGTGAAGGTTGAAAGAACTGGTAATGTTTATCTTGGAGAAAGGAAGAATGAGGACATTTTATTAACAGCTGTGTCAAAGTTTTCAAAGAACTTTTAAGTGGAAGAGTGATTAAGATTGTGTTTGGCCCTAGAGGGAAAAACCTAGAGTAAATGGGTGATCATTGCAAAGGGACAAATTGAAGCTTGACTTCAGGAAAGGTTTGCTAACTCTCTGATTAGGGTAAATTTTTAATTGTACTTAAATCTCACAGCAGTGTGGTATTGAAAATATTAAAACGTTCACCCCTTTTTCAGTGTTTTTGAGTTGCAGGTTTTTTTTTTAAAATTAATTTTATTTATTTTCAGTGTTTTACAATCACTACCATATACCTTAGATTTTTTTTTCCTCTCCCTCCCCACAGCTTCTCCTTTCCTCCCTGAGATGGCATACAATTTTATATAGTTTGTACATATGCATTCCTATTAAATACATTTTCACTAAAGTCATGCTGTGCAGAAGAATTAAAATGAATGGGAGAAATCATATAACCATCCACAATGTAATACACACACACACACACACACACACACACACACACACACACACACACACACACACACACACACACACACACACAAGATGTGCTACATTTTGCAATTGAATTCCATAGTTCTTTCTCTGGATGTGGAAAGATCATTGGGAATTTTTTAAGTCCTTGCATTGCAATGACGTTCCAAGTCTATCACAAGAAACTTTCTCACACTGTGGTCGTTGCTGTGCACAAAGTTCTCCTGTCTCTGCTCTTTTCCCTCAGCATCAGGTCATATAATGCAGGTTTTTTTTTTAATAAAACATTCGAAACTGTCCCTTGTTTTTCCTCAAAATATCTTCCACAAATTTCCCCTCTCAGAGACAAGACTACTCAGGAAGTGCTCAAGTTATTATTTTGTTGAGTTCCCCAGAAATGGGGGATTACACAGGCCACCTTCAGCCCCCAGATCATGGAATGAAGATTAGACAGTAATCTTATTGATTCAGTTAAAGCAGATTAGAAAACAAATGTGGGATAAGCTTGTAAGAAAGATAGAAATTTGATGGTGTGATAGATAGGGCCTTTGAAAAATGAATACCATAGGAACACTTCACATGGTAGCAGAATTGACTATCTGTTTCACAGATACTTAGCCCAAACTTAAAACTGAAGTGCCTTTGTCAGTACCGATAGTAAGACTGACTTCTCATCGTCAAGTCCTGGTATTGTTTTCAAAGATCTAACAAGGAATTTTTGTATCTGGAACAAGGAGGAGGGTGGGATAGACCAGAGGCTGGTGGTGGAGTTATAGGGGATAGGAAGCACGTCCTGGGCGAAAGCTGCTATTGTCCAGGGTGGGAGGCAGGTTCAGAGGAATTCATTTGAGATGTGATCTCTAGCTGGAGTGGGGGTAGGAAAGGAAGCACTCCTTGGGATGGTGATATTTTCACCCTTTAAATTTTGGTATATGGTTATAGAGCCCTTGTTGTCTTATCCTAGGTAAGGTTCTGATTTCTTCACCCACATTTCATTGCTTCCCTACAGTTTATGAAGTACCTTTAATTGATTATTTCATTTGAATCTCATAACAACTCCATGAGATAGGCAATACAACTACTTTCCTCTTTTTGTAGATGAGGGAAGATGAATAATTTGCTCAAGGTGTCAGTAAGTGGTAGATTTAATGTAGGTTTTCTCACCCCAAAATTAGGGTTCTTTTTACAGCATCATACTAAAAGAATTTTTGTTAGGAGATCACCTTGGAGTTTGGGTACTCATGGTTCATACTTCTAACTACGAATATCTAACAAATGCATTTTAAATTTGGAATTGTGTATCAACATTCTCCCTGTACTTCTTTACAAAACTGAATAATAAGATGGCTTGGCAATTTCATAATTTAGAAATAAATTTAGAAATTCAAAATTTAGAAGGCTAATTGTGAGTGCTAGTTTCTTGACTGTTTATAAAGAGTTCTGCATTTTCCTTCATGGAACAGAGCTTTGAATTTGGAGTCAGAGGACCTGGGTTTATATCCTGGCTTCAGCATTTATCCCCTGTTTTTGTTGTTGGCTCTTCATTTTTGAGGAGGACCAGTGATATTAAAGGTGATGTCTTGACTCTCCAATGAGGTGTAATTGCACAAAGTCATCAACCTCCCTCTCTCTTCCTGAGTCATTGAAGTCCAGGGGCGAGATGAAAGTCAAAATAACTGGTGGTGACCTGGAATACAGTAGATAACCTTGATGTCTTTGATGTCTGAACAAGCTGTAAGCACTCCATAGCACCTGCTTCAGCTCCCTTCGTTGCCTTTGGAACAAATTGTTCTCATCTGCCCATTGTACCAGGGAAAGTCTTCACATGCTTGGGGTAGATATCCTGTAACTCACTGAAAGGTTTGAGGCCTATTATGCTCAGCCTGGTTTACCCAGTCTGTGGAGGCAGTTTTATTCCTGGTATGACCTTGGGCAAGTCATTTTAAGTCTCTAGGTCTGTTTTCTCATTTGTAGGATGAAGGGGGTTGAGTAAAATAAACTCTAAGTTTCCTTCCAGCTTTAAATCTATTCTCTTATTACCTCTAAGGCTTTTCATAAAGAAAAATTTTTATTCTCACTGTGATCTTTAATCCCTCTCTTTGTTTTTGTTCTTAATGACACTGTTCCCCCCTGCTTCATTAGTGAATGTAATGAGTACCAAAGTGTCTAATGTTTGTATGACTTACCAAGAAAGTAATTCAAGGTCATTAATCATTATTTTTGAAAGTACTAATGTTTCTGTGGAAATTTATAGCTGTTTTCCAGTTCTGCTTCTTTTTAACAAATATTTAGTTGTAGTCAATATGATGATGTCAGAATTTGCTAGACCTCCCCAGAGAACCTTCAGACTGCTCCCTGTCACTATCCAGTCAGCTGCAAAGCCCTCCTCCTCCTGGATGGCAGAACATGCCTTCCATCCCTTCTTTACCAACCAGTCCCTCAGCCATCACCAGTCATCTTGATCTATGTCTTGCCGCTGGACTCTGATGATTCTAAAGGAGTGAGGCTGAAGATTTTTACATAGCCCTGCCTCACTTAAATCCAATTCACTCTGAAGTCAAGACATTACACTTGTAATGTCACTGATCCTCTTTGAGAACAAAGATTAAACCACAACAACACTACTGGCCAGCCCAGGTTTGTAGCACTTACAAGTCATTCCCTGCTCTTCTCTCTTCCTCACCCCATATCCAATCAGTTGCCAAGTATTGTCAATTCTTCTAACTCCACATCTCACATTTATCCTCTTTTTCTCCAGTCATATGGCTACTACTATCATATTTAAGGGCCTCATCACCACTGACCAGGGCCATTGCAATAATCTTTCTGTTTCTAACCTCCCTTCCCCCTTTCCAACCCTTCTTCCATGAAACGTCAAAAATCACCTTCCTAAGGCAAAGGCCTGACCTCGTGAGGTCTGACAGTGTCATTTAGGTATTTGAAAATCTTCAGTGACTTCCTCTTGCCTCTAGGATAAAGTACAAATTCTTCAGCCTGGCATTTAAGCCCATTAGCAATGTTCCTCCATCCAAACTTTCCAGGATTGTTTCACATGTTTTTCCTTCACAGACTTTGTTTCAGCCAAATTTAAATACATGCTATTCCCTAAATTCAGAACTTCATCTCCTCCTCTCAGACATCACACACCTTTCTCTGAACCAGGAATGTATTTGCATTTCATCTCTGCTTCTCACAATCCCTTTCTTCCTTTGAGCCTCAATTCAAGTGTCATCTCTTGCAAGAAACCCTCCTTGATACCCCTACTTCCACTGCACCATGTGTTATCTCTTTCTGTAGCTTTCTCTCCCCACTCTCTCTTTCTCCCATTTTCTCTTTCCTTCTTTCTCATTCTCTCTCTCTCTCTCTCCGTCTCTCTGTCTCTCTGTCTTTCTCTCTGTTAGTTTCTCAAAAGAACAGTTGGTTATTTTTTTTGTTTTTTGTATCCGTAGAGCCTTGTACAGAGTAGACAGTTTTAAAGATTTCTTGAGTGCATGAATCAACCTACAGCAAGGATGTTTAAAACCAGAGAAGGGAGCAAGCAGCCCCTGTTCTCGGATCAATAGTTATACCATCCTCATCTGTTATACAGATATAACTGTACTGAATCTCAAGACATTCTCATTGTGCCTGACAAGTGGTCATTCAAGCTTTACTTAAATATTTCCATTGAGGGAGAACTCACTACTTCCTGAGCAGCCCATGTTTCACTGGGGACAGCTGTAATTCTTAGAAATTTTTTACAGATAACTAGTCTAAATTTCCTCAAAACTTCTATCATTCCTCCCAATTCTGCCTTTTGGGACTAAGCAGAAAAATATGTATTCATTTTCCCATATAATAATCCCTCAACTACTTAAAGACTGCTATCCTGCTTCCCTCCTGTCTTTTTCAGGCTCAGTATTCCCAGATTTTTTTGTCAGTCCTCATATGCTGTGATCTTCAGTTTTTTCTTTATTCTGCTTGCCCTCCCCTGGACATTATTCAGTTTACCAATGCCTTTCCCAAAACCTGGGTGATATAGGAGGATCCAGTCTCTCATATATACACATACCCCTAAAAAAGTGGTAGAAGAGAGGCAGAAGAACTGTAACACTAAGCACCCCAACATACACAGGGGGCCCTGCTATCACAGGTTCTTTGATTTGCATTCATAAAAGCAAAGGCAACTTTTGAGGGGTTAACAATCACTTTAATCAAGCACATGTATAATTCCTTTAACCAAGTACATATATCGTTCACCTAGTTCAGGGGAGTCAGCACCCTGAACTTCAAAGAACATACAGAGAATTCAAAGATCAACAGACATGTCTTCCTCTGCCTGACCATAATTCAATAGACAGGTCCAACTCTCTGACTATAGTTACCAGAGAGGGAAGCACAGACATCTGGATTTTCAAAGCCAGGGGGCACCTTAACCCAGACTCCTTTCCAAGGTCCTTGTCTAGTCAAACAAACACTTCCAGTCAATAAGCCCCAAAGTAAAACCTCACCCTCAGAGTATTTATACTTTTTATTTTTTAGAGCCACAGGGCATCCCAACCCTTGGGAACTAGTGCCTCATTAACAAAATGTGTGGATATTCCTACAAATCTTTCCTAATCAAACTCCCAGGCCCATTAATGGGTGGGGAAGATCTTTAATCACAACAATGCAAATATATATATTGTTGGGGTGTAGGGTGTGTTCTGGGAGGACCAGTACTTTGGTGTGATGACTGCTAAGCCCTTTTCAGTGCTCTTTCCACCTTTGGTGTCCACCTGTTCCACTTAACTCTCACCTGTGGCTCTAAGAAACTGCAACATGCACAGTGGCCACACTCCAGTAAACATTTTCTAGCAAACTGGCCAAACTAGGTTGAGGGTAACCAAGAGGCCTCAAATCTATTGGTAGGTTGGGGGGTATCTACCCCAAGCATGTGAAGACTTACTGTGGAGGAATGTGCAGATGAGAACAATTTGTTCCAATAGTCATGAAGGCAAATGAAGCAGGCAATGTGGAGTGCTTAGAGCTTGATTAGACATCAAAGATGCTAAGGTCATCCACTGCATCCTGAGCCATTGCTAGTCATCTTGATGCTGTCATGCCATTGGACTATGATGACTCTGGAGGACAGAGTGAGGCTGGCTACTTCGTATAACTCTGCCTCACTTAAATCCAATTTACGCATGAATCAAAAGACATCACTCATACCATTTCACTATTATGCCTCAAAGTCCTGTGGCGACAGGTAAGTGATAAAGCAGCAAATGTAGATACACTGGGAGCTGTAGTCACAACCCTGCACACATGTCGTTTCTCACGGGAAGCAGCACTGGGACTAGGTGTCTGAGCAGCCTTTTAAGGATCACTCTGCTCACCTCCTGGTGTGAGGAAGGGGGCTAGAAAAGATGCCCTAAACACTGTCTGCTTACCCAATCCTGGCCTGATTATCGCAGCAGGTGGTATGTGGTTGAAACACACAAAAAATGTACAAAATGTACAAAAAATCTGCAAAGATGATTCTACTCACCATTGGCACATGGAACATGTGCACACTAATAGATAACACAAAAATCCAGTAGACCTGAAAGAACTGCTGTTGTTGAAAGAGAACCCAACAGGTATCACATCCGAATAGCAGTCCTGAGTGAAACAATGTTGGCAAATGAAGGCCAGCTTACTGAAGTTGGAGCTGGATGCATATTTTTCTGGAGTGAGAGTAGTGAAGGAGAATGCCATGAAGCTGGTGTGGGTTTTGCAATCAAAACTAATCTAATCAGTAAGCTGGTATGCCTGCTGAAAGGAATGAATGACAGGCTCATTTTAATGCAATTGCAACTCACAGGAAAATGCCATGCCACCATCATCAGTGCCAGTGTTTCCACTATGACAAACCCTGATGAAGTCAAAGAAAAATTTTATGAAGACCTAGAGACTCATCATCAATGTGCCAAAAGAGGACAAGCTTATAATTCTGGGTGACCTTAATGCTAGAGTAGGCTCAGACTACCACACTTGGCAGTGGTCCTAGGGAGGAATGGAATTGGAAACAGCAACAGCAATGGTCATTTATTGCTGAAGACTTGTGCATCACATGACCTTCTCATCACTAACATTGTCTTCTGTTTATCTAAATGCAACAAAATTTCATGGATGCACCCTCACAACAAATATTGGTATCTAATAGGCTATGTGACTGTAAGGAAAAGAGAGATAAGAAGTGAGAGTGACAAAGGCAATGTATGGTTCAGAGTGCTGGACTGGTCATAGACTTATGGTGTTCCAAGCTAAATATTTGCGTTTATCAAAAGTGTCATCCCCCAAGGCAAAATGACTACCAGAAGAATTAATGTCAAATTAATGTTAAATTAGAGTTCTTCTCTGAGTGTGAACAGTTTGTTGCTAACTTGGAGGGAAAGTTGAGCCAACATACAGTTGGCAACAGTGGAGCAGAAAAGGAGTGGGCAGTTTTCAGAGATTTACTGCACTGCATTTGCTCATCTAGGTCAGAACACTTGCAAACACCAAGACTGGTTTGATGAAAATGATGGGGAAATTCAGAAGCTACTAAATGAAAAACAAGAACTCCACAGGATTTACCAGCAGGATAGTTCATCCACCTCTAAGAAGGTAGTATTTAATTCCATCAAAAGCAAAGTACAAGCAAAGCTTAGAGAGATGTAGGATTCTGGCTCAGGAAGAAGGCAGATGAAATTCAGTTTTATGCTGATAGCAGCAATCTAAAGCGCTTTTATGATTCTCTAAAAGCTATTTATGGGCCAAAAACCTATGGCATATCACAATTATTCAGTGCTGATGGAACCACATTGATTAGTGATAAGGATATGATCCTAGAGAGATGGGCTGAACACTTCCATAGTGTTCTCAACAAACCATCATCAATTAATGCTGAGGCCATTGACTGTTTACCTCAGGTTGAAGTCAATCCCCCCTTAGCTGAACTTCCATCTGAAGAAGAAGTTTTGAGTGCCACTAGGCTCCTTTCATGTGGCAAAGCACCTGGTGCTGATTCTATTCCAGCTGAGATTTACAAGGGGGGACCATTGCTCACACAAAAGCTGACCGAAATTTTCCAGGTTATATGGCAAGAGGACGTTATCCCCCAAGAGTTCAAGGATGCCTTCACTGTCCATCTCTATAAGGGTAAAGGTAATAGATTGTCCTGCGACAATCACAGGGGGTTCTCTCTCTAAGTCATTACTGGCAAAATTCTTGCTAGAGTCCTCTTTAATAGACTGATCCTTCACCTGGAAGATAGGCATATACCTGAGAGCCAGTGTGGCTTCAGAAAGGGCCAAGGAACAGTCAGTATGGTGTTTGCTGCCTGACAATTCCAGGAGAAATGCCAGGAGAAGAACACTGGTCTGTACACAATGTTTATAGATCTGACCAAGGCCTTTGACACTGTTAGTCATGAGGGCTTATGGAAAATTATATCAAACTTTGGTTGCCCAGAGAAGTTCATCAATTTTGTATGTCAATTTCATGATGGCATGTTTACCTGGGTTCTGGATAATAGATAATGCTCTTGTACTTTCCCAGTCACCAATGGAGTGAAACAGGTCTGTGTGCTTGCTCCCATGCTTTTTAGCATGATATTTTCAGCCATGTTGTCAAATGCTTTCAATGAGAATGGACACAGCATCAAGGTCAATTACCATAGCGATGATAAGTTCTTCAATTTCAAAAGGCTACAAGCCAAGACCAAAGTGGAGGGAATGTTGGTGCATGATTTTCTGTTTGCAGATGATTGTGCACTCAATGCAGCCTCTGAAGCTGAGATGTAGCAAAGTATGGATCAATTCTCTGCTACCTGTGTTAATTTTGGCCTAATAATTCATACCAAGAAAACACAAGCATTCCATCAACCACCACCATACCATCCATATGTGGAACCATCAGTTACAACAAATGGAGAAGTTTTGAATGCTGTGAATAAGTTCATTTACCTTGGTGTAGTGTACTTTCTAGGAATGTACACATTGACAATGAGGTTGATGCACTCATTGCCAGAGCTAGCTCAGTGTTTGGGAGGCTCTGAAGAAAAATTTGGGAGAGAAGAGGTGTTAGACTGACCACCAAACGGAAGATCTACAGAGCCATTGTGCTGACTTCATCGTTATATGCTTGTGAAACATGGACAGTCTACCAGCGCCATGCCAGGACACTGAACTGTCTTAGGAAGATTCTGAGGATCACCTGTCAGGATAAGGTACCAGACACTGAAGTCCTTGTTCGAACTGAACTGCCAAGCATTCTAACCATGCTTCAGAGAGCATAACTTCGATGGGCTGGCCACATTGTTCGAATGCAAAATATATACTTGCCAACATGACTATTTTATGGAGAACTTGCGTGGGACAGGTGATCACATGGTGGTCAGAAGAAGTGATACAAGGACACTCTCAAGGTCTCTCTCAAGGACTTTGGATTTGACTGTGCAACATGGGAGACACTAGCATAGGACCACTCAGCATGGCATACCCACATCAGAAAGGGTTCTGTGCTCTTTGAGCAAAGCAGAATTGAGGCAGCACAAAGGAAACATAGGATGTGCAAATTTGGGGTATTCACCCCAAATATTCACATGGATTATCTGTGCCCAACACAGACAGACCTTCTCATATGGTAGATTGAGAGCTCATATTGGTCTGATCAGCCATAGTCAGACACGCTGAAATTTCACTTTATCATGGTGATGTCATTTTGGTCCTCGTCGAAAACAAAGAACAACAAGCAACCAACCAACATATTCTGTTTCTAGTTAAAGAAACTCTTGTTTCTGTACTTTATTCCTGGTAAAGACCCTTCGTTGATAAAGGCAAGATTCAATCAGAGATACTTGATTATACTAAAACAAAAACAGCAAAAGATCCTATTTTGCTTGCCCTTATGAGAACAAAGTCATGGAAAGAGGAAATGAAGGATCCTGTACCAGGATCAACAGTTAGACTGGTATGGTTAGATTGTGGAGTGTGTGTTTGTTCAGTCATTTCAGTTGTGTCTAGCTCTTTGCCAAGAAAACCCCAAATGGTGTCACAAAGATATTGAAATATTTTGACATTTCCTTCTCCAGCTTATTTGACAGATGATGAAACTGAGGCAAACAAGGTTAAGTGACTTGCTCAGGGGGTCACACAGCTAGTTTCTGAGGCCATATTTGAACTCAGGAAGGTAAGTGTAGGAATGGCATTCAATTCACTGCACCTCCTAGTTGCCCGAGTTGAGTGTGTAGAACGTAGGAAAGTATAAGAAGACTGGAAAGGGAGGTAGGGGCCAGGACATTTCCTTGTTGTTCAGTCATTTCAACTGTGTCCAAATCTTCATGATCCCATTTGGAGTTTTCTTGGCAAAGATATTGGTATGCTTTGCCATTTCCGTCTCTAGCTCATTTTGCAGATGAATAACTGAGGCAAACAGGGTTAAATGACTTGCCCTGGGTCACAAAGCTAGTAAGTATCTGAGACTAGATCTGAACTTAGGTACAAACCCAGGTCCAAGACACAAAGAGTTTTAAATGGCCAACAAAGTTCTTTATATTAGATCTTGGAAATAACAAGAAGTCACTGGGTTTTTTGACTATGTGATGTGGGTGGGGTGGGAAAAAGGATGAAAGGAGAACAGTTAGATATTTATATTTTAGGAAAATCATTTTGACAGCTCTGTGGAGGATGTATTGGAGTGGAGAGAGGCTTGGGTCAAGGAGATCATTGAGAATGTTAGTCCAGGTGAGAGGTGACCAGGGCCTGAAGTAGGGTGTGAGGGAGAGAAACGAGACTTTTAAGAGGGATGTTGTGAAGGTAGAAAAGATAAGCCTTGGCAATGGTTTGGGTATGTGAGGTACCATAATAGATGTAGGGGATACAAAGAGGTCTTGGCATCATAAATTCAGTGCTGGAAGTGATTATAGATATCTGTTAGTCCCTTATTTTACAGAGGAGGAAACTGAGGCTGAGAGAGGGGAAGTACCTTTTGCAGAGTCAAATAACTAAGAGTGTTTCCAAGGTTTTCCTGTGCTCTATCCACTGCACCACTCTTCCTCTCAACATCTTGAATGTTTTATAGATTTGCTGACCTATCTCCTATTATTCCAATTTTAGAATATGTTGCTGCTACAATGGACACTAAATAGAGGTGGGGAAGTACAGGAAGGGAGTTAAGTAACTTTCTCAAAGTCATGGGTGATAGAACTGGGAATCAAACCTAGGACATCTGATTCCATATCTAATATTTCCTCTGTGTCATGCTGCTTCTAGGAAACATGGAGGTCAAGATCAAGCAATAAACATTTATTCAACACCTACTCTGTACCAGGCACTGTGCTACATACTGGGTTTGCAAAAAAAGAGGAAAAAGATAGTCCCTGCCCTCAATGAGTTTATAATCTAACAGAAGATGAAACAGTCCCTATTTTCAGGAGAGTAAGAAGCTTTTGTTCTTCTGGGGTAGACTTAGGGCAGAGATCCAACTTGTACACATGGAAATGAAAGGTAATTTGAAGTTGAGGAAAATGTTAACAGCTGGCATGTGTTAAAGGGTGGTACTGATTGAAAACGTTACCAAGAAGTCAAGGGGAACCTTGAAGGGAGATAAGGATTCTTAAGAGGAGCCACAAGGAGGCAAGGAGTGTGTTCCAGGAAAAGAGGATAGGTTGTGCAAATACATGTAGGCAAGAGAAGGAATGTTGGGTATGGGGAACAGTCCAGTTTGACTGAAACATAGGGGTTACCAACAAGAATAATGTGAAATCTGACTGGAAACTTAAGATGGTGTCTTACTAGGGAAGGCTTTCAATGCTAAGCTGAGGGGTTGTGTTATTTTATCTTAGAGGCAAAGAACCAATGAAGGCTTTGGAGCAGGGGGTGATATGGTTGGACCTATGTTTTAGGAAGGTGATTTTTGGTAGCTGTGTGTGTGTGTGTGTGTGTGTGTATATGTATGGATGGATTGGGGAGGGAAGAGATTGGAAGTGGGTTAAGTACAGTTGTATGGGGGGTAGGGTAGTATGGTCAGTGGGCAGGCAGTTAGGAGCCTATTACAATAGTCCAGGCAACAGATGATGAGAGACTGAACCAGGTGGTAACTATGAAAATAGACAGTAATGACAATAATTACATCAGTAGTTGGCACTCACATAGCAATTTAAAGTTTGGAAAATGCAATAAAAATATTTCATGTTATCCTCATGACAATTTTAAGTAGGTGATATTGTCTCTATTTTGCAGGTGAGGAAACTGAGGCAGACAGAGAAGTTAAGTGACTTACTCTGAATCACCCCAGCTAGTAAGTGCCAATGGCAGCTGATGGCTTTGGATCTGGACTCAGGAAGAGCCAAGTTCAAATGTGACCTCAGACACTTACTTAGCTATGTAACCCTGACAGTCAACTTACCTCTGTTTGCCCCAGTTGCCTCAATTATTGTGAGAATCAAAAGAGATAATACTTGTAAAAGCATTTGGCATAGTGCCTGGCCTCAAGTGTGGCTCTGACTAAATCCAAACTTCACCAAACAAATCTCCTTAATAAAAGGATATGTTCTGTAAAACTTAGACTCAGTCAAAAGGCCACACCCAAGGACCTAGAAGGTCACATGTGACCTCGAGGCCACAGGTTCCCCATTCCTGTGCTTGCTCCCTTCACTTCCCATGAGGGTGGATGTAAAGTTAGGTCTTTCAATTCCAGGTCCAGTCTATCCACTGTACCATCTTGCTCCCAAGGGGATGAATGGTCAGAAATGATGTGGAGGTGGAATTGATAACTTAGTACACAATTATATGCAGTGGGTGAGCAGAAAGGAAGATGTGAGAATGATTAAGCTACTGAAGTTGCGAGACTGAGAAAATAGTTCCCATAAAAGAAATAGGGAAGTTTTGGTGGAGGGTCTAGTTTAGGGGCAAAGCTGAGTTGTTTTGGACATCCTAAGTCAAATTCTTCTTTATACAAAGGCAATGATTCCCTTTAATTTTTATCCATCAATTTGAATTTGTTCCTCTCTCCCATTTCCGCCTGCCTCCAATCCCAGAGCTGGATGCTTCTTTAACGTGGCAGCCCTTTCAGTATTAGAGCTTTGGCTCTGCTCACTTACCTGGTATTGCTTGGTCTGACTGCTGCCACCCCTGACCATGACACACATCAGTAAGTTTTTGGGAAGGCATAGAGCCCTGCATGTGTAAGCACTTAATAAATGCTGGTTGAATTTTTTAATAGCATCGAAAACATTTAAACACAATTGAAAGTATATGATTGTAGCAAGAAATGGACCAGAAGTCTTTTTGTGTCACAGACCCCTTTAGTAGTCTGGGGAAGCCTATGGACCTCTTCTCAGTATCATATTTTTAAATGCATAGCATAAAATATGGAGTATAAAGGAAACCAATTATATTGAAATACAGCTATCATATTATTAAAAAAAAGAATCGACAAGTCCCGTGTGAAGTATGGGACCAGATGATCTCCAAGGTAGCTTTTACTGCTAGTATTTTATAAAAATTACAAAAATTTTTCACTTTTTAAAAGTATGATTTAAGTAATCCTGGTTACAAAAATATCCTACAGCTTAGGAAAGATTTAGTTTGTATTAGTGGAGAACTCTTAGTATTGTTGTGTAAAGGTTTATTTTTTTAATAGCTTGATGGTTTTGAGTGAATATTGGCTATTCAGAATTAAGATTAATCCTCCCAGTGCCATGTGAAACAGAAGAAAGAATGCTGAGTCTGGACCAAGTTTCAAATCCCATCTGTGTTTCTACCTGTGTGATCTGTGCGCAATTCACTTAGCTTCTCTGGGCTCCAGTTTCTAATCCATAAAAGTGAGGCATCTAGAATAGATGACCTCTAAGGGCTCTCTGTAAATTACAATCCCAGTGAACCATTTACAAAGCTAACTTTCAAATAAGTGTTCAGTATAGAGTATTTAGGACCTCTAGTTATAAGCCAGATAAAAATGCAAAGTGGAATTCATGTGTATTCCTTCTTTAAAATTTCAGCAGATAATCATTTTTTTTTTTTGTGGGCGAAAGTGAGGCAATCGGGGTTAAGTGACTTGCCCAAGGTCACACAGCTACTAAATGTCAAGTGTTTGAGGTCACATTTGAACTCAGGTCCTCCTGACTCCAGGACCAGTGCTCTATTCACTGGGCCACCAAACTGCCCCTAGATAATCTATTTTAACATGCTTTTCATTCTATTAGTTTATTTTGTATTGAATTCACGTCACATTTTTATTTAAGAGCCTTGATCTGTCCTGTACAATTGTTTTTAAAGCGTTAGGTTCCGTTCTCTGTGGGAGAAGCAGCAGAACCAGGTGGTGTAGATACAGCAGAAGCTTCCTTCCTTTGCTCCTTCTAGCTTGGTTTACTTCTTCCTACTTGGGTCCTGCCCTGCCTGTCTCTCTAGCATACTCCTGACAGAAAGGTGACGGTCTAGGAGTGCACAATGAGCCATATAGATTTTTGAACATGGCTAATGCAAGACTTTGTTTTGCTTGACTTGGCATATATTGTTAAAAGGGTTTTGCTTTTCTTTTTTCTTTTAATTGAAGAGGTGGTAGAAGGGAGAAAAATAGATTTTTTTTTTGTTAAATGAAAAAATTAATTTTAAAAAAGCATCCTGAGTTCCTTGACAGCAGGGATGATCTTACTTTTCCCTTTGTCTCGCTTGTTTAGTACGATGCTTTTACAAAGTAATCTCCTAATAAGTGCTTTTTTCATTCATTCCTCAGTAGATACAGTCACTGGTACTGGGATGTTCATTGCTCCGGCACTTACAGGTTGTTTTGTCTATCACAGCCGCATCTCAGGATTCCAGGCTAATGAAGTATGTAAAGTGAAGAAATATAAACAGGACTTCATTGATGATAGAATCAGAGATGTGTTGAGGCCAAGCTATAGAATGGCATAGCTTTGGCTGGATATTCATCACAGATGTTGGCAAGATGGATTAATGGGCATCACCTTTTTTGGGGGCATAAGAATTCTCAAAGAGGAGGGGCATGACCATTTCCTGGGCAGGAACATGACAAAATGAGATATATAGTGATGGCTTTTGCTGAAGTTATGCTAAAGTGAATGAAATCCTGCAGTGGAACAAGGAAGGAAAGTGACCCAAGGTAAATGAGGACAATGAGCTATTGGGCATTATTGCCTACACGCAGATGTACTTTTTAAAAATCATTTAAAAAATTTATCATTTTATTTTTCCCCAGTTATGTGTAAAAACAATTTTTAACATTCATTTTTAAAACTTTAAGTTCCAAATTCTCTCCCTTCCTCCCTCCCCACTCTCATCCCCCCATTGAGAAGACAGGTATTCTGATATAGGTTATACATGTGTAGTCGTGCAAAACCTTCACAATAGTCATGTTGTGAAAGAAAACAGACAAAAAATCTCAAGAAAAATAAGGTAAAAAAATTATGCTTGAGTCTGTATTCAGACACCATCAATTCTTTCTCTTTGGATGGATAGCATTTTTCATCAATCCTTCAGAGGTATCATGGATGGTTGTATTGCTGAGAATAGCTAAGTCATTCATAACTGATCATCTTACAATATTACTGTTACTTTGTGCACAGTACATTTCTCTTTGCATCTACCCATGCAAGTCTTTCCAGTTTTTTCAGTTTTTTTCTGCTTGTCATTTCTTACGGTATGATAACATTCCATCATAATCGCATACCAAAACCTGTACAGCCATTTCCCAATTGATGAGCATACCCTCAGTCTCTAATTCTTTGCCCTCAGCAATGAGCTGCTATAACTACTTTTGTATATATAGTTCATTTCCTTTTTGTTTTTTTAAATCTCTTTTGGGATACAGACCAAGTGGTTGTGCTGCTAGGTCAAAGAGTATGCATGATTTTATAGCCCTTCGGGCATAGTACCAAATTGGTCTACAGAATAGTTGAATCAGTTCACAATGCATTAACATACATACTCTTGATCAATTATTAAGCACCTACTATGTTCCAGGCAGTGTGCTAAATACTTTACAATATTTCATTTGATGCTTCTGACAGTGGTAGGTGGGGAAGTGCTATTATTATTCCCATTTTACGGATGAAGCACCTGAGGAAAAGAGGGTAAGCCCAGGTTCACACAGCTAGTAAGTGTTGGAGGCCAGATTTGAAATCAGATCTTCCTGATTCCAGGCCCAGCGTTCTATCCACTGTGCCACATATAATTGGATATATGTGATCTAAAAACAAAAGGCAGCAATAATGAGAAGAAATAACTTGCAGGAACGACAGACTCTTAACAAAACCTGATAAGATGTAATATTCTGATGCCCTACAAATGTATTTAAAAGGGCTATAAAAGAATAACACCGGTGGCAAGGAAGAGAGAATTTATGTTTATTATTCATGAAATCATAGAGAATAGCTATTATGAAGGAAAAATACTAGCATTTTAAATGCTCAGCAGTTCACAAGAGACTGATGCTACATCCCCATCCAGGAAAGAGTAAGGAACGTAACCCAGGCCTTAAATGTGTCTGTGTATATGCTTCCAATTTAGGTAATGAGTATGAGGAACTAGAGATCCCAATATAAGGAGGCAAATTTGACTTCACAGGTTTCAGTGAATCTTGATGGGTTGAAATTTGCACCTGAAATATGGCTCTGGATGGGTATAACTTGTTCCAAAGAAATAGTCTAGGTAAAGAGAAAGAAGCCAGGAAATGTTTATGATGTGAAGAAATTTGGAACCAGAAGTGGAAAGCATAGTGGAGAACATTTGAATAAGATCGAATGGAGAGAGAAACGGAAGTGATTTTGTCTTTGGATTATGCTATGTAGACCATTTTCTGTCTCCTTCTGGTATCCTGATAACCCTGAAGACTCCATTTATTTCATCTCAGACACAATCACTGGACATTCACAAGCAGCACTGGCTATAGGAAGTCTAGTTTTTCTAGAACGGAAGGAGCATGAAAGGGAACATAGGAGACAGGAGCAAAATTATGAAGGACTTTAAATTCCAAACTAAGAAGTTTATATATTATCCTAGGAGCAAATGGAAGTTCTTGAGTGATGTGATCCTACTCATCTTTGGAAGATCATTTTGGTAGCTGTTTGGAGGATGGGACAGAGTGGGCAGAGACTGAAAATAGGGAGAATGGTTATTGCAGTAGTCCAGGTTAGGTATGAGAAGTGTTTGAATTCACGTAGGGGTCCACATGAATGGAGAGGAGACAGATGCAATATATGTTGTGGGAGTATAATCAATCCAATTTAGCAACTGATTACATATGTCAGTGAGGGAGAGTGTCAAGTCAAGGATGACTCCACAAAGTTGTGAACCTGAATGTCTTGGAAGGACAGAAGTACCCTGGATAGAACATTAGGCAAATTGGGAAGGAGGGTAGATTTGGGGGAAGAAAATTTGGCATTCCTCTACCACCTTTGCCTGCTTTTTGGCAGGGGGAAGCCTGACTTGGTTTGGTACCTTTTAAAATTGATCCTTTTTGTTTTCTAAACTTCTTTCTTGACATGCTCTATCCACACAGGACAACTACTACCTTACACAGGCTTTGAATGTACTTATGTAGATACATGGAAGTAAATTAACCATTCTCTGATTCAATTAACAACCCTCTTTTTCCTGCTGAACAAATGAAAGCTCAAAGAAAGTTGTAGTTGGTGGTATGCTGTTATGGACTGGGATTCCTTTTATATCCACTCTCCTGTTTTTTTCATTAGTGGAAGAAAGTGTTTACTTTCCTTTTATAGGGGAAGAGAATCTCTTTGCCTTTTTAGCTTCTGTTAGCAGATGTGTTCTGTTTGCTAAGCCTCACATTCAGTGGGTTTAGCAGTCCCCAAAGAAACCACTCTTAAAGCTCAGTCCCGGGACTTCGAAGTAACTTTGGTTGCTCAGGATCTGTTAGCTCTGACAGTTACCACAAGATGATCAAGTAGTTTCTGTTTCAGCTGATGGTTTGAGCAAGTAGAGTAGTAAGTTTCATAACCATTCAGAGATGCCTTGGTGAGTGTGGCTTGTAGAAGTGGGGGTGGAGAACTTTGGGGTTGGAAAGGCCCCATCTGGGGGTGGTTGTGAATCTGACTGTGGTATTTACTAGAAGGCTCATAGTTTCTTTACTCATTACCTTTGGGGACATAGTCTGCGTAGCTACTTTTGACTTACTGGAGTGAGTGGGTAGCCCCTGCAAGATGATGGCTGCACCTTGTAGTCTTGGTGGCTTGTGGAATACCTTTGATTAATAGAGATGACTGCCCAGAAGGTCCGCTCTTCTGATTTGTGAGTACCTGGCTAGGGCTACCTTTCCATGAGATATTCAGGCCATGATCTTCACTGGTCACTCTCTGGTCATTTCTACCTTCTTGTCAGTAGTCTTGCCCCCTCCACTTTTGGTGTTGTCTTTCCACCTTAGAATGTAATGTCCTTGACAGCAGGTTTTGTTTGTATTTGTATCCACAGTGCCTGTTACTTAATGAGTGTTCAATGAATTCATTTTCTATCTGGAGATATGCCCCAGTTCTTTTTATTATAGTGATCATCCCAATTCCTCATTATATGTCTGTTGTGAGGCTAATATCTATGCCCTATCAGACAAGCACTCTGGGCTATCAGATGATCTTCCCAATAAAGCTGACACCAGACAGAAATAGCCAGAGAATCAAGGCATCTGGAGCAAAGGTGGGGCTAGGGCGGGTGTTGGAAGAGTGGTATCTCCCAATGCTGACTGGGAGTTTCCCTTCCCACATGTGGGCTTGCCCCTCTATTATATTACAGCGTTCCACCTGTGATGAGAAAGAGACAAGAAACAACTGGGTTCTCTACAACCTAGTTGAAAGTGTTGACGCACCAGGAAACAGTTTGAGAACGTGGTTGTGGCCAGTGGCAGAGTGTAAGCAGATTAGTAGCAGCATCTACTGGGAGCTGGTTCTGAATTGTCAATTCTGTGACTGCCTCCTGGATTTCCTCACTCTCAGTGTGGAAAAGTCAATGGCAGGACATTCAGATTATGAATGGAAAGCTTTGGGAGCATTTATTAAACTCAACATGTGGAATGTTACACTTCCCAGTGAGAGTGTCCAAGAGTAGGCATCTGAACTGTGTTTGGGAAATCTTGGGCTTGTGGTATGGATAGATTACAGATAGGTTATGGGTGGTCATGGTCTAGGAGAGGTTACTGGCATATGATAGAGACTACTCAGATCACCAGGCTCTGATAGGTGAGCTTTCACCTTATTTGTTTTGAAACCAGGGCTCCATGTCTCTTAGGAGCCCTTGATACGCCATTGCTAAGTCATCTCCGGCTTTCCAGCTTCCTCTCTGTGTAGTCTTCCCCAATTAGAGGGTGATCTCCTCTAGCACAGGGACTGTCTTGGTGACTGATTAGTGCCTAGCACGTAGTAAATACTTAAGAAGCAATCTATCTCTCATTCAGAGAAATTCACAAGAGTTATGGTAACCTTTATAATACTCTGCCTGTTTAATGGCCCCACCATGTAATGTCATCGTGATGACTACAACAGTACTTGAAATGTATATGGTGATGGAAGAGAAAGTTACTGAAGCATCCAAAGGGATAGATATTCAAATGGTTAGGATCTTATTGGCAAACAAGATGAAGGACTTTCCCTCTTCCATGTCTTGGATGTACCTTTCTGTATGTGATTCTAAGCACTAAGCAGTTGTGGCTATGGAAGAAACTGGTCTGATAGAGGAGGAGGCAGAAACAGATTCTAAAAAAGTTCAATTTTAAGCCAGAATTCCTTTTTAAAGAAACATAAGCAAAAAGTGGAATGTCATTTGTGTGTGTGTGTGTGTGTGTGTGTGTGTGTGTGTGTGTGTGTGTGTCTAGAGAGTCAGAACTGGATGGAGAGCAAGGGAGGAAGGGGGAGCAAGTGAAGGTAGCAACCACCCACTCCACCTTAGCCACCCTCAGGGCACAATTACAGGAGTAACTTGAGGGGCCCAGGTAGGCCCCTGGGACTGAACAAGGCATGGCTTTCCCCTACCCATCCACGGGGCCTCTTCTGGTGATGGTAGCAGAGAGCTGAGTCTGAGATTGCTAGGGGATTTCTTGACTGGTCTCCAGGGTTAGGGGTCTAAGAATCTGGCAGAGCTTTTTGAGCAGACTTCTGCTCACCTGCAAGGCCTGGTCTAGGTGAAGGGTAGGGAAGGAATTAGCATACATATCTGTATGTTCCAGACACTAGGCTAAGTGCTTTACAAATATCTCATTTGATCCTATCAACATCCCTGCAAAGTAGGTGCTGCTACATCATCATATAACTAGTAGTGTCTGAGGCAGAATTTAAACTCAGGGGCAGCTAGATGGTGCAATGGATTGAGTACTGGGCCTGGAGTCAGGGAAATCTGAGTTCAAAAGTGACCTCAGACTCTTACTAGCAAGTTACTTAAGCCTGTTTACCTCCATTTCCTCATCTGTATAATGAGCCAGAGAAGGAAATGGCAAATCACTCCAACATCTTTACCAAGAAAACCCCAAATGGAGTCATGAAGAGTCAGATATGACAGAAACGACTCAAAGGCAACCACTCCTAAGTCCAAGCCTGACCCTTTATCCTCTAGACAACAGGAAGCTGCTCTTCTGTCTCTTCACCACTACAAGTAGGTCAAAGTTGGAAATTGTAAAGTCCCTAAAAAAGCTGCTTTGATTTTAAGGGGAAACAGGAACGAGGGGCATAGAAAACACTTAGAGATTCAAGTCCCAGGCAAACAATGCAGGAATATGTTGCAGTGGTTACACAGTTGGGTTCAACTGGAATCCTCAGATGTCAGAGAAGAGAGAAAAAGAAATAATGCTGGGGTTGGGTGACCGATTGTTAGCTTTCTCTATATCAAGAAGAAACCATCAGAGAAGACAAAAACACGTTTGATTACTGAAGAGAAAACATTAACCACCTAACCAAAGGCATTCGATAAAAAGTGGATGCAAATACGAAGGATGAGATGGGCAGGACCTGGCCCCATTGAGCTTGTGACTGAGGACATATGGAGATAGTCCCACTTTAGTGTATATACATGTACATATGTATATATATGCACACACACATGTACATGTACATGTACATATATACACATATATACATATGTACACGCACATGCACACACACACACACAGGCAGGCACATATTTTATACAAGTTGTCAGCACAATGAGGGCCAGGCAACCCAGACTGCTCTCCCCCTCCATGCTTTCAATTCCTTTATGTCTTATCTTCCACCTTTAGAATATAAGCTCACTGAAGGCAGGCCACTGTCTTTCTGCTTGTATCTGTATTCCTAATGCTGAACACAGTGTTTGACACATAGTAAGAGCTAAATAATGGTTTGTTGACTTGAACTTGTTGTTTTTCTACTTCTAGATTACTATTAAAAAAAGAAAATGTTCATACCTTGAAATAATTGTTTTCTTCCCATACGTTTACCATAACTCTTCCTGTTCCATTTTTAGTTATTAACTGCTTAATTTAGTAATTAATTGCTCATTCTTGTTAATCTTGCTAATTCAAGGGCAGCTAGTAGACAGAGTGTGGGGCCCAGAGTCAGTAAGACTCCTCTTCTTGAGTTCAAATCTGGCTTCAGTCATTTACTAGCTGTTGACCTTGGGCAAGTCACTTAACGCTTTTTGCCTTAGTTTCCTCATCTGTAAAATGAGCTGGAGAAAGAAACGGCAAACCACTCCAGTATCTTTGTCAAGAATGAGGTCATGAAGGTTCTGATACGAGTGAAACAGCCAAACAACCACAAATTCTTGTTGGTTCTATCTTGACAACATTTTTTTATGTCTGTTCCTTTTCTTCCACTCACATAGCTAATAAACTATTCCAGGCCTTTATCTCTTCTTGACTGTACCATTGCAACAGACTCCTAATTGGTCTCCCTATTCCCAGTCTCTCTCCTTTCTAAATCATTCTTCATTCAGTTGTCAACTTCACCTCTCAAGAAACTTCTGTGGCTCACTATTGCCTCTTGGATAAAATATAAACTCTTCAGCTGGTCATTTAAAATCTTGTATATTTCATATTTTGACTCCAGACTACTTTTCCTGACATTTCATATTGCTCTACTTTAAATATTCTTACATTTCAGTCAAATTTGCCTACCTGTTCTTCTCTGAAATTGGCATTCCATTTCCATTCTCTTTGTCTAAATTGTTCATGATCTCTAAGATTGCACTCCTTTCTCCACCTTTATCTTTTAGAATCCTTAGCTTTTGAGAAGTATTAGTTAAGTTCTGCCCTCTATTTGTAGCCGTTTCTGATTCCCCAACTATTTGTGTTTTCTCTCTTCTCGAATTATCATACTTTATTTCCCTGGCTACATGTAATATAATATCCTTTCAATAAAATGTTGATTCCCGGAGAAGAGCTGTTTCATCATTGTTTCTATTTCCCCAGTCCCTGACACAGTACCTTGCACATAATAGGTACTTAATAAGTGCTTGGTAAATGGAATCAAGCTCACACTTTAGGTGAGCTGCTCTGAGTCAGTGCTATTAACTGACCAGCAGTTTGTTTCCAAATGTTCTCTAGAAGGTGAAATCACATCAATGGACCCTGCTGTAAATGACCAGAATAAAATCAGATCTTTTCAGTGGATGATGGTAATTACCTGTTCAATGGTAATTACCTGTTCCCAAAGGATGGAGACCTCCATCTCAGTAGAAGGGCCATTGTTCTACTTAATTGAAACATAGATTTTTTTTTTATCCCTTGAAAATTCCTAAAGAATTGTTATTAGAATTTAATGTAATTATAACACTAGTTTTAATAGTCTTTCTTAATTTGATTAAAGAATAAAATGAAGACCTATCCCCCGTTGTGTACTGACTGAACCACTAGAGGAGTATTAATTTTTGATATGCTTTTATTAGGGCATGGTTGGGGGTGGTATTTATTCTCTCACTTTCTGGAAAGAGCTGAGGGTGAGCCAGTAGGCAAAAGGATAAAAGGAGTCTTTTAGAGAGTTTGCTTTCTCAGTACAAAGAGAAAGTCAAAGAGTGCTATGTTTCCATAAGCTCCCTGAGGGCAGGAACTGTTTGATAGTTTTGTCTTTGCTTGAGAAGAGCCTAATTTGGTGCCCAGATTATAGTAGATACTTAATAGTAATAATGATAATACCTGGCATTTATAGAGGGTTTTAAGATTTGGAAAGCACTTTACAAATCTTGTCTCATTTGATCTTCACAATAACTCTTTGAGGGAGGTGCCATTATTATCCTAACTTTATAGTTGATGAAACAGGTTAAGTGACTTGCCAAGGGTGATGTGGTTAGCAAGTGTCTGAGGTCAAATTTGAACTCAAATCCTCCTGACTACAAATCCAGTGGCTCTGTCCACTGTGCCACCAAGAGGAGAAAGATTACATAGATTATCATCTTCTATTGATTCAGAATGTTACAAGTTGAAGGACTGGGTCTGCTTGAAGGTAAAAATCAACCTCCTACCATATTTAATGGGACTTGATCTAAGGTGGGTGGAGGGGGGACATCTATGACAGGAGTAACAGCAAAGTCAACCCTGCTGGGGCTAGTTCTTATCCTTCACTCTCATTGTGCTTTGTGGTTGTCATTTAGAGATTGAGTTTACTGCGGTGCTGTACAAAATCCACAGCATTTTACACACAAAAAGGATTTTAGAGATCATGAATTCTGACTCTCTCATATTACAGATGAGGAAACTGGGGATCTTGGCTTTGTCTATAATAAAGATTCTTCCTTGGGTGTACAAGAACTGTTCTTGAGGAGGACCAGTGACATCAGGAGGGTGATGACTTGACTTGCAAGTGAATGAGATTTAAGTGAGGAAGAGTTGTGCAAGGTCATCGATCTCACTCTCTCCTCCAGTCATAGGAGTTCAGTGATGAGACATAGGTCAGGACAATTGGCGATAGCACTGCACAAGAACTATTTAAATGCTTAGGAATCTGATGATTTTGTTTGTCAGTGTACAGAGACCTTATTTCCCTAGTTTATTTTGTAATCTGAAAAGGATTCAGGAGAATGGTAAATAGCTTTTGGCACTTGCAAAAGGCATAAAGATGACCATTTAACCTTTTTACTTACTAAGGGTACATAGAATATATAAGTGCTCTGTAAACTTTATTGTTTATTACGTTTTATGAAAGCAATTATTAAAGTCGCTGTTCACTTTTTTAAGAATAAATTTTATTGATATAGTTTGACTTTTTTACAGTAGCTTGATTTTCATAGCAAAAGAATTTCACATATTTTAAAAGCAGAAACTTAGACATTTTTAATTTTTGGAGCACATTTTCAGACTTTTCTCACAAACCAAAAAATATTTCGGTATATTATTCCTTTTATCTTTTATTTCTAGATTTAATTTGAATTCTTAGCTCTCATTATCCTCTTTGGTCAAAGTGTCAGTGCTCCATCTAGTGGTTGAGAGCAGGTTTTTTTTTTTTTTTAATATGAGCTTATTAAAAAGATGCCTAAAGAACAGGACTTTAACATACCCTAGTTTTGTCTAGCCTCGAAGATAAATGCGACTGTATTTGTTAAGGAAATCTTACAGTATTATTATTTACAGTTAGGGACACAAGATGGTGTGGTATTGTGGATAGGGTGCTGAGCTTGAAGTAATGTAGATCTGTGTTCAGATTCCACCTCGGACATTGGCTGGGTGACAAGGGCAAGACACTTCTCTCCAGTTTTCTCACCTGTAAAATAAGGATAGCAATAGTTTTCAGCACCCACCTGGAAGAATTGATTTTAGCCTCAAATGAAATAGAGTACATGAAGTGCTCTTTAAACTTTAAAATTTAATAGAAACATCACTTCTGGTTTCCAGTGGGTATTTTGGGGAGTATAGTATAGTATAGTATGTAGTATAGCATAACACAGTGTATATTATAGCATATAATTGGTATCAGTTGCTTTATTTAAGAATGGATGGCTTATAGAAGGCAGATATCATAGGCCATTACTGTATCTGGACCAAGAACTTAATTAATGACTCATACCCTGTGGAAGGAACCGTGCTGAGTAGGAGACCCACACAGGCCTTGCCCTCCAAGAGTTTGTAAGAGAAACCATTTGACAGTAGTGGTGGTGGCATTAATTCTTAACAGTTTCTCTTAGGATTTGCGCCTCTTGTGAGATGACAGAAGGCATGTCTCTAGGTTCCAATTGTCCACTTGCAGATGGAGAGACATGTTTTCAGAAAGCACCCTTGGCACGGCGGATCATTTGGATGAGTCTGGGTACCAAGGTGCTGAGGATTTCTAGGGAAACAAGTACATCCGTTGCATCTTCAAACTTATTTTTCTTTATCTTTTTGGAAGGAAGCTAACAATATGAAAACATAACACATTTCATTATGCTGGGAAAATACGACTCTAACACAAGTGTTCTTAACTTTTTCTGTGTGCCATGGACCCTAGGAGCCATTTGGTAAAGCCTATGACCCTTCTCAGAATGTTTTTAAATGCATCAATTAAATACATTGGATTACAAAAGAAACCAATTTACACTGAAATAAAGAGGTAACTTTTTTCTCTTCCAAGTTAATGGGACACTTGAACTCCATCTATACACCCCTTGACCCGGGTTAAGAAGCCTTTCTCTAGTGTGCCCCTAGCATACCTGGCTTACAGTTAGCCTCTTTGGAAATCCCCTTACCCGGGTAGTCCACTTTTAAGAAATAACGATGATGGGAAACAGGAATAACAAAGCTAAATAGAATCCACAGACAACGTAGACACTGATCTTGGTTAATAGTTTTCCTTTTGTTGACCAGAGCCCATTCCCATTACTGCTGGGCCGACCTGAAGGTCACCTCTTTTTTCCCAGCCTGCTCTCTGTTGGAGTTCCTTGGAATAACAAAGATAGACCCCAAATCAGCATCTGGAAGTACACGGAGAAGGAAAGGGTTTGATCAATAGCCAAAATAGATAGAGACCCTGGGAAAATCATAGATTGACTGTATCTTCCTGTGATTCTACCCACCATCTCTTTTTTTTTCCCCTCTATTGTTTATTTTTCTTCAGAGCTGTTTTCAGTTAGGCTTGTTGAAAGCTGAAGGCTACTTTCATATGAAATATGCCTAGCCATGTAATGTTGTGCTACTTTAGCCAAGATAGACTTTGTTTGGGGCAGCTACGTGGTGCAGTGGATAGAACACCAGTGCAGGAGTCAGGAGGACCTGAGTTCAAATCTCACTCCAGACACTTGACACTCATTAGCTGTGTGACCTTGGGCAAGTCACTTAACCCCAATTGCCTCATCCTGGGTCATATCCAGTCATCCTGAGAAATATCAGGTCACTGGATTCAGATGGCTCTGGAGAAGAAGTGAGGTTGGTGACCTGCACAGCCCTCCCTCACTCAAAACAAAGTCAAGTGCAAGTCATGTCATTATTTCTCTGATGACATGGTCTTCTTTGGCAACAAAGGAAGAACGCACTGTTGTCTATTCTCCCAACCCCATCACCAAAACTTTTGTTTAAAGATTTAATTGATTCTGAAATTGATTCTTAAAATCTTTTCTGCATATGCCACTTTGAAAACTTGAAAATCAATTGCTTTTGTGGTCTTGGGATGCATTTGCCCAGGGTTTTCCTTCCCCACCCTTTCTGGGCTCTTCTTTCTGGGCTGTCCTTTCTGGGTTCATTCTAAGCAAGTGCTGGCTCAGGGGAGAGAGGATTGAGGTTGCTTTTGCTGCTTTTACATTTTTTTTTTTGCATTTGTTATAATTTAACTGTGAAGTTTAATGGACGCACTGAAAAAGATCTACAGCTTTTGGTTTGCCAAGACTTTTTCATAGGGTCTGTGGACTGTCTTTTCTTTCCATTGAACCATTTAAAAAAGGAACCTTCAAGAGGAGGGATGAGAATGGACAAGATTCCCCTAATGAGTGCCCTTTCCTCCCATGATGCCTGTAAACCCAAACCTCTCTACCACTGTGTGGACATGGGAGAAAGGAGACAAAGAGATGTGTCAGAAAGAAAAGAGGAAGAGGAGGTGAAAGAGGAAAAGGAAGGCAGAAGGATCCTAGAGATTATCAGGAGAAATAGAATGTGACTTCTGCAAGGGCTTAAGGATCATCTGATCTAACACTCACATTTTACCAATGTGGCCTCTGACACTCAGAGAAGTGATTTGGCTGAGGTCACACAGCTAATTTACTGGAAGAAGTGGGGGTAGAACCCAGGTCTCTTCATTAACCAGTTCAGGACTTTTTCCACTGTAGATCGCTGCCTCCCTTAACTGACCTCAGTTCAGTAAAAAATTAAAACTATCTAAACAAACAAAAACCAAAATTGCCTTCTTTAAGATAACTTCCATTTTCTGTTCATTAGAATTATTTTTCTAAGTCAACATTTCATTCTAGGGATTTTCTTATCCCTCTTAGGGTGATTGCCCCCCTAGCATTTTAGTTCATAGGAACTTACCTAGTTTTTCTTTGAACATTGGACATTTACTTTCCAAAACATCTAGGGTTTATATCAGACTATGCTCAGCTTTCACCTGCTCAAGCACAAATTCTAAGATGAAGGTCACTTTCTTTCAAGATTTTTTATCTTTTCTACTTCTACAACTATGAGGTCTTCCTCAGGGTGAGAAATAATTCCAGAATAAAGCTTCTCATTGGATATTTTGTTTTTGAAAGATCAAATTATCATAAGGCAAGCTAAGAAATTATGAATTGTTTTGAGAGGGAGGTGGGGGGGAGAGAGAGAGGGATATATGTGTATATGCATATATATGTGTATATACATATATATATATATCTATATGGAGAGAGACAGAGAGAGAGAAAGAGAGAGAGAGAGAGAGAGAGAGAGAGAGAGAGAGAGAGAGAGAGAGAGAACACGGTTCAGCAAATATCCAGATAATCGAAGTCATCCCTCAAACCTGATGCCGTCATGTCAGAATTGGAGGCCATAATATACTCTGATAATATTATTTATGTTTCTGCTTCCGTTGCTCTTCCCCCATATCCTTTTCACATTTTTTTTTTTTTACTTCTTAGGAGAGTTCTCCTCCACCTACTGATCTCCCTGACTTTTTTTTAAGTCCCAACTAAAACCCCACCTTCTACAGGAAGCCTTCCCCAACTCCTCTGAACTCCAGTGCCTTCCCTCTGTTAATCATTTTCTATTTATCTTGTATGTAGCTTTCTTTGTGTATATTTGTTTTCATGTTGCATTCCTTACCATATTATAAGCTTCTTGAAGTCTTGAACTATCTTTTGCCTCTTTTTTATATCTCTGGCACTTTGTACAGGGCCTGGCACATAGTAGATACTTAATAATATTTATTGAATGATATAGATACCTTTTCTAAATATCCGTTTTATTAGCACAGAACAGAACTCCTGGCTTTGTAGTTAATCAACAAGCATTTATTAAGGGTGTATAACATACCAAACACTGTGCTGAGCTCTGGTCATACCAAGAAATAGAAAAACATTGCCACTCTTCTCAAAGAGCCCACTCTCTAGTGGGGGAAACAACATGCAAATAACTAGGGGCATATATGATATATATATCTCAAGTAGATGGAAGGTAACCTCAGAGGGAAAGCATTAGGGAGGGATTTTCAGAAAGTAAAATTTGAGCTGAGTCCAAGAGGCAGAGGTAAAAGGGTTGGGTGTGGGGAGGAGTGGGGGGAAGAGTATTCCAGGTATGGAAGGGATAACCAGTGCAAAGTCATGGAGACAGGACATAGATAATACTATGTATAAAGAATACAAGTAGATTAGAGTTGCTGGATTATAGAGTGTGGAGGTTGTTGTTGTGGTGTTTGTCCTTCGTTCTCAAAGAGGACCATGACATCAAGATGATGACATGACTTGCAATTGATTTTGATGTGAGTGAGGGAGGACTGTGCAAGGTCACCAACCTCACTTTCTTCTCCTGAGCCATCTGGGTCCAGTGGCCTGATATTCATCAGGATGACAGGAGATGGCCCAGGATGCAATGGGAGACCCTGGCCCTTTCAGGCTGAGATCTTATCATATTCTCACTTTGAGTGAGATACACCCATCCAATGAATAGGCTTCTTAAAGTAGTTACTCAAGAGATGGTCCCTTTAATACAAAAAAAAAAAATCAAACTGGAAGAGGAAGACCCTCAGGGTTCCTGGGTAAAAGAGAAACAATTACTATGTAGTAATTAGGAACCAAGTTTAAGAATACTGGGAAGATGTTCTTAAAGTAGGTCTTCACAAGTCTATGTAGGACTTTAAATGCCAAATAGAAGACTTCATGTTTGTAGAGATAATGATCCACTGGGGTTTATCAAGTACAACAGAATGGCCCTTCAGGAAAATTAGCAGCTAAATCAATAATGCATTGAAGTGGGGAGAGTGTTGAAGCTGAGACCACCCAGAAGGATGTAGGCAAGTAAAAAATAAGGTTTAAGTCCTTTAGGATAAAGGCCTTAGCTTGGACTCTGGTGGTAGGAGCAGAGGGAAGGGGATGTATAGGAGATGTTGGTTAGACAACAGATTGTCTTTGTGGGATGATTACCAGAGAGGAGTCAAGGATGTCACTGAAGTTGTGAGTCTGGGTGACTGGGAGAATGGTGATGCCTTTGACAGTCGGGAAAGTCGGGATGCAAGAAACATAATGAATTATGTTTTCATATTGTGTTTGAGGCTTTTCCTGGATATCTAGTTTGAGATTTCTAAGAGGCAGGAGGTAATGTGGGACTGGAGCTCTGGAGATAAATTCGAGCTGGATAAATAGATCTGAGACTCATCTGCAAAGAGATGGTGATTGAACATAGGGGAATTGATAAGATTACCGAGTGAGATAGTATAGAGGTAGTAGAGGATCCAGTTCAGAGCCTTTGGGGACATTCATTGACATAGATAAAGGTCTAGCAAGGAAGAGAAGGGGAAGTTAGGCAGATAGAAGAATCAGAAGAGAACAGAATCACAAAAACCTAGAGAAGAGAAAAGATCTTGGAGAAGCTTGTTATTAACAGATGACAAAAACCAGCTCTCAACAGTCATAGGCTTCAGAGAAGTAAGGAAACATGAGGATGGAAGAAATACAAGATTTGGCAATTAAAAGATGATTGGTAATTTCAGAGATGGCTATTTCAGTTAACTGATGAGTTTGTAAGCTAGATAGCAGAATAGAATAAATAGAGGCACAAAGTTTAGGTGGCTTTCTCAATGAGTTTTTAATTATAAAGAGAAGAGAGATATTAGATGATAGCTAGTATGGAGAGGATCAAACAAGGATTTCATTTTTTGTGACCAGGATTTTATTTTTTGTTATCTTATGGGCTTTTCACTAAATAGGTTTCAGGCTCTCAACTCAAAACTTACTCTGGATCCATCAAGATGTGGTTATGTCATCTCAGTAAGTCTGTGGCTGTGGTGGGATTAGAAACTGTGGCAGCTATGAACTTGATCAGACAGACCCTAGGATTTCATAGCAGACAAGGAAGACTTTGGGGCTGCCCATGGGGAGGATTTGGATGAAGGCTACTTAGGCTACAAGGTTCCAGAGAAGAAGACGCTGCAGGAGATCTAGAAGCTAGATCAAGAGTCTAACCAAATGTAAGCGTATTATTGGGTCCCATTTCTGAGGCTATGGATCCCTGTCTCCCCCATGTGCAGGTGACAGGGCTGACACTGCTGTGTGAATGAGCACCTGAACCCATTGCCATGTACCTGACAGGAGACCTGGAGTTGCCCAAGTATTTATGCTGAAGGAAGGTGTGGACTACAAAGTGAAGGTTCCCTTTAAGGTCAACAAGGAGATTGTCTGTAACTTGAAGTATCTCCATCACATCTTCCACAAAGTGCTATGAGTGTATAAGGCCATGTACGTGGTGGGGTGTTATGGGCCAAAGAAAAGGGAGTATGAGATTTTAATATGGATGGATAACAGCCCTGAGGGTCTACTCATGAGGCATATCAAGTGAGTTCCTCCTTCCTTTATCCTTCCATTTTGGGCTTTCCTCTGGCCCCCAGCAACCTTCTCAACCCAGGAAGGGGCTGCCTCCAATTTCTTCCCTCTCCAGCTCCCACCCATGCCTAACCCTTTCCTTCTCCTTGGAGATTTCCCTCTGGGGTACCTAGCACAATTTTCCTACCCCAATAGGGATCAAAGCACCTGACCTGATCCTTTTCCTCCATTACATGCCCCTCATAGTCATCCAGGCTCAGTAGAAACCAGCAGTTCCATCACTCTTTCTTTCAACCCTTTCAAAAAGACCCCTTTGTGTACCAGATTATACAAACTCTGTCTCCTGTATTCCTCTTATCCTGGTCCTCCCCTCTCAGGGTCTAATAGCCATATTCTTGGAGGAGGTCTCCAGGGACAGGCAAAAGTAGAATGGGATGGAACATGGAGGGAGCAGTAGAAACCTTCAACCATCTCTGCCCACTTGCCAGGTGCTTGTGTCTGTAACCAAAGCTCATCAGAATTGCCTTGTGTCACCTGTCACATTCCTGTGGTGGTTCCAGCATTGCTGGGGCTTGGCCATCTGAGAAGGGGGTTCTGTGCTCCTGCCTCTCTCCACCCTCAGAATGGGGTTTCCATTCTCTCCCCCAATTGCTATGTTCTCAACTGTTCCCACTATACTTCAGCAATTTCTTCTCTGCCTCCCAAATATGGTCATATCTACGTTTCTCCAAAGAAAAGAAAAGGACTCTCAGCTCTTCTGTGGTTTGCCTATCTGTGTTTGTCCTTCGTTTTCAAAGAAAACCATCACATCAGAGAAATGATGATATAACTTGCAAAACTTTGTTTTGAGTGAGGGAGGGCTGTGCAAGGTCACCAGCCTTACTTTCCCCTCCTGAGTCATTTGGATCCAGTGACCAGATATTCATTAGGATGCCTGGGGAAGGCCCAGACCTTGGCCGATTCAGTTACTCACTTAGAGTGAGGTAAGGCCATTCAATGAATAAACTTCTTTAAGAAGTAATCAGGGAATGATTCCTTTAACGAGAAAAAGAAAAAATAAGTAAATCAAGATGGGAGGGAAAGAGCAACAGTTACTATTGATAATCACTCTGAATCCAGGAGAGTCTAGAAAACAGCCATTAAGTGGAGTTTGAGCAGGAACCTATTGGTGTTCAATCTAGAAACATCAAACTTGAGGCTTTATTTGACTCCACAGAAAATGCAAAGCACCCAAACCTGAACCGGCAATCAATCAAGGAAATTCTCCTTCCATCTTCAATATACCCACCTTCTCCGGGGGTCTTATACAGTTCTGGTGCTGATCCCTACCTTGCTTAGGACACAGGAAAAAAGCAACCTTTTACAGATATCCCTTCAACATTGAGGGAGTTAGAGGCACAGGGCTCCATGATCTGGAAAAACTGTATAAAATTTTTTGGCCCTCCCTTTGGACCAGAGATGGTACTAAAAGATAAAATATGTTGATATTGTACAATACTATACATATATTTTATGCATTTCTGAGTTTCTAAACTTTTTCTGTGTTGTCTGCTGGCCTTTGGGTGTTATCTATGGCTTTTTCAAAACTCCCCCCAAATTCCCATTTAATTTCTTATGCCAACCTCCAATATATGAAAACTGAGATGGGGAAAGTCACAATGTGGAAGGGATAATTGTACTCTGGTAAACCTCTCTTCCCACAGGAACTGATGTAGTTTTCCCAGACTTTTCTGGGTCTGAGGGCTCCCTGTAAGAGGAAGGTACTTTGGGCATATAACTACTGACCTCTTTTAATATCCCATTCTCAGGTATTATCTTCTTAACCAGCTGGTTACTTCTCACCATTACATCGGGGATTCCTTTGGATTATGGGTCTGAGGCTTCTTAAACTTTTTCCACTTCTGACCCATTTTTTGATTGGTGTTTTGTGGTCTGAGGGCATTCAAAGTGTAAAGTGCAAATGCTTTATGTTCAGAACTAAGGGATGGGACAAATACTGCCAGAAACACTTCAGATTCATTACACGTTTGGTTTTTAATTAATTTTTGGTTGCTGCACTTTCAGAAACCTTTTACTGTTGCCAAAGAGTACGTTAAACCCACAGTTTAAAAAGCGCTAGACTAGAGGAACACTGAGGTACTTTCCAACTCTTATATTTTGCGATATACAGAGACACTTTCTAGGTTTGTTCTGATGCTAATTTTAGTCTCTCTGACTCAACCCAGACACATTACCCAGGAAGACAGTCCTCCTGGTTATTCACAGCTGCTTGTGGTGGAGGGGCCTTGTGTATTCAGGTGGTACTAGCTGACCTCTGAGGTCCTTTCTTATTCTAAAGAGTTGATGAGCTATGAAATGATGTCAACTACAAGGCCTACATTATACAATAAGAGGATCTTACCATCTCTGTTTACCTACATAAAAGATAGGCTGAACCCATATCATGTATAAAATGTTCAGAAAGTTGTTGGAAGAAATTTTACCTGATACTCAATTTTTTTCTTTTTAAAAATTTCTTTTGTTGTCTATAGTTTTACATTACCTAGCTCTTTTCCTCTCCCCCGTTCCAGAAACTTCCCTTATAACATTATTTTTTTTTAAGAAAATAAAAAGAAAAAAATTGAGCAAACCTGTATCAAAATAATCTGACCTTGAAGTGATCAGCCATTTCACACCAATGGATACCCACACCCTCCCAGCTCTGCAAAGGAATGGGGCAAGGTGTCTTCTCATGTCTCTTTTCTCTTTGTAATTTTGCAACATTCGTTTTCACTTGTTTTTTTCAGGGGAGGGTAGTAGGGGGGAGTGGAGTTTGTTGTTTCTATTTATATTATTGTCATCACTATATTGTTTTCCTGGCTCCCCCCACCCCCAACTTTGAATCAGTTCATGTAAGTCTTTCAATGTTTCTCTGTATTCAGTCTATTATTTCTTATAGTAGAGTAATAATATTCCATTCTATTTATGCTAGCACTCTTTTTTAGTTTTTACATTTTGTACCCTTTTTAAAAACATCCTTTTTGCTTCTGGTTTTCACAGATATGACTTAAGTCTGGATGAAATGAGGGATTTAACATTTCAGAGAGTGAAATTTACCATGGGCTTACCTCAGTTAAAACGTGCAATTCAGGAACAGGTAAGTTTTATTTATTTATTTTTGGCATGTGATTTTTGTGAAATTATCCCCAGTCTGTTTTTTCAGTCAATGATCATTCATTAAACATCTGCTATGTCAGGTACTGTGCTAAGTACTGAGGATACAAAAAGTCCCACAAAATACTCCTTCCTTCAAAGGATTCACAATCTAATGGATACAAGTAAAAAAAAAAAATCCTTACTCTCAAGGTACTTTCATTCTAAAAGGGAAAACAACAAACACATATATAAATATATCCAGAATAAAAATAAAAAGAATAAATGCAAATGCATGCAAAGTAGGTAAATATCAACTTCTTTGGAAAGCAGAACACTAGTATTTAGGATCAGGAAATATTTGATCCAGAAGGTCATGCTTAAGTTGCATCTTAATGGAATTAACTGACTCTGAGGTGAGGGTAGGGGCTAAGGAGGGAGTGAACTCCAAGAATGGGGGACAATTATCACAAAGACAAAGTGAGCGATGGAGTATCTTTGTGTGACAAATAGAGAGAAATCTTGTTTGGCCAGATTTCAGAGGTCAGGAGGTGAAGTAATGTCCAAGGACACAAGAGGAAGTGGTTGAGGTTAGGACTTCAAAAGCTAAACAGAATTTAGTATTAACCTAGGAGTGATAGAAAGTCACTGGATATAAGTAGGTGAATCAAATACTCAGATAGAAACTTAGGGCAAATTACTTTGACAGCAAGATGAAGGATGAACTGAACTGGTAAGAGAAGAGGCAGCTTGTTGCAATAAACTTGAGATTTGAGAAAGGCCTGAACTAAGACAATACATGTGTGAGAGGAGAGGTCAAATGTGAGTGCTATTGTGAAGTTAGAAATGAAGGTAGAAAATTTGTTAGCTGATTATATGTATAGAGTTAGGGATAGTAAGATGTTCAAGATAATTCTGAGGTTATGAACCTGGAATACTGAAAGGATGTTAGTGTCCTTAAAGAAACAGGGAAGATACTGTTGTTCCATAAAAAATGAGTACTCCAGAAAAACCTAGAAAGACTTACATGAACCGATGCTGAGTGAAGTGAGCAGAACCGGGAGAACACTGTACACAGTAACAGTAACATGGTTCAGTGACCAACTTTGATAGACTTAGCTCTTCTCAGCCATGCAAGGATCTAAGACAACTCCAAAAGACTCATGATGGAAAATGCTATCCACATCCAGAGAAAGAACTTTGGAGTCTGAATGCAGATGGAAACATACTATTTCCACTTTTTTTTAGTTTTTCTTCTTTCTTGTGGTTATTCCTTTTGCTTTTGATTCCTCTTTACAACATGACTAATGTGGAAATATGTTTAATATGATTGTACATGTATAGCCTATATCAGATTGGATGCCATCTTGGGGAGGGGTGAAGGAACGGAGGGGAAAAAATTTAGAACTCAAAATCTTATGGAATTGAATGTTAAAAATTAAAAATAAATAAAGGAATAAAAAAGAAAAAAAGACAAGAGGAAGGTTTAGACAGAAAGAGGTCAGATGGTAGAAGATGAAATAGAAAAGAATAGTATCACAAAAACAGAGAGAATGTCTAAGAGGAGGAGGGTGATCAACCATATCCAATGCTTTAGAGAGTTAGAGAATATACTGTCTTCTGGTTCAACAATCTCATTGACTCCCATGACTCACTCCTTCTTAGTCATATGCAGGGATGTTACCAGATGTTCTATCCATCACCCAAAAGTGTTTTAGGTTTACAATGAAGAATTCTTAAATTTCTTTTTATGACTCTAACCTCCTATCACTACAGCTTTACTTAGATCTCACTCTTCCAAAATCATAATTCTTTGCCTTTCAATGTAGCCACCAGTCACTATACCCCTCAGTAATCTTCATATCATAAATTTTAAGAAACTCCTAAAACTACATCAGGATTCTTTATGTGCCCATTCATTCTCATTTAATCATACATAATTAGTGTGTACACCATTCTTTTGCTTCTGTGATTTTTTCATTTCACAGCATTTTATAATTGTTTTTCCATATTCTTTTCTATTCCTTATTCTTGTCAGTTTAAATTGGATTATTATTACAAATCTATATTTTCAGTGGTCTAGGGAACTCCTAGTAAGAAAATTCCCTCTACCAACATAGATCAGTGACTGTTCTGCGTAAGTGACTTGCCCAGGGTTGAATGAGTCTTCTTTACGTTGATGTTGTCTCTCTACATTCCATGCCATAATGCCTTCTAGCTTCCTAAGTGATGTTTTTATAATCTTGTCACCATAGTGAAGTGCCAAATATCTTCTCTCTTTCTACAGTGTTTTCCTGATATTCCAGCCCTTTATTTTGATTCTAACTTAGTTATCTTGACTATTTCTGGGAACATAATCTATATATAACTTTGATGAGCAGAGAAATGAAAATGTAATTTAGGGGACTGATATAGTTTTTAGGTGGAAAGTTCCGAATATATGTTGCTTTTGACTTCCTGGCCGTTTCAAGACCATATTGCCTTCATTCCAACCGTTCTTCTCATCCCCTTTATCTTTCTCATCCTCCTCCTACTTGAGCCTCGGACTCATTCCCTGGGACTCTAGGTTTTGATAACAGACCTTTTACCTTACCTTGCATGGAGCCAAGCATCCATGTCACTTCCCTGATAGTACTAAATCATGCTGCCATCTTGTACCCCTTTCATTTCCCCATTGTCTCTTGAAGGCAAGAAATGTCTTGCTTATTTGTAATTGTTTCCCTAACTCTTAGCACAGGACCTGGCTCGTAGTAAACTCCTAATAAATGCTGTTTCATTCATTCACTCATTCGTTTAGTAGTTACAGTTACCACCTGTTGCAATTTTTTTTATCTATATGGACTACAAAATCTAAAGTTTTAGTTTTTCTTAGCTGTAAATGAGGATAATGATGCATTCTCTACCTCAGAGGATTGTTTTGAGGAAAGTGCTTTGTAGGCTTTAAAGTGATTTATAAATGTGAGCCCTGGTTATTATTATTTGAGGTGATTCTTTTATAGAGATATCCTCTGTTTGTGATGCAATGGTAGGAGTATGTTAAATACTTGAAATTAATTTCTATCCTGATCTATTTGAGAAAAAAGTTTCACACTTAATTTGTGATTCCTTTTTAAAATCTGTTTTCCAGGGACTTAATTTTTTTACATATTTTCGTAAGACTTTGAGCTTACAGGGAATAGAATTCAGCAAAACCAATTGCCAATCAGCTTCTCTACCAAAGATGAGTTTCATTTTGGGAATTCCCTTTTCTATTCCAGCATGAACCTTAGAGGTCTGTTCTGTTCCATTATGTGACCACACAACGTGATAAAGGCCAAAGAGAGCCTAGTTCACTTTTGGGGGCTGATCTGAAGCTTCTTTCGGGTAATAATGGAATATGATCCTGGACCAGATCTCGGAGCTCACCTTGTATCTATCCTAGAGTTGAGCCAAACCCATAAGTCAGCCTCAGCACTGACCAGTCCTTCTCAGAGTCCTTTTTGCTAGGGATGACTCACAATTTGGCCCAACTTTTTGTGGCCATTTGGAACTGAGCCTACTCCTCTGAGGAGCTTGGAACCAAAATATCCTTGGCAGGGGATAGACAGACGCTAAGCATTGAGAAAATGGTTACTCCTCTCATAGAATCTTGCCTCACAACTCATTGTCAGGAAGAGAGAAATAGCAATTTAGTATGTTTTCATAGCTTTTGCATGAAATAATCCATACATGTTGATCTGGAAAATAAAAATCTCAATACGGAAGAGCTGAAAGAATTGGCCAAGGTTAAAAATTTATTTTATATGGAGCCAGTTCAACAGTAAATCAAATGGACAACATTTAAGTGCCTACTATGTGTGAAATAAGACATGATAGTATTCCCCATAGCCGCTTCCATATCCCCTCTCCCTTAGGATGTCTGGACCCAGTCTAACATGTGTTCTAGGAAGCTCCCCAGAAGATAATCAAGTAGAAGAATGGTGGAGGTTTCTGTCCACCACAGGGCATTGTTTCTAGTGTTCTGTTAACTTTACAAGGCACTATACTAGGCATTGAGAATATATATTTTAAAACAAAACAATCCTGCCCTCAAAGTGCTCTACTGGGGGCTAGAACATATAGAAAAGAAAGCAAATAACACATACACACACACATACACATAGTATCTGCATCTGTATATATGTGTGTCTCTATATATGTGTATTTGTATATATATATTTGTGTTTATGTGTGAATATATGTGTATATACACACATACATATATCAGTTTTAAGTGGGAGAGTGTGCTAATAACTGGGTGTATCAAGCATCCATGCTATACTTTGTAGAAAGACAGTTAATTCAACAACAGAGATGAAGAGGGAGTCCATAATGTCAAAGCATGAAAATGCCAGTCAACTTAAGACTAGATTATCTCAGGTTCCAGGGAACCTGTGGCTAAGATCCAAAGTCCTCCCTCCTTTGCTCCCATCTGTATTACTTCTCCCATTCAGCGTGATCTTACTTGCTAGGGAAATAGAGCCCCTCCAAGTATATTCAGTGCTCAGGGTCATCAGTAGAAATCTCAGCCTCAGGCCAATCATTACTGATAAAGTCTCCAGCTCCCCTAATCAGCTCAGCATGTCCACAGCTTAACTGAGTGTCAGTAACTGAAACCCAGACATGAAGGTTGATCCTCTTATGCTTCTTACTAATTGCTGCCAGACTCTGTTGAGCCCACCAGATTAACCTGTACAATCCCTTACTTTATGAGGAAGGCTGCACACTGGACTTGGGTATTTTGTTTTTTTTACTACAGCTCTTTTAGTACTCTTAATTGTACACATCCAAGTACAATTTCCCCTTTACTGTAGCCTTCCCTGAAATACAGGCCACTGTTTTTCCTTTAGTGGCTATGTGTGTTCCCTTTAGGAAGTAGAGCAATAGATTAGATGGCCCCTTCTAGGCTGTAGTTATTCCTTTACTTTCAGTAAAGTCTCAAAAACCAATGAACCAAAAGGTAATTGCATTAGTAATAAGAACACAATAGAAACTGTTTGTAGCTTCTCACCATCTTGTTGACATCACAAACTTCAGCAGCACATCTGCTCTAGAAGAGTCTCAAATTCTATTCTGTAAACAGCTGGAACCGTGGTCTACTTCAAGTAATTCTAGAAGCAATGCTTTATGATTCATACGCCTTAAGAAAAATATCAGATCAGTAAGACAAAAACACATATATATGTTTATATTTTGTTGCATTTGTCTCCATCACCCTAATTTCATTTTGTTTTATTGTTACATCTTGCTGACGAGAATCTGTACGTTGAAGTATATGTAATGAGGGTGTCTTTTTAATCAAATGAAGGGTGAGTAGTGGAAGCCAGAGCTAGGTTACGCTTGGTGTTCGCTGCTAGGTCTCTATGGACAGTATTGAAGCCAAGAAAAAGCCATTAAAATATTTCCACTTCACTCCTTTCCTTCTTCTCCCCTTTCCACCCCTGCCATCTGTAATAGATTTGAAATGTTCCAATAATTTCAAACCTAAAAAAAAATCCTTGGGGTTACCAGAACAAACACACAACATTCCTGAGCCTGCATGATCACATCCTGCAGCACTAGCCTTGCACCTGTTTCTTCTGTTCACGGAATTAAATCTCTTTGTGCACCTTGGCCAAGAACTCACATCCTATTTAAGAATCCAGCAGTGAGTTCAAGACAACCTAATGGAGATGGATTGATTCTGAGGGTTGAGTCATAGGAGATACAGGACTCATGGTTGTCTCAGCAGTAACTCCTCAGGGAGGATCTGGAAGCAACCAGGCAGCAATAATTACCCAGGAGAAATCACCCCCATTTCACACTGTATGTAACCTTGGACAAGAGAAGTCACTTATCCTATCTGCTTCATCTTCTGTCAGATGGAGATAATGAAAGCTGCCATGACTAACTCAGAGTGGTTGTGAGGATCAGAGGAGATAATCCATGTGAAAGTACCTTGAAACTGTCAAGTGGAGTTCAAGCTATAAAACTATGTAGGGGAAGGTCCCTGGAATATTGGGTGAATCCACAGTAGTGAGTTTGTAGGAGGCTATGAACATGATGAAAAAGTGTGACTGGCTGGCAGTCTTTATGGTTGGAAGGAGTATCCAAATTGGTCAATCAAAGAACTCTTTAAGAATTATTATTATTAATTATTATTATTATTATACAGCATGTATCTTTGCTGCTGATGTGGTATCCTTACTTCAGGGACTATCTCCTTCCCTTCCCCTTTTTCCTTTTCACCTCCCAATTTTGCGTCCCTAATGTCTAGCACATAGTAGGTGATCAATAAATTATTGAATGAATAGGGTTGTTGTTGAGCTTTGGAACTAGAGGTTCAATTACCACCCCTGAAAATGATTTACAAATCACTTTGCAAATATTATTTAATTCTTACAACAGTCCTGGGAGATAGGTGCTATTATTAGCCCCATTTTATAGACGAAGAAATTGAGGCAAACAGAGGTTAAGTGACATAGCTAGTAAGTGTCTCAGGCTGGATTTGAATTCTGATCCTACTTATTCCAAGTCCAACGTTCTGTTCACTGTGCCACCTAGCTGCCTCCCTGGGCTTCAGTTTCCTCCTATTTAAAATGAAAGGTTATGTCTAGATGGCCTCTGAGGCCCCTTAAAGCTTTAGATCACTGGGATCAGATTCACATTGGCAAAGGGATGTGCACAAGAGAGACATTTATCTTAATAGCTTAGAAATCTGACTCCTGGCCATGTTGTACTGCTTTCTCCCTCATTCTTCTTTTCTCTTCCTGTCGAGCTGGGACAATGGGCCAGGTAACTTTTGAATATTTTATAAAATCCTTAAGTTAAAAAGAATGGAATAAAATCTTTAAGTAGTTTTCTTGTTTCAGTTTCAGACTATGTTAGAGGCATCCTAGTGGTCTGACAACTGAGAAGTCATGGGCGGGCTTACTCAGCCCCAAATGTCCTCAGTTTCTCCCCATGTTTTTTTACTCTCCATCTGTATTAATCTAGAAGAGCAGCATTTGCATGTTCTAAACAACACAAATCATCCCCTCCCTGAATATTCTGTTTTGTGGTCTGGCCTAGAAATAGTCTTCCAGTGTTCGTTGGGAAAGTAGTTGAACTTTATCTGTCTCATTAAAGTGAGATATGGCTTTCCTTTACAATCCAAACATGTCCTGGGAAGACTGATCTAAATGTAGTCTCTGTTAGACCTAGGAACTGAGACTGGATGCCTGGTTTCCATTTTATTTATGGCAAGGAAATAGACATGCCCATTGAAATAAATTTGGATAAAGATTTGATTTGAATTTGTGTAAGTTTACTGACCCAAAAGGGGCTCACTTAAGAGCTTCCACATTTAAAGGATTATTATAGCCCTTTTTCTAAATGCTTAAGTGAAGAATGGCCTGCTTGATCCTCAACTATGTTGGCAACATTTTTGTTTTTGTTTTTATTTTTAACTTGAAGAAATACTAGCTGAACAATGACATTAAAAAAAGAAATTAGGATATCCTTGGCAGCTTAGAGGAGAAAATGAAAGCTTTCCTAGTCAACCCTACAGGAAAAAAAGCATGAAGATGAAGATGTTAAAACTGAGGTATTTGTAAACTGTGTATATTTATTTAACATATACCCACTTATACACAGTTGGTATGTGTTAAACATATACATGAACATCTAATACATGTAACATATACATACATACATATGTTATAATAGTGTGAATATTCATACATATATAGAGCAAGGGGTATATGTGCACATGCACATAGATAAATTTATTAAAAGTAAACACAAATATGCATATGCTCTTTGTATATTAAATGCACAAGTCAGTAAGTCAACAAGCATTTACATAGCTATGTGCCGTGCATTGTGCTAAGAACTTTACAATTATTATCTTAGTCTGGGAGGTGGATGCTACTATTATTCCTATCTTATAGTAAGAGAAATGATTATTTCTTTCGCATATCAATAGCCAATCACTAAAATTGAGGACACCCAAGATCCTCCCCCCACCCACCTATTTCCTTGTCCATTCTCTCAAGGACAGGGCTGATAGAAGACAGGATTAACATTCTCCTCCTTCTGAGTACTGCTGCTCCACCCAACAAGATCAGATTTCTCATCGAAGGTGAAACTCCTGGCTGGGTGGTCTTCAGCTCAGGCTAGTGTGTGGAGATAGAGATTGTGCTCAAGACTGGGGGTAATTTAGAAGTAAAGGGCGTAATTAAAGTTCATTAGAATAGGTCCAGTTCTTCATTTTCTTGTTACTTACTAACCTTTCCCACCTAGCATGATGTTTTTGTTTTTCTTGACCTCATTAAACGGGCCGTGCCCTGGCTACTTCTTAAACAGGACTATTCAATGTATGGGTATTGCCTCACCGTAAGTGAGTACCTGCAAAGACCTTGGCCTAAAGGGCCCAAGGTCTCCCAGTGCATCCTGGGCCATCTCCAGTCATCCTGAGGAATATCAGGTCCCTGGATTCACATGGCTCTGGAGGAGGTGAGGCCGGTGACCTGCACAGTCCTTGTTTATTCAAAACAAAGTTAGGTGCAAGTCATGTCATCATTTCTCTGATGGCATGATCTTCTTCGGCAATGAAGGATGAACACGACTTATTAAGCAGTCAGAGCTGATTGCCACCCTCTGGAACATCCCCTTTTCCAAGACCTTATAAGCCTTGAGCCCTCCACTATGAGGATCTTTTGCATTCAAGAGTGCCGCTGACCTCTTTTATTAAAATGTTAGTATTTTCAATAAATGGTTAATTACCTAGGAATTATGTCTATTGAACTTTTTAAATGTCACAATAGCTGAAAAAACCAAGGTGGAGGTTAGCTGATTTGCCCAAAGTTACACAGCCAGTAAGTGACTGAGGCTGGTTTTAAACTCAGGTCTTCTTGACTTCAATCCCAACCCAGTTGCCTCAAGAACCAGTTTCTATCAGTAGAATGTAAACCTAGTCTTTGTTTTTCTATTTCCCACACTTAGTACATGCTAATAACTTAATAAATGCTAGTTGAGTTGAAGCTTCCTGTTTTGATGACAGGTTAGACCAGGTTTGGAGAACCTGCAGACCTTGAGACAACACATGGCCCTCTCGGTCTTCAAGTGTGGCCCTTTGACTGAATCCAAACTTCACACAAGAAATTCCCTCATAACAGGATTTGTTCTGTAAAACTTGGTCTCAGTCAAAAGGCTGCACTCAAGGACCTAGAAGGCCACACATGGCCTTGAGGTCCTAGATTAGATCTTAAATATGTGGTATTGACTTTGTCAGATGAGGAGAAGCGATAACAAGAATAAAGGGGCCTGCAAACTTGCCCCAGAAGAAAAGTCAACACACAAACAGAGTCTGAGATGGAGGCTGCCTAGAAAGGATCAGAGCAGAAGATGAGTGAGCTCTGAAAAGACTGGGAGAGGCTTACAAAGGCAGCAACCAATCGAGGTGACTAAACAAAATTGGCAAAATAATTGCTCTCTCTATACTGAGTGACCAAAGTGAAGATAGGCTGTGAGTGGAGCAAATTACTTTAACTGACTCTTGCAGATGCTTACAGATAGTAGAAAACAGCGAGGATGGGGCAGGGTGGAACCCCCAAGAATAAAGGCTTCCAGAATACCCAAAAGAAATCATGTTAGGGATACTGAGTCAAGTGAGAAGAACCAGGAGAACACTGTACGCAGGAACAGCAACATTGTTCAATGACTTACTGTGATTGACTTAGCTCTTCTCAGTAATACAGTGATATAAGACAACTCCAAAAGACTCTTGATGGAAAGAGATGTCCACATCCAGAGAAAGAACTAAGGAGTCTGAATGCAGATTGAAGCATACAATTCGCACACCGCCTCCCTCGCCCCTTTTCTTGATTTTGTTTTTCTTGTTCCTCCCATTGGTTCTAATTTTTCTTTGCAACATGACTAATGTGAAAATATATTTAATGTGAATGTATATGTATAGGCTCTGTCAGATTGCATGCCGTCTTGGGGAGAGAGAAGGGGAGGGACGGTGAGAAGATTTAGAACTCAACATCTTATGGAAGTGAATATTGAAAACTAATAATAAATAAATCTGAAAAAAAAAATCACGTCCAGACTTCCAACAGCTACAAATGGAGGCTGAGAGAGTGCTTTGCCATTTGACAAAATGTCAACTGTGAGGGTTGTATGTGAGAAGTCCCAAAATGTCGAAACTCTGAAGCAGTGTGGTTCTGAAAAGAGAAAATACATACAGACAGAACCATGAAGGGTCACTTACCGTAATAAGGAAATGGGCAATGACTGCAGCCATCAGGACACTTACCAGTTGGAAAGCCCTGAGCTGTTCCCAGCTGCTATGGGTCACGGTGTGAGTCATTCCCTATCACACATCAGGAAGATGGAGTCAGAAATGATTCTTGCTTTCAACTCTGGTGTCTAGTTATTCGTCTCCCTTCTCCCCCCTGGAAAGTTTCCTTTTCTTCAGGAAGATTATAATACCATAAATTGCTCCAAATATAAACTTTTAACATACTTGCCTGTCAGTATAAAATAACCATATCCCTTTTGGGTGGAGGTCATCACATTGTGGGAAGATTAATATGAAGTCTGAAGGAAAAGGAAGGCTATTCTAAATTGGTATAGAGGTATCCAGGCCAGCAGTACGGGATAGGAGAAACATAGCTGCGTTTAAAGACAGAGAGAATACGGTCAAATTGCAGCCTTGCTACTTGTGACCTTGGGGAGATCACTTAACCTCTAAGCCTCAGTTTCCTCACCTGTAAAATGGGGATCCATTGGACTATGTGACTTCTGAGATCCCTTTTAGCTCTAAATCTGTGTGATGGACTGTGTGTGTTGCTGTTATAGACCAGATCATTAGACGTTCAATGATGAACAGACAATAAAAAATAATCCATTGGTTTTACTTGTGTGTGTTAGCAAAAGGCTTATAAGTCAGTCCCTCATTATTGTTTGGACCTAGGATTGCATCATTAGGTAATCTTCCTCCACCCATGTAGTCTGGCAATGCTTTCATGGTCTTGGACAGGTAGGGATGGGGATCCTTAGAGATTAAATGACTTGCTCATGGTCATGCAGTTAATATAGTCTGGGAATGCTTAGGTTCAAGGTGGGACTTTAGCTCAGGTATTCCTGAATCCAAGGCAGGAATCCCTACCCTGTCACACACCTCTCTTATAGATGGTTGCCTGGTTGAAAACTCTGTGCTAAGAAGCCCTTGCTAAGAAACATGAGCCTTATTCAGTCTCCAAAGGCAGTGTTGTGCAGTAGATAAGAGTGTTGGACTTGGAAGCAGGAAAGCCTGGGTTCAAATCCCCAAAACTCTTACTAGCTGTGTGAACCAGGGGAGAACTCTTAATCTTTCTGAATCTCAATTTCTGCATTTATAAAATGGAAGAATTTCATCTACCTCACAGAGCAGGTTATTAGCTAGAAAAAGAGGTAGAAGATGGAAAGGGATTTGTAAGCTTTAAAGCTCCCTACAAAAATTAATATTAGTTGTTGTTCCTGGACATACTATTCATGACCACAAGCTATACCCCTAACTCAGGAGGATCATTTCTCACAGATACATGGTGTTGGTATAGAGGGAGATGAAGCATTCTGGAAAGGTAAGTCGAGGTAATGCCCTACTTCTTGTAAATCAGTAGCTATTAATATTCTTTGTCGTTGCAGTTAGTGGCACAGTAGATAGAACAGGAATGTGTCTGGAGTCAGGAAGTACTGAATTCAAATCTAGCCTCAGATGCTTATTAGCTGTGTGACTCAGGGCAAGTCACTTAACCTCTCTCTTCCTCAGTTTCTTCATCTGTAAAATGAAGATAATATTACCTACCTTTTAGGGTTGGTGCAGCTAGCTGGCCCAGTGGATAGAGACCTGGGCCTAGAATTAGGAAGACTCTATCTTCCTGAGTTCAAATCTGGCCTCAGACACTTATTAGCTGTGTGACCCTGGGCAAGTCATGTAACCTTGTTTGCTTCAGTTTTCTCATTTATAAAATGAACTAGAAAAGGAAATGGCAAACCAGTCCAGTATCTTTGCTAAAAAAAACCCCAAGAAGGATTACAAAGAGTTGGACACAACTGAACAACACCACCTCCTAGGACTATTGTGAGGATCAGATAATTGTAAAATACCTAGCACAGCATTGTATGTGTGGCATATGGTAAGTACTATATAAATGTTAGATATTATTATTAGTACTATTAAGAAAGGCAGTATAGAGACCTATTTTCAATTTTCCAAGTTTATAAAACTAACTGATCAGCTGCTCATTATTTGAAGAAAACAGTGAACAATCAGAACAGAATCTTGCCACTTCAACAGGAAAAACTGGCAAAATCAAGAGAGCGATTTGGATTAATGGGATTTTCCATACAGGAAAAACCAAAAGGCTGATAAATCCCCTCGTCTAGGTTGGATGAAGAACCTACAGAGCTCATCTGTCAGTGAAGATATTTTGGACCGAGTCACCGCAAATGGATAGCATCTGGGTCCAAAACTGAACCAAAAAATAGGTTATGTTGCTTTTTGGGAAACTTCACAGTCCCTTTAAAGACCTTCTCCTTGGAACAATGGCTTACCTTTTGACATCAATGTTTCTTGAGTGACTTTGTATAATAGCTATCATTTATGTAGTAGAGTGCTTTACATATATTATCTCATTTGATTCTTAGAACAACCCTGGGAAGTAGGTGCTAATATCATCCCATTTTACAGATGAAGAAACTTGAGCTGTGATATTTAATATCTTGCCCAGAGTCACATAGTAAGTAAATCTCTGAGGTAGGATTTGGATCCAGGTCCTCTGACTTCAAAGCCTTTGTTACTTGCATTGTCCCATGATGAGAATCATGAAGTAACACAGTGCCTAAAGCATTAAATTTGTGAGTCAGCCAAAGTGGAAGAATTACGTGGTTGGCTAAACAGGCTGTAACATATTACAAGAAAAAATTTCATAGGAGAAGCAGGATAATATCATCAAAGAAATGTGTAATCAGAAAAAATATGAACTAGTCATCCTGTGAGAGCCAAGGATAAACCAGTGGACAGCCTGCCTGTACCTTTGGGATCCATGTAGTATGATGAGATCTAGATGGTGGGCTGCACATGTTAGTTCAGAACCCTTGTTGCAGGTTTTTGGGAGGATGTGAATGAGGGCATTCAAGGACAAGGAAGCATGGCTTGGTGGAACTTTACATCTTCGGAGATAGGTTCTACATCAAAGAGATCACCAATTAATTAAAGATCAAAAAATGCATGTAAAATGAAGACTTCAGGGACATTCACGTAGCCTCCTGTACTTCTCTTTGGGACGAAATCTTTCAAACAGACGTAAGAAGCACTTTATTGTTGTTAAGTTGTTTTTTAATTGTGTCTGACTCTGTGACCTCATTTGGGTTTCCTTGGCAGAGATACTGGAGTAGGTTGCTATTTTCTTCTCCAGCTTATTTTACAGATGAGGAAACTGAGGTAAACAGGGTAAAGTGTTACACAGTGTTAGCCCAAGGTTACACAGCTAGTAAGTGTTTCAGGTAAGATTTGAATTCATGAAGATAAATCTTTCTACTTCTAAGCCCAATGCTCTATCCACTGTACCACCTAGTTGCCCTAAGGAGCACTGATAAGGCTTTATAAAAAGTCAAATATATATATAAAAGTGTGTGTGCACGGGCGCGCGTGCGTGTGCATAGTTGACCATCATAACATCAGTTGTCTGGTCTTTGTGGATGACTTGATACTTAAAAACAAACCCCACAAAACCCCATAAAGCAGAACTTATTGTTAAAACAGACTAATGCATTGTTGGTGGAGTTGTGAACTGATCTAACCTTGGCAATTTGAAACATACCCAAAGGGCAATAAAATGGTGCATACTCTTTGACCCAGCAATACCACTACTAGATTTATTTCCCAAAGAGATCAAAGAAAAAGGAAAAGGATTCATATGTACAAAAATATCTATAACAGCTCTTTTTGTGGTGGCAAAGAACTGGAAATTGAGGGAATGCCCATCAACTGGGGAACAAATTGTGGCATGTGATTGTGATGGAATGCTGTTGTGCTATAAGAAATGACAAGCAGGGTGATTTCTGAAAAGCTGAAAAGACTTATAGCAACTGATGCAAAGTGAAGTGAGCAGAAGCAGGACAACATTGTACACAGTAACAGTAACATTGTACAATGATCAACTGTGAATGACTTAGCTGTTCTCAACAATGCAGTGATCCAAGACAATTCCAAAGAACTCATAATGAAAGATGCTATTCAGAGAAAGAACCGATAGAGTTTGAATGAAGATCAAAGCATACTGTTATTCTCTCTGTTTTTTGGCCTGTGTTTTCTTTTAAGCATGACTAAAATAGAAATATATTTTACATGATTGCACATAGATAGCCTATATCAAATTGTGTACTGTCTTAGGGAAGGGGAAAGGATGAATGGAGGAAGAGAATTTGGAACTCAAAATAAAAAAAAATGAATGTTAAAAATTGTTTCTACATGTAATTGGGAAAAAATAAAATGTTATTCAAAGAAAACAAAGTGACTAGTAATGTTAGTCGTGATGCCTCCAATGACGTGTGAAGTGGAGAAATGCCAGTGTGGGTCTGAAGTCAGGAAGACTCATCTTCCTGAGTTCAAATCCAGCCACAGACACTTACTAACTGTGTGACCTTGGGTAAGTCACTTAACTTTGCTTGCCTCAGTTTCCTCATCTATAAAATGGGGATAATAATAGCACCTATTACCTAGGTTTGTTGTGAGGATCAAATGAGATCATAGTTGTAAAACAGTCACCACAGTATATGGCACACAGTAAGCTCTATATAAATGTTAGCTATTATTCTTTCACCAAGCCATACTGATTGTAGTACTTATCTTCATTTGACAATGTAAAATGGTCCTGTCCATACCTAGAACAGATGATTATGTCAATTATAAGTATCAATAGATAAACATTTGTAAGCATTACTGGAACAGGGTAAAGAAAACTAGTTTTATAATCAAAAGATGGGTTCAAATCATATCATTGGCAGGTACCACCGATGTGATCTTCAGCAAATCTTGTCACCTCTCTGGGCCCCAGTTTCTTCATTTGTAAAAGGAGAGGGTGGTACTAGGTGGCCTCTGCGGTTCCTTTGAGCTATATGTCCATGAGCTTGCAATTGAAAGGATCATTCTGCCATGAAGAGAATGTAGAAGGGGAGCAGATACTTTTGGCCATTTCTGTTGCCCCTAGATTATAATATCGGGAGATTATTTCATTTGTTGTTATTTAGTCATTTTCAGTAAAGTCTGACTCTTTGTGGCGCCAAAGATCTTTTCTTGGCAAGGATGCTGGAGCAGTTTCCTTCTCTAGTTCATTTTACACATTAGGAAACTGAGGCAAACACTGTTAAGTGACTTGCTTAGGGTCACACAGCTTATAAGTGACTGAGGTCAGATTTGAACTCCTAAAGATGACTCTTCCCAACTCCAGGCCCTTCATTCTATTCTCTGTGCCATCTAGTTGCCCTAATTATTTCATACAAAAGATTTAATTCAAATGATGACAGTTTGCACTGAAGTTGGAGAAATAGTAGCATGAGAACAAACAGAAGTGAAGAACAGAGCCTGGAATAAAAGGCACAAACAGCTTCAAATGAAAATATATCAGCTTTGTAATGTTTACATTTGAAATTATGCTTGTTGCTTAAAGAGAAGCAAGGTTTCATTGTGGTGTCCCTGTGATGGGGAGCTTACTATAAAAAGGTATATCCTAAAGGAAAAGAAGAAAACTTGTTGGATGACAGATGCAGGCTATGTAGAGCCTCTGGTGAAGTATATTGGAGGGATATGCTCTTTTATCAGCCATGGATTGAACCATCATAATGACTGTGCTACAACGCTCTGGTAATAATAGTAACACCAGATCACATCTATATAGTGCTTCCTATACATGATTTCATTTGAGACTCCCAGCAGCCCTGAGAGATAGATGCTATAGATGGAAATATTATCACCCCCATTTTATGGATGTGGAAATTGAGGGTCACTGGCATGAGTCAGTCAACTAGCATTTATTAAATACTTCCATGTTCCAGGCACTGTGTTAAATACTGGGAATACATATATAAGTGAAAAGCAAGACAGTTTTTGCTCTCAATAAGCTTATATTTTAAAAGGACTTGGGACAACATGGAAAAGGAAGCTGAAAGAAGGGGGTGGGGCAAAGCTACCCAGTGTGAGGACATGGTACAGAAAGTCCTGAGAATAGCCTGGAGAGGCATGTGACATGATTGGTCTGGAAATTCTTCTTAAATGGAGGTTCTGGGATTGGTAGTTGGTTGTTGTCCTTCACTTTCAAAGAGGACCAAAATAATATCACTCACTACGTTGGGGTCAAGGTACAATGTGTCCAAGAGGTGAAAAAGGGAAGATGCCTTCAGTATGTAAAGTCCGGGATTGGAGTTAGGCTTCAGGATGAAGAGCTGTGGCATGATTGAGGGGGTTCAGAGTATAACCTTGATAGGAATGAGAGGCCATAGATTAAGTGACTTGCCTGTGTTACACACTATATGTCTGGCAGAATTTGAACCCAGGTCTTCTTGAGTGCAAATCTAGCATACCATCCTTTATTAACCCTTGTCAATTACTCAAGGGATCATAGGCTTATAATACAATGGGATCTTGGGGGTCATCCAGTTCAATCACTTCATTTCACAGATGAAGAGACTGAGGACCAGAGAGATTCAATAACTTGGCCAAAGTCACAAAGGTAGTTCACGTCAGTTACAGGACTCATACCCAGTTCCCCTGACTCATAATACAATTTTTCCATTGTACTATGCTGTCTCCCAATATGGATTAACAGTGTGACATTTTAGGAAATAATTCTGTACTCTATTGGATACAGCCCTTAATGACATATCAGCAGATCCTGACCAACAGACCAGACGTTCCTTTTTTAAATATAACTAATAAGGCAATGTTGTTGTCATTCAGTTATTTCAGTTGTGTCTGACTCTTTGTGATCCCATTTGGGGTTTTCTTGGCAAAGATAACAGTGGTTTGCCATTTCCTTCTCTAGCTCATGTTGCAGATGAGGAAACTGAGGCAAATAGGTTTAAGTGATTTGTCCAGGGTCACACAACTTGTAAATGTCTGAGGCCAGATTTGAAGATGAGTCTGCCTGGCGTTCTATTCACTGTGCCACCTAGCTGCCAATTCAAGGCAATAAGCAGAACTAACTGAGAGACAAACATCACAAAAAAATCTACAAAAGTGTTGTTGGTGGGAATGCATATAGCCTTGGCAGAGAAACAAAAGGAAATGTTGAAACTGAAAAATCATCCTAGTATCAGGGGTTCCCATATAGTAAGTAGGTTAGCAGCTTTGAAGTGCACTGTATTGGCATCCATCCAGAAGTACTTTTAGAGGTAGGATGCACACTGGATTTAAAGTCAGGGTAAACATAGCTTGGAATCCTACCTCTGTCACTAGGCAATGTGACCATGAACAAGTTGCTTACTTTCTCTGAACCTGTTTCTTTGGTAGAATGGAGATAATTGAAGGGTTTTTGTACAATTCAAATGAGATGGTGTAGGTAAAACCCTTGAAGGGGAGCAGTGTGGTACAGTGGAAAAAGCAGTGGGTTTGGAGCCAGAGGACCTGTTTTCAAATCCTGCCCAAAGGTGATCCAGGATTTCATTGGTGTGAAATCATTAAAGTACTATGAGCAAGAGTTTCCTAAAAATAATTTGCGTTTGATTTTCTGACTGGAGTGTTGTTTCAGCAGCATTCTCAAATCTGCTTGGTTTTAGGAGGATTGGAATTTCTGATTGTGTGAACAGTACTGACTCAAACACCTACCATGTTTCTAAAACTGTCTTCAAAGAGGAGATGCTAGAAAGGAGTGCGTGGGATCAGACCACAACCCAGGAAGAGACATCAAAAGGGACTGGAGTCAGTTGTTGAATTGCCAGATGAAGCTGTCAGGGGACTGAATAGTAGAAGCTCAGGGCCCCTATTCTGGCTAAGGCTGGCACTCACGGTTCCAGTGGAAGTCATTGGCCGTCAAGGGTCAGAACATAATGAGAACTTAACATGAGATATGGCTTGTTTCAGGCAGAGAAAAAGAAGAATTTTGTCAGGAGAAGTCTTGTCATTGGAGAAGTCCTTTCCATTGCAGACATGGCGACAGGAGTGAAGGTAAGAAATAATGTATTCCTAATGGAATTCCACTAGTTTTTAGTTAGAAATTACAATATGAAGCCCTACAGAGAAAAATGAATTTGTTGGAACTGGTTTTCAATTAGTATGTACATAGCTGATGCCAACACCTCAAGATTTAGTTTGTTTCATTTATTCATGTGATAGGTGGTGTGACATAATGGAGGAAATGCTGGACATAGAGTAAAGAAGACATGGTTGAAATCTTGTCTCTGACTTTTAATGGCTGAAGGATTCTGGGCAAGTCACCTAACATATGTTTGTCCCAGGCAACTCCTTAAGGCTTAGTTTAGGCTGATTACAAGTTGTATTGCTGAAGGGAGTTCCTACACTGGGACTACTGATGATGTCCAAATCCTTTCTATTCAATCATGTATTCATTCAACAAACAACAACAATAACCTTTATATAATGCTTAGTATCTATCAAGTATTTTCCTAACACTTTACAATTATTATCTCATTTGATCCTCACAACAACCCTGGAAAGTAGGTGCTTTTATTATTCTCATTTTCCAGATAAGGAAACTGAGGCAAACAGGGGTTAAGTGATTTAACATTCAGCTAGTAAGTCCTGAGACCTGATTTGAATTCAGGTCTAGCACTCTATCCACTGGACCACCCAACTGCCCCTAATATTTATTGAGAAGCTATTTTATGCAGAGCCTTGTGCAGAGGAGAATAAAAGACAGTTCCTGTCCTCCTAGAGCTTATCTGTCTAGCACAAATAACTTTCTGATATGGCAGAATGAAAATGTTCAAATCAGGGGTCTCTAACAAGCAGATCACATATGCTGATAGATGCTTAGATACTCAGATTTTAAGCCTGCTGACACCACTATGGCTTTCTCTCTGTTGTTTGCCCTATGAAATCTTTTCTGATTCTTTCCTTCCACACCCCCTCCCCCAAGGACCACAAATGAACTTTCTCTCATCCTGCTTCATAAAATACATTACACCTTGCTTATGCACTTATATGTTAGATCATGTTAAAATTACCTGTTTGTTTCTCTGAATTGTACTGTGAACTCTATGAGAACAGGGATTCTATCTTAACTAAACTTTGTCTCTTCTCCAATCCTCTGTGCAAAGTGGGTGATTTAATAAATGTTTATTGAATATAATTTAACTGAAACTAGGCCAATTGTTGCTCAGTCATTTTTTCAGCTGTTTCCAATTCTCTGTGACCCTATTTGGGGTTTTCTTGGCAAAGATATGGGAGTGGTTTGCCACTTTCTTCTCCAGCTCATTTTACAGATGAGGAAACTGAGGCAAACAGAGTTAAGTGACTTGCCTTGGGTCACACAGCTAGTAAGTATCTGAGGCTGGATTTGAACTCAGGAAGATGAGACTTCTTGACTCCAGGACAAGTACTGTGCTACTTAGTTGCCCCAAACTAGACCAGGTATCCCCAAATGGTTGGTCAATGATGCTTGCATGACATTTGTTTTCTGGTTAGGGAGTTCATCACAAGACTACTACTCAGGGATACTTCATTTGGTACATTTTGTGAACTCAGGGACTTGAGAAAATAAGAAATAATTCCTCTTCCCCTAAAAGCTGGAGATCTTTGCCTTAGATCTTCAATATTGTCATGGCGACTTCTTCTTCTTGTTCACCTCCTCCTTATTCCCACCTCCCACGTTCTCTCTCTATGAGTTTAGGATGCGCAAAATTAGATTGGGATCATGGGAAAATGTGTGGCATGTGGGAGCCATTGAGAGTTCTTCTCTAAGAACCCTAGCAAGATGTTTGGGTGAGTCTGATTAAGGCCTGAGTGATCCTTCTACACGCATTAAGACAAGTACAGAATCAGTCTAAATGCTGACTTTAATCTTTGCATCCTTCTGTGGTGATGGGATATTTTTTCTCTCATAAGCCTCTCAGATGGTGTAGCCTAAAAAAATCATAGAACCTTTAGACTATGAGCTACCTAGGGCAGGGACTGGGTTTTTGCCTATCTTTGTGTCTCCAGTGCTTAGCACAATGACAGATATGTAGTAGGTATTTAATAAGTACTTCTTGATTTGACTTGGAACAAAGGAATTTTGCCACACTGAGCCAAGTCTAAGGTACATCTAGCCCAGTATTACAGCACAAAGGGTTCCCCAAAGGGCTCAGTTGTCCTTCCTCAGATCTTGGGGGAAGAGAGGAGTACAAGTTCTATGGTGGGCCCTTGGGAGCTCATGGAGGTGATCAGAGTGCTTGGTGATTATCAGGGCGTCCCAGGTTTTCTCATAACCCTAGAACAGCTGGATTACATTCACCCTCTGCTTGATTTCTTCGCGTGAGCCCACTTGTCAGCTGGAGGAGAGAGGTGTCAGATCTAGAATCTCTCAAAGTCAGCTCCGTCCTGGCAGGTCAGAATACATTTTACTTTTTCCATCAAAACTTTTATTTATCTAAAAGGCTTTGGGTGTCCCTGAGAGCTTTGGATAAACATAGTTGTACTGGAGCAGCGAAATCCTGGCAGGAGTTAAAGTCTGGCACGGGGGCTGATTCACAGTGGAATGGGGAGAGAAGGGAGAGAGAGATGCCAAAGAAAGGAGCTTAGTTTGCTGAGGCGTTTGAATCTCCAATCTAGTTTGGGAGAGATCCCAGGGAAGGCTTCAGATCTGCCAAAAAAATTGATGCAATCTGGAAACACTTTACTGTTGAAAGAAGTGTGACGTGCCTCCCTCTCTTCTTCCTAATGACCTTTGAGTTTTCCCTCTCTCATTTAGATTTTCTCATTATTGTTCTCCTTCAGGGTTAACGGACATTCTAGGACCACTTGCCCTTCTCTCCCCAACCCCAGCCCTCAGTGTCCAAGGTGACGATAGCTTCCCTTTCTCTCAGGGATGAAAAGATCCCCAAACATCTGTTTCCTCTGTAGAATGAGCAGAATCTCTAAGTTTCCTTAGAGACTTAGGTGATTCTTTTAAAAAAGCCTGATTAAGGCTTGAATGATCCTTCTATACTCATTAAGGATGAGTGCAGAACCAGTGTAAATGCTAACTTTAAAGAAAACCTTTGTTTCCTTTTTTATGGTCATTGGTGAGGGAATATCTTTCTCTCTCATTGTCTGCTCAGTTGGATAACCTAAAAAGTCATAGAACCTTAAGACCATGAGCTCTAAATCAGCCCAAATCTCCTATAATTCTTTTAGGGAGTCTATTAGTTTCACCGCTCTGTAAATGAGGTCAGAGGAAACTGGATCTGCACCATGCTGCCTGGGTTCCAATAGTCCCTAAAAAAGAAAACACAAGTGATGAGTCATCTGTGGCCTTGTCCAGTGGCCCATATTGTCCTGTGTTCTGCTCCTCTGCCTAGATTGATCCTTAGCTAATAACTGGGCTCCCACAATAGGGCACAGTTACTGCAGTAAACACCTCTTCCACTGTTATTTGCTCAATATGTGGTTGTTGTGTTTGACTTTTCATGACCTTATGGATCATAACATGATGATACTGTCCATGGGGGTTTTTTTGTTAAAGACACTGCAGTGGTTTGCTGCTTCCTTCTCCGTTGGATTAAGGCAAACTGGTGGTGGTGGTGGGCGGGGGGGCGGAGTCACACAGCTAGGTACCTGAGGCTGAATTTGAATTCAAGACTTCCTGACTCTAGGCTCAACACTCTCTTTGTTTGTGGTTGTTTAGTTGTGTCAGTCATCTCTGACTCTTCATGATCCCTTTTGAAGTTTTCTTGGCAAATACTGGAGTGGTTTGTGATATCCTTCTCCAACTCATTTTTATAGATGAGAAAACTAAGGCAAACAAGGTCAAGTGACTTGCCCAGGGTCACATAGCTAGTTAAGTGTCTGAGGTTGGACTTGAACTCAAGTCTTCCTGACTCCAGGCTTCTCTAGTACTCTATCCATTGTACCACTCATTCACTCAGTTGTAAGCTCTTAATAAAAAATAAAGCTCTTGTTGACTTACTGAGCCCGAGTTTCCTGCTTTGTAAAATGGGGACAAAATTACTTGTATTACGTACTTCGAAGCATTGTTTTGAGGAATGTACTTTGTAAGACTTAATGTACTATGTGCCTAGTTATTTATATGCATTCTCCTCCATTAGGATGCTTGCTTCTTAAAAGTAGGGATGGGTTTGGTTTTTTTTTTTGCTTCTTTTTTGCCTTTTTTTTTTTTTTGGTATCCCTAGCACAATGCCTGGCATATAGTATATAATATTCGTTGACTGACTGATTGACTGACTACCATGGTCTGTGGGGTCTGCTTCAGACTTGGAGTTGTCACCAAGGCTATCTTCCAGAGCAAGGGTCATCCAGCCATAGCTGCAGCCCCTTCTGTAGACAAGTGAAGACAGAATGGTGAAAAGGAGGTTTCCAAAACAGACACCCCATTTAAGTGGATGTCATCTCCACTTAAGCATTTACTTTTTCCATTTCTCCATCCCCCACTGCATCTGGGACCATTTGCTGTCCTCATTCACTGATGTACATCAAGTAAGGAGGACGATGCTGGATTTTCACCTACAAAGGTGATGCTACTAACGCATCATCAGTGGGGCACTCATCCCCAGTTTGTCACCAGTAGCACGGGTGCATTTATTCTCCTTCCCTTGACACCAACAGCATGCATCTGTGAGATGTTCAGTCAGGGATAGCTAGAGGTGCAGCTCATGCCCAAAGCTATCTGACCTTCATCATAATGTAAGGTTAATGGTGGATGGGGAAAAGAGTTAAAGATCTTCCCTACCCATTAATAAGCTTCAGACACCTTTTGTTAATTTCTAATGAAGCACTGGGTCATAAGGATTGTTCCCTGCAGCCCTGAAAAGAGTATATATACTCTGAGGTGAGTTGCTTTGAGGCTTATTTTTTGGAAGAAGATTTGTGTGCGAAATGAGACGCTGGGTAGCCACTAAGGAGCCCTCTTGGCTTTGAAAACCCAGATGTTGTTGCTTCTCTCTCTGATAACTATGTATGTATGGTCAGACAGTTGGATCTGTGATGTATGTATTGCTTACAGTCATACAGTTGGAAGCCTTGTCTGTTGATTTTTATTTCTCTGAAGTTCAGGGTGCTGACTTTTCCCCCTGGACTAACTGAATGATATATGTGCTTGATTAAAGTGATTTTTGACCCCTCAAAAGTTGACTTTCCTTTTATGAATGCAGATCTAAGAACCTGTACAACAGGATCTCCTGTGTATGCTGGAGTCCTTGCTGATACACATACTTATGATCTCTTTAGCACCAATGTTTCAGTTGACCTTTCGACCCATGGAGAAAAGCCTTAAACCAAAAGTTATGTTAGTACTAGTTAAAATATAGAAATGTTGATTGGTGGACCACTAGGCATATAACATACAGGAGCAAACTAATACACTAAGGTGTTTGATAAATCCCAAGCCTCAGCTACTATAGTAAGGTCTCATCACTTGTCAAAAAGTTCAGGGAAAAGTAGGTATAGCATCACTAAGACATAGAGTTAGCCTCTGGATATGAGCAGGTTCCCTTTGACTCTGCAGGTTTTTCTCTGTGCTGCTGAATACAGATACTTCTCTGTACATTCTAGAAGGAGAAAGGTTTCTGAGATAGAATCTAAATCCTACCCTGACACCAACATTATTCTAAATAGAATTAACACTAACCTGATATCTGTTTTATATCAGTAGACTTTGGGGGAAGGCACCTGCAGTCCTTAAGCTTTTCCCATCTTTCACTGTCTTGATGGCCACACTGGAAATTGAGCATGGTGGGGAAGGAAGTAAAAATCAGAGGCACAGGGACAGAAAACTTCTTGGCCACTTAATCGATTTGCCCACAGAGGTATGAGAAAAGATTCTCTGAGTCCTTTAGAACATAGTTCTCCAAGTGTGGTCTGTGAGCTCATGGAGGACCCTGAGACTCTTTTTGAGGAGTCTCTGAGGTCAAAGCCTTTCGTAATAATAAATATTGAATCCATCATTAGCATTTATTAAACTCTTACTACTTGCTAGGTGCTATGCTAGACACTAGGAATACAAAAAAAAAAAAAGTCAGAAGACCATCCCTGCTCTCAAGGAAGGGAAACAACCATGTACAAACATGTGAAATATAGGATGAAATAATCAGCTAAAATAAAGCACTAAAATTAAGGGGCATCAGGAAAGGCTTCCTGTAGAAGTTGGGATTTTAGCTGGGACTTGAAGGAAACCATTCCATAATCATGCTGTTGATAACTAGGGGACTGAGAGAGAGAAGGAGTAGAACTCAGCACCTTCCTATTGACAAACAACTCAAGGCTGGTGCCCTACTGCCTATGGGTCTTCCTATGTGAAGGACAGAATTGAGAATAATGAAAAAAAAGTATGTGAAATGTGAAGGACAAAGTTTAAAAATGCACATAGCTTATTAGTCCTGTGTCTAAAAATCTATCCAATTATGATATTCATAAAAAAGATCTTAATGGTCTCTATGCTTCATAGTGCTGGGAAAGATGGGTAAAGGGTGAATACATGTATATGGTTTCTCTCATCTTAGGTAATGTCTACATGACTCTAAAACCACGGATTGATTTGGTCATTTTAACTAAACCATTCTCATTGCAGAGAAAGACTGGTTGGCATTATGCTGATGAAAAAATGCTTGTGTTTTTTTTCACTCTTCAGTGGTCAAGCTGGTGTCTGTAGTTATAGCTTTTGTTTGTTCCCTTTATGGCTCCTCAGAGCTCAAGTTTTGTACTAACATCAGGTCATGTTCCTCTGACTCATTTAGCAGCATGTTCTTCTATTGGTTGAATTGGAATTAGTGGCATTGTCCTGGCAACAGTTAGTGAATGGAATCTCCAAATATGCAAGTTAGAAGACTATTTATAGGGTTATACCAGCTGCAATTGTAATGGACTTTTTGATATCATCTAGTCTAACTCTTTATCTTATATATGGAAAGAAGTGAGAGGGAAGTAAGTATGGCTTGCCCAACATCCAAAGCTATATCTTGGAGTCTCTGCTTCCAAGGCATATGTTATCAGTTCAGGTCTCATATAATTATGATGCAGTGTATAGAGTGCCAGGTCTGGAGTCAGAAAGACTCCTCTTTGTGAGTTTAAACCTGGTCTCAGATACTTACTGTCTATCTGACCCTGGGCAAGTCACTTAACCTTATTTGCTTTAGTTTCCTCACCTGTAAAATGAGCTAGAGAAGGAAATGGCAAACCACTCTAGTATTTTTTTTTTTTTTTTACCAAGAAAACCCCAAATAGGGTCATGAAGAGTTGGGCACCACTGAACAACATGTCAACAATATGAATGGAGGGAAGGCAGAAGGAAGGCAATGGAGGTCCATTGGAGGTCACTACCAAGGTTGCCATAGAAGAGGATCTTCTCCCATCTTATATCTTCTTATTTGAACTAATTACTCTTGCTAACTAAGTGTTAAGTTCTATTGTTTTAATATGGTTAGAAAACTGCAAGTACTGTCAGTGCACTCCAAATTGGACACTGTTGAAAGCTATTGCCCTGTGACAAAACCCCAGTCTCCCCACCTTAGTTGTGACTCTGTCAAGATCACTAAGCTAGTAACTCTGAACTGAGATTTAAACCTATATCTTCTGATCACTTCTTTTTCCACTATACTGGGTCGCTCCTTATTTTCTTCTCTCTAAGGGGAAAGAAAAAAAAATAAAGAAGAAAGAGTATAGGCCAGATTATATGCTTCAAGAGTAGAACACTAAACCTGTTTTAGTTAAGCAAGAGTAGATATTGTAAATCAGTCTTTAAAAAAGATAAACTTGAAGAGTTTATGATTTAAGAAAAATAAACAATTGTCCATTTGGACTGAATCCTTCTTTCTAAGTTGGAGCTCATAACATTATTTATGATAATCCAAAATAATTATATTGTAGATACAATCTAGTGATTAGGACATTAGGTGTCTTCCAATGATGCATTAAGGTCATTCTAATAAAATTCTCATTCTATTTCAGAAGTTAGTTGTAAAAAAATAAAAAAGATAGTAAAGATATGGTATAGGGGCAACTAGGTGGTGCAGTGGATAGAATGCCAGAGCTGGAGTCAGAAAGACTTCCTGAGCACAGATCTGGCCTCAGATACTAACTGTGTAACCCTGGACAAGTCATTTAACCCGTTTACCTCAGTTTCCTCATCTGTCAAATGAGCTGGAGAACGACGTGGCAAACTACTCCAGTATCTTTGCCAACAAAACCCCAAATGTCAGACACAGCTGAAGCAATTAAACAATAAAAACACATGGTATATTATTAACTGTCAGTAAAATGTAAGCAGCTCTTTTGTTCTTCGTATTATATTGATTCCAAAATCTATAAATAAATCAATCATAAAACATGATAACTTTTCTCAACAGGCACAGACACACTTCTCTAAGTTAGGGGTCTCCCCAGCCTTGCCTTCATCTGTTTATTCTCATTTTAGGATCTTTGTTCATACTGTGCTCTTAACTCTCTCATCCCTCCTTTCTGCTTCTCTACCTTCTGTTTATCTGACAAGCCCAGAAGCTCTGGAGGGGGAAGGAGAAGGGGGCGGGGCATCTTCTTCAGCTCCTCTGGCCCACATGGATTTCACCCTGTCCTCCTCTGCCCTATTACTTGTTAACTACACCATCCTCTGATGCACTTGCTCATATGTTTTTGTGTATAGTTAGTTCCCCATTTGTTTTATGTGAGTCTTTTCTTCAATGAGATTTTAAACCCTTTAAAAGTAATAAATTAATTAATTTTTAGGTTTTCAACATTCACTTCTATAAATTTTAAATTTTCTCTGCCTCCCTCCCCTCCTCTTCCCCAATATGGCATGCAATCTGATATAGGCTTTACATTAAACCCCTTAAAGGTAGAGATACTGAGCAATTTTTGTGCTTGAGGCAAGTGCATGAAACACATCTTCACATCAATTTCTAAAGATAAACACATTTAGAATTGTGAATGGAAACTCCCAGATACCATAAGGCACCTGATGGGGAGTATGTGGGTAAGGAGGAGCTGATTATCTATTAGTAGATCTATTGGCAAGAATAATTGTTTTATCTATTTATCTTCTATCTGTCTATTCAATCAGTTATCTATCTATCCATCCATTCATTCGCTTACTTATTCATCTGTCTGTCTGTCTGTCTGTCTGTCTGTCTGTGTCTGTCTCTGTCTGTCTGTCTGTCTGTCTGTCTGTCTATCTATCTATCTATCTATCTATCTATCTATCCATCCATCCAGTCAATCAGTCATCCATCCATTCATTTACTTACTTATTCATCTATCATCTATCTATCTATCTGTCTATCATCTATCTATCTATCTATCTATCTATCTATCTATCTATCTATCTATCTATCTATCTATCTATCTATCTATCTATCTATGTACCTACCTATCTATCTATCTATCTATCTATCTATCTATCTATCCATCCATCCAGTCAATCAGTCATCCATCCATTCATTTACTTACTTATTCATCTATCATCTATCTATCTATCTGTCTATCATCTATCTATCTATCTATCTATCTATCTATCTATCTATCTATCTATCTATCCATCTATCCATCCATCCATTCATCTGTCTGCCTGTCTGTCTTTTTATCTATTTATCCATCCATCCATCCATCCATCCAGTCAATCAGTCATCCATCCCTTCATTTACTTATTCATCTACCTATCTATCTATCTATCCATCCATCCATCCATCCATCCATTTGCCAACTGGGTAACAAAGTTTGGTTATTTCTCTGTTCCTGAAAGAATACAAATCACATCAGCTGCCCCTAAATGTTGGTGCCCTGGGAAAAGTTCTAGTCACCCTACTCTACTTGTGTGTCTCTGTTTGAAATCAAAGATCTTGTCTCCTACTTCTTTTCTGTCCCCTAGGACTCAGATATGCTTCTACCCAGTAGACACTTGTTGAAGGAAGTCGAACCGATAGCTTGCAGATATTAAATATTGCTAACAGTATTTTCTTGACTTTTTCTTTTTCAGTGTGGCATAATTTACTGGTTGTTTGGTGGGGCTGTCAGGAATCTTGGGAGCCCAGGACATGTTGCTAAGTGGTTCCAGCCACTCCAGGTATGGTATGGCTCTTCAGCTATTTTGTTGCATTGCATTCTAAGAGGCTAGCCCTCTGGTGTTGTAGGTATCTTTGTGTGGTGAGCCTCGAGAACCTGGAAGGCTAGCCTTTTTCTGCATCTGAAGATAAGGATGTCAGAACACAGAAAGAATAAGAGATTTGTCCAGTATATTAGGATCAGAACTCAGTACCTGAGAGAATCTTTCTCTGTCTTGAGTAATGCTAACTCTAGTTTATGTTAGCTCTTCCTTGGTTAACTTAAAAAAAATAAAGAAAACTGGTATCCCCTGATTTAATCAACTTTACTCTATTTTTGGATACTGCAAACCTACAACAGTGAATACTAATGTGGAATAAAATTCTCAGTGGCTAGTGGTACAGTGGAAAGACCATTGCATCTGGGGCCAGAGAACCCGAATTCAAGCCCTACCTCTCTATGTGACCTGGGACAAATCACTTGAGAACTCCCTGGGCCTCAGTTTCCTCATCTGTAAAAAAAAAACCCACCATGATTTCTAGGATCTCTTCTACATATAAATCTAGGACTCTGATATGAATGCATTTTCTTTTTGATCAAACACAGGAGCAGAAATACACAGGGATGTTTGCGATGACAGAGCGGGGTCACGGTAGCAACGTGAGAGGCATACAGACAGAAGCGACTTTTGATCTTGCTGCTCAGGTAATAACTGTGGCTTTGTTTGGTAGTGATGTAAAATACCATCAGTCTGATTGGGAACCAAAGAAAAAGGCCTGATGGATATGAGTGTGTGTGTGCGTGCATGCATGTATGTGTGTGTGTGTGTGTGTTTTCTGTGCCTTTAGATTAACTCCAGATTCACCTGTCACTCTAGTATATGCAGATTGGGATGTGTGATTGGTATGTGTAATGACTGGTGCCTTCCCTGAGGCATTTCACTATCTTCTGCAGCAGGAGGGGGTTCCTATTCAGGAAGAAAAGAAACTATAAGTGGTATAATATATTTGGCCAAGTTCCTCTCCCTGGAGTTACTAAGCAATTAACTTAGCTGTCAAGAAGAAATCTCCCAGGTTTTATTCTGCAAAGGTAAACATAGCAGGCAAAATCACAGAGCTGGGAGGACCATTAGAGGTCACCATCCAGGACTGGTCAAAGGAAATAAGGATGTTTAGCTTGGAGAAGAGGAAACTAATGGGACATAATAGCCATCTTCAAGTTTTTGGAGGGTTGTCTTGTGGAAGAGGGATTATTCGTATTCTGCATGGCCTCAGAGGGCAAGTCTAGGAATAATGAATAGTACTTGATGAAAGACAGATTTAAGCTTGATCTAGGGACAAATCTCTACTTTTATGCAGTTTTAATTGTTGTGTATGTGCTGCCTTGGAAGGTTAGTGGATTTCCCCTTAGGAACCTTCAAATGAAGGCCAAATGAACACTTATTGGGTATGTTATATGGGAGATTATCAGTGAGATATGGCTTGAATGGCATGATTTCTAAGGCGTCTTCCTATTCTAAGGTTCTTTGATCATCTCATCTATTATTCTCTCCCCCTCTCCTCCATTTTGTAGACAAAAAAATCTAAAACACAATGAAGGGAAATGACTTGTTCAAGGTCACGGAGCTAATTAGTGGCAGATTTCAGATAAGAGTTTGTTTCTTCATTAATAAAATATGGACATTGGACTAGATAATCTCTGAGATCCCTTACAGATATAGATTCCAACATATGATGGCTTCCTATCCCTTAGTCTTTCCCATTCACAATAATTCCCTCTAGGCAGGCCAGAGAACACCTGTGTTTGAGCTCTAGGTATGTATTAGGCTAACATTCAGCCAAACATCATAGTTTCCTTCAGTTCCTATTTTTTTAAACCAAAGGACAAGGATTGCTTGACTTTTCCCATCATCTTTTCTTTCCCTACTATGTTTATATAAAGAAGGTGGATGGATTTATTTTGTATACCTTTACAGCTATCAGATGCTTTTAAGAGGGAAAAAAATGCAAATTCAAACAACAAAGAATAGATATATTTTAAGGTGCTTTCAAAAATTATTTAGTGGGAACATGCATGTGTGTGTGTGTGTGTGTGTGTATACACACATGTATATGTACATACAAGTGTGTGGGATTTCAAATCTCTAGGTTTAGCTTTCTTTTGGAAATCTGAATTGGTATCAAAAAGCTTTTCTAATTTGGGCAGGCCAGGTTGAAGCGGCTTAATTTTGAGTTACTCTTTTTTCCTTCTAGGCCTACCTGGATAGAGATTGAATCAAGCAGGGTAGTGGGTTGTATGCATTTTGTGATATTTGTGGGACATTGATCTATTTGGAAATCCCTGGTTGCATTTGGAAGTTCTTCCACCCTAATTTAATAAGCATTTATGGAGCACCCATATTGTGCTACCACTGAGGATACAAAGGCAACATTAAGTTCACACGCTGACAAAATCACAAAGCCTAGAGGGGTTGACATAAGTAATGAACCCTCTGATCAGAAAATTGTAATAGGATCATAGATCTTGAACTGTAAGGGACCTCAGAAACCATCTCATTCGTCACTTTCATTTACAGAAGAGAAAATTGAGGATAAACGGGAAGATAAACGGCTTCCCCAAGGTCAACTAAGTAGGTCAGACCCCCCCCCCCCTCATTGCAGTCAAGATTTGAACCCAGATCCTCTGACTTCAGAGTGCATCCTCTTTTTAGGTATATCATTGTTTATCCTTTCCAAGTCCCTTATTTTACAGATGAAGAAAGTTTTTGTCTATCTAAGTTAGATATTGCCTAGAAGTGGCCTCTTATAGAATTGCTCTGGACTAGAGAAGCTCACTTGGTTTGGTCTTAGTTTGGAATTTTTTGTTGTTGTTCAGTCATGTCTGACTTTTTGTGGCCCCATTTGGGGTTTTCTTGACAAGGATACTGAGGGGTTTGCCATTTCCTTCAACTTTAGCTCATTTTATAGTTGAGAAAACTGAGGCAAACAGAGTTAAGTGACTTGCCCAGGACTGAGCAGCTAGTAAATATCTGGGGCCAGATTTGAACTTGGGAAGATAGTCTTTCTGACTTCAGGTCTGGCACTCTATCCTCTGTGCCATGTAGCTGCCCTAGTTTGGAATTGGGGGACTGCTGAATAAGGGGGCCTTAAAATTTGTGGGTTCTGATTGAAGTTCGTGGTGTACATGTAAGATACTCTTCTTTTTGTTAAATATATTTGTATTTATTCATTAAATATTTCCCAATTACATATAACAATTTTATTAACATTAAAAAAATTTTGAGTTCCAAATTCTCTCCCTCTTTCCTGCTTCTCCCCTATACCTTGAGAAGGCACGGAATATGATACAGATTATACATGTGAAGTCATACAAAACATGTTTCCATATTAGCCATGTTGAAAAAGAAAACACACACACACACACACACATACACACACACCAAGAAAGAAAAAGAAAGTAAAAAAGATATGCTTCAATCTGTACCTAGAGTTCGTCAATTTTCTCTTTGGAGGCTGATAACATTTTCCAACACATGTCCTTTGGAACTGTCTTGGATCATTGTATTACTTAGAATAGCTAAGTCATTGTACAGTATTGTTACTGGGTACAGTGTTCTCCTGGTTCTGCTCACTTCACTTTGCAGCAGTTCATATGTCTTCCCTGTTTTTTCTGTAACCACCCCTTCATCATTTCTTATAGCACAATAATATTCCATCACAATCATACAACACAATTTGTTCAGCCAATCCCCAATTGATGAAGTTGCCCTTCTTGTAAGTAGATTCACTGTAGGTTAGCTGATGTGTGTACTATCTTCTTATGGGGAAGAGGGAAAGGAAGGAGGAGAAAAAGGACTAAGGATAGATTCATGGTAGAGAGGAATAAACCCTTGACCTGGAGCTAGAAGAACTAGATCGAAGTCCTGGCTATGCCACTTCCCAGCTAGAGGACATTGGGAAACTCACTTGCCTTTCTCAAACCTCAGCTTTCCCATCTGTAATATGGAAGAGCTGGGCTAGATGATCTCTGAGGTTAGTTTCAATTTTAATAGTTTATGATTCTTGAATCTGGGATGTGATATAAACCTTCCCTAGGTGGGGAATCATAAACAGTATAATTATTATGTTGGCACTGAGTGTTTTTCAGTTGGATGTTTCATTGGAGTTTACCCCAAGACCCTATGACCACAGTCATGAGTAAGGGGTATCATATATAAATCTCCTCCACATAGTTATCCCATAGTCTCCTCTCTTTATAGATAGAAAGGGAAAAGAAAGGCATAAGAATTTAAATAGTGCTAGTATATGCCTTTACACATATTATCTTTTTTGATCCTCATAATGACCCTGTGAGGTTAAGTGGTTTTATTATCCTCATTTTACAACTGAGGAAACTGAGGCAGATAGATATTAAGTGACTTACCCAAGTCCACACAGCTATTAAGTGTCTGTGGTTGGATTTGAACTTGGGTCTTCTTGACTCTAGGCCCAGCACTGTGCTACTTAGCTGCGACAAATGGCTTGTGAGTATAGGGGGGCCAAACTCTCTTATTTCCCTCATAATAGTCTTATATTCAACTTACTTTTTTTTTTTTTAAAGAATGTGGTATAGATTCTTTTTTTGAAAAAAAGATGCTTTTGCTTCTTATAACATTAACATTTCCCAATATAACTTTCCCCTCCCCTGCCTGCCAAAATAATTCCTCTATATCTTAAAGAAAAGCAGTAAAACAAAAACATACCAACATAGTAGCCACATCTAAAGTGGTTGTGGCATTCTGCGCCCATAGTCTTTTACTATCTGCTGAGGGGAGAGAAGAGTTAAATAATCTGTTCTCTAGAACCAATATTGGTCATTGACTATAATCTGAGTTTAGCTTCCTTTTTAATGTTTTCATGTGCATTATTATAGTCATTGCATGTGACTGCCTTACTTAAAAAAAAAAAAAGCACTTTCAAACTTTGAAAAATTGGAGTCTGCCCTACGGCTGTTTTCCCTGTACTGAAGTCTTTTCAGTACTTGGGTCCCATGATCCCCAAAGAGCAGAACCGATCCTGCTACCTGGTCTGCATTAGCAGATGGTACTTTCTGATAAGGGAGTTTAGTACTCTGAATATTAATAATGATGAGGTCCCGGTGAACTCCTCATTCACCCCCCGGGGGAGCTAGACAGAGTACAAATCCATCATCAACACAAACCCCTGAGAACTGACATTACAGGGAATGAATTTTTCCCTTCACTGGTTTTTTGCATTTTCCTCTTCATTTTCCTTTTAAAACGTTGGAGCATATCATATCAAATGAGCCTTCTTTCCCTTGAGCCTTATTGAAATCTTTTACATGCTCTGGTTACTGGTTCCTTTAGGTTTGTTATATTAATTTATTTATTTACTTACTTTGGGGATATGGGGGTGGGGTGGGGTAGAAGTGATCTGGAGGGAAGAAAGTTTTGTTTGAAAAGCTTTGGCTAAAACTAGAGATTGAGCGGAGAAGGTAAATGAATCTATAAAGCCTTAGGCCATGCTGGGTTTTTGGGTTTTTTTTTTTGGTAATTGACCATTTTGTTGGCCTGCTACAAATAATTAATAATAATAGCAGGCACACATGGTATACATTATTTCGATATAGCTATAATGCTTGTATTCTAGCCCATGCAAACTTTCCAAAGCCAGGGCTGGACCAGAAGTCTCAAGCCCTCTTTCCCAGGGTATATCAGATGTTTATGGGGAGCTGACCTAGTGTTCTCTCCCACACCAGGTCTGCACTGTCAAGTCACGTCTTTTGGTGGTAGTCTCATTGTCATTTTCAGTTGTAAGGAATATTCCATAGGGGTTATTTTTTTAAATTGATTTTCATTTTAAAATTGTACCCAGTTTGAAGTCACATCTCCAGTTGAGAAGAATTTGTTGACTTGATAAAACAATGTCTTCCTCTGGAGATTTCTTTGAAAAAGATTCAGCCTGTCCATTTCTGTTTCTAAAAAGGTCTTGCATATGTTAAAAGTTTCCCTGTGCAAACATGTGTCAGTGAATGTTTTCTTAGGCCCCAGGACTGTGTTTCTTGGCCAGAGGGAAAGTGTAGTCTATATGCTTTTAGAATCTGAAATCTGAGATAATCTTGGTGTGATCAATAGCATGTTGGTTTAGTTCAGCCAGATCTTCAGTATAGTCAATCCCAGTTAAACTGAGAGGGATTAGGTCACCACGTTTAGGAGCACGTCAGTTTTCCTCTGGACTCTTTACCCCAGCCCAAATCGCCTGCCTTGTTTTAGGCCAGCAAGAACATGATTCTTTTCAGGCATAAGGTCTAGTTAGCTCATATTTCAGTAGTCACCTAGGTGGCTGAACCATGGCAGAATGCAAAGAGAAGGGGAGAAAGGAGAAGAATCCTTAGGACTGAGGATCTGCCTTATAGTAATTTCAGAGGAGCAAGAAAAGAAGGTAAAGAGATCTTGGGGAAAAGAGTCCAAAGTGACTACCATATTTTATCTGGCCTTACTTTGCAACCAACTTCAGGGGTTCCCTATGGCCTCTAAGGATAAGATATAAATTGTTCTCTTTAGCTTTTAAAGCCCTATTCAACCTGACCCCAACCTACCTGTCTAACTGTTTTGGACATAATTTACTCTTTGGCGCTTTGAGATCCACCCAACCTAACCTTCTTTGTTCATCACACACAGGACTCCATCTCCTACCTTGTATCTTTGCACTGGTCAGCCCTCATGCCTGGAATTCACTCCCTCCTTTCCCCCACCTCAGTGAAACCCTCTCTTCCTTTACTATACCGCTTCAAGCACTGCCTTTCACATGAAACCTTTCCTGATCTTCCAATTGCTAATTCCCTTTTTACCAAACTACCTTGTTTTTAGCTACTTTTTATTTGCTCACTTTAAAATCATCATTACATATTTTTATATATTCCTCTTGCCTCCCCCATTAGAATATAAACTCTTCTGAGTCAAGATTGTTTCTTACTTTTTACTTGTATACCTAATATCTTTCCACAAATGCTTGGCACATGTTTCTCTATTAAGAAAAAAAAATGCTTCATGTCTATTTGAGATTACAAATCTATCAGGAAAGCAGAGAACTAGAGTTCAAAGAAAACTAAGAGGTCTAGTTCAATCTTTCATTTCATAGATGGGAAAACTTAGGTTCCACAAGATAAAATGATTTTTCCAAGATCATACATTGGAAATAGCAGAGACAAGATTTGAATCCAGGTTTTCTGATCCATAATAAATTCTTTTTTCACTGTCCCAAGTTGCCAGTGGAGGAACTGAAATAATATCTGAGGTGATATATTCTGACATAATTGACTTTGCAAATCATGGGAATGAGTAGTTAGTCCTACAATATAACAGTAAATCTTAATCGTTGAATCATAGACCCTTAAGGCAGAAGGCACCTGATGCATAGATCATCCAGTTTTTGCCCAGGCTACTGTAAATAACCTTCTAATGAATATTCCTTCCTCTGGTTTATCAAGAGAGACAGCATCGCCTAGTGGATAAGAGTATTGGACTTAGAGTTAGGAAGACTTGGGTTCATACCCCAGATCAGATACTCACAAGCTGTGTGACCCTTGGCAGTTACTTAACTTTTCTATTGCCTCATATTCCCCTTTTATAAAATTGAATTAGATGGCTTTTAAGATCCTTTTAAGCTCTAAATCTATGATCCTAGGACCTCTTCAATATATCCTCCACATCCCTGCCTAAGTAATCTATGATCATGTTATTCCTTGACTCAAAAATTTTCTGTAGTATCAAATCCAACTCTGCCATTCAAGGCTTTCCAAAATCTTGTTCCTACCTTGTCTCATACTACCTTCTGCTTTCTAGTAGTCCAGTGGTGTCAAACTCTATTTAGGAAAACACATATTAACATTATCAATATTTTATTGTGCTTTTATTTATTTTGTTAATTATTTCCCATTTATTTTTCAATTTGATTCTGGAATTGGGGGCTACAGTGCCACCCTTGGGTTGAGTGTTTGACACTTCTGATGTAGTCTACCAGCAAGCCAAATTGCTACCCCCTCTTCCCAATTCCTGCTCTGAACTCTAGACCTTTGCTTATGCTTATCCCACTTGCTAAAATGGACCTCTCTCCCTTCTCCTCTCTATTGAAGTCCTTCATTTATTTCAAGGCTCAATTCAAAGGCCACTTCTTCCATGAAGCCTCCCATGCCCATTCCCTCTGGTGAAAATAATCTCTCTGTCTTCAAATAACTCAGAATATTTTACTTTTTCCTCATTTTGCACTTATCTCATTTTCCCTTCCTAATCATTTGTGTCCTTGTCCTTTTATCACTTAGATTTTAATCTCCTTGAAGTCAGGGATTGCTTCAGTTTGATCTTTGTATGCTCTGTGTCTAGCATATACCATGGGAAATGTTTCTTCCTTGTTCGTTTGCTTGAGTTGAAATTACATAAAGAAAAGAAAAGTAATCCTTTGTCTTACATTTCTGTGTAGGAGTTTATCATTGACACCCCTTGTGAAAATGCTGAAAAGATGTACATTGGGAATGCAATGGAAGGTCACTATGCTGCTGTCTTTGCACAACTCATCATAAATGGAAGATCTCAAGGTTTGTATTGCTACCCTAGCTTGAAAGCAGTTCACATTTATACAGCGTTTCCCAAAAGGGCAGTTTTCAGCTTGAATAGCTTTAAAGCTGTTTAATATGCTGTAAAAGATAAGACTTTTGGGACGCTTTGTATAATGCTTCATGACAATGTAGACTTTATTTCATTGGAGCTCCATATCGAAGGCTCTCCTGTAACATCAGTAGTCAGGCAGTCAGTAAGCATTTAGTAGTCACCCACTATGTGCCAGACACTGGGCTAAGCTCTGGACACATCATACACATTTTATTCTCCCCACTTTAGGTATGAGTAATCATGCCTGGAAGATGAAGAATACCCAGATGAAGAGACCTGCTCAAGGTTACTCAAACAGGAGTAAATGCTAGGGATTGAAAATCTACCCTCCTAATTCCAAATTCCACATTTTCCCACCCTGCCATATACTTCCTTGCTGAAATTACAATTATGATTGAGTTTTTTTGTATATGTCTAGCAAGTGTATTAATCAGCCTTATAAATATACTTCAAAATCTTCATCCACTCTTCATTCTAGGCAGGTAGGTGGATAGAATGCTAAATCTCAAATTAGGAAGGCTTGAGTTCAAATTTGACTTCAAACCCTTATTAACCATGTGACCTTGGGAGAGTCATTTAACCTCTGCCTGGCTTGGTTTACTGATTTGAAAAATGGGGTAAATGAGAGCACTTATCTTACCCAGTTGTTGCAAGGATCCAATGAGATAATATTTTTAAAGCACATTGCAAAGTCTCCAATGCTATCCCTTCTGCTTTAAAATAAGTGACAAGCAGCACAATTTATTCTTGTTTTAGAGTCACATATATTCAGTTGCTTTTGCGATTGTAGACCTGTGTTTCTTAACCTTTGACAGACTGGTAAAAGCCATTTTAGAATAATATTTTTAAAAGCATAAAATAAAATACACAAGATTACAAATGGAAATAATGATATTGAATAGTTATCAAAATATTTTAAAAACCAAGTTCATGGTCCTCTTAAAATCTGTCTATGGACCCATGGACCCCAACTTAAAATCTCTGTTATAGACTATTATTTTGACCTCCTACCTGCTCAGGCTATACATACATATATACAGTCTATACATACGTACCATACAGCTGAGTGGATTTAGGGACCTGTCACTGATTCTGTGAATGACACTCAAATATCCAGTAATGGATGTGGCTTTATTTTTCCTTTAGAAGCATACATTTCAGGAATCTCCCTGTTTCTCTGACCTCTTTAGGTCCCCACTGCTTCATTGTTCCCGTGAGAGATGAAAATGGAAGATTGTATCCCGGAGTGACAGCGATTGATATGTTACACAAAGAAGGTGAGTCTTCAAGCAGGCCCTCCCTCTGCCCACGTTGCTCCTGGGAACTTCTCTTCTTTTCTTCTGAAGAAAAAAAAAACAAAAAATTACACCTTTAGTCATCAGATAGAAATGACAAAATTAAAAACAACCACAATAATAGCAATATTGGTTAAGAAGTCTTGCACAGACTTTGTGCAGAGTAGGCTTTTAATAAGTGTTTGCTGATCAAGTTTCTCATTGACTCCAAGGAAATCAAGTCAACAGCCACTTTCTGTGTGCTAAGCACTGAGAATATAAAAAGTCAAAGAAATACAGTCTCTGCTCACCAGGAAGACCACACATACAAGGAAGCTGAGAGAGTGGGGGAATTCTTTATAGGAAATGTAGAAAGTTCCACATGTACTCATGTTGTTGATTGTTTCTTTGTCATCCCCACCTCTAAGTCATTTCTTAGTACTAGGGGTTAATGGATTTCTGCTCAATTAACTGTGTGCATGTGTGGTCTTCTCCTAAAGATTATAAACTCCTCTGGAGCTAAAAGTGTTTCTTACATCCCTCATGTTCCCTGCAGACCCAGCACAGTGCTGTGTATGTAATAGAAACTCAGTAAGTAATTGCTTTTTTAAAAATAAATTTTTATTGCTCTCTTTTGGTTTTACGTTACTTAATTTATATTTCCCAACATATCTCTCTACTATCTCCTAGAGAGCTATCCTTAGAACAAAGGGGAAAAAAAAGCCCCCAAAACAAAAAACCAAACCCCAACAGCCCTAGTTCAACAAAACTATATGGAAAAGATGTGACATTAAATTTAGCATTTCATACCCACAGCCCCCCACCTCAGGAAAGAAATGTCATGAGTGAGGGAGGTTAAGTGTGGCCATTGTTTCAGAGTATTTTTTTTTTTGATAAGTGAATATTTGTTGAATGAGATTCATCAAGGTTTGTGGGCACCATCAATTGCCACTGACAGATTTCAGTCATAGTCAGGGGAAAGGAAAAAAGAAAGTGAAAAGCACAAGATAATAGTAATAATAATTTAAGATTTTTCTAAGCACTTTATATACATTATTTCACTTGAGACTCAAAGCAACCTCATGAGGTGAAGGCTACAGAGGGAACTGATGTTCAGCCTTCAGTTGTGTCTGACTCTTTGTGAGGTTTCCTTGGCAAAGATACTGCAGTGGTTTGCCATTTCCTTCTCTAACTCACTTTACAGGGAGGGAAACTGAGGCAAACAGAGTTAAGTGACTTGCCCAGGGTCACATAGCTAGTAAGAATCTGAGATTGGATTTTGAATTAACGTCCTCCAGATTTTAAACCGGGCATTCTATCCACTGTACCACCTAGCTGCCCTTAGCTGATAGAATGCTGGATGGGGAGCCAGGAAAACCTAGGTTCAGTTCCTTCCTTTGATACTTCCTCGCTGTGTGGGCTGGGGCAAGGTACTGGAGCTCTAGGCACCTCAGTATCTTCATCTGTGAAATGAAAGAGTTGAATTAGATGACTCTAAGCTTCTTCCTAACTTTAAATCTATGGTCCTATGATTCCCATTTTATGAATGAGGAAACTGAGATAGAAAAATTAACAGACTAGTAAGGGGTGAAGGTCAGAAGCCAGGAGGGAGGAAGGTCATCTTGATTCCCAAGGGCATCCCTTTATCCACTATACCATAAGAAATGGATGCTAGGTAGGGGTGGGGAACCTGCAGCCTCAGCACCACATGTGACCCTCTAGGTCCTCAAGTTTTGGTTGAATCCAAACTTCACAGAACAAGTCCCCTTACTAAAAGGATTTGTTCTGTGAAACTTGGACTCTGTCAAAAGCCCATACCCCAGGACCCAAAAGGTCACATGTGACCTCAAAACCAAAGGTTCCCCACCCCTGCAGGAGAATGGTTGAGTTTCATCCATTGTCTTAGGTACCACTAAGTAGTATGGATGAATTTGGGTACTTAGAGAAGTCCTTACTGTATACCCTACAACCGCTTTAGCTGACCTATCCTATATAGATGTGGAAGATTTTTAAATACCTGTCTCCTAAGTGCCTGATTTATACTACCTCAGACTGTGATGGAGATGCCAGGGAACTCTGGCAGCTGCTTTAAATATATCAGAGTTTGTATAGGGCAGAGGCTTAGGCCCAGGCCCTATGGAGGGTTGCCAGATGAGAATGTAAAAGCTCTAGAAAACCTGATCTTATTTCTTCTCAGGCACCAAAATGAGGATCTGTCCTAGTCAACAGGGTCTCTTGTGGAATAAAGAAAGGTACTTTTCCAGCTTATACTTCTAGCTTAAGCTTGCAAAAATAGCTTGGCTCTAAGCTGAGCAAGGAACTGTGTTATAGACATAAGTAAAACCTTAGTGGGGGGCTGGTGACAGGCTCTCATGAGTCACTCAGAGATGAACTTTGCAGATTTTGGCAGCTTCTCTGCTAAGCTAGGCAACCTCCCGTAGCCAGGTTACCTGCTGCAGCCACCTAGGCAGCTTCCTTTCCTAGACAGCTGCCTTCAAGTCAGCCAGGTGTGTTGGGGCACATTTGTGGTGAGGGAAGAGAAATTTGAGTTACACTATTATTGAAGAGCCCAAATTGACTTTCCTGGGGTCTTCCTTGTATTCTTTCATTCAACTAGAACTTAAATTGAATCTCCTTTTCTTGACCATTGCTAACTGCTCAAGCAGATAAGGTCTTTTCCCCCCACTAATTCTTTCCCCCTTCCCTCCCTCCCCTGAGCATGTCAGATCTGAGGCAGAACAAGCTTTTTTTTTGGGCCTGTCAGGGAGCTGCCCAGCTGTGCTAAAGGAAACAAACATAGCTTTGGTAAATAATCTTACTTGGGGAAAAAATGTCTCTGGAAGTAATGTGGACATCCTTGGTTAAGCACACTGTGTATTTGGAATCAAAGCTTGGCACATGGGCAGTAGGAGAAGCAGATTTGCTGATTAGAACTTGGATTTTTTCTTACGCTTCTTCGGTTCATTTGGTTATATTTTTGTTTGCTCTGTAGGTTTACATGGTGTGGATAATGGGATTTTAATATTTGACAAGGTTCGAATTCCAAGGGAGAACCTACTGGATAAGTGAGTAACCCTTCTCCACCATGTTAATTTCACTGTTCATATAAAATGATTGTTCCCTCAAAGTAGACTCAGATGTCATAGGTCCCAAAGAGGTTTTTGACTTCTGTGTCTGGTTCATTCTTGGGATTATAAGAGCACAGAACCAGAGTTTGAAGGGACTTCAGGGAACATTGCTCATTGCCACTCCTCCAATCCACTCCTCCCTCAGCAAGTAATCAGAACAATACTACAATTGATTCTAGAAAGGACACATGGCTCCATTCACCATCCCTGGCTGCCACTCCTCTATATGTGTTGTTTCCCTCATTAGAATATAATCTTCTTGAGGACTTGGACTGTCTTTTTTTTTTTGTATTTGTCCAGTATTTAAGTCACATTTAAGTTCTTAATAAAAGGTCATTCATTCAATCATTCTTCCAGATTGATATTTTTGTGATGGTAAATTAGCCCATCTTTTGTTTCAATTCTTCTCTAGCCCTTAGGCACTTCATATGCAAGTCAAAACATGACTCACATGATGTCTTTGGTCCTCTTTGAGAACTAAGGCCTACCACCACCACTGCCATCACCGCCACCACCACTGCTATCACTGCCACCACTACTACTACCACCAGCACTGCCATCACCGCCACCACCACTACCACCACCACCACTGCCATCACTGCTACCACCACTACCACCACCACCACCATTATTCGTCTAGTTCATCCCTATCATTTTTCCAGATGAGGACCCTGAGGCTGGGGGACAGAGAGGGTGTGTGTGGTGTGTGTGGGGGTGTTAGGTGATTTGTCCAAGGTAATCCAGGTGGTTATCACTATTGGGGAACAAGCATTTATTAATGCCTACTAAATGCTAGGCACTATGTTAAGCTCTTTATAAATATCTCATTTTATCCTTACAACAACCATGGGAGGTAGGTACTATTGTTTTACCCATTTTACAATACAGGAAATGGAGAGAGACAGAGGTTAAGTGACTTTCCCAGGGTTGAGATAGCTAGTAAATCTCTGAGAGCAGATTTGAACTCAGGACTTCCTGGCTCCAGGCCCAGTGCCGTACCACCAACTTTTCTCTGTTGATGTTAAGGTCTGAACCTTTAATCCTAGAGTTAGTACTTTTTCCTCCTATTTAGGAATAGTTGGGTAGGAGGTAGTAGTTTTTTACTTTTTGAGATTATTTTAAAAGGCAAGTTCATGAATGACAGTGATGGTTTGCATGCTTTTAGCTAATGTTGGAAGTGCAACATCAGTATCAAGTGAATGTAAATGAAGATTGGGTATTTGGGGTTATGTTTTGCCTGCAAAAGTGGTTTGTACTTTTCTAGGAATGGAAAAGGAAGGGAAGCAGCAGTGGTTCTACTACTACTCTATCCTTTAGTGAGATGAAATATGGCCCAGACAATACCTAGAAGTCTTACCTGCTGAAGACTGCTCATTAGCCTAATGCCAATAGAGCTAAGGAAATTGATCAACACTGAATGACGAGGTAGACATGAACTGGAAAAGAGGACATACATTTCTCATATCTCATAGAGATGAAGTGGAGAGTTAGTCACATGTATAACTGAATTTGATGAGGAGAGCCAATTTGAGACTGGAATCAAATTGATGCACTCAAAGGCATCATGATCACCTATGAAATCAGTATGGGGGAGGTAGATCAGGGCCTAGAATGAAGCTTCAGTGCACAGGAAGGCTGGCCAGTGGGCACATAAATGGTTTGATAGCCATCAGTCAAAGCTAGATCCTGAAGTAGACTCCAGGGAAATTTTATTTCAATAGGACTTCTACTGCCATAGTAGTCCTGTCTATGTCAGGCACTTCTGGGAGCAGTCAAAGGGAACCAGTTTATATCTTTCTTGGACTACTTTAAATCAAGTCAGTAGTTAGAATTAAATCAAATTAGTCCTTAGTGCCAATCTAAATCAAGTTAGCTGTTAATGCTTTTTTCTTCTTCATTCTCTGACTTCTCTGTATACTAATGTATTCCCTCAGTAGAGGGAATGTTTTCCATCCTTGTCTATGTACCCATAGCTCCCAGCATAGTGCTTTGCACATTGTGGATATTAAAAGACGTGCAGGATTAAATTGAACTCATTGGGTGTATCCCAAGGATCCCTGCATGCCATATCACTTGATCTCTCTCTCTTTCTCTCTTTGAGGGAGGGATACATCTGAAAGAATATGCCACTGTTGGTTCCAGTGGATGGTATTTTCAACCATGTGAATTTTTTTTAATGACACAAAACATATCCTTGTCTTCCCTCTCTTTTCTTATGTAGGTTTGGTTCCGTGGCACCTGATGGACAATATTATTCACCCATTAAGAACAAAAGTGAAAGATTCAATGTAATGTTGGCAGCTTTGACACCATCCCGATTAGCTCTGACTTTCCAAGCCATGGGAGCCATGAAGGTAGCTTTACTGGCATTTCTTAAATGCACATGCAAATGGTTCTCGTCTCTACTTCATGAATGTTCCCTGGTGAGACCACCACACTTGGAGGCTGAGTAGCTCTTCAGAATGTCAGGGCTGTTTAGGTCAGTTGGTTAGAGCCTGGTGCTAATGAGGCTAGGATTAGCGATTCGATCCCTATTCAGGCCAGATGGCTGCATACACAGGAAAATTTTTGTTCCTCGGCCACAGATGCACCCTTAACGCCAGCCATCTGTTTCACAGATGTGTGTTTCATAGATTAGGAAGGGCACTGGGTAAAAGGGTGTGGATGACTCAGTATAAAATCATCACCACTACTGGAAAAACAATGGTAAGCTCATGCTCTACTCGTGATGGGTCAGCAGAATCCTACGTGTCGATCAGCACACTTTTATTTCACTCTTTGGGGTGGTCTCATTTGCCTGTGGTGGTGTGATGATGTTTGCAGGAGTTGGATTTGCAGGGCTTAAACTCCAGAAGATGGTCAATTTCCTCCAAAGCCTTAGGGTTACACTCATGGAATCTTAGATTTTCAAAGCTAGAAAGCACTTAATCCAAACCCCATCTGAAGCAGGGATTTGATCCTCAACATTTGCATCATACCTGACAAATGGTCAATGACTGAGGACTCACTTCTCCTAAAGTAGCCTATTTGGGGAGGAGTAAGGGGAATGGTTCTAATTGTTAAGAAATTCTTTTCATTACGTTGAGCCTTTATGTTACGTTGTCCTGTAATTTTTAGTCATTGCTTTTAGTAGCTCTCTGCAACCAAATAGAATAAGCATGGCAGCACATGCTTCTAATTCTTGGTATTGGGGAGGCTAAGGCTGGTGGATCTCTTGAGCTTGGAATTTCTGAACTGCATTGCGCTAAGCCTATTGGACATATGTGCTAAGTTTGACATTAAAAGATGAGCCCCCTGAGAATGGTGAGGCCACTAGGGTGCTAAGGAGGAGAGAATTGGCCCAAGTCAGAAACAAATCAAGTCATAATGGGGCAGTCAGGTTGGGATTGCCCCCATGAGTGAATCCTTTACTTCTACCTTGAGTGAGCTAGGGAGATCCAATCATTTTTAAAGAAAACATAATCATTCTTCCACTCACTAAACATTCCTTTAAGTACCTGAAGACATCCCTCATGTCTGTCAAGACTCTGGGGTTGGGCACTTAGTAGGTGCTTAATAATACTTCTTGATTTGACTTCATTCATCCACTTCATTTTACAAATGAGGATACTGAGGACCAGACAAATGAAGTAACTTGGCCAGAGGTTCATAGTAGTAAATGACAGGGCCAGGATTTGAATCCAGGTCCAAATCCAGAGTGTTCACTGTACATTCTTCTGGTTCCAGTCCTTTGAATGTGCATCAACTTGTAAATCAGCAAAGTATCTATAATCTATAATTTCATTAGTGGGGAGAAGTTTCAATGTAGGAATTCTCTCTACCATCCTAGATGACAACCCATGTACAGCTTTGTAGATGTGTCCTGGGACTCATCTTGGAAGTGACTTGCTTAGGGTTATAGTCAGTGTCAGCGATGGCATCTGAACTCAGATTTTCTAATCCCAAGTCTAGAACTCTCCAATATATAAAGCCACATCCAACTTCCCAATATCTTTCCTAAAAACTAGCATTCAGCATGGGCCATGATGTTGCAGATAAAGCCTTTATAAAACATTTCTTCTTGAATAAGACCAATAGTCATACTATTGCTTCATGTTGAGTTTTCAGTTCATTAAAATCCCCCAAGTCGTTGTCTAGCTGGCTGCATTGGTTCTGGCCTGCTCTTGTGCAATTAGGTTGGAGTCTCATGACCTCTGAATGGCTAAGATTCTACCATCTTGACAACAGATGTGCTAAGAGAATAGGGGAAAGGCTCCAAAGGTGTGTCACCCACCTTGTGACACAATATCATTATTACCCAACCTTTTGGTATCAGTTGTACATTAAGACCTCTTCCAGCTTATATGGTGGTGCATTTCATGAAACTCTCCCTAGGGTCACACACAACACAAAACATACAGGCTGAATCCCCCCAAGTAACCAGGTTCTCCAGAACTGCATGGGCATGTCCCGCAAAGGTTTTGCTTGACTCTCTTGCTAACTGCCCTTCCTGATAACAGAATTCTTCAATGTAAAGGTCAGTTAGGAAATTCTGCCCAAGAAACAAGCTTCATGTAGTCTGGCTGCAGGAAACCTCAGCTAGAGAGTGAGGTTGGTGCCATCACCAGGGTTATTGACAACAGCTGCTCCATCCCATCTCACAGATTAATCCAGAAGCATTTGTTAAGCACCTTTGTGTCAGGAATTATGCAAGGTACTGGGGATATGAAGGCAAAAACCAAAAACCACAGCTTCGACCATCAAGAACTTTACATTCTGCTTGGGGAAAATGACACATACCCAGATAAGTCAGTAGAATATACTAAGGAAGGAGGAGGGAGAAAGACAGACAGGAAAGTAATATTTAGGATAGGGATATCAGGAAAGGCCTCATGTAGGAGCTGGGATTTGAAGAGAGTTAGGGAGTTTGCTAAGTAGAAGTGAAGAGGAGCACATCCCAGAAATCAGGGACAGGCAAAGGCATGTAGACAGGGATTGGATTGTCATTAGTAAATAAACATGTATTAATCACTTGCTATATGCCAGACATTGTGCTAATCACTGGGGATACAAAAAGTAACAAAAGACAATTTCTGCTCTCAGTCTAATGCTCTACGTGTCAAATCAGAGCAATAGTAAGTAGACCATTTGGGTGGGAACACAGATTCCATGAAAGCGAGTACTTGATACTTATCAGCTTCCATGAGCTGATTGTTAAATTTGCAGTATGAGTATTTATACGTCAGAAGTTAACTGATGCCACAAATCAGGGCTTATTTTTATTGTTTTTGTTGATTTTCTAGACTTAAAAAAGTGATTGAGAAAAATGTTACCAATGAAGATTAAAATTAAAACTGGTGTGTGTGTATAAAATTGTTTATTTTTTATGTTTTTTGGAGATCTGGATGTGAAACGTTTGCCAGCACATCATTGCTAATAGGAACTAAGCCTCGAAAAGTAGATTTGTGCTAGTTTGTGAAAGTCTTTAAATGTCAACCAGAGGAATTTGAATTTTATAGTAGAAGTGATAAGGAGTCACTGGGGATTTTTGAGAAGGGAGTGGCATAGTCAGTGTAAGTAAGGCGGATTTTAGTGTGTGTAAAGTGAGTTTTTGGTATTATTTCCCACAGTTCACTTTCCCAGGATCTATAGTCATAACAATCTCCTGGTCCCAGGTATTAGATATGAGTTCCCACAGTTATGGTTCAAAACATCTCCCCCATGCTTGTGCAGAGTTATATAATGACAAATGATATAAACATCTACTGTGGCTGCTTGGTGAGATACAGGGATGAGGTGATGTAAACTTGTGAAGCTATTGCTGGCAATGTGCCTTTTTTGTCTACTACTCTATAAAACAGGTGGTCACGGGTCAGGGAATGGGGAACCTTAGGGGGAATCTTAGGGACAAATGCACAAATGCTGGGTGTGCCTCAACTGGTCCCCATTGAAGCTTGGGGGGAACCTTGGAGGGAACCTTAGGGTTGACTGCACAAGCTGGAATGCTGTACATGCCTTGATCATCCCCTATCAAGGTTGGGGGGATGGGAAATCTGTGTTTTTGTAGAGGCAGTTGCCCCCCCTTCTTTGCCCTTGCAAAAAAAGGTGATTAGGGAATACTGTAGGAACTGGTTCTTCCAGCAACCATTTGAGAAAACTAGACTAGAATAAAGTAAGATTATTAACCCCTTCTTAGTATCTTTCTTGTCTGATCAAATCAAGAGTGAACCTGTGCTAGCAGCCATTCTGTGTGCTGTATTTATTTCTCTTACAGTCAGACATGTACTTCAGGAATATCTATTAAGCAGCCATTGCCTTGTATTCTTGATTATGGTGACAATTGAATTTTTGAATTTACTTTACATTTACCTCTGCTAAATTTCATTTTATTAGGACTAGTTAACACATAATTCCAATCTGTTCAGATCTTTTTGAATCCTAGCTCTGTCATCCAACATATTAATTATCCATCCTACTTGCTGTCGTCTGAAAATTTGACATGCATGCCCACCTGTACCTTCATCTAAGATATTGATAAAAATGTTAACCAGAATAGGTGCATGGAAAGGATCCTTTAGGGACTTCTCTCAAGGGAAAAATGGAGTTACTGTATCAGCATTCTGTGATACTGGTTGTTTAAGCCAGTGTTAACTGGCTACCTACCTACCTATTCTGTTCTAGTCTACATCTCTCTTGTTCACAAGACTCTCATGGGTCTCTGCTGAAATCATGGCATACTAACTTTGTTTACTGCATTTCCATGATTCACCACTTTGGTGATCTTGTGGGGCAAAAAGGAACATCAGGTTAGCATATTCTTACTGAATCCATGCTGACTTGGAGTGGTCACCCATTCCCTAAAATGGGTACAAGCCATCAGTCATCTCTTTGATAAAACATTTACACGTTTTGTCAGTAATTGATATCCATCTTACTTAGTTTGTAGTATTTACTACTAATAGTATCTACTATAGAATCGACTACTAATAGTGGCATAGAATGGAATCCGGACCACTAATAGAATCTTCTGTGCTGCTAATAAAGTATACTGTTTCCATGTTGAAAATCAGGAGATGTTTGCTCATCTCCAGTCCCACAGTACCTCTGCCATCTTCATGATTCCACAGAGATTACTGACAATGATTTGGCAATCGTAGGCATAGCACGATGTGCTGGTTAGCCCACATATGCAGTCCTATCTTCACATTTGGTGCCAGATTTCAGGAAGGACATTGCCAAGCTATAGTACGTTTGGTAAAGGTGATCAAGGTGGGAAGAAGGATAGAAATCTGCTGGGTTGCCTAGTTTAGAGAAGGGACAACTCTTCAAGGATGTGATTGTAATATGTAAATATCTGAAGGGTTGTCTGTGTGGAAGAGGAATTGTGAGACTTGTCTGCTCAGCTTCAGAAGGCAGATCTAGAAGCACTGGAGGAAAGTTGTGGAGAGAAAGATTTTGACTTCATTATAAGGAAAAATTTTCTAACAATTAGGATTGTCCAAAAGTGGAATCAGTGGTTTCCCCTAAACGGTGATGAATTCTTCCTCATTAGATCTTCAGCTGGTTGAGGCTTTACCTTCTCATAGATACTTTCTCAGGTATAGGATGGCTTCTAATACCCTTCCAGTTCAGAGATTTGATGACATTTAGTTTGTTCATTATGTTGGGTGTTGTTCATCTTGCACTCATTGAGGGTGATGAGGAACTTTCTTACCACCTCCTCATCCATCTTACTTTGAAACTTAGGGTTTTACAGGCAGCTTGGAATGAAAAACTCTTTCTTGTCTTCTAAATCCTATTTGACTAATTGGTTCCCAGTGCTCTCTCCATCTCGGTTTCAGCTTTGGGCAATGAAAGCGAGTGGAGGGGCAGATGAGACACGTACATGACCCCAGTGTCAACCCCTTATGATGCTCCTTTTCTTATTGGGGGAAGCAGTTTCCCTTTGACCACTAACCCTTCTCTGTGCCCTAGTGGACAGGATGTTGACACAAAATTGCTAATGTATACCTAACACTTCATTACTAAGATCTCTAGGCTTCCTTACAGTTTTATAGATTTACATATTAGACTGAAAAGGGTGATTTAAAAAAGAAAAAAGAAATCAATAACAACAAACCCTAAATTTAACAACATAAAAATTTTTTACAAACAGAGATATAATGTGATTTCCTTATAAATGGCTTAGAAGTTCTACTATAAACACATGTTTGGGAAGGAACAAATTATTCCACATCAACTACATTGTGTTCCTAATCCATTTTGGTGTGTATGTGTGTGCATGTGTGTGTATATGTGTGTATACACATGCATACATGTATATACACATGCGCACATGTGTCTGGAATTAGGTGGTCTGCTGCTAATTTTTGATGTTATTACAGGCCTCAGTCATACCTGCTTATATCACCAATGAAGAAACCGAGGCAGTTTTGTAATGAAGTCACCAGTACTCAAGTTAGGATTTTGGCCAAAAATGAGGGCAGAGCTTTCCTTCCAAACTATATGCAATCAATCATTGACTCATTTTCATAGCCACAGAAAGAGGCAAATAAGAGAAGCTATCCTAGCTTGGAATTGCATTGAAGGAATTGGCTGGAGAGAAAAATGATTCCAATTTTATACAAAGTAGTAATAGCAATTATCTACAAATCTGCAAGTTTAAATGATAGAAGCCTTGAGAAAACCCTGGTAGTGTCTCTCTGAGGAGAGTGCTGGAAGAATATGGGGAACATAGGCCTTTTTGAGTGCTATGAGGTCTAGTTTAAGAATCCCCCACTAGCACCAATTTCAGTCTGTGTGACAATACACAAAGATCTCATGCATATATGGTTTTTCCATTTGAATAGAGCCTATGAATAAAAGCTCAATTGGGGTGAGACAAGGAGTGAATATGCTCCAAGAGAAAGACATGATTTTTCAATAGTCAATTTTTACAGAAGGCAAACAATGAGGTGGCTAATAAAATAAAATAGATAATAATTAAAAAAAGAAATTCCTACCATACTTCATTGATTTCTGCAGCACAGTGAATGCTGATTCCAGGGCCTAAGAGTATATTAGGAAAATCAAAGTATGAACAGTTTCTTTGTAGATAGTTTACAATTCCAATAATCTAGGTTGGGTAAGTCTCAAGGAAGGGGATAATGGCAATATTTGTTGCTTTGGGGGTCCATGTTGGGGAAAGGAGAAGGAGTGGAGGAGGAGCAGGGAATGTGTTTACCCCTTGCTAACTGGATACTTAGCTGTGTTGTTTCTAGGTTGTTGGAGAATTGCAAATGCTGTCAATATCCTTTAAATAAAATACCTTGGAGTAAAGCCCTGGTCACCCCACCTAGCTGGGGTCATTTTCCTTAAAACACACACACACACACACACACACGCACACACACACAGACACACACACACACACACACACACACTTCACCCTTGCCACCCTCTTCACAAAGCTGCCTCATACTCACTGATCGGAAATGAAAATACCAAGAACCAGACACTAACTCGGAAGTGAAGAGACAGTAGGAATATTTGAAAGCAGTGCTCCAAAAGTGAACTGCACCCTTAACAAAACCCTGTGTGATATAAATCCCATTGACACCAATGTGAGCACCTGCCACCAGGCTCCCCTCACCCCCTCACTCCCCTTCTCTCGAAGAAAGAGAGCTTGTCACATAATAATAGGATCTGGCTGGAGCTCTGGTGGACATCAGATCCATCCTCCACTTTTGTGGCCCAACTGATTTAATCAGCCATGATAGATAGTGACCTTGGCCCGTGTGATCTCATCTCGAATGTCTCCAGTGAGGATGATTTCACCACCTTTCTTGGCAGCTCCTCCACTTCTATGGCTATAACACATGACATATGTTTTCCCTGTTGAAACTTAAGCTTATCCCTTCTATTTTTGCTTTCACTGATGAGTGGGAAAATGGCCCTCTTTTTTCTCTTCTGCCTTCGTCATATATTAGGAAACTGTTACTGTCCCTTCTCACTCATAATGATATTTTTTCTCAAGGCCGGGCATACTTAATGCTTTTAAACTTTGCCCAGAGGTCTTATTTTTCTTGGTTATCTCTCCTTTCCATTGTTCTTCTTGGTCCTTGACTATTTTCTTTGAAAAGTGTGCCTAATAGGCCATCTCTCATTTGAATCTAGAATACCTTGGCAGATTCAGTGATTAACAAAACAAAAGAATAAGGAAATTAAGATGTATGGCCAGGGAGGGGTGGAAGAATTTTGGACCATGTTCAGAAATAGGGAAGGTCTGTTGCAAATGGAGAGAGGTGGGGTATCTGGGTGAAGGAGTAAAAGATAGAGATATTTAAGGATTTGGGAAACTTATACCCTAAGGTTTTTTGGGGGGGTTCACCCCAAAAGTATATCAGGTAGTATTAGAGAGGTAAAGCATTGAAAGGGGGAGAAAACTTAACCTTACAGTAACTAAAACTTGCATAACAAAAACTTGTTCCCTCAAATCAGAAGTTGTCTGTTTCCATATTGTATTACATTAGTCATATTTTACTTTCAAGCCTTAGCCACAGAATATCTGAGCTGGGGAGGATCTAAACAGCTATCTGGTATCACCCATATGGTTCTCTGCTTTTTACTAATACAGTTTGTGGATGCCTTTCGTCTTTACTTCTTAGTCCTTTCCCTCCTTCCCCCTGTGCCAAACTCTTCCTTGTGGAAAAGCAAAACAACAGAGCAAAACCATCTGATCAAGAAGCCATGACTGACTATGTACAGCATTCTGTCCTGGTAATGCCTCGTATCTACTGTGAGAATGAAGGCATAGTTCAATATCAGGACCTTCTCTGGTTTTTCTTTGTCTTTATTATTTAACTTCTTTTTAGCGGGCTTTTCGTCTATATTTCTGAAGAAGGTGGTGGAATCTGCTTTCCCTGGAGATCCTGAAAATATACCAAGTCTTTTCAGTTTATACTAATTTGGATGAGTCTGCTCAAAGGCTTATTGAAATGTCCATTCCTATAGCAAAAGTCTCTGGGATTAGAACCCCTGCTGAATCCCCAATGGACAATAGTAGTGATGAAGAGATGGTCAGCCCCTGGTTCCTTTAGATCACCCTCAAAACTCCCATATTTTCAGGGGGAAAAATCACTTCTGCTAAAAGGACTGTCAGTAAACATTTAGTAAGCCCTTACTACATTCCAGGAACTTTGTTATGTGCTGGGAATGCTAAGAAATGCAAAGAGCTCACCATCTAATGGAGGTGATAACATGCAATCAGCTATATACAAACAAGATACATACAGGATACATTGGAGATAATTCTTCAGCCTATAGGAGGGCTGGGAGAAATTTTTGCAATGGGACTTTAGTTGAAACTTGAAGGGAGTCAGGAAAGCCAAGATGCAGAGATGAGAAAGGGATAGGGGACAGACAGGGAAAGGGCTTGGAGCTGGGAGAGTGTCCTGTGTGAGTCCAGGCTCAGATTGCAGAGTATGTATGATGGCATAAGCTGTAGGAAGACTAGGGAGGTAGGAAGGGGGAAGTTTATGAAGTGTTTTAAAAGTCAATCAGAGGATTTCCATTTGACCCTGGATACCCAGGAAGATGCTTAAAGACTGGCTATTGCTGGGGGCTAGGGAGTGCAGTGGGAGGTAGGGTAGGGTTAGAAAGCACCAGAGGTCAGTGAAGCGGGGGACGTTGACAGGTGGACAACAGGAGTGGAAGAAGCAGCTCTGTTATAGGAAGAGGATTCTACAGTGAGGAGGGGGTAGTTATCTGATTTAAGACAACTTTGGCACTGTGGGTTAGGATAAGAAGTGGGTAACTGAACAGCCCTATCATTGTTGTCATTCAGTCGTTTCAGTTGTGTCTGATGCTTTGTGACCCCATCTGGTTTTGGGTTTTTTTGGAACTGGTTTTCCATTTCATTCTCCAATTCATTTTATAGATGAAGAAACTGAGACAAACAGGGTTAAGTGACTTGCTCAGGGTCACATAGCTAGTAACTGTCTGAGACCCAATTTGAACTCATGAAGATGAGTCTTCCTGACTCCAGGCACAGTGCTCTATCCACTGTATCATCTAGCTGCTTGAAGAGTGCCATGAGCACTCTCTAAATTTTCTACTCTGGGGCAAAGCTCTGTTGGCCTCACCCTCATTATGACTTTGGTGCCTAGCACAGTGCTTTGTTGTCCAAGAGGTAATCAATGTGCGCATGTGTTGGTAATGATCTTTACCTACCTTTTTCCAAGTTTTAGTTCTTTATCTTCTGTGTCCAAATTGTCATTGTGACTAAGCTCTTACGAACCGTGGGGATGACTTAATAAAATGAAGTTTTGTGGTAGAATAATAGACTCTTGGAACTGGAAGGAACCTTACAATCCGGGGTTCTGAACCTTTCTTGTGTCATGAACCTGTTTGGAAGTCAGATGGAGCCTATGGAGAATCCTCCATTCCTTCCATGTTTACTGGCAGCCCTTCTAGCAGAAGTAATCCTCTCCCCCTACCCCTACCCCCACCCCCACCCCCACCCCTCACCCCCGACCCCTGAGAATATGGGAGTCCTAAGGGACATTTAAAGGAACTAGAGGTCGACTATCCCTTCATCACTACTATTGTCCATTGGGGATTCAGCAGGGGTTCTAATCCCAGAGACTCTTGCTATTCTAAAAGAATAATGTTTTTAAATGTTAAAATAAAATGCATAGGATTACAAAGGAAACCAATTACATGGAAATGAGGTTATCAAAATATTTTTTAAAACTCAAATTTGACTTTAGGTCAAGAATCCTTGTTATAGATCTCATCTCACTCTTTTCTTTTAAAGTCAAGGAAACAGATACTCCCAAAGATAAGGTGATTTGCTTAACCTCTCCCAGACAGTTTTGTGCTGAGGTGGTACAATGGCCAAGTCTCTTGACTCCCCCCCCCCACCCACCCACTATGGCCTCCCTATACTGTGGCTGTTTTACAGAGGATGGTGGTTTTCTTTCCCAGGACTGCTTAAACAACTAAGGAAGGATTTACGAAGGATGCTCTGACAGTGAGAACTGCTAAATATTTTGAAAGATGTCTGCACAGCTGGGCAGGGTAGGGCAGGGCAGGGCAGGGATGGGATGTCTGAGGGGTCAGGGCCCAGTGTCTAGTGATGAGGAGCAGGAGAAGCCTGTAGCAATCAAGGTCCAGGCAGCAGACAGGGCTAAGGGGATCTGGCTAAAGACTGAGTGCCGAGAAATCAGCTAAGAGATCGAGGAACTGGCAAGTGTCTAGGTGCCTTTAGGTAGGAGGAGCACTAGAAAACAGAAGATCCTAAAAGCCAGTTCTGTCCCTATGGCCCAGGGGGTTTTGCCCCTTGAACTTATCCATATTCTTTGCTGTGAAGGGGGAGGCAAGGCCTCACAGGTGTATTGTGGTAGAAGGAAGTACCCCACAGGTGAAACTTATACCTGATTAAGGTGAGGGGAGAGGGCTAGACCTTCCCGAAGGTTCTCACAGGTAATCACTGAAACTTTCTCACTCAGAGTTGAACAATATGATGCATACCTATGTCTAGGATGCTTTGACTATTGACTCACCTGGATTTTCAATAGAACGGACTGGCCGTGTCTTATGTTCCTTCTCCACCTCAGGTTTCTGTGAATCTATGAGAATGGCATTTTGTGACCTCCTAACCTAACATCACTTGCTCCTTTTGAGAGTTTGTGGTAAATCTTAATTAGATCCCAGCTGAGAAATTTTACCTGAGCCCTCAGGTGTTGCTGCCACCAGGTGTTAGCACGTATCTATTTGATAGCAATGACTGAATAGTCTGACAAGCTCAGGAATGTATAACCAAGATTCAGGCAGAACACAATTAAAGATTGTTTTCTCTGTCCCCTCTCTTCCTGTTGAAACCATTTGTTAATATTCACTATGTGAAATTTGATTTTAAATTTTGTTAAAGACCTAAAAGTCATGAGTAAAAAGTAGGTGCTCAGTAAATAGTTTAAAAATTTTTATTAATGCTATTTGATTTTGTACCACAGTCATTTCTTTATGTACTCTCTCCTTTAACTGAACACAGAAAAATAGTTCAATGAGGCCAACTCACACTGAACTCATATGTGACAGTGTATGCAACCTATACCACATGTCTCTACCAAAACGTGTAAGGTGTTTTTTTAATCTGTTCTTCAGGATCAAGAGTGATCATTAAAATTAGTTAGAGTTGATCTGCCTTTTAATATTTCTCTCATTTTCTTTCTTGATGACCATTTACTTTCTGTAATTTCTTTAGACAAAATCTCCAAATCACAGTATTTGAGAGTTAAAAGTCTTTTGTTGTGGTGGTTTTTTAGTCATTTTTCAGTCCTGTTCAACTCTTTGTGACCCAGTTTTCCTTGCAAAGGTAACAGCCATTCCCTCCTCCAGCTCATTTTACAGATGAGGAAACTGAGGCAAACAGGGTTAAGTGACTTGCCCAGGGTCACATAGATAGTAAATGTCTGAGATTCGCCCAGCATCGTATCCACTACGCTACCTAGATACCCAGAGGGACCTTAGCAGTTACCTAATCCAACTCCAACCCCAAAAAGAATCCCTGCCATGATGTGTACCTGACAAGTGGGCATCTAGGATTTGTACTTGGTTTTGAGCCAAACAGAATGAACCTGATTCCTCTTTTACAAGGTAACCCTTATAATACTTAAAGATAGGTATCTTCTCCCCCTGAATCTTCTCTAGGGTAAATTCTCAAGATTCCTTCAGTTGATCCTCATGTGGTTTAGTCACCCCTTTCTCAGCATTCTCCAGCTTGTCAATATCCTTCTTAAAATCTAAGTCTCACAACCTATATTGGCATGATAAGGGCAAAGTAAATAGGGATTCTCACTTCCTTATTCTTAGATGCTAGCCTTCTGCTAATGTGCCCCAAGAGTTCAATAGCTTTTTGGGGCCATCATATTATACTGCTATCACACACTGAGCTTCTGGTCCACTAAAACTGCCAGATCTTTTTAAGATAGAATTTTTTTTTTTAAAAAGTGGCTTCCTTAAGATCATAGTATTTTTAGATCTAGAGCTGGAAACAAACTCAGAGGTCACCTAGTCCAATCCTTTTGTTTTAGCCATGTGGCAACTGAGGCCCCAGACACTTTGTAGCTGTGTGACTCTGGGCAAGTCACTTGACCCTGTTTGCCTCAGTTTCCTCATCTGTAAAAATGAACTGGAGAAGGAAATGGCAAACCATTCCAGTATCTTTGCTAAGAAAACCCAAAAGGGGGTCACAAAGAGTTGGACATGACTGAAATGACTGAACAAAGACAACAACTTGAGGCCCAAGGACATTAAATGATTTTCCCAAGGTCATACAGGTAGTAAACATTAGTGGTGGGATTTGAATACAGATTCTCTGGTTCCAGAGCCATTATTCTTTTCATTATACTGCATGACTCCCTATGTCTCCTCCATCTTATACTCACAAAATCATTTATACAAGATCAAATATCCTTAGTAAATTTCTTCTTCTTAGATTTCAGTTCAGTATTCTAGCTTGTCAAGATCGTTTTGGATCTTAACTGCATAATCTAGTGTGTCAGATATCCTTCTCAGCTTTGTGTCATTTGCAAATCTGATAAAAATATTAAATAGCACAGGACGAAGGGCAGATCTGTACACTGTCTCACTAACATCATCCTGCCAAGCTGACATGAACAACTACCTTTTAGATTCTTCCATTTAGAGTTCTGAATTCATCTAATTGTATTATCATCTAGTCTACATCTCTCCATCTTTCTCATAGGAATATGGTAAGATGCTTTATCTGATACTTTGCTAAACTTTAGGTGAACCATGTCTATAGCATTCCCCTGACCCACTAGTTTAGAAGCTCTGTCAAAAAAAAAAGGAAAGGAAATGAGATTAGTCTTTTCTTAATGAAATCATGCTGGGTCTTTGTGATCCTGATTTCCTTTTTTTTTTTTTTTTTTGAACTAAGTGTCCACTAACCATCTCTCTAAGAGTCCTGTACACAATTCTGGCAGGAGCTGAAGTCAAGCCTATTGACCTAGAACTTCTAAACTATTCATTCAGTCAATAAGCATTTATTAAATGTCTACTGCATACCAGTCACTGTGCTAAGTGATGGAATACAAAAGCTGAAGACAGTCCCTGCTCTGAAGCAGCTCTCAGTCTAATGGAGGAGACCACATGCTAGTACAAAGCAAGGCATATACAGGATAAAGGACAGATAATCAACAGGGAAGAGACTAACTTTAAAAGGGACTGGGAAAAGCTTCTTGTAGAAGGTAGGAATTTACCTGGGACTTGAAGAAAGGCAGGTAAACCAAGAGGGAAAGATGAGGAGGGAGAGCATTCCAAATTTAGATGACAGCCAAGGAAAACATCTGGAGGCTGGAGATAGAGTGTTGCTCCAGAAACAACATGGAGACCAATGTCACTGGATTATAGAGCATATGGTAGAGAGTGGGAGTGGAGTATAGTGTAAGAAGACTGGAAAGGTAGGTTGGAACCAGATTAAAAAGAATTTTAAATGCCAAACAGAAATTTTTGTATTTGATCCTAAGGTGACAGGGAATCATTGGAGTTTACTAAATGGGGTGAGCGGAAGGTAACATAGTCACACCTATGCTTTAAGAACATCCATTTGACAACTGAGTGGAGTTTCTTTCATTATAGTGGGGAGAGACTTAAGGTGGGGAGACCAATTATATTCTTGTGTATCAGCTCCTTGTTAGAGGCATTTTTGGCCTGTCCTTTCCTCTCCACAGACCATTCACTTTAGCAGACAAAATAGAATTAAAATAATCGAGCCCCTCTGTGCCTCTGTGTTGCCAATAATCAACATCCCCTCCATTCTGAGCAATGTTTTGGTCCATGTCCTAGTCTTCCTCTTTCCTCTAATTAGCTAGAACTGTTCTTTTTCTTGTCCTGAGTTTTCCTGACTAGTCTCAGTTCATTCTCAACTTTAGCCTATCTCATACTTTTCTCACAGGACAGTGCTACGCTTTTGTATTAATCTTCTGTCGTCTCTTCTTGCTTCCAACCTCCACAGGTAGCTCTGAGTAATCTAAATTGGTTGGTGAATTCTTGGTGTATCTACATCAGTCTTTTCAGGCACCTTTCATTTAACTTGTTTGTCAGAATTGTCTCTGTATTGGAATTTGATTCAGTGAAGATTTAAAAAAAAAAATCTCATTTTTAAAATGAGGTTGAAATCATTCTACTGTGATTATCACAATATTAATAATAACTAATATTGGTATAGTATCTTATAGGTTACAAAATGTTTTCCATGGCAAAACTTGTGGTAAGCATGGAGGATAAATTCTATGTATTTTGTAGAGAAGGAAATAGAAAGATAGAAGCCCAAAAGAAGTCCGATTATCCAAGCAAATGATTGTTTTCTTAATAAGTTTCAGATTTTCCCATCACCAAACTAAACAACTCTCATTCAGAAAAGGTTACTTAATAAATACCAGGGTTTTCCTATAACCTCCGGGATCAAATGTAAAAACCTCTGTTCAGCAATCAAAGCCCTTCATAACCTGCCTCTCACCTCAATTTTTAGTCTACTTTTGATCATGGGACACTGGACTTCCTACTGTTCCATGAATAAGACCCTCCCCATACCTGGAACATTCTCCTTCCTTATCTATATCTCTTAACTACACTGGCTTCCTTCAAGGTCCTGGAAAAATCCCACCTCAACACAATGCTTGGTATTTATTACATAGGCTTTCTTGAAATGTGGAAATGTGGTGCTGTATATATTTTGAATCCTCTTTTATGTTCTGCTGTGCATATGTCATGCTTCTTTTCTTATTTTATATTTGAGTTTTAATATTTAAGTTTGTAATATGTTTCTTTTTCTTTTTGCATTATGTATTTAAGTCTAAAATAAAAAAAGATAAAAATCAATAAATGAAATCCCACCTTCTACAGGAAACCTTTTCCAATTCCCCTTAATGTCAGTGACTTCCCTCTGTTGATTATCTCCAATTTATCTTGAATATGGTTTGTTTGTATGTAGTTCTTTCAAGTTGTCTCCCCCATTAGACCATGAGCTCCATTAGATCAAGTACATTGAATCTCTAGTCTTTATAGTAGGCATATTTACTGACCCATGAAGTAACTGACTGGAGTTTCCCATAGTAATAAATAGAAATGAAAATGTATGTTTGATACTGTCTTGTATTACAGAATCAAAGATTAAAGAAATCAAGTTAATCCTGTTTTTATCCTACTGGTGAATTTTGAGTATGGCCAGTGCCCAATTATCCAGTCAGATAATTGCCAGTAGAGACATGGATAATCCAAAACAGTGGGTAACCCCTATTCAATTCCCTTTCAGCTTTGGGGATGCATGATATGATCTGGAGTGTACTAGATTAGTTGCCTTAATCATGTTTTGTTTGGGCTGAGCAAGCAGTGATTTTAGGGTCCCACAGTAGATCCCAGAACAGATTTTAGGTTCCCAGAGATGATAGTAGGGGTGGGGAAACCTAGGAAAAATTGAGTGACCAGAAGAAGCCAGCCTAAAATGAGAAATTTGTTCCAGGTGATTCATGGAGGAGGCAATCTGCATGTAAATAATGGAATATTGATTGTCAAAGCTATCTTCTGAACTCCCTAGGTCCCCTGTTTAGAAACTTTGTATAATTGTCCACCAGAGGGTGACAAAGACCCATAAAGATGGCTGTTTTCTCTAAGGAAGTGATGGCTGGTGTAGCTGTTTGCATCTGTGTGTGTTTTTTAAACTTTTTACTAGCCTGTAGAGTTAAATTTTAAGATGAAGAATCTAAAGATAGCACCCTTAAGAAATGGCTTGACTCAAGATTGGTAGAATGAAAAATAGAAAATTTATTAGGGGAATCTTTTGTCGAATATTCTGGATACATTTTGCTATAAAGATTCAAAGGAAAGTCAGTTTGTTGAAATGATATTTTGTAGCAGTAGACTGTATGATGCAGTGGAAAGAAGACTAGACATGGAGTTAGAAGACATGGGTTCACATCCTATTCAGATTGCTTGTTAGCAGCATAACCTCTACACAAGTCTTTGAACCTTAGTTTCTTCATCTGTTAAATGGAAATTATAATTCTTGTACTGTTCTTCACAAGGTTGCCGTGAGGGTCAAATGAGGTAAAGGATACTGAAATCCTGTAAGATATTATTGAAATATCAGTTCTTATGGTTAGGCTTGGGGAGGCAGTTAGATGGTATGGTGCAGGCCAAGGAGTCCAGAGGACCTGAGTTCACATGGGACCTCAGATACTTACTATCTGTGTGACCCTGGGCAACTCACTTAACCTTCTTGGCCTCAGTTTCCTTATCTGTCAAATGAACTGGCAAAGGAAATGGCAAACCATTCCAGTGTCTTTGCCCAAATGGGGTTACAAAGAGTCAGACACAACAGAACTATACATATTACTTTGTAAAGCTAAGTCATATGTGGCCTGCAGGTATTCTTATGCACAGATTAGTGGGTCACACTTCTATTTCAGTTTGACATACATCACGGCTTTAGATGATCCCTGGCTTCTTCCTGGAACCTGCTGCTCAGGGGCCTGTGGCCCTTCCCTCCTCCTCCTTTTTATTTAAGCACTAATGTTCTTGTAATGCTGTTTGGTTTCAAATCATGAAAAAGCACACAAATCCTTGAAGAGTTAATATGAGGAGTCACTCACAAGGTAGTGGAGAGGGGCAGAAGAGTAAGTCATATCATATTACCCATGAAGAATTGCACAGGACATAAAAGATGTCATAAGAGACGTGCATGACTGGAAAAGGAGGTGGGCATACAGTAAGAGGAAAGATTAATCGACAATAGTGTGTATGTCCCATTGGTATCCTAGCCAAGATCTCAAAGGAGGCCCCCAGCATGCCCCTGTGGAGGATCTGGAGAAAAACATAGACAAAAGTTTGTCTCTCCCACCATTGTGGGAAGTGCGCGTATTGGTGAAATCATGGTTCCACTACAGTATATTTACTAGCTTGTTTTTTTTTTTTACTTTGAAATGCATATGTGTTATTTTTGAAATGACACAGTACCTGATCTCTGTATATGGAGAAATAACAAGTAATGCCTAACAGGGATATTTGAAATGAATATTTGGAACATCTTTATTTATTCAATTTTTTTTTTTTTTGTGGGAGAGGAAGGCTGCCTGCCTAGTGTAAGGTGTACTGTTAGGCAGCAAAAAAAGTGAAGTCTGTGTTGCATCTTGGACCAGTGGTTTTGAATTCATATAGAAATAGGGCTGCTAAATAAGGATCCCTGCTGTGACATATTGACTTAGAAAACCAATATTAACATTATTTATGTTCCATTGTATTTTTATTTCTTTTGTTAAATATTAAAATTACATTTTAATCTGGTTTAGGCCCTTTGCTGGAGTGCCAGTGCATCCAGTGGGCCCGATGTTTGACACTTTTTGTCTTCGATAATGTGACCATGGTTTCTTTAACTTATATGCTTCCTGAGAATCTTAAGAACAAGAAAAGACCTTATAAGGATCATCTTATCTATCCTCTCCTTCCTTCCCCCACCCCAGCTCTCAACACACACACACACACACACACACACACACACACACACACACACTTTTATGAAAACATTCTAAAGGACAGCTAGGTCTCTCTGGTGTTATTCCATGAACTTTGACACCATGCCTTCTTCTACCTCTATGAAGAGAAGGAAGGATTCACTTTGGGTTCAGGTAGGAGATTAAAAGCCTATGGCCCTCCCACCATAGTTTTCCTTTGTTATCCAAGAGACACTCCATTAATACATCAGACACATGATGATCCAAGGTGGTAGATCCAACCCAGATGCTTAGATCACAGAATCACCCAACATTCAAGCTGGAACAGGAAGCCTTAAAGGGTTTCTAGTACAACTCCCTCTTTTTACAGTAAGCAAACCAAGGTTCAGACAGGTCAAAATACTGGCCCTTTGTTAGATAGTGGCAGAACCAACTGAGGATCCTTAGTTCTCTAATTCATTGCTCTTTCCATGTTTTTTTGCTTCAGATGCTTTGGGAGTAAAGTTCCTGTTAACTAGGTTGACTGTATGGGGGAGAAAGAGAGAGAAAGATCTAACTTTCTCATCACTGGTCTGGTGATAATAGAAAGAGTATAGAAAGAGGAAGCAGTGATATTGTCTTAGGTGAAGAACCTAGGATTATCTGAGGGATGACTGGGCCCTTAGGACTCATTTGGACTCAGAAGTCCTGGGTTACCACCTTTGTGACCTTGGTTTACCCCTCTCTCTGAGTCATAGGTTCCTCATCTGTAGTGTGAGGGGATTGGACTACTTGACCTCTAAGACTCTTCCAACCCTAAATATATATGTAAAGAATGTGCTGCAGAAGGCCCTGGGCTCCATGTACTGTCTATGTCATTAATCAGAAACCTATCACAGGAAAGACCCAGGTCTCTTCTTTCCACACATATGGAGACTGAGAGAGTTAGCTGTCTAGGATGCAACATGCAGGTGGACATAGGAGTATTTTGGATTTGAATTTATATATATATATGTATATATATATATATATATTTAAATAAATTATTGTGAACTTATTTTTAGTCAGTAAATGAATATATAGTCATACTTATTTGTTCTTAAAATTGAATTTCTATTCCACCTGTCCAAAAGAGCTCATTAATTTCTTTTATATTCTCTTTAATTCTCTACTAATTCATATCTCATAAGATTTAGACCTTAGAATTTATTTAGTCAGAGTTGTTAAACATGCTGCCTATGGACTGGCAATACTCCCCACTGCTGCTGAACCAGATTAAAATGTAATTGAGGAATATTTTTTTAAAATAAATAAAAATATAATAGAAAGTAGATAATGTCAATATGTGGTTTTTCTAACTCAATCCCATAGAGATCTTTATGTATAGTTTAGTGGCCCATTACTAAGTTCGACACCTCTGATCTACTCCAACCTAAATTTTCTTTTTGGAAGAGGAAATTGAGGCCAGTGGATGTAAGATCCTAAGGTCCAGTAAGTAGCTGAACTAAATATTCTCTCTCTCTCTCTTTTTCTCTCCCTTCCTCTCTTCCTTTCTGTCTCTGTCAATGTCTCTCTCTCTCTCTCTCTCTCTCTCTCTCTTCTTCCCCCTCCTTCCCTTCCTCATTTTTCTAGTCTGTATTCCGTCACTTAACAGTTTCTCACGTATACAATAGGTGGGTACCATTATATACCAGTCTTCTGGGGAGAGGAAACCTGAAGGATGGTGGTGATTAGGCCCCAATTAACAGAGCCTTAGGCAAAAAACTCTCCTGAGGAAAGAGGGTATAGTACAATTTGTGCTCACAGGGAGTAAGCAGAATGCTGTGCCAAGTCAAACCAGTATTCATTGAGTAACCAAATCCAAGGGCTAGACAGGAGGTAGAAAAAGGAGTTCCTAACAGTGGTCGAGGGCTGAGAAAGTCAGCATGCCTTCCTGCAATGGGGAGTGGTATGTGTCTAAAAGATGACAGTTTTATCAAAGCAATTTCATCCAGACAGCATTCTTTTATTGGGTGGAAGGGTGGGGGTCCAAAAGGGGAAGACTAGGAGAAGGAAGTGGAGTCCTGAAAGGTGACTGGCCATACTCTACCCTTGCTCTTCTCCATCAGCATTTCTGTGGCCTTGAACTATTACCTAGTCATATACTGCCTTGGACTTGTCATGGTAATTATCTCTTTAGAGATATTTTCAAGTGCTCTCTCTGCCAATGACCTGATTATTTTTGGAAATGTTTTGATATTTTGTCAATGAAATGCCAACTGGTGTGAGAATGAAGGGAAAAAGCATTTATTAAAAACACTAAGTGTTAGTCACTGTTCTACGTGCCAGGGATACAAATACAAAAGTGTAAGTCCTCACTTGCCAGGAGCTTATGCTCTAATCAAGGAGACAACCACATAGGTATAGGAGTGAGGTAAGGGAGTTTTACCCTCAAGAGTCACTGAGATGGTGAAGTAATAATGGTATTAATTTAAATGAAATTTTTATTCCCAGAAGAAGAGGTAGAAAGCAGGACATTCTTGGGGAGAGGGGAGGAGAGGATTTTATGCAATAGTGAAATATGGTATAGGGCTGGCTTGATATGATGGGTTAATTAAGTTTGCAATCATGACCACCCACCCTCAGGGCAGGAGTTTCAAAGATGAGTATGTTCATTGGGGTAGGGATGGGGATGGTCTTTGGATTTATGATTTGTAGAATGCTATTTCTGATGGGGAGATGGGGAAGACGGGCAGTGAGATAGTAGATAGTCAGATGTTCAGGGTAGATAGCTGGGAGAGACAATTCTATCTTTTATTTAGAACCAGCACAATGCTTTGCATATCTGATATTTCTAAAGATGCTTAATTCTATCGTTGTAGGTATCCCTTATTTGCAGATCATATCTTTTCCATAATCACCTGGTGGTCAACCCTCTGGGCAGGAGCTATTTTGAACTTAATGAGGCTGGTCCTTGAGGTACAGAATCATGGTTGTTTCCAGTCTTTTCAAAGCCAATACTCTGGAAGGACCTGCCAGATTTTGGACTCTGTTGATATAGCCTTTGGAAACACAGAGTCAGTTTCCTCCCATAATTAGTCATGAGAATATTAATTAGTGGAAGACTTGCATTCAGTAGGTATATTGTAAGTATCTGTTGAATGAAGGAAGGAATGTTGTTGAAGGAAGGAAGGAATAAATGGGTCCCTGGATATTGTATCAGAAAATGTGGTTACTATATGGATGACAATTTTGATGAGATAAAAGATTAGAATATTGAATGTTAGATCTGAAAAGGACTTTAGAGTTTATATAATATGAATTTTTTAAAAATAAACTGAGGCTTAGCAGGTTTATGTAATTTATTTAATGTCATTCTGTGTATGGAAAAACAGAAACTTGAATCCAGGTCTTTTGGTTTCAGGTCAATACTATATCTATGACACTAGTGCTAAATGTATCCTACCTTGTTCAAGTTGTAGGGAATAAATGCTGAATAGGTAAGGAGGACCAGGTTTATATTATAGGTTTGAGTTTCTAGGTGCTTCATAGATGTGGTATTATTCTGAGTCCAAAACTGGAATACATAGTCTGTTAAAGAACATTTTTTTCACAAAGCCAAATGATAACTATATTTTCTTTTTCTCTAGGTTGATAGTTCTTGAAGTATAAGTCACCAGTTATAGGACAGGCACCTTTGATAGAGAATACATGAACAGTATAGGCTGGCAAAGATGGTGTAGTTCTTTTCCACAACCACACTGACAAAAATAGGGGAAGAGAACCAAACAGAATAGTGATTAGGAAATCCATGGAGAAACCACTGTGGATCATTCTTTTAGACCTAGAATAGCAGTTTAGTCCATGGGCACAGAGAAGGGTTGATCCTGTTGCTCTGTCATTCCTGAGATCTCAGACTCAGGCCAGGGCTGAGGGACCAGGGGTGGGTCGTGGAGGCCAGAAGTCAGCTTACAAGTTTGTAGTTCTAATCCCACAGTAGGATTATTGATTCAGTTAGCAGATGAGTGACCAGGGGAGGGATTGTCGACCAGTGGTGGTCCTATAGCTCTGTTGCTTTCAACCTGCAGAGCCTTCCCAGCTTTGCAGCAGCTAGAGCTGACAATAGTATACTTGAGTTCCAACCAAGGGTAGGCCTACACTTGTGTTTCCCAGACCCAAAGTGGGGTCTGGAGCTTGCAAATTCAGATTGAGAGCCAGAAATCAGAGCATGCTTTAGGGCCCACTGAAAGTTGGTGGATCCCTGACATGAGCCAACCTTGAGATCCTTGAAGAATGCAATACTCAGCACAGGAAGAATGAAGATCATGACCCCAGATAATACAGTTCTGGACCATACAAGGGTCCACCATTCCCTTCAGAAGCGTATAGAACCTGGTTCTAGAACAAAATCTCAATTGAGGAAGTAATCCTAAAAGAATGAAATAAACAAAGAAACAAAAATTCCCCCACCAACTGTAATGAGCTGTTAAAGAGCCATGTATTCCTACAAAATAAATCCAAAAGAAGAGAATATTTTTAAAACATTTATAATAAAAACCCCAAAGAAAAACACAGATTGACTACATTTTAAAGAGGAATTTCTGGGTTAGTATTTTTTTTTAAAGTTAAAATATTATCAAATGAAATGAGAGTTCTCGAGGAAAGAATTGAATAAAGGAATAAGAAGTTGAGAGGAAAGTTTTGGAAGAAGGATTAAGAGCTTAGAACAAGAGGTACAAAACCTTACCCACCTAATTGACTCCTTGAAAATTAGAATAGACCAAACAGAAATTAATGATTCCAGAAGACAGTAAAAAATTAAAATAAAATAAAAAAGTTAAGGACAAGGAAAGAAAATTCAAAGTATTTCAATTAAAAAACAAATAACTTGGGAAACAGGTCATGGAGACATAATTTAAGAATCACTGGACTACTTGGAAGTCATGACCAAAACATAAAAGAACCTGTATATCATATTTCAAAAGAATCATAAAAATTTCTCAAATATATAAGAAAGCAAGCAAGGGTAGAAATAAGCAACTAGTAACTTAACAAAAGAAACCCTAAAATGAAAATTCCTTGGATCATTATAGTCAAAATACAGAACTTCTCAGTCAAAGGAAAAAATATTGGTAGCAGTTATAAAGAATTCAAGTGCCAAGGAGAGCCAGGATCACACTAGATTTGGCAGTAATAAGGTTAAAGAAATAGGGAATTTGGAATATGATATTCCAAAAGGCTTAAAGCCAAAAATAGCTTACTTAGCAAAACTGAGTAGACTCCTACGGTGTGTGGGGAAATGGACATTTAGTGAAACAGAGGAGTTTCGGACATTCCTAATGAAAAAACAAGAGCTGAGTAGAAATTTTGAAATACAAACATGGGAATCAAGAGAAAAGGTAAATATTAGTAAGCAAGTAGAAGGTACTATACAAGGACAAAGTGTTTATATTCTACTGAGGAGGATGACACAAATGTGTTCTCAGAACCTTGATGTCATGGGGGACCATAGAAGAAGTGAAATAAGAATGTGGTTTTATAATGTTTTAATTAATACAGTAGAATAAAGCGAAGGAAGGGAAAATGGAATACAATGGGGGGAAAAGGAAGAGGAAGGGCTCATTTAATTAGGGTGCACAAATAGAAGATTACACAAAGAGGAAGGGGTAGGAAGAGTGGGTATCGCGTGAACTTCCCTTTCATTTGAACCAATCATAGAAGGGTAGAACACAGTTTGACATAGGAATAGATTCAACAAGGAAACAAAAAGCAATGGGAAGAAGGAAGAGTGGGGAATAAAGAAGGATAGAGTCAGAAAGGAATTAATCATGAACAAAACAAACTCAAACTTTGAAGGTGAATCATGAAGAGGTATTTTAAAAATAAAGAGTAAGAACATGTACTTGGGTTCTGGGTAAGGGGAAGAGAAAAGAGGTAGGGGAGTAGCAGATTGTAGAAATTAAAAAAATACATGACTAATGAAATATTCTTCTTCATATTAAATAGTCTAAGAGAATCATGTTGGCAGAGCTGGCTGGGCTAGTGAAGGATATAGAAGAATGATTTATCCTTGTTGGTATCATCAGTTTAGCCTGCACTTTTTTTTGACTGTTTGAACCTCATTGTTCAAGGTACTACTGGCATGACTTTATGTCTAAAGAAGTGAGGCTAAATGATGAATTAGCATTTGAACTTATTATTTTTTAATTTATTTATTTTTAGTTTTCAATATTCGTTTCCATAAGATTTTGAGTTACAAATTTTCTCCCCATCTCTCCCCTCCCCTCACCCCATGACAGCATGCCATCTGATATAGGCTTTACATATAAATTCATATTAAACCTGTTTTCACATTAGTCATATTGTAAAGAAGAATTAGAACCAATGGGAGAAACCACAAGAAAAAAGAAATAGAAAAGAAGAGAGAGAGAGAGAGAGAGAGAGAGAGAGAGAGAGAGAGAGAGAGAGAGAGAGAGAGAGAGAGAGCGCGCAAGAGCAAATAATATGCTTCAATCTGCATTCGGATTCCACAGATCTTTTTTTAGATGTCGATAGCATTTTCCATCATGAGTCTTTTGGTTGGTTGATTGTTGTCCTTTGTTCTCACAGAGAACCAAAATGACATCACTATGCTAAAGTCAAATTTCAATGTGTCTGACTGTGGTTGATCAGACCAATACTAGCTTGGAATACTCTACCACAGATTGGGCACAAATAGTCTGCGTGAACATTTGGGGTGGATACTCTAAATTTGCACATCCTGCATTTCCTTTGAACTGTTTCAATTCTGCTTTGCTCATAGAGCACAGAACCTTCTCTGATTCCAAAGACTATTTTTATGGAGTACTTACACAGGGCAAGTGATCTCATGAGGTCAGAAGAAACAATACAAAGACACTCTCAAGGTCTCTCTCAAGAACTTTGGAATTGATTCCAAAGACATAGTCTTTTGGAGTCATCTTAGATTCTTGCATTGTTAAGAAGCGATAAGTATATAAAAACTACATCACATGATGTAGCTGTGACTGTGTACAGTGTTCTCCTGGTTCTGCTCACTTCACTCAGCATGAGTTCATATAAGTCTTTCCAGGTTTTTCTGAAGTCTATCTGCTTATCATTTCTTATAATACAATAGTATTCCATTGCATTCGTATACCACAGCTTGCTCAGCCATTCCCCAACTGATGGGCATCCCTTCAATTTCCAATCTTTGACCGCCACCAAAAGAACTGCTGTAAATATTTTTGTACATATGGGTCCTTTACCTATTTGTATAATTTCTTTGGTATACAGACTTAGAAGGGGTATTGCTGGGTCAAAAAATATGCAGATTTTTATAGCCCTTTGGGCAGAGTTCCAAATTGCTCTTCAGAATGGTTGGATCAGTTCACAACTCTACCAACAATGCATTAGTGTTTCAATTTTCACATATCTTCTCTAGCATTTTTCATTCTCTTGTTTTGTCATGTTAGCCAATATGATAGGTATGATATGTGCATTTATTATTTCTGTTGAAACTTCAAATTCAACTATCATTTTGAGAAATTCCATTCCTATATAGGAGAAAAATTTGTATTAGTTTTGAAGCATTTTGACACTTTTTGCTTGCATGTTAAGGCATTTGAAGTGTAGGCACTTCTAATCTCACAAATTTGCAGAAAAAGTTCAGTCTTGTTTTTTCTTGATAACATTTTCAAGAAACTGACAGGATTTTCCTTCCTCTATATGCTCCCAAGATAATGATACCTGCTAGTGAAGTATTTTTCAGGATAATTGTTAGTGCCTGAACTGGGCAGTTAGCCCTTCCTATAGGCTTCCTTTCCAAAGTCACTGAATGTGTCATCTTTAAGATCATTTTGAGAAACTATCCAATTTTAAGCCCCAGTATCCAAGATAACAGTCTACTGCTTCTGAGATATCGAAGGCTCTTAACTGTGTATCAAGGCTGATTTGCTGAAACAACAATCATGAATTCAGAAAAGATGATCTGTGAGCCTCAGCTATGAAAACCTTAGCCAATTAGTGCTCCCAAATTGTCAAGGCTGATTAAGAAGAAAGACTTTAATTGAGAAAGCACATCAGAATCAGAACTTTTTGTCTAGATAAGCAAGAACAATCCAGTTTCAAACCACGTTGTTTACAAAAACTCATGCTGAGACCTTCACATGGATACTGCTGCTTATATCATTGCCAGAGGCTGTCAGAGGACCAAGAGCTATTCAGGCTAAGGGACCATGCCACTCAGCTGAAAGAACCTAAGACAGCCCTGGCAGTTATTCATGTTCCCTGTACTTGCTATACATCCTAGATCCGTCCCGCTGAAATATATCCTTGATGGAATATATCTGAATTCTATGGTTGAGTTAGTGATTTTACTTTTTAGTGGCACGGAAGCAACATTTACCATATGATTATCCATTTATAGAGCATTTTTGTTAAATGTTAGAAAATAAGTAGGAGAGCCTAATCATTTCTCCAGATACTGAAACAAGCTAGTTAAACTTAGAACAACTTATAGTTTTGAAAAGCTGAGGAATCTGGTGTAGGAGAAAGGAAAAAACCATTGGCTTAACCCTTACTGTAAATTTTTTTTTCAGTGGAGAAGGACATTCATCAATAACAAACATTTATTGAGCACCTCCTAATTTGAGTGCATTCTTCAGAATGATTTTCAGTGCCTTTGCTTGATGTAAGGCAATAAATTCAAAGAGAAAAAAGAATCAAGCACTTTTTAGAGTAATAAGAGATTTCCTTGGCTAGCTTATTAAAGACATCTGGGTTATCCAATTTATCTCTGAAAAGTCATTATATGTGTAATCTATGGTTCTAAGCCTATTTGCATAAGATTCTCCTTGTTGGTGGAGAGTGATGATTCAGTGCTCCATTCCTGGACAAAGGACAGAGTTGGCAAGAACTTGGGAGAAGAGAGATCTTGACTTTTCTGGTTTCTAGCTCCAAGAGAGAAGATAGATTGTCTTCTAGGAGGGGTCCCTAATGAGAGAGACAGATTCTGGGAAGAAGCCAACATTTAGAGGAGGAGCTTGAACATATTCCTATCCCTAGCTTATGATAGTAGAGACTTGGAGCAATTTCTCTTTGGAGAAGATCTGGTATTGTCTCTCTTAGCTGAGCTGAGATATCTCTCTTCCAGTAGGAGAGAGCTCATTCATTCTACATATTGTTCAGCATATTCTTATATGTATACTTTCTCTAATTTCTATTTGCTATTGGCTTAGATAAATGGGTTTGCTATTTTGCTTTGTGCAACTGGCATTTGGTGGGAGAAGAGTCAATTCTTGGATATATAGCTTGTGCTACTCCTTCCCTATTAAGTGATAGTGATCAGAAATACAGCTTGAACCTAAATATTATTTCCCCTAGATAAACAATATTTATGGAAGTAGATAGATGTAATTTTATCCTGGTAGCCTTTCTCTGGAAAGAACTGAGTAGCCAGCCTCTGGTACCATTTTTCTGCTTCCCCTCCTCTTTGGAACCAAAATTCTCTTTGCAGAATGGAGGGTAGAGAAGACTCTATAAATATCTTTCCATGCTTCCCTGGGAGTCACATCTAGATGTGGACACAAATAACCAGAAGTGTGAAGGAGCCAGCTCCTACTGGCTTGAGAGTGCTGATCATTAAATTTTCAGTGTGAGCATTTGCACCTTGGAAGTCAGCCAACACTACAAATCACAGTTTGAGTTATTGTTTTGTTGATTGCCTAGGCTTAAGAACATGATGGAGAAAATGTTATAATGCAGATTAAACTTAAAAGTGTGTCATGAGTACTTATTTTATTCCTTCTAGAGAGCTGGTTGTTAAACATTTTCTAGCACACCCTTGCATATACCCTACACAGACAATAGAAATACTTTTTTTTTCAAACATTCTAATAAAGCAGAAAAAAATGTTAATGCTTAATGTCTTTTGTAGAATATATATTTGATTTATATCACATATATTAGATAGAGTTTTTATATATCATAATTTATAATAGATGGTCTTCATTAATGTATAATTGGTATTCAGCTAAACCCTTATTCACAGGGGATTTCTGCAGTATGTATTGAAGAAAGGCTGCACTTTCAGATATAATAAAGAACATGTGAATCATGAAAGAAGAGAGTTGCACACAGCCCTTATTGGGAATCTTGTGCACCAAGGAGCTGGTGCTAGAAAGAAATATGGCAATGAATATAGAGTAGTGATGAGGAGGAGGAAACTTGTGACCCTTGCTAGCATTAGAGACATTGATGTGATGTGAATCACGTGTACCAAAGGGTGATGGTGAACAGAGCCTGATGGGAAGAAGGAAGGTCACAGGCCTTGCCCTGGTTATGTTCCTGAACCAAGGAATTGGCAGTAAACAAATCAGAGATATGACTAACGTCATATCATAAAAATTACAACTCAACCCCTCTATTATAATTTGATAGAAAAATCATGCTGTAAGTCCTATAAAGCAGGTATAAATATATACTTTTGAAATCCTTGTTTCTATTTGACTTTGACTATGATCATGACAGGACTGGGTATAGTTTTTTGCAGGGAAGAAGTCCCCCTTGCTCCCATTTCATCATAATAGGGAACAATGAATGCTAAAGAGCAGCATGGAATGATCTTTTTGGTAATACTGTGAGTCATGCGGACTGTGCAGGTCCTAAAAGAAGGGGTGACTTGATGGAAGACAGTTTTGCTTGATACTCTGAAAGGGGGTAAAAGCTTTTCTGATGACCAAGTGTCTTGCTTGGATCAAGCATGTTTTGTATTTTTGTCAGATCATATAAAACTTATCCAATATCTTATATAGTGTTCATTTATGCATTTGTAGGAGAGTTGAAGGCTCTTTCTGGAAGATCCAAACAAAATGATTCACGTTCCCAAGGTTTCCCTGGGTGTGAATACAAGTCAGGTTTTATGATTGGTACAAGCCAAATACTATACCAGGTTTTCCTGGGTGGGAGGTATGAGCTAGAGGATTTGGGAAGAAACCTTCTTCTTCTCCCCCACCCCCAATTCCCAGAGCCCAGTTGAAACATTAAGTTCCAAATGTATACAGTACATTTATATCCATTTTATAAAACTTGGACCATGACTTTTCTATTAAATGATAATAGAGGTATTGGGTTGTAACTTTTATGATATACTGTTAGTCATATCTCTGATTTATTTGCTGACAATTCCTTGGTCAGGAACATAGCCCCTCATTTATATAATTTTTTCCAGTGGAAAAGTAGGATTTCTTTTATGACAATTCACTTTGGAGTGTGCCCGTAGGACTACATTGCTGTGAAAAACAGCCTTAAGGAATGAGTGCAGTGGATTCATTCTGAGGACTCAAGCTGAAATGTTGAATGAAAATGACAATGAGATTTCTCAGAGCATTTTGTTTGGAACTTTCATTTTTATTCAACAAGCATTTATTAAGTACCTATTCTGTCCATGGCTCTGTGTCATTTGCTGCACTTAGGAGATTCTAATTTCTATTAAAGATATTCCTTTATTTGCCTTAACTATTCTAGTAGGCTTATAAGTCCTTGGAAAGTTGAGACTATATCATTTCATCTCTGTATTCTCTAGCACCTAATATAGTGCCTTGCACATAGCACACAAAAATGTTCTTGGAATTACAGTTTGGATTGTATGATGATGATGATAAATGTGATGATGATGTTTCAGCAGGAGGGGTTGGATATGTAGAATTCCTTGTGTCTAAGGTTGTTGGATTACAAAAAAGGTATTAGATACCAGAAACAGAATTGGAAAATCTCCTTTCTCAGAAATATTTTAAGAAGAAAATTAACACCAATCTTCAGTCTAAAAAATGTAGTGCTGTGTAGAAATGGGTAACTGGATAAAATGACTTTTGAGATTGCATGATTCTATGCCCTAATTTAAAACAATCATTATGTTTATGGCAGAAAATGTGCTGATGAAAACATTCACCTAGAAGTCTAATATTGTCTAGGGGGAAGTATAACAAATGAATAGCAATACATCAATAATTTGCTAGAGAAACAATAAAAGCATTCTGATCAAATGAAGGATGCTTTTGATTAAGCATAAAATATTAGGGCAATGGAATATACATCATCTCATGCAAGTCTGATATCTTAAATGAACCAAGGAAGCTTTCTGTTAGAAATAAGAGGTGAGACTTGGTTTTCTCATTTGTAATATGAGGGTAATGATGCTAATTCTACCTCTTTTAGAGTTGTGAGAATCCAATGAGATTTTATTTTTACTTTTTTTAATTTTTAAAAATTATTTTATTTTGTTTTCAGTGTTCTACAATCACTTCCATATATCTTATATTTTATTCCCCTCCCTCCACTTCATTCCCCACTCCCTCCCTGAGACGGCATACAATTTTATATAGGTTCTACACATACATTTCTATTAAATACATTTTCACCTTAGTCATGTTGCATGGAATTAAAATGAATAGAAGAAATTATAAAACAAAACAAAACATAATACAAAAAAAATGGTCTGCTTCTTTCTGTGATCCAGTTCCATAGTTCTTTCTCTGAATGTGGAAGGCATTTTGCCTCAAGAAACCATTGAGAATTTTTTAAGTCCTTGCATTGCAATGAAGTACTAAGTCTACCAGAAAAATTGCCCCAAATGTGGTTGTTGCTGTGTACAAACTTCTCCTGGCTCTGTTCCTTTTACTCAGCATCAATTCATGTAAGTCTTTCCAGGTCTCTCTGAAATCTTCCTGTTCATCATTTCTTATAGCACAATAGTATTTCATTAGATTCATATACCACAGTTTATTCAGCCATACCCCAATTGATGGGCATCCCCTTGATGTCCAGTTTTTGGCCATCACAAAGAGAGCTGCTATATATATTTTTGTACATGTGGGACCCTTTCCATATTTATGATCTCTTGGGGATACAGTCTTAGAAGCAGTATTGCTGGGTCAAAAGGTAAGCACATTTTTGTAACCCTTTGGGCATAGTTCCAAAGTGCTCTCCAGGATGGTTGGATCAGCTCACAGCTCCACCAACAATGAATTAGTGTTCCAACTCTGCCACATCTTCTCCAACATTTATCATCTTCCTGTTTTGTCATATTAGCCAATCTGATAGGTGTGATGTAGTACCTCAGAGTTGTTTTGATTTGCATCTCTTTAATCAATAATGATTTAGAGCACTTATCATATGATTATAGATAGCTTTAATTTCATCCTCTGAAAATTCCCTGTTCATAGCCTTTGACCATTTATCAATTGGGGAATGACTTGTATTCTTGTACATTTGACTCAGTTCTCTACATATTTTAGAAATGAGGCCTTTATCACAAACACCAGTTGCAAAAATTCTTTCCCAGTTTTCTGCTTCCCTCATAATCTTGGTTGCATTGGCTTTGTTTGTGCAAAACTTTTTCAATTTAATGTAATCACAGTTATCCACTTTGTACTTTATAATGTTCTCTATCTCTTATTTGGTCATAAATTTCTCCATTCTCCATAAATTTGACAAATACACTATTCCTTGCTCCCTTAATTTGTTTATAGTATCAATCTTTATACCTGGATCATGTATTCATTTGGCCTTTATTCTTGTATACAGTGTCAGGCATTGGTCTGTGTCCAGTTTCTACCACACTGTTATCCAGTTTTCCCAGCAGTTTTTGCCAAACAGTGAGTTCTTATCCCAGAAGCTGGGGTCCTTGGGTTTATCAAACAGTAGATTGCTGCATTCATTAACTACTGTGTCTTGAGTACACAACATATTCCACTTGTCTACCCTTCTGTTTCTTAGCCAATACCAAGTCTTTTTGATGATTGCTGTTTTATAATACAATTTGAGATCTGGTAGGGTTAGGCCACCTTCCCTAGCATTTCTTTTCATTAGTTCCCTTGATATTCTGGACCTTTTGTTCTTCCAGATGAATTCTGATATTATTTTTTCTAGCTCTAGAAAATAATTATCTGATAGTTTGATTGGTACGGCACTGAATAAGTAAATTAATTTAGGTAAAATTGTCATTTTTATTATATTAGCTCAGCCTCCCCATGAGCAACTGATGTTTTTCCACTTACTTAGATCTGACTTTACTTGTGCAAAAGTGTTTTGTAATTGTGTTCATATAGTCCCTGGGTTTGTTTTGGCAGGTAGACTCCCAGATGTTTTACAGTGTCTACTATAAACGCGATTTCTCTTTCTATCTCTTGCTGTTGAGCTTTGTTAGTAATACATAGAAATGTGGATGATTTATGTAGGTTTATTTTGTAACCTGCAACTTTGCCAGTGTTGTTTATTATTTCAAGTAGTTTTTACTTGATTCTCTGGGATTCTCTAAGTATATCATATCATCTTCAAAGAGTGATAACTTATTTTCTTCTTTGCCTATTCTAATTCCTTCAATTTCTTTTTCTTCTCTTATTGCTACAACTAGCATTTCTAATACCATATTGAATAACTGTGGTGATAATGGACATCCTTGTTTCTCCCCTGATCTTATTGGAAATGCATCGAGCTTGTCCCCATTGCATATAATGCTTACTGATGGTTATAGTTTCCATTTTATGGAAAGTTCCATTTATTCCTATGCTTTCTAGTGTTTTCAATAGGAATGGGTATTATATTTTGTCAGAAGCTTTTTCTGTATCTTTTGAGATAATCATGTGATTTCTGTTAGCTTTGTTGTTGATATCATCAATAATGCTAATAGTTTTTCTAATATTGAACCAGCCCTGCATTCCTGGTATGAATCCTACCTGATCATAATGTATTATTCTCATGATAAGTTGCTGTATTCTTTTTGCTAAAATCTTATTTAAAGTTTTTGTATCTATATTCATTGGTCTATAATTTTCTTTCCCTGTTTTGTCTCTTCCTGGTTTAGGTATCAAAACCATATTTGTATCATAAAAAGAATTTGGGAGGACTCCTTCTTCCCCAATTTTCCCAGTCTATATAGTTTTGGAATTAACTGTTCTTTAAATGTTTGATAGAATTCACTTGTAAATCCATCTAGCCCTGGAGATCTTTTCCTAGGGAGTTCATTGATGGCTTGTTTAATTTCCTTTTCTGAGATGGGGTTAAGTACTCAACTTCCTCTTCTGTTAATCTGGGCAATTTATATTTTTTAAAATAATAATCCATCTCATTTAGATTGTCAAATTTATGGGCATCCAATGAGATTTTTGTAACAACTTAATGATATGTAAAAGTAAATTGTTAGTTTTGTATTAAGGATACAATTTAATTATTTAAAGGAACTCTGAAGTAGAAACTTTGGAAAAGTGCTTTTGAGAATAATTATCCCAACATTTAGTAAATTTGGATTTTTACATTCAACCTATATTAAAGTAGAGCATATGGATGCTTGGAGGAAGGGGGTGAATTTTTTATTGCTTTTCTCTACCCTCTTCCCTCAAGCTCAGCTACTCCTTCTAGGAACAGGGATTCTTAACCTGACATCTGTGAACTTGGTGGTTGTTGTTTTTGATAACTGTATTTCAGTGTAATTGGTTTTCTTTATAAATCTGTATATTTTATTTTATGCATTTAAAAACATTATTATGAGGAGACCATAAACTTTACCAGACTGTCAAAGCAGGCCATGACATTAAAAAAAAGGTTATGAACTTCTGTTGTTGTTTAATCATTCAGTCATGTCCAATTCTTGTTGACCCCAAAGACCACTGTCCATGAGGTTTTCTTGGCAAAGATACCAGAGTAGTGTGGCATTTCCTCATCTAGTGGATTAAGGCAAACAGAGGTTAAGTGACTTACCCAGGGTCACACAGCTAGAAAGAGCTGTATTGGAATTCAGATCTTCCTGACTCCAAGCCTAACCCTCTATCCAGGGAACCATCTAACTGTCCCATGCACACCTGTACCAGTGTATAAGTTACTTTGCCAGTGTGATTAGAATGCAATGTCAGAATTTTCATTTAAAGGAAATATCTAAAGCTAGGAGAGCTAATAGGAGTAAAGCTAATAACTGTCACCTCAGGCCCTTTACCTCTGAGGCCAGGTGTCTAGTGGCATTCTAAAGTCCAGCTCTCTCTAAAGGAGAGAGTCTTTTCCCTTGCAGGTGATAAAATCAGTACGGTGGGCCCCACTGACTCACCAGAGGACTAGACCTATAATAAGATGATTAGTTCAGTAGAATTCAGCACACCCAAATGGCTCTCTGGTTATTAGGGAGCCACTTGTTTTTACAACACTACATATTGTGTCTGCCTTGGAGAATAGGTATTAGATGTGTCATGTGTCCACAGATCCCTTAAACCAGTCTGGCATTTATGAATTGCTGAGAGTGGTATCTTCATATTCATAAATGTTTTCACTGGCTCTTGGAAAGGGGCCAGTTTTGTGGCTTTGACATTTCAGAGAATTCTCTTATCTCAGCTGTGAGGGTCAGAGATGCCCAGCTGAGACATCAACTTCCTTGTTTGCTTCTAGGTCCAGTCATGGGTCAGGCAATTAGACTGATGAACATTAATTTCCAGAGAGAATTTCTTTGGTCTTTGCCTGGCCTGGAATAAATGTTCTAATATGTCAACTTTTTAAAAACTGTGTTATCCCACCTTCTTTCATTAGTGCTTTAAGAATTATGTCCTAGTTTTCATGCTTGGTTAAATATCTGTCCCAGTCTAAGTCACTAAGAAGCTGGCTCACCTTAGGTTTTTTTCTTTTTCCTCCTTCCCACCCTTGATCTCTTCTAGGTTTGCTTTCAGTGTGTGTTTTAGACTCCTCTTTACAAAAGGACTAGGCAGGCCCCCCCAGATGAAAAGCCCTACTGTCTTCAAACACTGCCCAGATTTTAGAAGGTGACTTTTAAAGTATGACATCATTGCTATTCTAATCCCTAACATTTCATGACATGAAAAGGGCAATTTTGGATCTAAATCTAATTTCTAAAAAGTTAAAAGCAGGGCAAAAAGCAAGAGTTTTAATTTAAACACGGCCTTTCATCTGAGAAACTCACCCTCTGACATCATCTTATGAAGTTAAATAATGTCAGAAGTGGAAGGGACATTAGAGGTCTAGTTCAGCTCTGCCATTTCATAGATACCCAAGGTTCCCTGGTTGGTTAGTTGCAGAGTTAAGCCTAGAGACTGATTCCTAATTCTGTGTGCTCTCTACTCCACCAGGCTGCCTCTCATTAGTCCTTGGGTAGTCCTCTGCTGTGCCCTGGTCAGAGCATAGCTCTGGAATACTGTTTTCAGTGATGGGCACCATATTTTTGAAAAGGCATTTTTAAGCTGCAGAGCATCCAGAGGAAGACAGCCAGGCTGGTGAAGGACCTCAGGTTCATATCATATAACTGGGGATGTTTAATTGGGAGGAGAAGACTTGGATGGCTGTGGGATATGATACCTTCTAGGTCACCTGTTTTAGAGGTGAGAAGACTGAGGCAAAAAAGTGAATGACTCAGTTGTGATGCTAAGATCAAAATATTGAAAGGACTATTATGTGGGCCTGGAGTCAGGAAGACTCATCTTTGTGAGTTCACATCTGGCCTCAGACACTAGCTGTGTGACCCTGGGCAAATCACTTAAGCCTATTTACCTCAATTCCCTCATCTGCAAAATGAGCTAGAGAAGGAAATGGCAAACCACTTAAGTATCTTTGCCAAGAAAACCCCAAATGGGTGCATGAAGACTGAAACAACTGAACAATAACTAGAAAAATTGTGTAGAACGGCAATTGGACTAATTCTGTCAGCAGATCTAGGACTAGTGGGTGAAAATTGCAAAGAGGTAAATTTAGGCTTGGAGTCAAAATAGAATAGACTACCTTGGGAGATTGTTGGGCTTTTCTCAATTCACTCCAAGCAAAGTCAGGATGACTGCTTCATCAGTTATTTGTAGAGAGAATTTTCTTTTTTCTTTTTTGGTGGTGGGAGGGTGTAGACTGGAATAGATGGCTACTAAGGTCCCTTCCCACTCTGAATTCTGGAATTCATTCAACAGGTCTTTATTGATCTCAGACTAAAGGCTAGGGACTGAGGAAGAACACAAAAAAGAGGTGTCACAGCCCATGCCTCAGAGTTGCTTACAGTGTAGTTGAGGAGACAGGAGACAGACACAAAGTAGTAAAGTGGAGGTGTTACTACACTCGTGGACAACAATATTTTCTACTGAATAAAAGACTCAGGGTTTTAACCCCCTCCCAATTGTCATGGTTCACTTAATTGTTAAATTCACACATGACCCCTTTTTTATGTATCATCAGAATCAGAAAATTTTAGTTTAGACCTTCTAGGTCACCTGTTTTAGAGCCAAAAAGGCAAAGAACTGGGTCACTCAGTTGTGATGCTAAGATCAGAATTCATTCGGGCCCTGACAGTTCAACAACGAACTATATATTTCTATGAACGTCAGCTAAGCACACAGCAGGGTACTTCAGAGTGTCTATTAAAGTCCACATCTGAACCCTGTTCTCAAGGATGCTGTGGTTTTTGTTCATCCAGTAATCATATATTCCCAGGATTTTAGAGCTGGAAAGAATCTTAGAGGTCATCTCATCTGATCCCCTTATTTTATAGGTGAAAAAAGGAAGTCAGGATTATCTGTGACTTTCTTCTAGCACTTCTCTTACCACCAGATTTCCTAATATTTAACTCGTGTTTTCTTTGTACATGTGTGTATGTATATACATATGTTTATCTCTACTTTTATATGCACATTTTGTTTTCCCAATTAGAATGTAATTTCCTTGAGAGCAGGTATCGTTTTGTCTTTGTGTCCCCAGAACCTGGCATAGTGCCTGGTACAAAGTAAGTGCTTAATAAATTTTTATTTATTTATCAAGGCCACACAATTCATTAATTACAGTCATGACTGGAACCATGTCTCCAGATGCCCAGGCTAGGGATACTTCTGTTAGACCATATACCAAAGTGATTTCTCTGTATATAGTCTATGAAGAATAAGAATAACCAGTCTAATAAACAACTTTTCACAAACATATCAGACTCAGGTAATGTGAAGATGAGGTCTATAGACAACTACAGGAATGTCAGATTTTATTATTAAAGGAGATCTCTAATCATAGCCTCAAGTGGTTGAGACAGCTAGATGGCTCAGTGAATAGAACACTGGACCTGGCATCAGGAAGACCTGAGTTCAAATCAGACTTCAAATACTTATTAATCATGTGACCCTGGACAAGTCACTTGAATGCCTATTTGCCTCAGTTTCCTTATCTATAAAATAGGGATAATAATGTTACCAACTTCCTGAGTTATTATGAGGATCAAATGAGATCATATTTGAAAAACTTGGCAAACTTTTAGGTGCTATGTATTGATTCTAGCTATTATTATTATTATTATTATTATTATTTTCTTTCCCTACTATAGGGAGGTAGAGAGGAGGGGGCATGCAGGAGTTTGAAATCTATCTTTGAGGAACCATTTAAGGAATGTCTTTTTCTTCTTTCTTACTGTATCATGTTGACTTCTGAAATAGACTTATTTGTCCTCATTCAGGGAGATAGGCTTATTATGTCATTTAGCATGATAGAATCACAGACCTAGCATTAGCAGGAACCTCAGACTCCACTTAATTTAATCCATCCTTTTATAGAGGAGGAAACTGAATCCTAGAAAGTTTAAGTGTCTTGCTGAAAGTCAGACATAAGTATCAGAAGCAGTATTCGAACCCAGGTCCTCTGATTCTGGAGTCATTGCCCTTTTCCACTCTACTACAGTGTGTTCTACCATCTCATTGCTGTGGTCCTCAAATACTGATAGGTATTTGAAGGTAATGGAAGGATTTTAATTGTATTGGGAAAGCCATTGCTGATATTGCGATGTTGTGTTTGTGGCACATTTTCACAACATTCCTGGGAGCTCCATTACTATTACAAGACACTAGCTCATGTCTTTCTTCCCTTCTTTCACTTTGGCTTGTCCAATGGTGTGGCTGCTGGGACCCAGCCATTTTGTGGTCACCCCATAATTACATTAACTGAAATCTTTGCCAACCCAAGCCAATCAAATTTCATTATGTTGTGCCCGCGTTAAGTGTTTGTGTATATCTTGATTCATTTTGATTGGTGACCATGTATATACAATGTATGTATATATGTATATAAATATCTCTGCCTAGATGTGTAACATGTGCATGACTATTAAACAGTGATAAAGTACAGATCTGATGAGATGATTAAAGCAAAGTACAGCATGTTAGACTCAAAACAGTCAAGAAAATCTCGGGAAAACTTTTCTCACTGTGGTAAAAAGATGCCCTTAATTGACTAGCACTGGTTTCTAAATTTTCTGCAATTTGTTCCTTGAGCCAAGAAACTTAAGCTGTTTTGGGTCATTTCTGAAAAGCCTGTTAAGGATCAAAGTTAGCTCTAACTCTCTCATGTAATTGGTGTTGTTAACTCTGCTTATATTTGTATCTCTAGAGAGAATGCCATCTTGGTCTGGGCTCCAAATGTGAATGTTAACTTTCCTGATCAACACAGAATCTGAGTCCACATTGACAAAGAGAAGTGGGATGTTAAACAATTAATCTGGTCAGTTTGAGCCATGTAGAAAATCAATGCATCTAACCCTCTTAGACTTTTGTTCCTATTGGGAGGGTTGATTTGGGGGGAGGATGCAATTATAATTCTTTCTTTAATTGGCGAATACACATATAGTCTTTTTGGAAACACATACATGCACATATACACAGAGTTGTTGTTCAGTAATTTTCAGCCATGTTTGACTCATTGTGACCTTATTTGGGATTTTTTTGGCAGAGATACTGTGGTGGTTTGCCATTTCTTTCTCCAGTTCATTTTATTTATTTTGTTTTTATTTTTTTAAATAGTGTTTTATTTTTTTCCTCTTACATATCAAGACAATTTTTAACATTTATTTTTACAAGATTTTGAGTTCCAAAATTTTCTCCCTTCTTCCCTCCTCTCCCCTGTAAATGGTAGGGAATTTGATATAGGTTATACATGTGCTGTCATGTAAAACGTATTATTTCCATATTAGTCACAGTTATGAAAGGAGAAAGAGATCAAAAGAAAAAAACAAAAAAAGTAAAGTGAAAAAATATGCTTCAATTTGCATTCAGAGTCCATCAGTTCTTTATTTGGATGTGGATAGCATTTTCTTTTGTGAGTTCTTTGTACTTGTCTTGGATCGCTGTGTTGCTGAGGAGAGCTGGATCATACATAGTTGAACATCAAACAGTGTTGCTGATACTATATACAATGTTTTCTTGGTTCTGCTCACTTCACTTTGTATCAGTTTGTACAAATCTTTTCAGATTTTTTTGAAATTGACCTGTTCATCATTTCTTATTGCACAACAATAGTATTTCATAACATTCGTACACCATAACTTGTTCAACCATTCCCCAACTGATGGGTACCCCCTCGATTTCCAATATTTTACCACATAAAAAGGGCTGCTATAAATATTTTTGCACATGTAAGTCCTTTTTCCTTTTTTAATGATCTCTTTGGGATACAAACCTGGTAGTAGTATTGCTGGATCAAAGGGTATGCACAATTTTATTATAGCCCTGAGACATATGTGTATGTGTAGAGAGGGAGTGGGGGGCTGGTGTTAGTGTTTGCCTGTTCTAACACACTGGGGCTCAGGATCTCCTGCTATTTTTCTGAGGTGCAACTAGCTGCTGGCTTGCTGGGATGCTTCCTGTCCTGGAGTGTGTTCCCCCTTTACTTGAGTGAGACAAACATTTCCTGCTGATCTTTCAAGTTTCTTGGGCTAAAAGATTCTTTTGGGGTAGAGCCAAGATGGCATTTTAGAAGGACAGACCTGCTGTAGCTTTTGCCCCAAAGCTCATAAAATACCTGTAAAAATGACTCTAAACAAATTCTAGAGCAGCAGAAGCCACAAAACAACAGAGTGAAAGAGATTTCCAGCCCAAGGCACCCTGAAAGGCTGACAGGAAAGGTCTATTGCACCAGTTTGGAGCAGAGCACAGCCCAGCCTTGGCCATGCAGTGCAGCATAGACAGGACCAGAGCAGGCTTCAGAGTGTGGAATCACAAGCAGCAGCTGCAGTTCCCAGATTTCTCAACCTACAAATATCAAAGAGAGCTTCAAAGGTCAGTGAGAAAGCTCTTTCACCTGGGTGAGAAGGGAGCAGGGTCCTGCCCTAGCCCCAGCCCCAAGGAGCTGCAGTATCCACTTTTGGAGCCCTCAGCCTAAAGACGCTGGGGGAATCAAGTGGCTTATCTGAATCTCAGCCCTGAATGGCGGCCCTGGGGTGAGGAGGAGCACTGAAGTGGTGGAACTGTAGAGGGAACCCTACTCACAGATCCTGGATAGAAAAGCTTGTGGTTGCTCCCAGACCAGAGTGCAGGCCAGAAGAGGAGTAAACTCCTCTCCCTTGATTGTGCCACCTTGGAGGAACTGAGAACTTACATGTTCCTAAAGTATACCCTCCACTTGACAAAGGACTCAAAAGTCAAGTAATTCTCTGGGAAAATGCCCAAAAAGGGGGAAAAAATAAGACTATAGAAAGTTACTTTCTTGGTGAGCAGGTATTTTCCTCCATCTTTTCAGATGAGAAAGAACAAAGCATACCATTAGAGGAAGACATCAAAGTCAAGGCTTCTTCATCCAAAACCTCCAAAATAAATTTACAATGGTCTCAGGATATGAAAGAGTTCAAAAAAGATTTTGAAAATCAAATAAGAGAGGTAGAGGAAAAAATGGGAAGAGAAATGAGAGTGATGCAAGAAAATCATGAAAAGCAAGTCAACAGCTTGCTAAAGGAGACCCAAAAAATGCTGAAGAAATAACACCTTTAAAAATAGTAAATGGCAAAAGAGGTCCAAAAAGCCAATGAGGAGAAAAATGCTTTAAAAAGCAGAATTAGCCAAATGGAAAAGGAGGTTCAAAAGTTCACTGAAGAAAATAGTTCTTTAAAAATTAGAATGGAGCAGATGGGAGCTAATAACTTTATAAGAAACCAAGAAATTATGAAACAAAACCAAAGGAATGAAAAAATTAAAGACAATGTGAAATATCTCATTGGAAAAACAACTGACCTGGAAAATAGATCCAGGAGAGACAATTTAAAAATTATGGGACTACCTGAAAGCTATGATAAAAAAAAAGAGCCTAGACATCATCTTTCAAGAAATTATCAAGGAAAACTGCCCTGATATCCTAGAACCTAGGGTAAAATAAATATTGAAAGAATCCACAGATCACCTCCTGAAAGAGACGCCCAAAGAAAATCTCCTAGGAATATTGTATCCAGATTCCAGAGTTCCCAGATCAAGGAGAAATTGCAAGCAGCCAGGAAGAAACAATTCCAGTATTATGGAAATACAAAAGGATAACACAAGATCTAGCAGCTTCTATGTTAAGGGATTGAAGGGCTTGGAATATAATATTCCAGAAGTCAAAGGAACTAGGATTAAAATCAAGAATCACTTACCCAGCAAAACTGAGCATAGTACTTGAGGGGAAAAAATGGTCATCCAATGAAATAAAGGACTTTCAAACATATTTGATGAAAAATCCAGAGCTGAATACAAAATTTGACTTTCAAACACAAGAATCAAGAGAAGCATGGAAAGGTAAACAGGAAAGACAAATCATAAGGGACTTATTAAAGTTGAACTGTTTACTTTCCTACATGGAAAGATAATATTTGTAACTCTTGAGACTTTTCTCAGTATTTGGGTAGTTGGAAGGATTATATACATATAGACAGAGGGCATAGGGTGAGTTGAATAGGAAGGGATGATATCTAAAAAAATAAAATTAAGGAGTGAGAGGGGAATATATTGGGAGGAGAAAGGGAGAAATGGAATGGGGTAAATTATCTCTCATAAAAGATGCAAGAAAAATCTTTTTCAATGAAGGGGAAAAGCGGGGAGGTGAGAGGGAAAAAGTGAAGCTTACTTTCATCACATTTGACTTAAGGAGGAAATAACATGCACACTCAATTTGGTATGAAAATCTATCTTACACTACAGTAAAGTAGGGGAGAGGGGGATAAGTGGGCTGTGGGGGAGATGATAGAAGGGAAGGCAAATGTGAGGAGGGAGTAATTAGAAGTAAACACTTTTGGGGAGGGAAAAGGTCAAAAGAGAGAATAGAATAAATGGGGATGGAATAGGATGGAGGGAAATATAGTTAGTCTTTCACAACATGACTATTATGGAAGTCTTTTGCATAACTACACATGTATAGCCTATATTGTATTGCTTGCCTTCACAGTGAGCATGTGTGGGGAGGGAGGAGGGGAGAGAAGTCGGAACTTAAAGATTTAGGAATGAATGTTGAGAATTGTTTTTGCATGCAACTGGAAAATAAGAAGTATGGGTAATGGAATATAGAAATCTATTTTGCCCTAAAAGAAAAGAGAGAAGATGGGGATAAGGGAAGGGAGGGGTATGATAGAAGAGATGGCAGTTTGGGGGAAGGGGTAATCAGAATGCACAATGTCTTGGGGTGGGGAGAGATGGGGAAAAAATTTGAAACTCAAAATCTTATGAAAATAAATGTTGAAAACTAAAAATAAATAAATTAAAAAAAATAAAAAAATAAAAGATCCTTTCATCCTATCTTTTTGCTGGGTTCTCCTGTTCCAAGATTTGTTTTGGGGTACTATTTTATGGTGGTTTAGAGGTGAATATGGGAGAGTTACAGCAATTTATTGCTTACTTCACTCTCTTGGCTGCCAGAAGTTCCAGCTCATTTTAAAGATGAGAAAACTGAGGTAAACAGGGTTAAGTATTTTGCCCAGGGTCACATAGCTAGTAAGTGTCTGAGGCCAGATTTGAACTAAGGAAGATGAATCTTCTTGACTGGTGTGTGTTTCTCTCTATCTGTGTCTATCTATCTATCTACACACACACGTGCACACACACACACATACACAGAAACATATATATATATATATAATATATACACATACATGTATATGTATATTTTCCTTATAACAGGCCTGAATTTGCCACTTTACAGCTTCTATCCATTACTTCCATCTCTGCTCTCTATGACTAAATGATATTAGCTCATTCCTTATTACACATGATAGTCCTTCATATACTTGAAGACCACTCTTCCAGTTGTAAAAACAGTTGTAGTACTTTAACTTTTATACAGCATGAACTTTTGGGCTAGTCATCCCATTTTCTTGTGCCTCAGTTTCCTTATCTGTGAAATCAGGTAAGTGGCACTAGATTCTTGATCCTTTGGTTACCCTCCTCTGGAAACTCTTCAGCTTATCATTACCCTTCCTAAATTCCAGAACAGTACCAAATAACCCAGATGGAGTCTGACCAGGACAGAAAAAATACTTTATTTGTTTTCAATTTTGTTCTTCCCTTAGGGAGGAGATATTGGGTTGATGCAAATTTGAGGAGGGCTGCTGACCACCACAAGTTTACATAGCCACAGAGACCATTTCCTGGCCCATTGCTTGGTTGTGAAACACACAGTACCTAAAAAAAGACATGACCAGTGGAAGGCGATGAGCAGTAGGATGCTATCTAGTATCTTCCTTGTCACACAGTATACTGCCACTTGTACTTGATATTTTCAGAAAATAAAATTTTTTTTATATCTTTTGTTTTTATATTATCTACACTTCCAAATGTGTTCCTTCCCTTTTCCCTTTTCAGACAGTCCAACTCTTAACAAAAAGTGAAGAGGAGGGAAAAATACAGTTCAGCAAAACTAACACTGGGAAAAGTTTGACATTACTTGCAGGTTTCCATGTCCATAGTTTCCCACTTTTTAAAAGAAGCAAGGTAGAAGGTCTACTTCGGGGAAAAGAGTCATAGAGGAGGGTTTTCTTCCCACAAAGTTATCATGTCTGTTTCAATTATGTGTCCTCTAGGGCCCAAAGAAACATCAAGCTCATGGAAATCTTCAAGAAGATCATCATTATTTGATTGCTATTCTATACTGTTGTTTGTTCTTCATTCTCCAAGAGAACCATGACATCAGGGAGGTGATGACATGACATGCAAGTGAATTGGATTTAAGTGAGGGAGAGCTGTGGAAAATGACCAGCCTCACTTTCTCCTCTGGAGCCAGGTGGGTCCAGTGGCAACATACAGATCAGGACCACTGGAGATGACCCTGAATGCAGTGGGAATCTTTGGTATTTTTAAACTAAGGCCTTTAACAGGTCTCAGTTTGACTGAAAGTAATGCCCAATGAGAGATTAAGGCTAGGTAAGAAATGAGGCAGAGGATGGCCTCTTTTTCCTAGTCAAAAAAAATCATTTTTGGAGGGGAGGACCTTCAGGGTTTCTGACCAAAATAGAAACAATTCACTCTGAACCAATCAGGGCCCAAAAAATGACAAACAACAGTTATTCTATAAGTGAGGATGTTAAGACAGGTTTATATCCAGTGCTCTAAGAGTTGTTTTTGCAAAATCCTGTTCTAGCTTTGCCCTTGGACTTGAGATATCACTATGACAAGAGACGAAGGCATGAACTAACTTTCCAGTGAGCACCAAGATGAATGGCAGTACCATCTTTCCATGGCTCCAAATGCTAGTTTGAGTGTAGATCAACCTAGAAATACTGCTTCTTTTAAAGAAATCATCTAGTTTGGAATATGCAGATCTCAGTCCTCAGGGACATTCCTGAATGGACAGACCTTCTTGTTGAGAGATGATTCAATGATAAGGTAGATCCTTGGCATCCCTCCCCACTGTTGTCTAGACCGATGTTCCCCAGGCTTGTGCCAGAAGAAAAAATGAGGGTGACAAGGAAGTTGTTGCTGTTTCTAGACATCACCTCATTGGAGAGTCAATATGCACCTTTGTCAAAACATCTTTCATTTAGGAATCTTCCTTTTCTTCTGTGACCTAAGAGTCACACGTTTAAGTCTTGACTATCTAAAAAATTCTATCAATTTTATCATTTTATCAATGCTAAAAGCAAACTGTTGATGGGGCAGTAGCATGGTAGGACAATAGAAAAAGTATTGGCCTTCAAGTCAGAGGAACCGAGTTCAGGTCATGCCTCTCATTGCCTTTGTAATCTTGGGCATGTCACTTAACCTCCTTGGGTATCAGTTTCCTTATTTGTAAAATGAAAGTGTTGGAGTAAATGGTCTCTGCAGTCCCTTCCAATTTTAAATCTGTGACCCTGTATCTCAGATGTGTTACATACATCTGCTTTTTCCTTTCAATTCAATTCAGTCGATGTTTATTGAGTGGGCTCTCTGTACAAAGCATGTTTTATGAAAAATGACCATTATTTTAATTCCTAAGCAATCATTTAAGAAGTTTCTGGAAAAGTTTTCTTTCATTCTATTACATTTCACTTCATAAGTCCTTTACAGGCAGTGTGGCATAGAGATCTGGACAGGAAGATGTGAGTTCAGGTCCTGCCTCAGCAACATACTGGTTGTCTTACCCTGAGCAAATGATTCTTTGCCTACAGGCAACTCTCTGGGGTGATAAATTGAAGAATTGTTGCTGATTTGCATTGATTTAGACAGTTTCTTCACTGAGAGCCTCCAACATCAATAAAATGAAAGCTCTGGACAAAAAAAAGAATAAGTCCTTGTTATTATCCTCCTACTCATAAGGATTTTAAAGATTTCTTTTTCATTTGTTTTTTTTTAATCTCCTTATCTTGTTTATTAGTGGTGGTCCTTAAGCTATCTTTTTCTAGTACTTAGGACACTTATTTATATTTGGGATACCATACTTTTTTCTCTTTTAAAAGGCTAATTAGTACACAATTTAGGTATGAAGGCTAATACTATAAAAAATTAGGGAAGCAAGGAATAGTTTATCTGTCAGATTTATGGAGAATGGAGGAATTTATGACCAAACAAGAGATAAAGAACATTATGAAATACAAATGGATAATTTTGATTACATTAAATTGAAAAGTTTTTGCACAAACAAAACCAATGCAACCAAGATTAGGAGGGAAGCAGAAAACTGGGAAAGAATTTTTACAACTAGTGTTTCTGATAAAAGTCTTATGTCTTTTTTAAAAAATTATTTTGTTTTCAATGTTCTATAATCACTTCCATATATCTTAGATTTTTTTCCTTTCCCTTCCACTCCTTCCCTCCTCCTTCCCCATTCCCTCTCTAAGATGGCATGCCATTTTATATAGGTTCTACACATACATTCCTATTAAATACATTTTCACCTTAGTCATGTTGAATAGAAGAATTAAAATGAATGGGAGAAACCATAAAACAAAACATAATACAAAAGTAAATGGTCTGCTTCATTCTGCGATCCAATTCCATAGTTCTTTCTCTGGATGTGGAAGGCATTTTGCCTTAAAAGTCCAATGGGAATTTAGGTCCTTGCTTTGCTATGAAGGACTAAATCTACCAGAAAAGTTCCTCACACACTGTGGTTGTTTCTGTGTACAAAGTTCTCCTGGTTCTGTTCCTTTCACTCAGCATCAGTTCATATAAGTCTTCCCAGGCCTCTCTGAAGTCTTCCTGTTCATCATTTCATATAGCACAGTAGTATTCCATTTCATTCATATACCACAACTTGTTCAGCCATTCCCCAATTGATAGGCATTCCCTTGATTTCCAATTTTGGGCCACCACAAAGAGAGCTGCTATAAATATTTTTGTACATGTGGGACCCTCTCCCATTTTTATGATCTCTTTAGGATGCAGTCCTAGAAGTGATGTGGCTGGGTCAAAAGTTATGCACATTTTTATAACCCTTTGGGCATAGTTCCAAACTGCCCTCCGTTCCACCAACAATGAATTAGTGTTCCAACTCTTTCACATCTTCTACAATGTTTATCATTAAAGGCCTTATTTCTAAACTATATAGAGAACTGAATCAAATTTGCAAGAATACAGGTCATTCCCCAGTTGATAAATGGTCAAAGGATATGAACAAGCAGTTTTCAGAGGAAGAAATTAAAGCTATCTATAGTTATATGAAAAAATGCTTGAAATCATTACTGATTAGGGAGATGCAAATCAAAACAACTCTGAAGTCCCACATCACACCTATCAGATTGGCTAACATAACAAAACAGGAAAAAGATAAATATTACAGAAGATGCAGGAAAGTTGGAACACTAATTCATTGTTGGTGGAGCTGTGAGCTGATCTAACCATTCTGGAGAGCACTTTGGAACTATGCCCAAAGGGCTATAAAAATATGTTTACCCTTTCAACCAGCAATACCACTTTTAGGGCTGCATCTCAAAGAGGTCATAAAAATGGGAAAAAGATCCACATATACCAAAATATTTATAGCAGGTCTTTTGTGGTGGTCAAGAACTGGAAATTGAGGGGATGCCCATCAATTGGGGGATGGCTGAACAAATTGTGGTATATGAATGTAATGGAATACTATTGTGCTATAAGAAATGATGAACAGGAAGACTTCAGAAAATATTGGAAAGACTTCTATGAACTGATGCTGAGTGAAGGGAACAGAACCAGGAGAACATTGTTCAGAAAAACAGCCACAATGTGCCATGACTGATTTTGATAGACTTAGCCCTTCTCAGCCATGCTAAAAGACTTTCAAAGGACTCATGATGGAAAATGCCATCCAGATCCAGAGAAACAACTATGGAGTCAGAATGCAGAGTGAAGCAGACTATTTTCTCTTTTCTTTTGTTTTGTTTTTCTTTCTCATGGTTTCTCCCATTCATTGTAATTCTATGAGACATGACTAATGTGAAAATGTGTTTAATAGGAATGCATGTGTACAGTCCATATCTGATTGCATGCCATATTGAGGAGGGAGGGGAAAAGGAGAGGGGAAATTTTAAACTTATGAAAACTTTAGTTGAAAATTAAAAATAAATTAATAAATTTTTTAAAAAAGAGGCTAATTGAGAACTGCTTGAAGGACCTGATCCAGGGGTGGGGAACCTGCAGCTTCAAGGCCACATGTAGCCCTGTAAGTCCTCATGTCAAAGGGCTGTACTTGGGGACAAACTTGAGGACCTAGAGGCCACATATGGCCTTGAGACTGCAGGTTTTCCACCCCTGGGACCTGGTCCATGGTGGGACTTTTGGTTGAGGTGCTGAAAGATATGCAAACATTCCCCTTCCTCTCCTTAGGAGAAGCCCAACCTCTGATTTATTTTTCAGATGAGGAAATTGAGTCCTGGAGAGGTTTAAATTGCTTGCACAGCACCTCATAGTAAGTGCCAAAGACTGGGCAAAAAAGTACACACACATTTATTAAGCACCTATTAAGTGCCAGGCAGTGTGCTAAGGACATTTGATTTTCACAGCAACCTTGGAGGCTGGTGCTGTCATTATCCTATTTTACGGTTGAAGAATCAGAAGCAAACAGTGACTTGACCAGGATCACACAGCTTGCAAGTGTCTAAGCTCAAATTTGAACTCAAGTCTTCCTGACTCCAGGTCTAGCACTCTATTATTTACTATGCCATCTAGCTGGGATTTGACCTCAAGCCTCGTGACTTAAAATTCAGTGCTACGTCTATTGTTTCACATATGGCTTTCCTAATGTTATTCCTCAAATTCCTGTGATTCTATGTATCTTACTTTGTTTTCTTCATATTAACAATTATTAATGAATAGTGGATGTTATTATTTCCTTCCTCTGAAGGTCACAGGATTTTGAGCTGGAAGGATCCTAGAGATTATCTGGTTGAAACTCCTCACTCCAGAGATATTTTTTAATTAATTTATTTCAGACTTAAACACATAATAAAATATGAAAAAGAAACATATTATAACCTTAAATACTAAAACTTAATTACAAAATAAGAAAAGAAAAACATTGTCATGTGCACAGCAGAACAGAAAAGAGGATTCAAAATATACAGAGAGATATTAAAGTAAAGGATGGGGCAGCTATGAGGTGCAGTGGATAGAGCACCATCCCTGAAGTCCGGTGAACCTGAGTCCAAATCCAGCCTGAGGCACTTATTGCTGTGTGACTCTGGGCAAGCCACTTAACCCTACTTGCCTAAAAAAAAAAATAAAGGAGGAATTCTCTTTTTATGACTCCGCACCCTAGTACTATGTTGTCAGATTAATCTTCCTAATATACTGTTTTGATTAAGTCACTTTCCTACTCAAAAACCATCAATGGCTCTTCAGTGTCTGTTGGATAAATGCCCGGTTTCTTTAGCCTGGTGTTCAAGTTCTTGTATAACCTACGTGACTTCCACCCTTCTCTTCAGTTTTTTCTCAGTCTCTTTCTTATAACTTTTGCTCCTTTCAAACTGGCTTACTCATTGTCTCCTCCAAATGACTTACTCATGTCTGCATCTTTGTCTTTGCTCCTCCAGCTTTTCCCATGTAGAATATGAGGTCCCTCCCCCTCATGGGCTATGTCCTTCGCTCCTCTTTGCTCAGACAAATCTTGTCCACACTTTAAAAACTGAGCTTAAGCAGTATGGTATAGTTGGAAGGGTGCTGGACTGGAAGATGGAGGACTTGGATTCTGGTCCCAACTCTGCTACTTCCATCTGTGACTTCAGAAAGCTATTTCTTTCTGAAGCTCCATTTCTGTGTCTATAAAACAAGATGGTAGAAAGAGACAATTCATCCTTTCAGGTACAGCTAGGACTAAGTGCCTTCATGGTCCTTTCTAACTTTGTGATTCTATGATATTACATGATTCTAAGACTCAGATTATTTGTAATGGTCCATCTAGACCACAGTCTCTACTTTCTCTGCATTCTTTTACCAGTGGTGTTCTAGTGAACGTTTAATAGCCAACTTTTTCTTCCCTCTCCCCTCCCAAATGTAAAGTGTGACCCATTTTTAAGTTTAATCTGCATCATTAGCACTTTTATCACTTTCTTAAGTGCTAAAAATCAACAAAACAATAAATTAAGCTCCTATTGGTAGAGTTTGCTGAGGTATAAAGGTTCACCCTGAAAATTTAGCAATTGGCTCTCAGGGAGCCATTATGAGCCAGCTTCAGCCTGTAACTGTTCTTATGGCATTTCTCTACACAATTATTTGCCATTCGCCATATGTTATATGGTATTATATGTTTGTATTGTAATAAGCCTCTTAATAACAGTAATACAGAACAAGTAATAAATGTTGATTGATTGAATAGAAACAGTTTCACATCTCTCTGAATCCTCCAAGGCACTTAGTATAGCAGCTGCTCTAGAAGGGACAGAATGGTAGCCTGGAAGTCCTATCTCTACCCCTTACTGGCTTTAATTGGATATAATATACTAACTTGTGAGAGGTAGTGTGCATGTTGGTTAGAGGGTTGGGCTTGGAGACAGGCAGACTTGGCTTCCAATCCTGCCTCTGACATTGGCTAATTGTGCGATTGTGCACAAATCACTTCATCTCTCTGAGCCTCAATTTCCTTATGTATAAAAATGATAATGCCTGTAGAGACTACCGCACATAGTTGTGAGGTCATGGATCAATTCACAAGCATTTAAGTGCCTACTATGTGTTGGGAACTATGGTAGGTGGTAGAGATAGGAAAACAGAAGTGAAACACTTCCCAGCTCTTAAGAAGGAGTTTCCATTCTATCAAGGGAGACATACGAGTGTGTGTGTGTGTGTGTGTGTGTGTGTGTGTGTGTGTGTGTGTGTGTGTGTGAGAGAGAGAGAGAGAGAGAGAGAGAGAGAGAGAGAGAGAGAGAGAGAGATGCATATACACATAATAAATATGAGGGCATTTTGGGAGGAAGGATACTACTAGGGAAAAGAGTGAAGGGGACCAGCATTTATTAAGAACCTACTATATGCCAGGCACCATGCTAAACACTTTACAAGTATTATTTCATTTGATCTTCATAAACCACCTTGGCAGGTAGGTGCTATTGATATCACCATTTTACAGATGGGGAAACTGAGGCAAACAGTACAGCTAGTATGTATCTGAGGCTAGGTTTGAACTCAGGTCTTCTTGACTCTAGGTCTAGTGCTCCACTTACACCACCTGACTCCCTAGTTGGGGAGGATCAATAAAAACTTTGTTTTGGAAGTGGTCCTTGAGCTGAGTCTTGAAGGAAGGAAGGAGGGAAGGAAGGAAGAAAGAAAGGAGGGAGGAATGAATGAATGAATGAATGAGGGAGAGAGGGCTTCCTTGAGGTGGAGGTGAAGAGGCAGAGCATTCTGAGCATGGGATACACCTGTTGATACAAAGACTCAAAGAGACAGGAGATAGAGGGCCAGACGTAAAGAACAACTCAAAGGCCAGTATTGCTAGACTACAATGTGCAAGGAGAGTGAGATGTAATGAAGCAAGAAAGGTGGGCTGAGGCCAGGTCATGAAGAACTTTAAAAACCAAATAGGAGTTTATATTTTAACCCAGAGCCAATAGGCAACCACTGGAATTGATTGTTAGATGAGTGATGGGGTCAGACCTGTACTTTAGGAAAACCACTTTGACAGTTGTTTGTGCAGGAGAGAGGAGCTACTTGAAGACAGAAACCAATTAGGAAACCATTGCAATAGTCCAATGTATATAAAACATTTTGCCAATTTTAAAGTGTTATATAAATATCTTTTGTCATTTTAATGGGCACTCAACGAATGTTTGTTGACTATGTTTCTGGACCATTTCTATGTTATCCTGAATTTTTTGAGGGATATATATTTGTGTATTTTTATTAAATGGGCAATATTTTCTGAGAGAAGTGCAGCATTTACAGCTTTGACCTGACCAGCTGTTGAGTCACAGTAATGTAGTTTTGGGGGAAGCAGTCACCTAGTTTTGATGTTATAAACACGTCAGATTGAATGCTGAAAACATGCAAAACACGTTCCTGTTTTTATTTTTTTTTATTTTTTGCTTTTTATAACCGCAATTAGGTATGGCGGCTGTACAGATTGTCCTAGAATCGCTTCTGAGATTATTAAAGGGACTTTGCCCCCACCCTGGCGGCTCTGTGGAATACATCATCCAGGCTACTTTAGGAATATAATGTGTTCTTTGTCATCCTGTGGTTACATTGTAAATGTGAGAGCTCCCTGACAGCTTTCCTCTTAGCTAACTAAAGTCAACAAAAGCAACCAGAAAGACTTTCTGAAAATCCCTGCCTTACTTAACATCCACCCGCTTTCCTCTGCTACACGGAACAGTAACCTTCTATAAGCTACAGAACGAACACTTTCGGTACATTCTGGCCTTTGCTGGACGCCATTAGCTTTTATAGTCACAAGTCACTGCACTGCTGAGGTGTGAATGAATCTCCAAAGAACCGTGTTAGGGTTGTTTGCTTAATCCTAAGAAAAACAAGTTTTCTCTTCTTTACAAGGAGGTAGGGAATTGGGAAGCCTTTTTTGGGAAATGTTAAGAAAAATCAGAGATTTTCTTTGTCACCTGCTTAGTGACTCATCTATTAGGAAAGAGAATGACAATTGTGTCTGAGTCCAGGTTGTACTATTTCATGGTACTGTTTCATGACTATTCTTTGTCAAGGTGGGCCATTTATTCTTTCTAAAGATTAAGAATAAATAGCACTGCAAGGCCATCAACCTAGTAATCAGTATTTAGGCAACTTTCATTTTAGGGGAAAAAAATCCCATAAAAAGCTCCGATCTGCCCGTGTTTCTGCAATGCATGTGCTCTCCTGTCTCTGACTGCACCTTGGCCCTCCAGCACATCCATCATTCTAGACACATGTTCACTTCTGTCCCATCAAAGCCTGCTCTTATCTCACGTCTGTGGCACTAAAACATTAACCCCAAACATTTAGAATCATGAAACGGAATCTTTGAGAGAATTTATGCAGAGGGTTATTTATGGTGAAGAAATAGATTCCACATTGTTTTCTGTTTAGCCTCTGTTTCTTTATATTGTTGGGTCTTTGTCCTTGATTTTGACCATGAAGAAGACAAGTATTTGAAGCTCTCCATTTTATGAGCATAGCGCATTTTAATCGTTAACCCATTTGTATGGAAAGCTGACTTTCCATGTACTCTATAGAGAGTATATTCCAGGCAGGTGGACAGATATGTGCAAAGTTCGAGGGGTACAAGGTCAAAGAATGAAATAGTTCTTTCCCTCAAGGAGTTTATATTCTTACAAGGGCAGGTGGGGGAGATAGGATGAAACATATGCACAGATTAGAAAATATGAAGTATTTACGATAATTTTGGTGGTGTAGTGGATAGAACATCAACCCTGGAGTCAGGAGGACCTGAGTTTAAATCTGGCCTCAGATCCTTAGTAGCTGTGTGACTCTAGACAAGTCACTTAACCCCATTTACCTCCCTGATGCTCCCCCCCCCATAAAAAGAGGTGTGAGTACCAGGAACTGTGAGATCAACAAAAGTGATTGGATTATAGCCAATAAAGTCAACAATAATCAAGGGTGTCCTCTGTGTCAAGCTCTGAGAGATGCTAAGAAAACTACCAAGGTAAGACAGTCACTGTTCTCAAGGAACTTGCAGCCTAGTAATGTGCAAAAAGCTCCTTATATACAAATAATTAAGATATAATATATAGGGAGGGGTTAAGCACTTATTAACTGCTCCTATGTGCCAGGCACTATGCCAAGTGCTTTACAAATATTATCTCATTTGAAAATGGAGATATGAAGAAATGACTTTGAGAATTTTGAGGAAAGGATAATTGCTAGGGAAGCCATTCATCTGAGGGCAAAGGGAAGAATGAATGAGGGGAGGGAAAGTAGCATTTGAGCTTACTTTTGATAAGGGGTAATTCTTGGTAAGATTTCAGCTGACAGAGGCATAGGAGAAGAAAGGTGGCCATTGCATGCATGGGTAGTGGTGTAGATAAAGAACAGAGGTAAGAAAATGCATGTTTGCTGAAAAAGTGGCTTGTTAGGTAGAGGAAAGAGTGCATTAAGGAACATTATTTGTATTTCCATCTTAGCCTATTAGATTGTAAACTCTCTGAAAACTGGGAATATGTTAATTTTCTTGTATTTCTAACACTTTAGCAGGGCAACTAGGTGGTGCTGTGGATACAGCACCAGTGCAGGAGTCAGGAGGACCTGAGTTCAAATTTCACCTCAGACACTTGATACTCACTAGCTGTGTGACCTTGGGCAATTTCACTTAGCCCCAATTGCCTCATCCTGGGTCATCTCCAGTCATCCTGAGGAATATCTGGTCACTGGATCCAGATGGCTCTGGAGGAGAAGTGAGGCTGGTGACCTGCACAGCCCTCCCTCACTCAAAACAAAGTCAAGTGCAAGTCATGTCATTATTTCTCTGTTGGCATGGTCTTCTTTGGCAACGAAGGACAAACACACACACAACACCTTAGCAACAGTGCCTTTCAAGTAGTAATATTTAATACACGTGTGATGATTTGAAGTCATTTCAGCTTTTGCTGGAGGAGGGACAACAGTAATTTGAGAGAATGGCCAAAAAAAAAAAGACATTGGGGATGATAAAGGACCTTGAATTGATGCTATATGAATATTGGTTGAGAAAACTGGTGATGTTTAGCTTGGGGAAAAGAAAAGAATAGCTGGAGAGAGGAGGGATGGTAGGAGATACGTTAGCTGAATGCAAGTATTTGAAATGCTTTCATGGGGAAGAAAAATGAGACTTGTTTAGAATATTTAAGGTTAGTGTCAGAAAGAAATAACTACAAAACTTCCTAATAATTAAAGGTATCCCAAAGTAGAATGCTTGGTAAGTGTTGTGGGCTCTCCTTCATTGGAAGTTTTCAAGAAAAGTCTGGATGAATCCTTGTTGAGTATGCTTTTAGTGGGATACAATTGAAACTATTGGTTGGACTAAATGGGTAATGAGATCTTTTATAACTTAATGATTCTGTAAAAATAAGATTTCCCTTTTCAAGTGGATTTTATTTTTTTAATTACTTATGGAAGATTGAGGTATGAGAGTTGTTTTACTGATGAAGACATGCCCTTTGAGACATGTGACATATCCTGTTCTGTCCAATTTACTATTTAATAGTCTCTAAACTGACTTTTGAACTTTTTTTCTTCAAAAATTTTTTTTGGTGATTGACAATTTTTTCAGATTATAGAGGTGTTTTTTTTCCTCTTTCTCTTTCTCTTTAAAAAACATACTGCTTATGTGAAACAGTATCTATGGCTGGAGTAAAATTCTTTGAATATACCAAAGATTTAATAATTAAGGGTTGTATATTTGAAGATCTAGTTTATATCTTCACATCTCTTGACATATTGATTTCTTAAAAGTGCTTCCTATTAATAAATGTATCTGTATCTATCATTGAAACCAACTACTCAATGTCATAAGACAAAGTGGTTAGACCCAAAGTGACCAATTAATTTTCCTGTTTACATTTCTGTCCAAAATAAAAAACAAACCCCAAAAAACTCAATAAAATTTTACATTGACTTTAGAAATAATGCTTGAGATCCAAAATTCAAAGCAGTAAAACATCATTCACTTGAATAATCTGATGGAAAAAAAATCTGTCTTCCTGACAATTTTGAGTTTATAAAGCATCACATAAGAAATTGAGCTGTTTTGTTTCTCCTGAATGCTGGTTAATTCCTAAGCTAACAAACTGCTGCCTAGTGAGGTCTTATGGGGAATTGGCTTCAACGAGGAGATAATAGTAATAATACCATTCACTACAATTGGCATTTATAGAATGTTTTCAATCAATCAATAAACATTTGTTAATTGCTTACTGTATGCCAGGCACTGTCCTAACTTTTCCCGGAACTTTACACCCATTATGTGATTTTGAGCCTCACCATAGCCCTGTGAGGTAGATACCAGAGGTATTATCACCCTTTTTTACAGATAAGGGAACGGGGCCCAGAGAGGTCTATTCACTTGCCTAGGGATGGCAAAGCCAGGAAATGTCAAAGGCAGCATTTGAACCCTCTCTTCCTGATTCTAAACCCAGCATGCCATCCTGTGTAGTATGATATGTAATTAGCAGATCAATTTTTTTTTGGTAAATATGTGTTTCTAAAGCACTTGAAAACAATTTATTCACTTTCCATCCTATTTACACTGTTAATTTGCTTAGCAACCCCTTTTTATTCATAGATAGTGAAAAGGCAACCGTCAACCCAACCTCTCTTCCAGTTATCACACATTCCAAATGAGCAGGGTTGGAATTAATGAGGTCTTACTGTAACTCCCTCTCACTTTCAGCTTGCTGACAGAAATTGGGAAATAACCTAAGAATCGAGTGTGGTTTTATAAGCACTTCCTCCACCCGTTTTCTTCACTTAAAGCAAGACTCCCTTATTATATTGTTCCCTTTGTAAAAGAGGGGGAAGAAAACCTGCAAAAACAAACACTGAATTATTGAGGAAGTTATTGTTTTGTTGTATAACTAGCTTATTAAAGTTGCAGGGGGGAGGGGAAGTCATCTGTGATGAAGGGCCTCTGGGGAGAAATCCAAGGAGTTATGATGTGACTTTTTTTGGACACTTTCCGAAGGAATTGAAGAAAGATGTAATGAGTCGGCTGCCCCAACCATCTAGCCTATAGACAGGCAGATTAGATGGATACATGTAAAATGTGTTCCATGTTAACAATATCCAAAAGGTCTCTTGCCTCCATATTACCTGCTGTCTCCTAGACTGATAGCCACTTGACTATCTGTCAAGTACTATCAAGTACTTGAATGTCTATCAACTCCTAGAGTTGCACCATAGAAATGACTATGTGAGAACTCTAGTTGTTACCCTTTGCAACTTCTGCGAAATTAATTTTTTAGATTAGGAAGTAGTCATTTAGTAAAATTCTGAGGGAATGAGACACCAGTTAGTTAAGTTTTGGTGGTGCCCGATGGAGAACCAGAATCCTAGACCTTGGGAAGAAATGACAGGGAAGCAGAGCTGGAGGAAAGTTACCTTTAAAATACCATATGAATAGTACGTCATTACTTAAAGAGCATTGGCTATAAAGTCAGAGGACCTAGGTGGAAATCCCCTCTCTGAACACTTACCTCTTGTGTGACCTTGCCACTCCCTTGGCCTTGGTTCTCAATCTCTCTTAATCCTGGTGCTTTTCCTTTGATGGTTATTTCCGATTTGGATTTGTTCATGGCTTATTTGTATGTAGTTGTAGACATGTTGTCTCCCATTAGACTGTGGGCTTCTTGAGATCAGGGACTGTCTTTTATCTTTTAGTACTATGCCTGGCACACATTAGGCACTTAATATTTATTGAGATCTATGATCATAATTAATAATAAATACAATTATTAGAATACAAGGAGTATAGGGGGAAGAGGAAACCAAGTCCTCTCACTGGCTTCACTGTATCTGCTCAGGCCAACCCTGATTATCCATGATAATCTCTAGGCACCAAGGTTGTCAGGACTGCTGATATTTTCAAGAGTAGGTTTCTCTCCACCTTCTCACACTCCTTTTGTCTTATCAGACTTTCCAAAAGTGAATGCACTCACTTAGAAAGGTGGGTCTTGCCTGACTGTGTTTGTGAGGACCTCTCTTACCATTCATAGCCTGGAAGTCACCAGTTCTATGTAACACCTTCAAACGCAAACTAAGTAGCTATTTATTAACGTGTCATGAAATTACTCTGCTGACTTAGAGATTGAGGTACAGACCCCTTCTTTAATTGAAATCTGTAATTTTTTTTAAGAGTCATTATTTTTAAGATCCATGAAGTCTGTGTTGTGATTTATAGGAAGTATCCAACTACAGCTGGTGCACTTCTGGATGTTTTATGGCAGATTATTCTCAGATTACCCTTTAATGCAGAAAGGTTTGCCTGTTGTCTAAGCTTTCTGTGTCATAGAGAAACCGTTCAGACTTGATATGAAACAGCTGGGGGAATCAGCTGTAAGCAGAAGTCGTATTTTAAGAGAGGCAGTAAGAGAGTTTTCATAGCTGGTGGGGGGTGGGGCAGGGAGTGAGGCAAAAGTTAAATTTCCCCTCACTATTTAGAAGTGATTTAATTTAGTCATTAACAAATTATGCAAATGAAAAGAAGGACCCTGAATGTGGTGTTTGTTGTGGAGCATCGGGGGCCCACAGATGTGCAAAGGGAGGTGGGGAGACGGGACCTCCTCAGGACGGCCCGGTTCAGAGAGTGGTTGCACAAAGCTCTTACTGACCCCCGAGGCACTAAGGCTCACCCCAGGCCCTGAGAGGTCAGAGGCGACTCTGGCCCTGCCTTCCTCTCTGTCCTCAGGGTCCCTGCTGAGCAAGACAACAAGAGAATCCATTGTCAGGGCAGTATTCTTGCTCTTTGTCTGAGGCCCCCTCTTTGTATGAAGAGTTCTGTGTGCTTTTCTGAGTGTCTGTGTGTGTGTGTGTGTGTGTGTGTGTGTGCACGCGCGCGCAAGTGTGTGACAGAGAGACACACATGGGGAGAGACAGTCAGAGAGAGACAGAGATAAACAGAGGCCTAGACAGAGACAGAGAGGAGAGAAGAGACATAGAAGGGAGTAGAGAGAAGAAGATTAAGAAGGATGAAGAGGAGAGAGAGAGAGAAAGGAAAAAAATGAGAGTGACAGAGAAGGAGGGGGATATAGAGAGTAAGAGAGAATTATTGGGATATAAAGATTGAAAGAGTGAGGGGAGAGAGAAATGAATAAGAAGAGAGAGGATTAGAGGGAGGGGGGGAAGGCTTTTAAAAATTTTTGAGGACATTTTAAAAAAACTTTATACAGTCAAGGGACACAAAAGAGGGGGGAGGAGGAAGAGAGAGAAAGAGGTGGATATGGAGAGTAAGAGAGAGTTTTGGGGGTACAAAGAATGAAAGAATGAGGAAAGAGAAAAAAGGAGACAGAGGTTTCTAAAAATTTTTGAGGACACTTAGAAAAACTTTATGCAAAAGGGACACAAAAGAGATGGGAGAGGAGAAGGAGAAAAGGGCCAATTCACTGTGCTTGAAGGGGGAGGGAGGGAGGGGTAGACAGCTCCAGATCTCTGAGGTTAAGAAGGCCATTTAATGCCACAGTTATAAAATTGAACTCTTCATACTACCCTACTTGTTTCAGTCTGATACTTACTTGCCTCTTAAAGGGCTCCCCCTCCCCCTTTCTTTGTGATCTATTGGTTATTTTGTAGAGGAACAGTTTAAAACTGTCCCCTTCTGAAGCCTTCATCTGTTAAATCATGGGCCAGTGTCTGTCTACACCACAGGGTTCTGAGATAACTATCCTGTGAGGATCACAAAGGCTCTCTGCAGTTTGGAGTTCTGACACCTACTTATTACGTGAGCTAGGGGAGTAGGCTCATTAGATCCAGTGCATTGTGAAGGGTAATTTAAGCCACATTTCCACCAGGGCTGTTTGGTCTGACTGCAAATGTGCCAGCTATAAAAAGAGCCACATTAAAGGAGTTAGCAGCTGAAATATTCAAGCCTCCCTTGGTCACTCTGCCTCTGGTTCATAAACTGGTCTCTGGTAGCCCTGGGGCCATGGCAGCCATCCTGATGACTGTTGGACTGGAAGGGGTTAAAAAGTAAACCTTTAGGAGGCTGTCTTAATAGATGCCAGCTTTAGAAAGGTAATTATTGTGACCTTGGGGCAACAGACACTGACCATGGGTGGTGTGTTTCTTCCTTCCCACCTTCTTTCTAACCAAACTTTTTGGGTTTTTTGGAGAGAGGGGAGAAGGAGAGGTCCTTCGTCAGTGGTGATCAAATCTATTAGATTTCAGTATAAGCAAAAACCTAATAAAAATGGTAAATGAAAGTCCACCTTTAAGAATTATTCTCTCATTCCTGTTTAACAAGTGCAGCTGCCCAGTTGACAATTTTTCCTTTTTTTCTTTGTTTTTCTCCTTTCTCTTGCTAAGTTTCTTTTTCTTTTCTCCCAGGAAGAGCTGATCTTTCAATGGTGGAAAAACCACCAATTAAACAGTACTCAAAGCTTATCATAATATTCAGTTGGTAAAATTACCTTGTAATTAGTCTAACAGTGATCCAGAACTTATTAACACCAGGACATGTAAAGTTAGACAGGGCACGGAACTTTGAAACTGCTTCTGCCTGTGGCTTATTCAGCTGCAGCCTTCAGTGTCTGCTTTATTTCTTTCACAAAGCCATCTCCAGTTCTATCTCCTGGGTTTAAGTTTTTAATGGCTTTGGGGCATTTTCTTCTTATGTTTGGTTTAGTCTGAAAGACATTATAAGCTCAAGCACTCACAGTCTGGGCTTATCTCTGCAGGTGAGTAGATTGCATGCTTCACATGTCAAGGGGAAATCAGTTTGATTTTACATTCAGTGCCTATGTATCCATGGCTCCTTTTGTAGAACCAGACCTTCCTGAGGACAGACCGCTTTACTTCACTGCTGTTACATTAATGGCTGAGCATTCTGAAGTCATGTGTTAATGCATCATGCCTCAGAAATTCTCTTTGAAGATTTTTATTGAGATCTGTAATCTTATCAACGTAGGGAACTCCCAATGTGGCTCAGCCATTGGTCTATAACAGATAATATCAGAGCAGGGGTTATTAACCAGGGGGCCAACTCTCAATTTCCAAAGGACCTGTGGATAGATTTCAGGGGGTCCAGAAGATTGGATGGGGAAAAAAATTGCATCTTAATTTCAATATAATTGATTTCCTTTGTAATTCCATGTATTTTATTTTATGTATTTAAAAATATTATTCTGAGAATGGGTTCATAGGCTTCAGCAAACTGTTAAAGGGGTCCATGATATGGAAAAATTAAGAAGCCTCTATGAGAAAGTTGCCTGGGACACTCTTAGGTTTAATGACTTGCCCCTGGTTGTACAGCTAGTCTATATCAGAAGCATGGCTTGAACTCAGGTCTTCCTGACTTCAAGGTTGGCCCTCTATCCATTACTATCCACATTGCCTCATACAGAGAGTCATTCATGGGTTTCATAAAACTAACAAGAAGCTATTGTAATATGAGGAACTCTATGGCAGACTTAGCCTGTCTAAAACCACCCCTATCTTATATCTCTTAATCTCAGCATTGGAAAATTCTATTCATTGGACATTGTGTTATGACATTGGACACAAATGGTGATTTAATAATATATAATAATAATATAATAATTTAATAATATAATAATATGTCAGCAGGACTGTTTCTATGTGACTTTTAAATGTTTTGAATGATGCAGACCCTGATTTAAGGGTATTTGACTTAAGGGGTCCAGTTTCTAGCAATGTCTTTTGTGACTCTCCTTGCTGCCACCATGAGAGCTGCCAATCTGAGATTACAATTCAAGTTCATTTTCCCATAGAAATGATGTTTCTTAGTAAATGATGAGTAGATGTTCTAATAATTTTGCAAGAGGATGTGAATTCAATTTGAGCAAACAGGCAAGAATTTTGAGTTGGTGCATCAGCAGTGGCCACTAAACATCAAGGAACTCCAAGGGAATTAAGTCACTACTACATTGTGCTACCCTCGAAGTCTGAGAGTGCCAGATTTTGCCATAGAGGCAACCAAGGGCACAGTGTTGGGCACAATGAATGCTAGGCCTGAAGTCAGGAAGACCCAAGGTCAAATTTGACCTTAGATACTTACTAGTGTGTAACCCTGGGCAAGTCAGTTGACCTCTGTTTGCCTCAATTTCCTCAACTGTAAAATGGGGATAATAATAGCACCTACCTCACAGGATGGTGGTAACCTATGAAGTGTTTTGCACACCTTAAAGCTATGCAAATCAGCTGTTGTTGTGCTTGTAATTATTATTATAGAATGCAGGGTCTCTAGGAAGCATTGACAGATTGCAGGGGCAACAAAAAATCTGAGTTGAAGGTACTTGACTAAGGGTGACCCTCTGTGAGTGATTATTTATTCCCATTGCCTCTAAGCTATAATACAAATTCCTTGGCTTGGCATTTAAAGCCCTCAACAATATGGTTCTAACTTATTTTTCCATGTTGGTTTCAAATGACCCCCTTTCATGTTCTCTATGTTCCAGCCAAATGAGAGTTGTAGTTCTCTGGATCCTACATTTCTTTTCGCCAATGCCCAGATTCTACTCTCTCCTCATCTCTACTGTTCAGCATTTTTCATTCAAGGCTCCACTCAAGGGCTACTTCTTCCCCTGTTGTTTCAGTTCTTATTGTTTTCTGTTTTTCCAGATTGCCTCGTATTATGCTAATTTGTGTACTCACTGTATCCCTCCAGTAGAATGTAAACTCCTTGAGGATGCCATGGGACTACTCTCTGTTTTTGTATTTGGATCCGTAGCATGGTACCAGTCACATAACAGGCACTTAATAAATGCCTGTTGAATCTGATTGAACTGGGAGGGCCTTTGTCTTATTAAAGGGTTATTTATAACCCACACAAAGTCTCACCTTATCATCAGGTTCTAGTAGAGTCTGAATTTAGCCCATCTCTCAGGTTTATGTAACTAGCTCAAGGATACTTTTGCTTGATCAGATGATCATGTTTTATTCTGTAGGTGTTCTTAATCTTTTTTTTTAATGTCATAGATCCCTTTGGCAATCTGGTAAAGTCTATTTACCCCTTCTCAGAATAATGTTAAATGCATAAAATAAAATGCATAAGGTTATAAAGGATAGCAATTATATTGAAATACAGTTATCAAAATATTTTGAAAAATACAAGTTTTTGGACCCCAGATTAAGAATTTCTGCCTTAGAGCAATGAGACAGTTCTAGTTTCCAAGTGAATCAGTCCTATAGCTGGATCCAGATGGGATGAATGACACTGGCTCTGTCTTATAAACTCTCAGTGCCTTGGAGAGCATCCTTGAAAATCTGTTATCAATTTCCTGTAGTCAGACAGTTCTAATACCCCATATGCTTTGAACACCATTTCTTAACAGTACGAACAGATTCCTTCTTAAGAGTATTCATATCCCACCCTTAAAATGATCAGCAGGGTTTTCACTGTGAAGATGCCATTGGTAGAACAGTTTCCAATATCATCTGGGTGATTGTTGTTTAGGAAGGGGTATGTCTGTTGAGATGGATGCAAGCCAGGAACCTCTGGGTGATATTTTTCTAGCAATTGTCATTACTGAAGACATCTCCAGCATAGCTTCTGTTCCACATGGTGTGGATTAGTTGATTGGAGACAAATGACAGAAGAGACAGGTAAGGGAGGCAAGGTTAAAGAGAAAGTGAGAGGGCCATGTGGAGTTAGAAGAGACTTTGATTGTATATAACTCTTCTGGCCTTTGTGAATACCAAGAGGCTCATTCTCCCCCTCTCCTGGTCTCTGGTGGTCCTCTCCAACATTTTCTCCAGTGACACTTCCACCACATTAGTCTTTGCTCTTTTGCTCTGGGAATGCTCAAGCCAGGGGAGAATTGTAGTTGCCAACATGATGGAAGGAGAAGCAGTCTTGAGGTTGAGCCCAGGAGAACCATAGAAACTTCCTGCATCATATCTTGAGTCCTGTGTTGCCACCCTGCCATGAGTGTGCAACCTTATATACTCTCTGAGGATCCTCATCCCAACTCTCACTCCTACTGACTGATCATGTCCCTGGAGCTTGGTTACCATCTTGCTTCAGGGTTGTAGGGTTCCAACCCTTAACAATCAGAGGGTGATTCTCTAATGCTATTGACTTGAGTCCCCACCAGTGTGCTCCCCCAGCCAAGATTATTGATTGAGAATTAATTTACTTATGAAACCTCAATAGCTTTTACAAAAAGGTTTTTTTTATTAAATGATACATTAAGGATAGTTGGTACAAAACTTTCCCCTAAGAGTCTGTGGCAAACTTTCCAACAAGTACATACAGAGTCCAGGAGAAAGTGGGATCAAGCTTAGAGAGCACTTGTAAAAAAGCTAACTCTGAGCACCTTTGCTAGAAATCTTTTTCTCCCATTTGTGGGGTGCTCACAAAATTTCTCCCTTTTGTATCACATTTTGGTTTGTTTTATGATTTCTCCCATTCATTTTAATTCTTCTATGCAACATGACTAAAGTGAAAATTTAATAGGAATGTATGTGTAGAACCTATATAAAATTGTATGCCATCTCGGAGAGGGAGGGGGGAGGTAGTAGGGAATGAGGTGGAGGGAGGGGAATAAAATCTAAGATATATGGAAGTGATTTTAGAACACTAAAAACAAATAAAATAATAATTTTAAAAAATTCCCCAAAAAAGTCACAAAAAAATTACAGTTAAATTCAATTAAAGAAAAAAAAAAGAAATTTCTCCCTTAGACATGGCATGGCATCTTTTCTGGACTTCTTTGTGGAGCTGTGAATCTATGTCTAGTTTATCCTTGGCTCCTAAAACAGACATTCCCATCAGCTGATCTACTAGGTTGCTGATAAGAAGATGGGAAGTCCAAAATCCTCTAGAGTCTTTGAAGCTCATAAGGTCCATCCCTGCATTGAAGGAAAAGATCTAGCCAAAGTTGAAACTAAGGCCTCTCCTACCCCTCCTCATACAGGTGGTTCCTCCTCAGAAATGTACTGAAAAGCCACACTTGTCTGACCCTATCTAATGACCCCCTTCTCAGTTTTGTTCGATTATTTTATAGATGACCCTTGAGATTCAGTGAAATTATCCTTGTCTATCTGTGCATGATTCATATTGCAATGTTGCTCCATCTTCAGCTCAAAGATTTTGCACTTAGACTAAAACTTATGATTGATTGTTCAATTGACATGTTTTCACCTATTTTAAAGTATAAAGACTATTGTAGGAGTGATTTTGACTTCTCCTTTACAGGTCAGGTGTCTCTCATCTCTGTTGTGCTGAGGAACAGAAGTTTTATGAAGCCACACATCCCATAATTTCTTTGTGAGAAAATTTTGCAGAAGGTATATTTGCCAGTTATTAACAGTTATAGCATACTCAATTTGCACCCTCATACCAATAAGCACTTTACTACAGCGCTTAACTAAGACATATTGCCATTGATCCTTTGGATGCCATGTAATTCTAAGGCTTTGTTTCAAGTCATATAAATAATGAAGATCACCAGATAACAGATGATGTTGACTTTTGGGACAATTTCTGGGCTTTAGAGTGAGTGGCAGGGTTGAATAGCATTCTGTCTCAAAACTCCTTTACTTCTGGCATGATCTATGGCTCCATATCCCTTTTCTACTCCATATCCTTCAATGGTCTAAAAGCCACTTTGGCTGCCATGATCTAGCACTCTTCTTTCCTGAAAGATCCCTCTCTCACAACAGCCTTCTCAAACTAGAAGATCCCTTCACCCCTGAGACCCCTTACTCTCATTAGTCCTTTCATCCTGGTACCTCCATTTCAAGGAAGAGCCTCCAGGCTAGCCATGTTCACACCTTCATTTCTCTCTGGGGACCCCTCCCCCCAACTTTTCAGAATTCTTTTTCCTATGCACCTTCACATGGGTACCTCCCACCTACTTTCTCCTTTCAGCTTCCTTTCATGTGTTGTTTTCTCCCATTATAAGGACAGAGAATCTCATTCCTTTTGTTTCTGTTTGTGCTTAGTATAGCACCCAGCATATAGTAAGCACTTAAGAAGGAACAGGAATATCAAACAAATTGTGAAGTTTTGGGGGGAAGGGGATAAATTTACTGTAACTTACTATAATTTCTATTATCTCTGCAGATGCACTTTAAATACAAATAATTACACATGGATGTCATAATTTTACTTTGATATAAATATATTTATCCTACTATCTCAATTTTTTTTTTGCCTCATGGATAAAAAAAATGCAGTGTATAACTTAAATTCTGGTCCTTCTAAATACTTGTAGATTTAACTTGACTTGTCACTGGTAAATCCAATATTGGTGTTACACCCCACACCCCAAGCAAGTATTTTTATAATTGAAAGTGTCTACAAATATTGTAGAGCCTACATTCCCTTTGTCTACTGGCACCATTGACTAGCATTCTCTGACAGTGTTGTCCATAGAGTTATGGACAGTATTGATAACAATATTAGAAATTGTATGTTTGCTTAAACTCTGTACATGCAGACATGTAGTTACCTTATTATAGGCAAGATCTTTGTCTATAATCGTTTTGGGAGAAAAGGGAGAGGGAGGCCAGACTTGTAATTTGATTGGCATAAAGAAAACTCCTAATCAGAGCTAGCTCTGCAATTTACCATCTTACAGAGCTGCCTAGGTTGCTGAGAGAATGATTTGTGTAGGGTCACATAGCCTGTCTGTCCATATTTGTCAGAAACAGGACTTGAACCCAGGGCTTCCTGACTGTCAGGCAGCTCTCTGTCCATTCTGCCAAATCACCTCTCACTTTGAATCTATAATGCCAAATTTACATCAGTCAACAGATGCCACTGGTGAGCATCATTGTGAATGTCAAATACAAAGTAATCCCAGGTTTATCTAAGAAGGCTCCAGATTTGCAAAGCTAAGAGGACTGCTTCAGTGTCCTTATCAGGCAGTTGATTCTGTTTATAAAATTTAAATCTTTGAGTCAATGACTAATGGAACCAATGAGAAATATGCTTTCAGTGACTCCACATGTTGTACAAATGTTTTTGTGTTTGGTGAAGTGGGAATTTTCAAACGATCTCACCTTGGCATTCATTTAGGACTCACAGATTGTAAAGAGTTCACTGCCACTTTCTACAGGGCCTTAGAGTTGACTGTGAGAGGAGAGAAAGGGGCAGAAGGGTTACCTGTGATCCTGTGAATCTGTCTACGAATTGTCAGGACATTTGCACGAGTTCCCATGGATCATGGGTGCCATATTACTTGTCTTTTTAATGGACTGGGAAAGGGCTGGAAGGAAAGAAAATTTGGGACTCAAAATTTAAAAAATGAATGTTTAAAAGAAAAAAGAAACCCCTCTACTCTATAAAGGAAAAAAAAAAGAAGTGTCCATGTTTGTGTTAGGTGTTATGGGAGAAACTAGCCTCAGGGTGAGTGCAAGGAAACTTTTATTGTGTGGACTGTTGATATGAAATTTAACACTGAGATGCAGTAGAGTGAGTCATTTCAATTCAGCAAGCAAGTACTGAGCACCTATAATGTGCCAGGCACTGGGCTGGTTGCTGGAGAGACAGACAAAAACACACTAGTCCTGACCCAAAAGGAGATTATATCTTCTGTGAGGGAATGGAGAGAGAAAAATACTTCTAAAATATATAATAAATATAAAATATATGTGGAGATAATATATACTATACATAGCTATATATATGTAATAATATTTGGGTGAGGAGAGAACACTATTTACTTATTGGAAGGGCAAATTGATCAGTGCCAGGGGAGGTGCTTGAACTGAGCCCAGAAGGGGAACTGGGGATTTCCACGAGGCATAGATGACTAGAGAGAGCATTCTAGGCTTGAGATATTGCCTATTTAAAGCAATAGAGGTGGGAGATAGATTGTCATGTATGGGAAATAGCAAATAGGTCATTTTGTGTGTGTGTGTGTGTGTTCTATAGGGTATGTGTGGCAGCTAGGTGACATGGTGGATAGAGTGTCAGGCCTGGAATCAAATCCAGGCCTGAGTTCAAATCCAACTTCCCACATTTACTAGCTGTCACTGGCCAAGTCACTTAAATCTGTTTGCCTCAGTTTCCTCATCTGTAAAATGAGCTGGAGAAGGAAATGGCAAACCATTCCATCCAAGAAAAGCCCCAAAAGGGTCATGAAGAGTCAGGACTGAAAATGACTAAACAACAACAATAAAGGGTATGTGTATTTATGTTGCTTATGTTGGTGGAGAGTAATGTGAACTAAATCTCAAAAGACAGATTGGATCTAAATTATGAAGAGCTTTAAATGCCAAACAAACAGAGTTCATGTTTTATTCTGGGTTTTATCTTGAAATAAGAAGGGGCACTGAAGCATGTCAAGTAAGGGAATAATACCATAACAAGATCTCTCCTTTAGGAATATTGATCTGGCCTCAGTGTGGGGAATGATTTAATGGGAGGCAGAGATTGGAGGTAGGGAGACCAGTCGATTGGTCGGTCAATAAGCATTTATTAAGCACTTGCTATATTCCTGATAACCCACCTGGCTAAACACCAGAGATACAAAGAAAGGCAAAACACAGTCCTTGTCCTTAAGGAATTCACAGCACAGTGTGGAAGACTGGGAGTGATGAGATCATTACACTAAGTTGTTTTCTTCAAGATAAAAGAAAATTCTAGAAGAGATTTCCTTGAAGCTGGCTGATCAACAATATACATTTTTGTTGTTGAGTCATTTCAGTCATGTCTGACTCTTCATGACCCCTTTTAGGGTTTTCTTGGCAAAAATAATGAAGTGTTTGACATTTTCTCCTCCAGCTCATTTTCTTACTGGTAAGAAAACTGAGGCAAGCAGGGTTAGGTGACCACACAGCTAGTAAATATCTGAGGCAGGATTTGAACTCAGGTCCTCCTAATTCCAGGGCCCAGCACTCTATTCACTGTGCCACCTGGCTGTCTTAATATACATTTGCTAAATTGAATTTAATGTGCTTGTTCCCCCTACTTCTAGTGCCTTCCCTCTGACACTATCTCCCATTTATACTCCATACATCTTGTGTGTGTGTGTGTGTGTGTATATATATATATATATATATATATATATATATATATATATATATATATATACACACAGTTATTTGCATGTCATCTCTCCCATTAGAATGTGAGCACCTGGAAGGCAGGGATCCTGCTTTTGCCTTGTCTTTTATTCCAGAGTGCATTTCTTGACCCCAAATTGGCTGTGTCCATTCATCTGACAGTCAGATCTTTACTCTGTGCCATGTGGGCTGTTTCTCAATCTCTCTTCCACTTAGCACAGTGCTGGCCCACAGAAAGCACTTAATAAATTATCATTGACTGACTGACTCTTCCAAGGGCTTGCCTGGGTTCTAGGGTAAAGACTGTATTCAATTGTTTAATGGTAGCCCAGGAGAGTAGGGTCACACTGCTTGTGACTGGGGGAGTTGTTGAGTTCAGCCACTAATAAATAGACAAGGGATGTGCAGACTTTCAACATGACTTAGCTTCTTTGTTGCAAAACCTCTTCCAGAAATCACTACAAACAGCAACTATGGAATGCAAAGGGGAGAAAACAACAGGTAGCTATTTGGGGGATAGGGTCCAGCCTGGGAGATAGGGTCCAGCCTGGGAATTCACTGATATAGGAACTTCCTGGATAGAAACCCTATTGATGTAGAGTAGCAGTTTTTCTGCAGTGTACATTCTTAAAGAGTTGTCTAAGAACTGAGAAGCTAAGTGATTCTCTGGCTAATGCAGCTGATATATGTCAGAGTTGGGATTGGAATTTAGGATTTCCAAGGTCAACCGTCTATTTATTTTGTTAACAAGGGAATAAAAGCACTGCATTATGTCCCCAAGAATGGGTCAAAACTAAAATTTAAGATCACTGATTTGGAATTGGAAGGTATCATTTGTCCAGTGATACCAATCCACTGCTACCATCATCACTTCGTTTTACAGAGGAAGATCATAGTAGCATAGATTTGGCCCTGGAAGAGATCTTTGAGGTCATCTAGCTCAACCCCTTCATTTTACAGATGAGGAAACTGAGAACCACATAGGTGAAGAGGCTTGCCTAATATCATGCAGGTAGTAAGTAGCAGAGCTGGAATTTGAACTTCAGGTCCACGGACTTTAAATTCAAGAGACAGCATGCCATGGCAGACAGAGTGCTAGATTAGGGGTTGGGAAGATCTGGGTTCAGATCCCAGCGCACACACTTACTAGTTTTGTGAACCTGAACAAGTAACCTAACTTCCCTGGGACTTAATTTCCCCATGTTTAAAATGAGGAAGTTGGACTAAGTGATAAGATTCCTTCTGGCTCTAAATCTTTCAGTTCCAAATGCCTGATCCCATGTTAAATAATTTGTCCAGCATCTTATAGCTAGTAAGTAGCAAATTCCCCTTGTATGTGTGAAGAACCTCTTTATAGCACTCTTAGAAATGTATTTTACCTTTCTTCTGAGTTAAATAGGCTAGCATAGCCTTGGAGGGTAACGAATAGTCTTTCTATGGGAAAACTCATTCATAAATTGAAGGACTCTCTGTGATATAGTAGTTGTCGGCTTGTATATCCTTCCAGGGCCAAATAGAACACAGTTGCAAATTATAAAGTTACTTACTATGCATATGCTCTACATAAAGTTACTTGTAACAAAGAGGGGAGCATCTCACTGCAAGACTCAGACCGTCACAAACCAGTACATCCTACACTTTCAAACTCTTTGATCCTTTTTTTTTTTTTTAAACTTCTGTCTGCCTCAGAGACAATTTCTTATCCAAGTCTCCTTTGTCCCTTATACATAAAAGCTTAGGATGCTCTGGATGGAGAGCCCAAAGGGAAGGGAAGATTTGATAATTACCCAGCTAACTTGATCAACATTGACAGCCTGACTGGATGACCCCAGAGTGCATTTCTTGGCCCTGACTCGGCTGTCTGCATCCATCAAACCAATCAGTTAATTGCCAGGTCTCTACTCTGTGCTGCGTGGGCTGTTTCTCAGTCTCCCTTTCACTTCAAGGAGTGCTGGGTGCAGAAAGGAAGGCGGGGCGGGGGGGGGGGGGGGAGAGGGGGAGAGAACTAGGCCTAGAGACATTTGTAAACTTTTATGCTCTATCAGCTTTGGATCATCATGACCCCTTCCCTCCCTGGGCCAGTGGCTTGTAATGTGGAACAGTCTGGGAATGAACCTTGGAAACATTTAAGCACTGTGGTCTGGGGCCTTTGGGCTTTTTTTGTTTATTTGTTTCAAAGTTAAATGTGTTCTACTTTGGAAGCTCTTTCCTTACAAGAGAGACCTGTGCTCTAATCTCCAACTCTATTCTTTAGACTTAAGCAGCTTTTCAATCTTCAAGATTTCCTTCAAATGTTGAGTTCATTCTAAACAGGTGATATGCATGCAAAGTGTCCCATCTAGAAAGAGCTGAGAGTCATGCATTTTGCTGGGAATAGTTTTTCCCCCAAATAATTGACCATGTAACATTCATTTATTTTGAGTTTAAACCATGCTTGACAAGATTTAACTGGTTTTTTTCTCTCTTTAATTGCAGCTTGGTCTGACAATAGCCATTCGCTATAGCCACAGGTAAATGTTTTCTTCTTCTTTTAAGAGGTAGCCCTGCCAATTTATAGTATTTGTATTTGATAACAATATAAATATTTTGTTGACATTATTGCGTAGCTATTTGACAAAATGGGTCTGATAGCAAAGCAATTACAGGCATTGCTAGTTGGTTTGGTCCTATGGTGTGGTGTAAAGAGCATTGGATTTTGGGTAGAAGGAACTGGGTTCGAATCTTTAGTTTATCTGCTGCTTATGACTGGTATGACGTTGGACTGGTCACTTGTCCTCTTTGTTCAGAACTATAAATAGAGGTAACATGGCATATTGAATTGAAAGCAGGCCTTGGAGTGTAGAAGGAGCTGGGTTCAAGTGCTAACCTCCAACACCTACTGGTTGTTTGATCCTGGACAGTTGACAACTTCTCAGTGTCCTCAGACAATTTTCTAACTCTCTAAGTTGTAGAATAGTTGAACATCTTCATTAATAGAGGGAGTTTTCTCACTGGGAGTTCCCTATACCAATGAAATTGTAAGTTCAGACCCCATCTCAATGGCCTCCCAAGAGCCCACAACAGAAAGCTTTTTTGATATCTGTAAAGATTAATACTCACAGCTGTCTGCATTTTTCCTTGGCCCTCTGCCTATACAGAGTGTTCCAAAAGTGTTAAAGTAAAGAAATCAGTCCCACCTCTCAGCCCAGTTCTGTCCCCAACTAATGACTATTGCATAGTCTCAACTTCTCCTCCATGTTTATGAGACTTGGTTCCATGAGGCTTTTTTGTTCCCTGACATCCTTCATTCAGAAAGGGACAATTCTTTCTTTAAACCCATATAGACAATATTTAAGATGATTTTGTTTTTTTTTTTGCTAGAAGTTGATTGAGGGAGGTGAGAGAAAGGACTCAGAAGATATTTCTGGTCAGAAGGTAAAAGAGTTCTTTTTGGATTTCTGTCTTCTCTGGTGCAGCCTGACCTCTGACCTGGATTAGCAGATATGTGTTATAAGATTGAGTGGAAGGGTTTGATACCAAAAACCAACCTTATTCAGAGCATACTAGAAGTTGTTTTTTTTAGGAATTTTAGGTCTTCAAAGAACAATCTCCTTCACTCTCTCCCCCTCTTCCCAAATCTATAGACTTCCTTAATGCTTCTCATTTAATTAGCACATGTTTTATTGGTACAGTGGATAGAGTACTGGGCCTGAGTAAGGAAGAAATGAGTTCAAGTCTAGTTTCAGACATTGACTGGCTATGTGACCTTGGAGAGGTTCCCTCTGTCTGCCTCAACTGTTTCCTAAACTGTAAAATGGGGATAACAATAGTACCTACCACCCATGGGTGTTTTGAGGATGAAATGAGGTAATATTTTAAGGCATTTAGCACAATTCCTGGCACATAGTAGGAGCTTAATAAATATTTGTCTCTCCTCTCCCTCCCCCATTTTGCTTTGTATTTTTTTTTTGCTATTCTCTTTGCCATCCTATCACCCTCCTACATTCAAAAATAAAAACAAAGCCCTTGTAATAAATATAGTCAATCCAAACAAATGACCATTTTGATACTGTCTAGAATTGTATGTCTCATTCTGCATCTGGAGTCTGTCACTCAAGAGGGTAGACTCGTCAGTCCTCTGGAATCTTGGTTGATTCCTGCATTGATCAGAGTGCCCAACATTTTCAGAGCTGTTTTTAATTATTTGTGAACTATCTTATTTTTTCCTATTGGATTATAGACTCTTGAAGGTCAGAGCTTGGATCTTATGTTTGTTTCCCTTCAGCTCAATTTAACAAGTATTTGTTAAATACCTATGACATGCACTATATGTTTTAAATGTTGTGGATGGACAAAGATAAATGAGCAGGAAACATTTTTGCCTTCAGAGAGCTCACATTTTATTTGGATAAGGTAATATTTGCACATATAAGTAAATATAATAATATTCAAGGAGGGAGGAAGCACTAACATCTAGGGGGATTATAAAAGACTTTCTGTTAGTTGGTGGTACCTGAACTGCTCCTTGAAGGAAGGCAGGGTTTGTCAGAGGAGGAAGTGATAAGGGTATATGCTTTCTAGGTACATGGGAGAGCATGTAAGTGGGAAATGGAATTTCAGGTTTAGGAAATAGTTCACAGTCTATTAAAATACTAGGTATGAGTGAGGGAGAGGGGAGATTTAATATGAAAGAGGCTGGAGTCAGCTTCTTAAGTGTTTTAAATGCTATGGTGAAGAATTTGCATTTTTATCCTTGAAACAGTAGGAAGCCACCAAATCACATAGCACCTAGGATAGCTCTTTGCACTTAGTAGGTGCCCTTTGAATGAATCTGAAATTGCAATAATTCTGATTTCTTATGCCAACATTAACCATGTAATTTCTAACAGAAGGTCCATTCCAAGAGGTGCTATGGAGTTAGCTAGTGTAAGACTCTAGTAAGGACAGGGCTTAGTGATGAGTTTGCCATAGTGACCAAGTGGAGATGTGAGTCAAAGGTGGTGCCAAAGTTTAGAGCCTGGACAATGGAAGATGGTTAGATCATTAGCAATGATTGGGGTAAAGGGGAGGAGATGAGCATTGTGAGGAGGAAGGGTTAGGGCAGGAGGATAAGCTCACTTTAAAAAAAGTCTGGGCTCTACTTCACTTTCAACTGAACTCTTGAACTCTTAAGCAAACCTACCATGAGAACATAGATAGGGAAAGACTAGGTTACCTCCAAATCAAGTGGTAACCCCAGTGCAGTGATGCGGGCAAAGGCATCTTTGAGGATGTTGCCCATTTTCTTTACAAGTATGCTGGAACTACAGACATATTGCTACTCATTCCCAGTGCTTTGTGCAAGTAAGTACCTTATTAAATGTTTGTTGAATTCACCTTCCATCTGAGCTACTAAATCAAGCATACTCCCCTCCCCCATTTCCTTTTTTAAAAAATTTACTTTTACCTTTATTTTTTTTTGTTTTGAATTCCAGATACTCTCTCTCCTTCAAGTCCCTCTCCCACCTTTTAGGAAAGCAAGCAATATGACAAAAATTGTACATGCAAAGTCATACAACAGTTATTGCTTTATTATCCATATTACAAAACCAAAGCAAAAACAATAACAAGCAAGAAACATAAAAGAAAGTGAAAAAAGTCTACACTTGGAGTTCATCAATTTTTTCTCTGGTGGTAGATAGCATTTATCATCATGGGACCCATGATGAATTGGAATTGTCTTGGATCATTGACTTGATCAGAGTAGCGAAGTCTTTCACAGTTGATTATAACAGGCACTGTTACAATATTGCTGTTACTATGTGTGATATATCTCCTAGTTCTGTTCACTTCACTTTGTTCAATTAAGTTCACGTCTACCAAAGTTTTTCTGAAACCATCTTGCTCATCATCTCTTATAGCACAATAGTATTCTGTCACAATCATACACTACAAGTAGTCCAGCCATTCCCTAATTGATGGGCATCCCCTCAATTTCCAAATATTTGCTACCATAAAAAGAGCTGCTATAAATATTTTGTACTATATGTACATTTTGTACATATAGTACAATATACATAAATATTTTTGTACATATATTTTTGTCTGTTTCCCTTTTCTTTGATAACTTTGGAGTACAGATCTAATAGTGGTATTGCTGGGTGAAAGGGTATGCATAGTTTGATACCTTTTTGAACATTGTTCAGAATTGTACTCCAGAATGGTTGGACCAGTTCACAACTCCACCAACAGTGCATTAGTGTCCACATTTTTCCATATCCCCTCCGGCATTCATTATTTTCCTTTTCTGTCAAGTTGGCCAATTTGATGGGTTTAAGGTGGTACTTCAGAATGGTTTCAATTTGCATTTCTTCAATTAGTAGAGATTTAGAGTATTTTAAAATTTGACTATCAATAACTTTGATTTCTTCTTCTGAAAACTGCCGGTTCATATCCTTTGACCTTTTATCAATTGGGAAATGACTCTTATTTTTACAAATTTGGCTCAGTTCTCTATATATTTGAGAAATGAGACTTTTCTCAGAGAAACTTGCTGTAAATTTCCACCACTTTCCTTCTAATTTTGGCTTTATTGAATTTGTTCAAAAACATGTAATTTCATGTAATCAAAATTATCCATTTCACTGCCTGTGATCAATTTCTTGTTTGGTCATAAATTTTTCCCTTATCCATAGTTCTGACAGGTACATTTTTCTATGTTTCCCAAAAATACTTATGAGATCACCCCTGTTGTCTAAATAATTTATCCATTTTGACTTTTTTTGAGGGGTATATAGTATGATATGTGGGTCTCTGCTTAGTTTCTGCCAACTTGATTTTCAGTTTTCCCAGCAATTTTTGTCAAATAGTCAGTTCTTGCCTCCAAAGCTTGGATCTTTGGGTTTATCAAATACTAGGTAACTATGGTCATTTTGTATTGTGTATTGTGTACCTAATCTATTCCACTGATCTTTCACTCTATTTCTTATCCAGTTTTAATGATTACTGTTTTTAAATAAAGTTTGAAATCTGAAACTGCCAGACCACCTTCATTCACATTTTAAAATGGATTTTCTTGCTATTCTTGACCTTTTGTTCTTCCAGATGAATTTTGTTATTATTTTTTCTAACTCTATAAAATAATTCTTTGATAATTTGATTGGTATGGTACTAAATAAGTAAATGAATTTAGGTAGAATTGTGATTTTTGTTATATTGGTTTGGCCTACCCATGAGCAATTAATATATTTTCCAGTTGTTTAAATCTGTCTTTATTTGTGTGAAAAGTGTTTTGTAATTGTGTTCATATAGTCCCTGGGTTTGTCTTGGCAGGTAGACTACCAAATATTTTATAATATCTGCAGTTATAAAAGGAAATTCTCTATTTCTTCCTGCTGTGTTTTGTTGGTAATACTATAGAAATGCTGGTGATTTATGTGGGTTTACTTTATATCCTGCAACTTTGTTGAAGTTGTTGATGATTTCAACTAGCTTTCTTAGTTGATTCACTGGGGTTCTCTAAGTATAGCTTCATGTCATCTGCAAAGAGTGATAGTTTTGCTTCCTCATGGCCTATTTTTATTCCTTCATCTCTTTTTCTTGTCTTATAACTGCTACCAATATTGAATAGTAATGGTGTTATGGGCATCCTTCCTGCATCCCTGATTTTATTGGGAAAGTATGATCTTTTTTGTGAAAGCTGCATTATAGATAATGCTTGCTCTGTTTTAGATAGATTTTTTTTTTTAGATAGATTTGTTTAGTCATTTTCAGTTGTGTCTGACTCATGATCCTTTTTTGGGTTTTCTTGACAAAGACACTGGAGTGGTTCGTTATGTCTTTCTCCAGCTCATTTTACAGATGAGGAAACTGAGGCAAACAGGAGCAAGTGATTTGCCCAGAATGACACAGTTAGTTAAGTGTCTGAGGCCAGATTTGAATTCAGGTCGTCCTGAATACAGGCCTGGTGCTCAATCCATTGTGCCACCTAGCTGCCCCTTAGTAGACAGATGTTACTTGTCACTTTAAGAAAGATTCCATTTATTTCTATGCTTTCTAGTGTTTTAAATAAGAATGGGTGTTGTATTTTTTCAAAAGCTTTTTTCTGCATCTATTGATATAATCATGCAGCTAGGTGACACAGTGGATAGATCATAGGATTTTGAGTCAATAACGTTCTTTGTAAGTTCGAATAAAAATACTTACTAGCTGTGTGACCCTGAATAAGTCATTTAACCCTGTTTGTCTCAGTGTCCTCATCTATAAAATGAGCTGCAGAATGAAAAGCCAAATCATTCTAGTATCTTTGCCAAGAAAACTTCAAATAGGGTCACAAAGAGTCAGTCATGACTGAAACGACTGAACAGCAACAAAAATTGGCATAATCATATTATTTTGGTTGTTTTTGTTATTGCTGTGATCAGTTTTGCTTATGGTTTTCCTAATATTGAACCAGACTTCTATACCTGGTACAAATCCCACCTGGTCATAGTATATAATTTTTATGATATATTGTTGTAATCTCCTTGCTAATATTTTATTCATAGTTTTTTGCTTCAATATTCACTAGGGAAATTGACCTATAGTTTTTTCCTCTGTTTTGGTAGTCCCTGGTTTAGGTATCAAACCTATTTATGTCAAAAAAGGAATTTGGTAGGACTCCTTCTTTACCAATTTTTTCAAATAGTTCATATAGTATTGAGATTAATTGTTCCTTAAATGTTTAGTAGAACTCACTTGTAAATTCATTTGATCCTGAGGATGTTTTATGAGAGAGTTCATTTATGACTTGTTCAATGTCTTTTTCTAAAATAGAGTTATGTAAATATGCTATTTCCTCTTCTGCTAATTCAGAAAATTTACATATTTTTAAGTAATCGTTCATTTCACTTAGATTGTCAGTTTTACTGGCATATAATCAGGCAAAATGACTACTAATAAATGCTTTAATTTCACTCTCATTGTATTCACCTTTTTCATTTTTGATACTCACAATTTGGTTTTCTTTTTTTTCAAATCAAATTATCTAATGGTTTATTTTATTGAGTTTTCTTAATATTTTTAATTTTCAATTTTATTAATCTCTTGATTTTCAGGATTTTCATTTTGGTATTTGATTGGAACTTTGAATTTTGCCGTTTTTTTCTATTCTTTTAGTTGCATACCCAATTCATTAATCTACTCTTTCTCTTTTATTTATGTATATGTTTAGAGATATAAAATTTCCCCTCTGCTTTGTACCTCACAAACTTTAGCATCATTGACTTTCTCTCTAATGACATTATTGATTGTTTCTATCATTTGTTTTTTTACTTATTAATTCTTTAGAATTAAATTATTTGGTTTGCAATTATTTTTTAATTCATACATTCCTATCACTTTATTGAATGTAATTTTTGTTCCATTATAGTCTGAAAAGTTCTGAATTTGTTGGTAAGGTTTTTAATGTTCTAATACTTGTGATGATGTCATATATTACTAAGAAAAAGGTACATTTTTTCCTATTCACATTCAATTTTCTCCAGAGGTCTAGCACGTCTAACTTTTCTAAAATTCTATTAATCTCCTTAATATCTTTCTAATTTTATGATTAGATTTGTCTAGCTCTGAAAAGCGAAAGTTGAGGTTCTCTATAGTTTTTGGTATAGTTTTATGGTCTATTTCCTCCTGTAAGTTATTTAATTTTTCCTTTAAGAATTTTGATGTGCCATTTGGTGCATATATCTTTACTATTGATATTATTTTATTGTCTATGGTGCCTTTTAGTAAGATGTAGTTCCTCTGCTTATCTTTTAAAATTAGACCTATTTTTGCTTTAGCTTTGTCTGAGATCAGATGTCCCTTTAAATAGTCATAAAAGGACTGGATTTGGATCCTGTGTCTTGACTGCCACTAACAAGATATGTATGACTGTGGATAGAGTCATATCATTTCTCTGGGCCTCATTTTACTTCTCCCTACGAGACAAGGCGGATGTGAAGATTAAGTGTGATGCTCTCTATAACATGATTTGTAAATAATGAAGCACTAAACAAATATAAATTATTTATATCAATTATTCTGTGTGTGCTTAAGGATCAAAGGTTTAGGAGTGAAAAAATCTTAAAAGATTATACATCCAATTCCCTCACTTTACAGATGAGGAGACTGAGGCCCAGAGAGAATAAATATCTTGCCCCAAGGTCACACAGGGACTAAGGGCTATAGCTGGAGTTTGAAAACTGGTTCTTGGACTCCCAATCTAAGGCTCATTCTGCTAGATTACACTGCCTCTCTGTCATTGCCATTTTATCAAAAAAGGAAGTGAGCCTTTTGGTTTTTAAAGGGTGGTTGGTTCTGGGGAGATATGTGCTTGACTTGATGAGATGTTTTAATTTTAAGGTTTAACCATCTAATCTCTGATCCAACCAAAGCCAAAGGGGATGTTGTAGGAGGTTGAGTAGATATCTGAAGGTGGTAGAAATATCCCGTGCTTAGGAATCTGCCATTAGCAGCTGTGCTTTTATAGGAACCTGTGGATACTTCATTGTTGTTCATAATGTTTTTATTGTTTTTTGTGAAGTCATTTTCATAGAATAGACTTTTTTTTCCTGTATTTGCATTTTCCACTGCATGGTTTGAGGGTTTTTCTGTGTGGAATCCATACTGTGGGTGACAATTTGGTATCCCCAGAATTGCCCTTTGCAGATAAAACTCTCAGGGCCTCCACCACCCACACAGTGGGGAAAGATTTCCTGGTGTGTGGGTGTTTTTCTCTCTTTTTTTTTCCACAAGGTTTAAAGATAGGTTATGTGTTCTTATTGCAAAATTTAGTGAAACTACTTTGAGAAGCAGAAATCCTTAAGGTAAGTACTCTGGGGCAAAAAAACTGAACAACACAAAATGAAATTAATTAATGGACCTAGAGTTGGGCATCTCACCTTTCAGATTTACTTCTGATGTGATGTTGGAGAGATTCTATTAAACAGTGACTTTGGGATAATATGGAGTGTTGATATCAAAATTTTGGGGAGAAGACTTATTAAAACAAAATGAGATTGCCACCTTTTGGCCTCTAAATCTAAGAATGGCTTTTTCCATCAAAGGAATGGAGGTGGTGAATTTTGGTTTGGTTTTGTCAAAATTGAATTCCCACTTGTGAGGTTCCACCTCTTGCACCAATACCTAATGCATATTTTTCTCTGCAGCTGATTTATACCAGTGGCTGTTAGAACCTAAGAAAGGCAGGTTAGCTAACCCTTTTAGCCTTGAACCCTAAATCTCACAGAATTCCAGCGTAAACAAAATTTAGAGAAGAATATAAACTTCTTGAGGGCAGGGACTATCTTTTCTTTTGTCTTTGTATCTCTATACTTGGCACAATGCCTAACATTTAGTAGGTACATAATAAATGATTGTTGGATGAGATTTGATTCTCTGGGTTTACACCACCCACCACTTGCCTTGCAGGTGGGGGGCAGAGGAAAGGGAAACTTTGGAGCAGGGCAGTAGACTGGTGATCACAGAGGCAGAAAACTAGAGGCAGGGTGCTATAATGGCAGAACTCTGGAGCTCTAGTCATGAGAGACCCAAGTTCAAATCTTCACTTGGACACTAGCTGTGAGACCATGGCCAAATGATTTAATTGTTTTGAGCATTTTTTACATGTGTCCCCATGTGTAACACAGGGATAATTGTATACCATCCCTACCTTACAATGTTGTTGTAAAGGTCATATGAGAAAAGGTATACAAAAAGTTTAGTGGACTTTAAAGCACTACGTTATTGTAAATTGTTATTATTACCTTATGCTTTTCTCTTATTGAAGATTGTTCTATGCCATTTTCTTGGTCATTCTGAGGTATTGAGGGTGGGGAAAGGGCTGTACCCTTTGAAAAAGTTTGGTGAGGTCCTTCTTCCATGACTTGCCACCCAATTTTTGACCTCTCCCACCCCACCCCTGCTCCCTACTTCTTCATTTCCTTTTATTCACACTTAATAGCACTGTCCCTGATGGTTCAAATGTCTCATTAGAAGTCTGAACTATGGGGAGAGACGGCAAATTGAGAACAGCACTTGATCCGTCTCACGAAGATTGCTTGAGCAGTTTGGCCATCATCTCTGACTGGGGACATCCGCTTGCATGCTCACCTCTGAAAACAAGAGACTCGGTGAATTAAGCAGGTTAAGATTAGGCACTCTGAGAACTGGTCTTGAATATGCTCATGCTTTTGTGTTGAATGAACCCAGACGGCATAGCAAAAAGTGATGGGGTCATGGACTTTAGTGCACTGATTTAGATTATGAGTTCATAGGCAAAACAGAACATTTATTGAATGGATGTGTGACTGCTGAGAAAAGAGCTGTCTCTTTAAAATACAGAGGAAGTGGAAGACAAGAAACACAGCATTAGAGCATATAGGATTTTGATTTTGAATGTGGTTGGCAAATATCTAGCGACTTTTATTTTGTGCTGGTTTGATCTCTTGGAAGGCAGTTGGAGTACACCACTCTGGCTCTCCAAGTTCTGTGAAAATAAACAAAGATGCCTTTCCATGTCCCCCTGACTCCCACTCCCTACCCTAAGCAGAGGAATAGCTGTCGCTGGCTGTTTTTCTCTTTTGTTCCCTTTTCCAGATGTCACAGGGAGGCTAAGAAGCAACCTTAAGCACAGGGTGTCCAAGAAATTATTCAAGCTTGACTGTATCAATCACCTTGAAATTACTCTGAAATTCCCTTCTCTGATCACAATCTCCTGCCCTTCTACTTCTTCCACTCCTTCTCTTCTTTCATAATGGTTCTTTGCCCTCATTGTGACCTTCAGTCTCTATAGTTCTTCCTATTATCCAAGTCTTCCTATTCTTGCCTCCCAATAAAGTTATCTTAGGAGTTGGTAGGTTTAAAGCTAGAAGGGAGTTCATCTTCAAGCTCCTCTTTTTAAAGATTTGGAAACTGAGGCCTGCAGAGGTGAAATGACTTGTCCAAGGTTACACTGGGAGTAAGTGGCAGAGCTGTGACTGGTTTTATGTTAAGGCATTTCAATACCTCCTTCTCCCCTGGGCTTGAATCTCCAGGTCTTTTGATTTAGTCACTCAACCAATAAACATTTAGTAAGTGCCTGCTATGGGGCAAGTGAAAGGAGAAAAATACTTGCTGCTCTCAGGGGGCTCACAGTGTAATGGGGAAAACAATATTAAAGCTACTATATAGAAATAAGATATCCATGTATGTGCATGTATGTATGGTGTGAACACACACCCCAAGATTATGAACACCAAATAGAGTATTTCATTTTATATTTGATCCTGGAGGTGATAGGAAGTCCTTGGAATTTCTTTCCCGGGTGGGATGATATGATTAGATCTACTCTTTAGAAAGAACACTGACTGTGGAGTGGAGGATGCAGTTGGATTAGGGAGGGGCTTGAGGCAGAGAGACCAATCAATTGCAAAATTCCAGGCATGAGATGAAGAGGGTCTGTCCCACAGGGTGGTGGTAGTGGCAGAGGAGAGGTACTATGAAGGTAAAATTGACAGGCTTTGGCAACAGACGGGATATGGGGTGGGCAGGGGCAGAGTGAGAAATCAAGGAGGACACTTAAGTTGGGAACCTGGGAGACTGGAAGGATGGTGGTACCCTTAAAAATGATAAGGAAGTAAGAGAGAGGGCAAAGTTTAGGGGGAAAGATAATAAGTTCCATTTTGGACATCTTGTGTTTAAGATGTTTACAGATCATCCAGTTTGAGAAGTCCAGTAAGCACTTGGAGATGTGAGACTGGACTTGGATAACAGAGAGTCTAGATCTGGATAAGTAGATATGAAAATGATCAGCATGGAGATGGTAGATGAATCCTTGGGAACTGATTAAGATCATCAAGTGAAATAGAGGGAGAAGAGAAGCAGGCCCTCCTAATATCCAATCCACAATAACTCCTACCTTTGGGCTCCTTTAACACTTCACCTGAAAAGCCAAGACACTACCAAAGGAAGCCCCCAAACAGGCTGTATTGAGTCTACTTTAAATTTTTACTTTGTTCCCTCAACTGGGTCAACTCTGCTCCAAAGAAATCTTTTGATTCCCTTCCCATTGTAAATCTATCACATTCCCTGCAACAGAGGCTCCAATCTTCCTTCCCTCCCACCCCAACTTCCCAACCCTCACCCTTTTTCTCTCTTAACAAATGAACACACCAGGAATGAATTCCCATTTTCCTCTCCCATCTCCAACTACTGAAGTCCTTCCAGGCTTCCAAATTTTCTTTTTCATGCTGTCTCCTCAGTAAAGCCTCTCCTCTTCCTTCACCCCCACTTCCCAACAGCTGAATGTGGCCTCTACTTCCTGAAATGATTCATGTCACTTTCCCTGGACATCTCTCTTGCATTTATCATGTTCTTATATCACAATTATTTTTGTTTATTTCTTTTTTCCTTCTAATTACATTGTAAGCCCTTTGAGAGTAAAAGGTGTATATTATATCCCTGGTGCCAGGCACAATGCCTCTACATACTTAGTTAAATGTTTGTCGAATGGAATTGAAATCAAAACTGTCTTTTGAAGTGATGTATTTCTCTAGCATATAGGGTGCTGGTCTTAGAGTCAGGAAGACCTAGACTCAAGTCCCAAATTCTTTGAAATGCAGGCTGTGTGACCCTAGGCAAGTCCCATCACCTTTAGGCAATGTACATTAGGCAAGTTTTGAAGACTAATTTATAGTAGAAGGTGCAGACTTGCCTGGGTAGAAGTCACAGGGAATTCTGTCAATGAAATTGCAGATTCAGTCCTATCTCTGTATCTCTCTTAATCTTGACCCAATCAATCTTCAAAGAGGGTACCATATTAATAAAATGTCTAGAACAATAGAATGTTAGACCCCTGGGGAACATTAAAGATTATTTCATTCAATCCCTTCATTTTTAGAGGTGAGGAAACTGAAGTGTAGAGAGTTTAAGGGATTTGGCCAAGGACACTTAACTAGTAAGGGCAGAGCCAAGATTAGAACCCATTTCTTAACTCCCCATCCAACTAATTAACTTTCAAAGTTTTCGTGGTACAATCTTTTCCGTATGTGCAGGACTAGTACTAAGTGAAATGATGAAGTAGATAAAGTTTATCTTCAAGCCCTTCCTGCTTCCCCTTTGAGTTCTTTCTTCTTCCTCATCTTGTACCCTCTGCCTCCATGCTGTTTTTTAAAGAAAAACAATACTTTTTCTGATTGTATGTAAAGACAATATTTAATACTCATTAAAAATTTTTTTTTGAGTTCCCAATTGTCTCCCTCCCTTCCTCACTGCCCCCTCCCTAAGTTGGTAAGCAATTTGATATAGGTTAGGTATGTGCAATCATTCAAAACATTTTTCCATATTAGTCATGTTATGAAAAAAGAAACACAACAAAAGAAAAGAACCACAAAAAAAAAGAAGTGAAAAAAAGTAATCTTTGATCTGCATTCAGACTCCAGAGTTCTTTCTCTGGATGTGGATGGCATTTTCCATCCTGAGTCCTTTGGAGTTGTCTTGGATCATTGTATTGTTGAGAAAAGTTAAGTCTTCGTAGTCAATCATTGTACAAAGTTGTTGATACTGTGGACATTGTTCTTCTGGTTCTGCTCACTTGACTTTGCATCAGATCATGTAAGCCTTTCCAGCTTTGGCTGCCCAAGAACTTCCAGGAGGGCTGCTCACCCCTCAGTCTGGTCTCTTCTGTCAGTGCCTCAGCTCTGCAATGCTCTCTCCTGTAAAACAGACTCACTGGGCTGCTCTCAGTTTCTAGAAGGTATCTGACTAACAACAGTGTTGCTAAAGCTGTTCCTTGGTGATGAGTTGCCATATTTGCAATCTAGTATGAGGCAATGTTTTAATCAAAAGGAATGAATCTTTAATGGAAGAATTTCAGTCATTAGATGTATTCAGTGAAGGATATATTTAAGAGGGGATAAAACCTTCCTAATGCCCCTTGAGTCACACTCATATAGGTGACTTCCTAGTCTGTCTTCCTATAAGGTTGGGCTTGCATGGGTGACCTATTCTTTGCTCCCTCTTCCTGATCAATCTGTTTTACAGCTCTCTAGAAATATATTAATCCACTAATCTGGTCTCATTAGGTCAGTTGGACAGGAAATGGTTACAGACAGGACCTTGAAGAACTGGAGTAGGTAGGGCTTGATGAGATAGAGTTAGAAGCCAAGAAGCTTTGAGTGGTAGGTGGGATCTCAGCCAAAGTTCAAAGCTGGGAAACTGGAGAATGAAGTCATCAGGCCAAGGGAAACAGCAGATAGGAAGCCAAGGTACAGACCAGGCTGAGATACATGGAAATCAGAGACAGAAGCAGGGGCTAGAAAGAAAGTAAAAAAGGGACTGAGCCCAAGGGTCTGGAGCCAGGAAAAGCCAGCTTATGCCTAGAGCTCAACCCAGACTAATGAGGATGTCCTACTTGGTGTTCTGCTAAGTACATTTTGGGTGTAGAGGATATGCTGGCTGTGCTCCCTTAAAGGAGTCATGTTGTAAGACATTAGAAAACCAAAGGTGGTACTCAGTGAACAAATGTTCTAAGCCACTGAAGGCACATTCATGGATGAACTCCCAAATATTTTAGTCATTCCAGAAGTACTGTTGAGCTAACCATTTAGTCAGTAGGAGGCTTTTTGGAGAGACAGTGTGGTACAATGGGAAACATCCTATATTTGGAGTCAGGGGTTCTGGATTCTATTGCTGCCTCTGACACTGGGGCCTTGGGCAAGTTTCTTAAATTTTCTAGGCTTCAGTTTCTTGATCTCTAAAATGGGGCGACTGGACTGGATGAACCCTGGAATCCATTCCAGCTGTAGTTCTATGATCTTACAGTTCTCTAGTTTGTAGATTCTTCTTTGACATTCTTTTCCCTTTGACTTCTCACCTTTGGCCTCATTCACTACTGAGCAGGGAAGGGATCAGTTGAGCTTGGTTCAGTATTTGTTCTAGTTGAATTCTTGCTTGCCTTCCAACTTTAATATCAGAAGATTTTCTGCTACCAAACAACCCCAGTGAAGCATTGTTGTAGGAAGATATTTGTAACAAGGTTAGAGCTTTACTTCTAGTTTTCTTCATCTCTGCTGCTCCTGCACCCAGTGGATAGAGTGCTGGGCCTAGAGTCAAGAGGCCTCATCTTCCTGACTTCAAATCTGACCTCAAACATTTACTAGCTGTGTGACCCTGGGCAAGTCACTTAACCTTGTTTGCCTCAGTTTCCTCATCTGTAAAATAAGCCAGAGAAGGAAATGACAAACCAATATTTTTGCCAAGAAACCCGTAAATGGGGTCATGAAGAATTGGACACAACTGAAAACGACCAAACAACACAATTAAGAATTTATCCATGGAATATCTTGACTTTTTATGTCAAAAGCTATCATTCTTTGTACAACAGATAGATGACAAAAGGCTGTTAGTAACAAGGCCTGTTTTCTCTCCATAGTTTATGCTTCTAACGTTGTTTATCCTTATTTCTACTTTATCCTCAAGCAATAGTATCAGTACTGCTCCCCTCAACACCAGCATCTCTCCCAAAGTTGGTGATCCACAGAACAAATCCTTAAATCCTCTTGGAAGACTGTTTAGGAATCCTTTTGTAAAGCAAAATTTCCTTTTCTGCAATGAGTAATTATCCCATAATTTGCCATGTAGGTTAATTTTGTGCAACAAGCTTTCTGAAAGAAGGGCGTGTGTCCAGAGTTGGATAGGATACAATCTAGGAACTTTATTTTTTTGTGCTGATTTTCATGTACTTGGGATATTATTGAAATCTCAAAGACTGTATGATTAGGAAATTGCCATGACCACACCTTTTAGATCCCTTGTTTTCTTTTTTAAGCATCTTCTGAAATTCTGCCTCTTTCAAGAAGCAGAGTCCACAAATATCCTTTGGCCCCATTCTATTGAAATGGACCATTTCTCTGATTTCCCTTTCTGTTATAAATAAGGCTAATGGCCTGGGGATAATGAGAGGGAAATCTTCCATGTCTTTTAGATCAGTCCCCTCATTTGACAGATGAGTAAACTAAGACTCAAGGAGGTTTAATTGATTTACACAGGATTACATAATGATTAGTGATAGAACTGAGATTTGAATCCAAGTCTCCTGATCCTGATAGCACTTACTAATTTAATTGAGATAATGAAGTTTGCACAATTACAGTTTGCTTTTTGGCCTTTCCATTGAAAGCAGAGTACCTTGTGATTAGGCCTCTAAGGTCTGTTTGCAGACTTAAATAGAGAAATATAACTCTTCTCACAAAGCCAACGTGCTGGTTGAGTCCCGTGTTACCTCTGGCCTGGACTATTCCAATACACTTTTCCTTGGTCTTCCCTCTGTCTAGGTTTTTTCTCTTTGAAGTCTGTCCTTCAAACAGTTTCCAGACTCCTTTGTTTAACCTTCAGTGGCTTCTTATCCCTTTAAGGAGAGATGAGGGGCCCTAAAAAGAACTTGATAGGCAGTCATCATCCAGAATACCCCATACTCTCACTTGGGGCTCCAAGAATCTGTAGCATGTGGAGATGGGCTAAATCAGGTTGAGGGTAAACAATAGGTCGCAAACCCATCAGTGAATGAAAACCATCTTTACATGTGATTGGAAAAAAAGAAAATATCAAACAAAGTAAAAAACCTATCAGTGAGTTAGGGGGATGTTTACTCCAAGCATGTGAAAACTTCTCCTGATGGAATGGGCAAATGAGAATAATTTATTCCAGTTGCCATGAAGGTGGCTGAACAGGAGCTTAGCTTAGCTTAGACACTGAAGATACCAAGGTCATCCACTAGTTCCCTGGCTGTCATCAGTTGCCCTGATTTTTATCTTGCCATGGACTTTGGTGACTCTGGAAGAGAGAGTGAGGCTAATGGATTTGTGTAACTCTGCCTCACTTAAATCCAGTTCACAAGCAAGTCAAGACATCACCCATGGTATCCTTGGTCCTCTGCAAAAACGAAGGACAAACAACATCAAGGATTTGAGAGAGGGCAGGGCATTAACCAGCTTTGTTTATTAAGTGACTCTTAGCTCCTTATCATGTAACTTCATTGAGACCTTAGTGATGATGAAGAGAATAGACTGCCTAGATTGGCTTTCCTCTCCTCTGCTGGGTATGAATTCAGCGATTAAGTCTGAAAACTGATCCTGCAGGTCCACAGGCAATGGTGCCCAAGGTAACATCCCAAGAGGCACTTTTCATCCAAACCATCTGGAAAGCTCATCTGGTCAAGAGGCCTAGGTTCTTCCCTAGAGACAAATGGAATCAGTAACTTGGCAGCTGTTTTCCTGATCTCCATCAAGGTTTTCAGTGGGAAAGCAGACCAGTGTTTTACTCCCCCTCAACTCAGCCTTAAGCAGTGGGTTAATACTCAGATTGATGATATGATGGAATCTCAGACTTGAAGGGAACCTTAAAAGATATTCCAATGCTTGTGCCTGGGTATAAATTGCCTTTATAACATCCACAGTGAGAGGTTATGTAGCTCCTTCTTGAAGAGCTCAAGTCCTCAAGGAACTTGCTGTCTTCCAATGTGTCCACTTTGGGGCATTACAGAAATATTCCTTATTTCAAACCAGAATCTGTCTCTCTTTAGCTTCTCCCCTTTGTTCCTACTTCTGCCTTCTGGGGACCAAACAGAGCAAATGTAATCCTTTTTCCACATTATGGCTCCTTTATGTACTGGAAAATAGTTATCATGGTTTTTTTCCCCCAAGGGTATGTGGAAGGCAGATCAAATTGGATCCAAAAACCAATTGTTAAATTTTCAGTGTGAACAATTATATCTTGGAAATTGGCAAATGCTACAAATCAAGGCTAGATTTATTGTTTTGTTGATTGTCTAGAATTAAGAAAATGATGGAGAAAACATTAATAGCTAAACTTAAAAATGTGTCATGCGTACATCTTCAGAGAGCCGATTGTTAAACCTTTACCAGCACACAACTAACTTTTTCTTTTTCACTCTTGTCCCAGTGCTATCTTCACTTGCTAATCATCTCCTTCCTTTAACCAATCCTCATTGTTTCAGGTGCCTTCAAAATCCCTGCCTCTCTTTGGACTGTCACAGAAGGTAGATCGTTATCTGACAGAGACCTTAGAGGACACTGAGTCATAGGATCAGAGATTTAGAACTAGAAGGAACCTCTTAGGTTATTGAAGCTGATCTCTTCATTTTACAGATGGAGAAACTGAGGCCCAGAGAGTTGAAGTGACAGGTAAATGGCTGAGCCAGAATTTGAACACAGATCCTATGACTTAAGTTCAACCCCTTGACATTGACCACAGTAATTCCTCTCTTCCTCCAGTCTCTGATGGAGAGGTGACCTTCCATGTCAAGGCTAATTCTTCTACATAAAAACTTGATCTCATCCCTTCTTATCTTCTCCAGTAGATTGCTCTCACTGTCCTACCCGTAGTCCATTTAGTCTTTCATCTTTTCCTACCTTCTGGTTCTTTCCTTGCTGCTTAGAAGTCTTCCCATCCTTAAAAAAAATTCCTCCCTAGAGCCTACTATCTTCTCTAGTCTCCTTCCTCTTCTTATGCTCTCTACTAAACCTTATCACTCACCTGAAACAACTGTCTTCAAAATTGCTAGTGATCTCTTGTTTGCTGAAGTTAATGGCCTTCAGTCCTCATCATTTTTAATCTCTGACTGGGCAGCAGGTGGTACAATGGATAGAGCACTGGGCTGGGAATCAGGAAGACTCCTCTTCATGAGTTCAAATCTGGTCCTTCAGATACTTACTCTCTGTGTGACCCTGGGCAAGTCATTTAACCCTATTTGCCTCAGCTTCCTCATCTGTAAAATGAACTGGAGAAGGAAATGGCAAATCACTCCAGTATCTCTGCCAGGTAAATCCCAAATGGGGTCAAGAAGAGTCAGAAACAACTGAAATGACTTAACAACACAAAACATCTGACTGTTGATCACTCTCTCCTCCTGGATACTTTCTCCTCTCTGGGTTGACATTGCTCTATTCTGGTTCTCCTCTTATATGTGTGACTGCTCCTATTCAGGCTCCTTATTCATTCATCATCCATGTCATTTCCACTAATGATGGTTATACCCCAAGGCTTTGTCCTGGGTCCTCTCTTCTTTTCCTTCTATGATTTTTCATTTGGTAGTCTTATTAGCTCCCATTTAATTATTATATCTATGTAGAGGGGTTACGTACTACCTCTCTCTCTCTCTCTCTCTCTCTCTCTCTCTGTGTGTGTGTGTATGTGTGTGTGTGTGTGTGTGTATGTGTGTGTGTGTATAAACACATATCCATACATACTTATATACATACACATACATATATATATATTTTTGGAGAGAGAAAAAGAGTGAGAGACATGCTAGATAGGTAGGTAGAGAGAGAAAAAGCTCTCTCTCCTTCTCCCTCTTTCTTTCCCTCTAGTCTTTCACCTGAGCTCTATTCCCACATCATGAAATTCCTATTAGAAAATTAGGTATTGTATAAATTCTTTTCCCTTCTCCACTGACCCACCTCCAATCTACTCCACTCCCAGACTTCCCAGCTATCATCAAGGGCCAGTATCCGGGTAAATGGAAAGTATCTTTCCATTTACCCGGGTTCATACCTAAAATAGGTACCACACTCTGGGTACACTCCAGCTTTTCCTAAAATGTGACACCTGGAGCTAAGCTCCATTCTTCAGTTGTGATTTGAGTACAGAGTACAACAGGACTATCATTCTTGATTCTCCCTGACTTTATTAATACACCTTCTGGTCACATTGGTTTTTCTTGTTGTTGCTACCTCTCCATTTCCATTTTCACACAACATTGACAGCAGGTCAGTAGTCAGATCTGCATATCCCTTCAGTCTCTTGAGAAGTTTATCTGGATTTGATGACATGAATTAAATGATGGACGCCCAATACCCTCCATTTGTTCCTATACTCTCCAGTGTTTTTAATAAGAATGGGTGTTGTATTTTGTCAAAAGCTTTTTATGCATCTATGGAGATAATCATGTGACTTCTGTTAGCTTTGTTGTTGATATCATCAATAATGCTAATAGTTTTTCTAATATTGAACCAGCCCTGCATTCCAATTATGAATCCTACCTGATCGTAATGTATTATTCTCATGATAAGTTGCTGTATTCTTTTTGCTAAAATCTTATTTAAAATTTTTGCATCTATATTCATTGGTCTATAATTTTCTTTCTCTGTTTTGGCTCTTCCTGGTTTAGGTTTCAGAACCATATTTGTATCATAAAAATAATTTGGGAGAACTCTTCCTTCCCCAATTTCCCCAAATAGTCTATATAGTATTGGAATTAACTGTTCTTTAAATGTTTGATAGAATTCACTTGTAAATATATCTGGCCCTGGAGATTTTTTCCTAGGGAGTTCATTTATGGCTTGTTCAATGTCTTTTTCTGAGATGGGGTTGTTTAAGTATTCAACTTCCTCTTCTGTTAATCTGGACAATTTATATATTTTTTAAAATACTCATCCATCTCATTTAGATTATCAAATTTATGGGCATACAGTTGGACAAAGTAATTTCTAATTGTTTTAATTTCCTCCTCATTGGATGAGTTCACCCCTTTCATTTTTGATATTGCTAATTTGGTTTTCTCTTTTCTTTTTTTTAAATAAAATTGACCAGGGCTTTATCAATTTTATTGGTTTTTTCATAAAACCAACTCTTAGTTTTATTTATTAGTTCAATAATTTTCTTAATTTTAATTTTATTAATCTCTTCTTTGGTTTTCAGTATTTCTAATTTGGTATTTTCTTGGGGATTTTCAATTTGTTCTTTTTTGAGCTTTTTCAGCTGCATGCCCAGTTTATTGATCTCCTCTTTCTCTATTTTATTCATTTAGGCACTCAAAGATATAAAACTTCCCCTAAGAATTGCTTTTGCAGTACCCCATAAGATTTGATTGGTTATCTCATCATTGTCATTCTCTTGAATGAAGTTGTTGATTGTTTCTATAATTTGTTGTTTAACCCACTCCTTCTTTAGGATTAGATTGTTTAATTTCCAATCACTTTTTGATTTATGTTTCTATGACCTTTGATTACATATAAGTTTTATTGCATTATGATCTGAAAAGGATGCATTGACTATCTCTGCCTTTCTGCACTGGATTGTGAGGTTTTTATGTCCTAGTACATGGTCAGTTTTTGTATGTGTGCCATGTACCACTGAGAAAAAGGTATGTTCCATTCTATCCTCATTCAGTTTTCTCCAGAGATCTATCATATTTACCTTATCTGGAGTTTTATTCACCTCCTTAACTTCTTTCTTGTTTATTTTAAAGTTAGATTTATCAAGTTCAAAGAGGGGGAAGTTGAGGTCCCCCACTAGTATAGTTTTGCTGTCTATTTCTTTCTATAACTCCCTTAACTTCTCCTGTAAGAATTTGGATGCTATACCACTTGGAGTATCTATGTTTAGTAATGATATTGCTTCATTGTCTATGGTGCCTTTTAGCAGGATATGGTTTCCTTCCTTATCTGTTTTGATTAGATCTATTTCTGCTTTTGCTTTGTCTGAGATTAGGATTGCTACCTCTGCTACCTCTGCTTTTTTTACATCAACTGAAGCACAATATATTCTATTCCAACCAGTACCCTCTTATGATCTCCTTATTTCATCCTGAGTTTCAGTCTCTTGCTAATCTAGCTTTCCAGCTCTCATTGACAGAGAGAAACAAAAGAGAAATTGAAGAATTCTTTCTTTTCCCATCAGCTTCTATCATCGACCAGTCCATCTTCTTTCTTAGGTTTCTAAAGCTCAGACAAACAAACAAAACAAATTATGTTTGCCCCTAACATTCAAAACAAGCAAGCCTCAACTTGTGCTAGCCCTCAGCTTTCCTGGTGTTATTCTTACAGGACTATAAGTCTTTGTAATTCATCCACAATTACTTTAATTTCATCCATCATCTATTCATGTATTTTTTTTAAACCCATATAACAAAACATATAATAATCAGGCTGCACTCTTTTGTTTTAGAAGACTTTTTTATGGAGGAAGAAGATACCAAGTCTACTGCTATATCTTTGGTTGAGAAGAAGTAGGCTAGCATCAGAGAATACTTGATTCCTCTTCTACTCTATATGGCCCCAGTTAAAAACATAACTTAATCTTTCCTGACTCCCTCCTTCATTAACTTTAGAGAACTCTAAAGTCTTAAGATTGATTAGTCTTAAGATCAGATTATTAGTTGCAAGGCTATTTAGAGAAATCCACAGAAACAAAGTAATTGCAAGGACTTTACTTCCTTCTGACACCAATTTCTTCTCTGAAATATTTTTTTTTAATGAAGTACAAGTCTCAATTTGGGCTTATTATGGGGGTCCAAGTGATCTACAGATCAGATTTCACCACAGTTTTTCTGTCCCTTCCTTTCTGTAACTAAAGGGTTATGACCAAGAGGCACCATGGCATAATGGATGGATGACTGGACTTCAAGTCAGGAAAACCTGGGTTCAAATCATGCCTCAGACACTTATTAGCTGTGTGACCCTTTTATACTCTCTGAACCTCAGTTTCTTAATCCATAAAATGGGGATGGTAATTGTTCCTAACTCACAGGGTTGTTGTGCAAATAAAACAAGATGATACCTGCAAAATACTTTGCTAACCTTAAAAGAGTTATATAAATGTCAGGACCAGGTAAGTAAAGGAGTATGTCTCTGTTGAGTATGTAGTCGTCTATATATAGTCCATATAGATGACCGTATATTTCAAAAGAAATTGTGCCAGCCTAGTTTATTTAAAAAAAAAAAACAAACAACAAACAATTGCCCCTAAGAGTTCTTATCGCTTAGATTTTTCTTTTGAGGTCTGTGCAATCTCATACACCACACAGACAAATTAATGAACAGATTTGTACTTTCTCACTCCTTTTCATAAGGTGTCATTGCTGGGCCTTTTTATATTACATAAAACATTTGTGGTTTTCTGCAGACAATGGATACTCAACAAATATCTGTTGGATGACTGAATAAATGAATTTCTTCCAGCTCACCTAGAAAGACTATTGTTTTGTTGGAGGGATATGGAATTGTCTAGGTCAGTCTTTTGGGATCTTATTAGCCTAAATCTGCTCACCACATGTATACATACATGCGTTATGTAAGCTAGTTCAAGCACGTGCCAATGAGAAGCAGCAGTCTTGGCTTCTATAAGGAGTTAGTGTGGTGTAGTGAAGAATGGATCCTGGCTTTCCAATCAGATGGCATGGCTTGGATTCTGGGCTCTGTCATTTGCTACCTATGTGCTCTTGAACAGGTTGATGCCTCAGTTTCTTCATCTGTAAAATGAGAAAATTGGGCTAGATGACCTTTAAGGTTCTCTCTCAGATGTTCAGATGGATCTGTGCTGATGTCATCGATTTGGAACTTTGTTCAAATGATGTAGATTGTGACCCATTCATGCCTGCCCATTCTGTTAAAAATTACATGCTTCTGTATAAATATGTTTCTGTGTATTGTCTTTGCTAGTGAATGGATGACACGCTGATTCTAACTTCCCCGAGAAAATCTTCCAAGACCAAAAATACAAGTTCTCCCTTCCACGTTGTGACTTGCCCCATCACAGTTTTCATAGATCAAGAGTCAGCATAAGAAATTAAATGGGAATTTTGGGGGAAGCTGCAAATGAGACATGAAGGCCAGCAGATGAAATAGAAAAAGTTTAGAAACTCAGAAGTTGTTATGTAGAATCTGATATCATACAAAAAAAGGTTAAGGTTCTTATGTGATTTCCTTAAGAAAAATGAAGGTGAAGAGTCTATTCCTCCTGATTTTAGGTGGATTTTCCAGATGGTGGGGAATACTGTACCCCTAAATCATTCTAAATAAATTCTCTGTTCATCATTATTGTGCTAATAGAGTGGAAGTAGGGGTAGGGATATTAAGGAAATCACTTCTATGTGGCTTTGGAATGCAGAGAGAGCCACGTGGATGCAGATCTAAATGCACAGATCAGTACTCTAACCCCATCTGTCTCAGCCCATTGTTTTCTGATTGAATTTTCAAGTAGCCTGGGGATTGACTCTTTGTGTCCCTTATGTCTAAAACGTTGGCAGATAACTGAGAGTTGATATTAAAATAAGTAAATTGGTTTGACTGTTTTCTCCCTTCTTTGTCTCCCCTGGAAGGGAGTAGCAGAAGGGAATTCAGGATACTTCCATCAAAAGGAGATGCTGTTTCCACTGTATTTACATAGGCCTTTATGCTTTTCAACACATTTCCAAATATTTTATCTCATTAGATCTCATAGCTGCCCAACACAATCATGAGAGCAGTTATTATTCATCACATTTTGCACAGATAAATAAAGGGTGTTCTGCCATTTAGGCCTCTTAAGGTTGACTTGTTCAAAGATTCATGGTTAATTAATGATGATAAGGCAAGACAAAGGATGAAGACCTTTTCTGGTATCTGATTTGTAGTAGGTATGGTGTTTTGCTAACTGGGTTAGGTTGTTTGACAAGGACAATTGGATGTTTTCCTGTATTTTTGATTGGTAGAGTGGTCACTGTGGCGGGCTTTCCTTGGATCCTTATCTCATGTTTCTGGGACCATGGAATTTTGTCACTTAGTGTATCAGGGATCATCCAACCTTGCCTGCAATGAGATTTCAGCTTCACATGGCGAAGATTTTTCTAACATTAAGTGTCTGAAAATGGAATATATTGGCTTATGAGGCACTGAATCCCTGGTCATTGGAGATATTTTAATATTTGACTAATCACTTATTGAGGAGGTGTGGTAGTGTGGAATTTTTTGCTTCAAGTAGACAGACTCAGTGACTTCCAAGGGTCTTTCTAATGGGAAGTCTCTGATTGTGTGACAAAGTCTGACGCATTTCTGTAGTTTCCTTTTGATTACTTTATTAACTGAAGTCAAGAGGCCAATTCTGTCTGCTGAAAAACCTTTAAAGAAATATTCATGTGTTTTCATTCGTTTCCTATTGCAAAAAAAAGTCCTTTAAAAAAAGTTTTTAAAATGAAACCTTAAAAAAGGGCACCTGTAGGTAAGAGACCAAGCCATTCCTATAGAGTGGGTGTTCTTTATCTTTCTATGTCACTGATCCCATTGGTGCTCCAATAAAACCTTTGGACCTCTTCTCAGAATAATATTTTAAATACATAAAATAAATGGGATTACAAAATAAACCAATTATGTTGAAAGAAAGTTATCAGAACAGTGAAATAAACAACAAATAAAACCCAAATTCAGGGGCCCCAAGTTAAGAGCTGCTACCATGGAAGGACTGTTGTCCAACTTCTTTTTTTTCACATGTAAAATCACTTTCTTTTTTTATACCCAAGTTTCAAACACACAAGGAGAAAAAAAGAGGCAGCATGATAAAATTCATGCCAGACAAATCTGGCATCTGCCACTTTTTTCACCCATGTTAAAGCAGTCATCAAACAACAGATGTTCACTAAGGGATCATTGGATGAGAGGCTCTATGCTGGGTGCCCCAGGGGAGCATGGATATAGAAGAACCCCAGTCCCTACATTCCAGAGCTTACAGCTGAGTTAAAACAATGAGAAGTCAACACAACAGAAATTAATAATGCAAAATGCCAGTCCAAAAGATGTCATAAGGAAGTATGTGGTTTGCTGACAAGGGTCTAGCAGAAAAGTGTTAGATGTGAAAAGCTACACCATCTCTATGCTCTTTGAGTTCCATTGATTAAATACGTCCTGGGTGCTAGACAACGAGGACACACCAATGAAAATGGCTCATGGAGCTTGTTCCCTCACAGGGCTTCTAGTCTAAGATAGAGGTTCTTTGTGTCATGGACCCCTTTGGAAACCTGTTGAAGTCTATGGACCCTTTCTCAGATTTAAAAAAAAAATGAATAAAACAAAATACAATTATAAAGAAAACCAATTATATAGATAAGGCAGTTATTGAAATATTTTTTAAGAACCTGTTTAAGAATTCCAGGTTAAGAACCCCTCGTTTGGGAGGAGGATGGCATATACAGAAATAGTGGTAACTTTTCTTATTTAAAAATATTTTATTTGTTCCAGTAAACCCAAATCTACCTTCTCTCCTTCGCATCACAAGCCCTGCCTCCAAGTGAGAACACAAGAACAAAACCAATTACAAACATGTAACTGCATTATACATTAAGTATTTATTAAGTGCCAACTGTATGCAGTCCCTGGGATACAAAGACAAAACTAAGTAGACTCTATTTTCAAAAAATTGATGTTTTATTGGAGGGAACGTAACATGGAAACAGATAAGTTAGAATGTGAGATACAAGATAGGATATGAGAAGTTTGCAGCAAGATCAAACATAAAGAAATGAGAGATTGGGCACGAGAAGGGACCATTTCTAATTAGGGAAGTGGGAGTGGGAGTAGAAATGGGGGGAAACTGGGGAAGGCTTTTTGGAAGAGGTGACACCTCAACTGAATTTGGAGGAAGAAGGGACTCTTTTAAAAAGGCAAATGAATCTTTTTCCCCTCATAGAATCTCAGAGTTGGGAGGGACCACAGAAGTCTTCTTGCAGTATCTTTAGTCTAACTGTGAATAACATCTGCAATGGGCCGACATTTAGTCTTTGCTTAAAGACTTCTCCAGATGGGGCTTAATGAATAGCGTTCTGGGCCAGGAGTAGGGAACACCTTGATGTACTTCTGACACTTTCTGACTACTGTACAACACCAGGCAAGTCACTTGAACCTCTGTTTCTTTATCCATAAATTGAAGGAGATGGACCAGATGGCTGCTGAGATCCTTTCTAGTTCTAAATTTATGACCCTCACAAAATAAGTCTATTCCATTTTCAAACCAATTTAGTTGTTAGAAAGTTTTTGCCTTCTATTAAACTGGATCTACTTCCCTGTAAATTCTACCCACTGATTCTAGTTCTGACTTCTGGAACTTCATACAATAAATATATCCTCTTTCATTTGACAGCCAATTAAATATTTGAAGACTCTTGGGATTTTCCTCCAAGTCACCTCTTCTCCAAGAGAATAGGGGAAGAGAGTAAGCACATATGTAGTACCTCCTGTGTGCCAGGCAGTGTTGACATATTAGAGATACATACAAATATGATCTCATTTGACCCTCACAACAGCCCTGGGAGATATGTCATAATGATGATGATGATAGCTTATTATCCCCGTTTTACAGTTGAGAAAAGTGAGGCAAACAGTGACAGCTAGCAAATGTCTAAGGTGGGATTTGAACTCAGGTTTTCCTGATTCCTTGGCCCAGTGTTTTATCTACTATGCCACCTAGCCACCTCCAGCTAATCACATCCAAGTCATTAGACCATTCTTTTGTTTTAACAAGGTTTTTGATTCTTATACAGTACTTCAGTAGTGACTATATAACAGAATCTCAAATTACATTTCTAAGTTTGGGCAACAGTTTTATGTTACTTTAATATACAAGACCTAACTCCTATCTTCTCTCCTCCCTGAAGACTTCCAGGATTCTTCCCAGACTAAAATGTTCCCTTTTTCAAGGCAGTTACATAGGATAGTGACTAGAATGTTGGATCTAGAGTCAGGAAGGTTCAAGGTCAAATCCAGCCTCAGACATTTACCAGCTGTATGATCTTGAGCAAATCTCCTAATTTCTGTTTTTCTTCAGCTTCCTCTTCTGTAAAATGAGGATAATAGCACTTACCTCTTAGGGTCAGGGTTGTGAGGATCAAATGAGGTTATACTTGTAAAGCACTTTGCAAACCTTTGAAGTTCTATGTGAAGGCTACCTATTATTATTAACTTCCAGAAACACTTGTACCTCTCTTATTGTTTTTTTTCATTATATCTTGTATTCTAGTTATTTTATACAAATCTTTCCCCATCTATTAGATAATAGTCTCCCTGAGGGCAGACAGCATACCTAATTCATTTTTGTGTCAGCTTTCCTGATGTACCTAGCACCTAATAGGGCTTTGGAAGTAGTCTCTTCCCAGATCTTTCATTTAAGGAGGGAACCCAGTGTTGCTCTCCATCATCTTCCAACCAGCCTCAGATTTTCATATAGCCCCATGCTGGATACCCTTCCCTCCTTTCTCCTCCCCTCCCCTTTCAGCTTCTTTTTATGTGCTGTCTCCTCCGCCCCATCAGTTCGTCAGCTCCATGAGTGCTGGGGCAATCTTTTACCTTTCTTTGTATCCCTCACTACTTAGCACAGTGCCTAACATATAGTAGCTACTGGTCAGTAGTCAGCTAGCATTTTTTCCTGAAATGAAGGAATATATATTAAGCCATTTTAGGAGCAAGGCACTAATGAAGACCATCCCATTAAAGTAATATTAATTGATATGTATCTCTATAGTTCTTTAAAGTTTGCATGTATGTTATCTCCTCTGATCCTTACAGCAAATAAGTACAACAGGTAGGGCCATCTCCATTTAACAGAAGCACAAGTTGAAGCTAAGAGAGATTAAGTGATTTGCTCAGGAACTGAATCTTCCAAGGAGAAAAGACTAAGCTTCCCTGTGAAACCAAATGGCAAATCTAGTAAATAGTTTTCTCAGAAGCTTCTTGGGGAAGGATCCAGGTATTCCTAGGACATAAAAGTACAAGTATCATAGGACAGTCTACGTCCAAATGCTATGCATTTGTTTTTCCCTTGGTCAGACATGAGAAAGTGGTTAGCAGACGAGCCTTTAGCTAATAAATCCTGCTGTTAGGGAGGAGTAATCAATGCTTTCTAAGAGTAAGCGAGCAAGCAAATCTTGAGTCTCTGACACCTGTTTCTTCGTGTTAATAGAATTCGGGTGCAAGAAGGACTCTGGCTGATGTCATTTGCAGGTGCTGGGAGCCTTGTGGTCGAGGTCGGCTCCATGGCATTTCTTTCACAAGGTGCTGTTAGCCACATCTGGCCTCAGCTGTTGAGGGCATATTAACCAGAAGGCTTATGAAGAGGATGTTTTTAACCAGAACAGAACATTCAGCAGTAACAAGTCGACACTGGGTTCAGGTGCAAACACATGTACTTTCCCTACGGTTTTAGCTTATTTCATTTGGTTATGGAACAAAATACAAATATTGTTTCATCAAAATATCATTGTGGAAAAAGTGTACTTCTACATACACACAGACACACACACACACTCACATACACACACTTCTCAGTTTCTTAAGCCCATCTGTCTCATTACATGTCAAAGGAAAAAAAACCCATGTACACAAGCACGCCTCTTCCTTTAACTCGTCTAAAAGATAGCTAGCTTGTCTCTCTTTGGTTTGTAGCATTTGATCCTTTGATATTTGGTGAGATATTTCAGATGCTCCACGAGGAGATGTCTTTGTTTATAACGGGTAAAGAACACCCTCTGTTCTTTATGCATTTCTCAGTTCTCGCACTGCAATTAAAGGGCAAACGAAATTCGAGGCTTAATGAGTGGATGCCTCATAGGCATGATACCCTCTGCTTGAACTGATTTTATCTGTCAAGGCTAAGCCTCACGAAAAATGCTAGTGCTACCACAGTGAGTTTAGCAACACAAATTTTACATAACTATATTTGAAAGTCTTAAAATAAGGCTAGATGGGGCAATGCCATTTGGCTGGGTGCATCTGTGATCTGGGGGGCTTTCTACAATTTTATTTGTAGCCATATACAGTGTCTTAATCTAGTTTTCTAGAATTTTGAAGTTGTGTGACTGACGTTATGTCTTTTGCAATTTTTCCAGTGTTAGGTGAAAACATATCCGACCTCATTCCATTTTTTTCAAAATGTACAGCTGGGTCACTAGAGTATAGTCCTGACTTGGGAAAAAGAATGTAAAAGAAAACACAGAAAATCTATTCATCAGAGCACTATGAAAGGGGGAATTATTGAAACAGTTGTTGCCATGTGCACACCTGGTCACGGGCCTGGGAGGAAGCGGGACGGAGAAAAATGGACTGAGCAATTATTGTAGGAGGCCATAGAAAAGATGGGTGTAATCCAGCTGCTCAGCAGGTGGATGATCAAGAATTAAATGAAAATATCAACAGTAATGTAAGTGAAATTGCTCCAAATATGTATCAACTGTCCAAAAAATGACCTTCCTCTCAAGCAAAGCAGTCTGTGATGAAGAGAAAATGGAATTCTTAGACTCTAACGACAAAGTATTTCTGTTTCCTTTTTTTTTTAAAATCCCTTTTACCCAGCTTCACAGAAGTCAAAGTTGTATTTATTGGCTTCCTCAAATCTCTGAGTATTCACTAGGAACCTACGAGGAATTCAGAGTCAAGAGAGCTAGGCTTAGATTTGGCTTAGCCATTATCTGTGTGATCTTCATTTTTTGGAGTCTCAGTCTTTCTGTCTATAAAATCGGACAAGTAGGTGTACTAGATGTTCTTGAAGGCCCCGTCCAGTTGCATGATTCTAAGTCAGTTACTCAGCATTTATTTAGCACTTACCATGGACTGGGGATATTAAGAAAGGCAAAAAATACCAATCTGAGATGTGAAGATAAGGTAAGGCCAACCCTAATACCAAATTGTAAAATCAGGAAATTTTGTCCTTCCGACTTTCTTACCTTCTTGGGTACAGGGTGTGTCACAGAAAGGATCTGAAATCTTTATTCTAAGGCATAAGTGATTGTGAAGGTACCACTTGTCTCCCATTTTAGGAGGTGGGGAAAAGCCTTACTGCCCTAGCTGAATATTTTGCATTTAGCAATGTTAATATTCCATATAAGGGGAGCCTCAGAAGGATGAAGCTCTAGGTTTTGAATTTTAGGTGTCTAAAAGAGGGAGATATTAGAGAGAGTCAGAGGACACTATTCCCACTCCTGGCTAGGCCATGCCTAACCCCTATTTGCCTCAGTTCGTCATCTGTAAAGTGGGGACACATTGGAGAAGGAAATGGCAAACCACTTCTGTAGTTTTGCCAAGAAAACCCAATGGACTTTATGAAGAGTTCAGCACAAATGAACAGTTGAATGCCAATAAGTAGAAAAATATTCCACTATTGGGAATCACTTTTTAAGAGTATGGTCAAACTGGAAAAAGTCTACAAGAGCATGATGAAGTGGCTTAAAACCATGTTCTACCAAAGATCTATTGAGGGAACCGGGTTTTTTAGCCTGGAGAACAAAAGTCAAAGAGGAACTGATATTTAAATATTTGAAAGGCAATCATCAGAGGTAGGCTAGTAAATATTTAACAATCAGCTCTCTAAAAACCAAAACAAAATGGAAAAGGCATACGACACACTATTAAGTTTAATATGCATTATTACCAATTTTTCCATCACTTTCTTAAGTCTAGACAATCAACAAAATGAGAAATCCAGCTCCAGTTTATAGTATTTGTTTATTTTACAATTTAGCACTGGGCTGGTGGTCTTGTTGCTAGATACATGTCTTAGAATCTTAGATAAATGTTTTTGTCTTATTGGCTTACTTACTTAGAGCCATATAGTTGGAAGAGGCCTTTAAATGCTCACACTGATAATTTAATCATCAGCTCTCCTGAACCAGTTAGAGCTGGTTCCAATACATCCTGGGGTTGGAATGGTTCTCCTTGGGCTCACATGACTGGCTTGAATTAAAAGGTATTCCTTTACATAATAAGCTCTTTGAGGACAAGGACTATTTTTGCCTTTCCTTGTATCCCCGATGAGTAGCACTATTCCTGCTATATCATAGGCATTTAATAAGTGCTTGTTGACTTGACTTGTTGGGAAGGAAATGTGGGAAGAGTTGGATTTGGAAACAGGGCCTGGTTTGAACCCTGGCTCTGTCACTTATTTCCTGTGTGACTCTGGGCAAGTCATGACCTCTCAGGTTTCTAGTTTGCTCATCTCATTTTTCTTGTGGCTGTTCAGTTGTTCAGCCATGTCCAACTCTTCATGACCCCATGGACTTTAATGGACTTAGCATCTCAGTTTTGGTGTTTTCTACCTTTGGGACCTACATTGTATAAAATCACCTTGCCCTTTCTGGCATCAGTTTCCTTTTCTGTAAAATGCAAGGTTTGTCTGTGATATGTAGGGTCTCTTGGAGCTCAGGACTCTATGAATGGCTGCTGGTTAGCATTGCTATTGCTCAGAAGAGAAGATGAATATTTTTGCCTTTATGTTGTTATTGATGGTTTTTCTGTAGAGACTGTTGAAGTGAGTGAAATATTGCCTTTCATTGCTTCTGTGTTGGTAAGGAAGTTATTTAGACTCATTGGCACCAAAGGGAGCATTTGTCAAGAACCTTCTCTAAAAAATTGTTCTCAATGCCTTTGAACCATGAAGTCCAGTCAGATCACTTCAGATATCCTCCAAAGGAGGGTAGAGAAGGCCACTTTCCAAAAACATTGTTAAATCAGTAGATGTTTTTTTAAATAACTGTTCTTTGGTTCAGTCATTTTTTTTTCAGTTATGTCAGTTCAGTTTGTGACCCCATTTGGGGTTTTCTTGGCAAAGATACTGGAGGGGTTTGCCATTTCCTTCTCTAAATCATTGGACAGATGAAAAACTGAGGCAAGCAGGGTTAGGTGACTTGCCCAGGATCATACAATTAGTAAGTGTCTGAGGCTAGATTTGAACTCAGGTCTTCCTGACTTTCTATCCACTGTACCATCTAGCTGTCCCTGTTCTTCCTTAGCTGACTGGAAATGCTTTCATGGTCAGAGTATCAGTATGAACAAGCCAGTTTATACCATACTGAAATTACTTGTATCTGGGAATTCATATATTCTCTTTTGATATGTCACAAAGAAATTTCTGTCTTTGGTAAAATCCTCTTTAATTCACCCTTGTTGGAAACTCATTGAAAGAAGGTAGAAAAAAATAACAAGGTGGCTTGGGCCTTAATTTTATCAGTAGGTTAATAACACTTAGACTATCTTAGACTATCTTACCACTCAGTGTTCCATTTTGGTTTGCCTGTGGGAGGAAGAAGCATTTGGTCAGTTTAGTAACAACAAAGGAAATAAGTCAAGTAATTACTTGACATCCGGTAGACAAAAACACACGACTGACTGAATTTTTCATTTTTAAGCTTATTGTTGTGGTTCTGTATTATTCTATGGCCATACTGTGCCTAGTTTCTTAGTGCTTAGCCAAGTGTGGTGATTTAAATAGCAAGGAAAGGGTAGTGTCAGTCAACTTAACTGCATGAAATGTAGTGAAACAGAAATAAAATAGACCCTGCTCTTCAGAAGCTTACTGCTACTGGGGGATACATGCATACATATAAGTAAATATAAAGTGGCACAGTAAATAGAGTGCCAGGTCTGGAGTCAAGAAGTCTCATCTTTCTGAGTTCAAATCTGACCTCAGACTTTTAATAGCTGTATGACCCTGGGCAAAAATCACTTGACCCTATTTGCCTCAATGTCCTCATCTGTCAAATGAGCTGGAGAAGGAAATGGCAAACCACTCTGGTATCTTTGCCAAGAACACCCTAAATGGGGTCATGAAGAGTCAGATAGGACTGAAATGACTCAACAACAACAACAAGGTAGGTAGTGATGGGGGAAAAAAAGAGAGATCAGATAAAAGAGTTTTAGGGATTTCCCAGACCAAAGCATACTTCATTGCCACCACCCCCCTATATGTTTTCTCTGCCCTAAAATGTAGACCTCTTGAGGACACAGGCTATCTTCCTTTGGTATTTGTGTTCTCAGTGCTTGACATGATACTTAATAAATGTTTTCCTTTTTTAAATTTCTTTTTTTTGAATTTATTTATTTTTAGTTTTCAACATTCATGTCCACAAGATTTTGAATTCCAAATTTTCTCCCCATTTTTCCCCTTCCACCACCCAAGACTCTGTGCATTCTGATTATCCCTTCCCCCAATCCTTCCCTTCTCTCACACTCCTTCCTTCCCTTATCCCCATCTCCTCTATTTTCTTATAGGGTAAGATAGATTTCTACACCCCATTACTGTATATTTTATTTTTCAGTTACATGTAAAAACAATTTTAAAAATTAATTTTTAAAACTTTGAGTTCCAACTTCTCTCCCTCCCTCCCCACCCATCCCCACTGAGAAGGCAAGCAATTCAGTATAGGTTATACATGCATAGTTATGCAAAAGACTTCCGTAAAAGTCATGTTGTGAAAGACTAACTATATTTCCCTCCATCCTATCCTGTCCCCATTTATTCTATTCTCTCTTTTGACCTTGTCCCTCCCCAAAAGTGTTTACTTCTAATTACTCCCTCCTCCCATTTACTCTCCCTTCTATCCTCCCCCCCCACACCTCTTTCTCCCCTACTTTACTGTAGTGTAAGATAGATTTTCATACCAAATTGAGTGTGCATATTATTCCCTCCTTAAGCCAAATGTGATGAGAGTAAGCTTCACTTTTTCCCTCTCACCTTCCCCCTTTCCCCCTCCATGGAAAAATCTTTTTCTTGTATCTTTTATGAGAGATAATTTGCCTCATTCCATTTCTCCTTTTCCCCTCCCAATATAATTCTCTGTCACCCTTTAATTTTATTTTTTTAGATATCATCCCTTCCTATTCAACTCACCCTATGCTCTCTTTCTATATATATGTATATATGTGTGTGTGTGTGTGTGTGTGTGTGTGTATGTGTGTATGTCTGTATCTGTATAATCCTGCCAACTACCCAAATACTGAGAAAAGTTTCAAGAGTTACAAATATTGTGTTTCCATGTAGGAATATAAGCAGTTCAACTTTAGTAAGTCCCTTATGATTTCTCTTTCCTGTTTACCTTTTCTTGCTTCCCTTGATTCTTGTGTTTGAAAATCAACTTTTCTATTCAACTCTGGTCTTTTCCTCAAGAATGCTTGAAAGTCCTCTATTTCATTGAATGACCACTTTCCCCCCTGAAGTATTATGCTCAGTTTTGCTGGGCAGGTGATTCTTAGTTTTAATCCTTGTTCCTTTCACTTCTGGAATATCATATTCCAAACCTTTTGCTCTTTTAATGTAGAAGATTTTGTGTTATCCTGATTGTATTTCCACAATACTCAAATTGTTTCTTTCTAGTTGTTTGCAATATTTTGTCTTTGACCTGGGAACTCTGGAATTTGGACACGATATTTCTAGGAATTTTTATTTTTGGGTCTCTTTCAGTAGGTGATTGGTGGATTCTTTCAATATTTATTTTGCCCTCTGTTTCTAGAATATCAGGGCAGTTTTCCTTGATAATTTCATGAAAGATAATGTTTCAGCTCTTTTTTTGATCATGGCTTTCATGTAGTCCCATAATTTTTAAATTGTCTCTCCTGGATCTGTTTTTCAGGTCAGTTGTTTTTCCAATGAGATTTTTTTTTTTTTACATTATCTTCTATTTTTCCATTCTTTTGGTTTTATTTTGTATTTTCTTGGTTTCTCATAAAGTCATTAGCTTCCATCTGCTCCACTCTACTTTTTAAAGAACTATTTTCTTCAGTGAACTTTTGAATCTCCTTTTCCATTTGACTAATTCTGTTTTTTAAAGCATTCTTCTTCTCACTGGCTTTTGGGATCTTTTTCACCATTTGAGTTAGCCTATTTTTAAAGGTGTTATTTTCTTCAGCATTTTTTTGGGGTATCCTTTAGCAAGCACTTTTCATGATTTTCTTGCATCACTCTCTTGCATTCTCTTCCCAATTTTTCCTCTACTTCTCTTACTTGATTTTCAAAATCCTTTTTGAACTCTACCATGGCCTGAGACCATTGCATATTTATTTTGGAGATTTTTGGATACAGAAGTCTTGACTTTTAGGTCTTCCTCTGATGGTAAGCATTGTTTTTCCTCATCAGAAAAGATGAAAGAAAATACCTGTTTACCAAGAAAGTAGCCTTCTCTCATCTTATTTTTTCCCTTTTTTGGGCATTTTCCTAGGTATTTACTTGACTTTTGAGTCCTTTGTCAAGAGACCTATATGTTCTCAGTTCCTCCAAGGTGGCACAATCATGGGAGAGGAGTTTACTCTTTTCCTGGCCTGTGCTCTGTACTGTGAGCAGGATTCCCTCTCCAGGGCCTCCACCAGCCAGTGCTCCTCCTCACCCATGGCTGCCTCACAGGCCTGAGATGCAGATCAGCTGCTCAATTCCCCCAGGATCTTTAAGCTGAGGGCTTCAAAAATGGATGCTGTTGCTGCAGTGGCTTTGGTCAGTGGGGCCAGACCACATTCTCTTCTCTCCCAGGTGACAGAGCTTTCTCACTGACCTTTGAAACTGTCTTTGGTGTTTGTAGGTTAAGCAAACCAAACTGCCATTGGAGGCTGCCATTGGCACCCTGAGGCCTGCTCCAGTCCTGTTCCTGCCATGCTGCATGGTGGCCAGTCTGTGCTCAGCTCCAAACTCTGTATGATAGGCCTTTCCTGTTGGCCTTCCAGGCTCTCTTGGCCTGGAAATCTCTTTCACTCTGTCATTTTGTGACTTCTCCTGCTTTAGAATTTGTTTAGAGTAATTTTTTACAAGCATTTTATGAGCTATGGAGGAGGGGAGCTTCCACAGGTCTGTCTTTCTACTCTACCATCTTGGCTCCACCCCTTTTCATAATTTTCTTGCATCACTCTCATTTCTCTTTCTAGTGTTTGCTCTGCTACTCTTGATTTTCAGAATCTGTTTTGAGTTTTTCCATGGCCTGAGACCAGTTCATATTTTTCTTGGAGGTTTTGCATGGAGGAGCTTTGACTTTGTTTTCTTATGTTTGCATGTTTTGGTCTTCCTTGTCACCAAAGTAAGATTCTGTAGTCTGATTTTTTTTCCAGTTTTCACTCATTTCCCCAGCCATTTACTTGACTTTTGAGTTCTTTGTCGAGGTACTTCTCTACTTCCAGTGGGGCAGCAGGAGGGGTGTACTGTCAGCCACTTGATCCCCCCACAATCTGTGGGCCTAGAACTCCAGAAACAGTGACTGCTGTTGCCCTTGCTGCTTCTGTGGCTGCCTCGGGTTCCTCTGCCTCCTCCCCCCTCTGTTGCCCTAGTACTGGGGTACTCCACTCTTCTACACTGGTCCCACAGGCTTTTTCCACTGACCTTCCAATTTATCCTCAGAGTTTTGGGGTCATGAAATGTCAAACCACCATAGGTGTGAGAGATTCAGTCTCCCCAAGGCCTGCTCTGGTCTCCTCTGTGCGCTTGGGGCCCACATTGCACTGTGCTCTCCTCCCAGCGTGGTGCGATAGACACTTCCTGGTGACCTTCCAGGCTGTCTTGGGTTGGAAATTTGCTTCACTCTGTCATTCTGTGGGTTCTGCCGCTCCAGACTTTGTTTAGAGCCATTTTTTACAGGTATTTGGCTTGACTTAGTGGGAGTGCTCCAGAAAGTCTGTGCTTTACTCTGTCACCTTGGCTTTGCCCCCTTAATCAGTGTTTTTCATTCATTCATTCATTCATTCATTCATTCATTCATTCATTCATTCATTCATTCATTTATGGTAGTTAAAGATCAGGGAAGGCAAGAAGACACCTAAACCAAAGATAAGAATTCTGAAAGGCAGAGATGAAAAGAGTTCTTGCTAGGCATGGGGACTGCTTGGATGACTGTATTGCTCTTGTTACTGTTGTTTAGTTGTGTCCCAGTCTTTGTGACCCCATGGGCCATACTGTCAATGGGGTTTTCTTGGTATAGACGCTGGAGTGGTTTGCCATTTCCCTTTCCAGTGGTTTAAGGCAGAGAGGTTAAGTGACTTGCCTAGGATCACACAGCTAGTCAGTGTCCAAGTTCATGTTTGAACTCAGGTCTTCCTGACTCCAGGTCCAGTACTCAATCCTCTGAGCCACCTAGTTGCCTCCTTTGGATGACTGTCCAAAGAGACAAAAAGATGGCACATCAGGTAATAACTGATAGGTACTCTTTGTACCAGCTAAGTTGACTTAAGGAGAAATGAATTGAAGTAAGGCCAAAAGGATAGGTGATAATTAAAATTTACATACAGGGTCTTCAATGCCAGGCTGAAGCATTTGTGTTTTATCATAGAGGAAATAGGGAACCACTAAATGATTTTGAACAGTGGAATGAGATGGTCAGACATGTCTTAGATTGTTTTGCCAACCGTTTGGAATCTAGATAGAAGCTGGGACAGTCTGAAAGTGAAGAGACCAATTAAAAGGCTGTTAAGATAGTTGAGGCAAATAGTGATGTGAGTTTGAATTAGGATGAGTAGAGGATGAATAGACTGAAGGGACTTTCTGGAAAAGGATTGACAGCATTTAGCCACTGTCTGGTTATGGGTTTTGAGAGGAAGTACCAGTCAGAGATTGATCTGAGGTTATGAACCCTGGTTACTGGGAGGACAACTGTTCCTTTAACAGAAAAAGAGAAAAAAATGGAGAAAAGATCAGCTTGGATGGGATAATGGAGAGATTAGTTTTGGACATGTTGAGTTTCAGGTGTATCTAGATGCATGTGTTCCTAAGTTACTAGAAAATTTTATGACTGAATATTTACAGACTTAGGGATCAGCTTTACAGAGGCAATATTCGAACTGGTAGGAACAGATGAAGTCATTAAGTGAGACTTGGGGTGCAGAAAAACGTATAATGAACCTAGCAAGGAAGACTGAGAAGAAACAGTCAGACAGGTAGGAGGCAGGGTCATGGAAGCCAAGGGAGAAGATAATATCCAGAAAAGAAGGAAGTGATCAATGGTCTTGAAAATGACGGAGACCAAGAAAAAGAAATTGGATTTATCAGTGAAGTGATCCTTGACAGAGTGGACAGGTGGTCAGATTGGAAGCCAGAGTGAGTGGGTGAAATTCTTTCCATGTGAGGAAGGGTCAGTAGGAGGAAAAACAGTTATTAGTGGGCATAAACAGAAGGGCAAGGATCATGTCTTCTGCTGCTCTTATGTTGAGCACAGTGCTAGGCACATAAACATTTAGAAATGTTTCTTGACAGGATCGTTAAAATTTTTTTTAGTGTTGTTTATTTTCTGTTAATTGGACTTGTCTCTCGTCAAACATGTTGAGAATGTCATTGATCTAACTGTAGTTTAATTGATCTAACTGCATGTTAGCTTTCTGAATGAACATTCCACTATACAAATATTGTTGTTCATTGGGCGTAATGGAAATAATTCTGCAACACGTTTTTGAATCTATTGTATTAGTCACCAGCATTCTAGATGTAGGTGTTATGAAAAGACTGATTTAAAAAAAAAAGGCAGACCACAGATGGCAATGTGGTTTGTAAGGTGTGGCACTAAGGTTTTAAGGCCGATGATTGAGAGTACCGTAGTGGAAAGAGCAGTGTATCTGGAGTCAGAGGACCTGGATTTGAATCCTGACTTTATTCCTTCCTAGGTGTGTGACCTTGGTCATGTCACTGCTTGTCTCAAGGTCAGATTTTTCTCACAGACCAAATGAAGGGGTGAGCTTGATCTCAAATTCTGTCCTACCAATGAATTGGAAAAGCTAGACAGTACAGTGGATGGCATGCAGACCCTGGAGGACCTGAGTTCAAATGTGGCTTCAGACACTGACTAGTTGTATGACTCTGGGCAAATCATTTCACCCTATTTGCCTCAGTTTCTCATCTATAAAATGAACTGAAGAAGGTTTGCATACCACTCAAATATCTTTGCCAAGGAAGTCCCAAATGGGATAACGAAGAGTCAAACACAAATGAAAATGATGGCATACCACCAGTGGATTGGTTAATTAAACTGAGAATAATTTAGTTCATTGATCATGTGTAATGAATGATGTGAAAAATGTTTTATTTCTCCTTGCAGGACTTTATCTTGTTCCCTGTCCCTTATATCAAATATATCCTGCTCCATGACTTCAATCTTAGAAATTTACAACTCAAGCCCTCATTCTGTGCTTAAGCTTTGTATGTAGTCCATGATGTCAAATCACCACTGCAACTATGTCTTTTAGAGTCCAAAGGTTGCATTTCTACTTAATGCCTAAAGAAGTTGTTTGGAGTTATTCGAGCTTCACTTGTATTTAGCCAGATTTCCCCCCATGTTTTACATTGCTTTCTGTGGTTCCCATGTTAGTGAATCTGAATTATTTTGCCGCTCTGATCAGTGACATCAGTTATTAGAATCACAGCTATGAGATAAGGTTTGTAATGACAGATGGCAAGCATTACTGACCGTGTAGTTTCAGCTTGGATGCTTGGAGCACTGCAGGGACTTCTTCCTGGTCTAATATTGCGAACGAGAGTGGCGGTGAGGCCATTGAAACTGAGAATCTTTATGTGATGGCACACACCTGCTCAAGAGCCTGCTCTCATTCCTCCTGCTTCTTACAATGAAGCTTGAGATAAGGCGTTGCTTTAGAAACATAAAGATATGTGCTGTTGGACAAATAGGAAGCAACTGGGTTGGAAATGTGGTTCTCCAGGAAACACCAGAAACTTGGAAGTTGTGGGCTGTCAAGTAGAAAAGAAAGAGAAATACTGATAACAGTAACAGCAATAATACATAGAACCATAAAAACAATATAGCACTTTGAGGTTTATGTTTACAAATATAGTCTCATTTTCTACTCACAGCAAGCCTACAAGTTAGGTAGGTATCAACATCCCTAATTTATAGATGAGAAACTAGGGCTTAAATGAATTGGCCAGGGCTATACAAGGATGTGTCTGAGGATGAATTTGAACTTATGTCTTCCTGACTTTAAGCCCAGCAGCTCTATCCTTCTTCTCCTCCTCCCTCGCAACAAGAATGTTCCATTGATCCTGAGTGTGTAAATGAGAACTTGAAATAACTTTTTTTTTAAAATTGAGGAATAGTGAAGTTTAACTCATTTTTGCAAAGGTTCTTAGGTCTATTGGATAGGGGTCCCAGCAAGTGAAGGATAGGGAATAAATGAATTGTCATCTTGCTTCAGGAAAACAACATCTCAGATTGGAAATTAACAGTCAAGGGCTATGGACATGAGTTGTTCTGATTTTTATTATTAATACCTTGCATTTTCAGAGTTCTGCTTTTTATAGAATGAGTTTTCATGTGTTATTACATGATCCTCACAACAAGTTTGTGAGTCTTCTGCATTCCCTAGATAAACCTAAGAAGCTTTGGGCCAGGCTATTTGTTGTGGCGGTGCATTCCTGTAATCCCAGCTACCAGGGAGGCTGAAGTTGGCAGATTTCTGAGCTTGAATGTTCTGAGTTTGGGTGGGCTATGTCAATTTGATAGCCATGCCAGGTTCAGCATTAATATGGCAGGCCCTCGGAAGCTACCAGGTGGGTCAAACCAGCCCAGATGGGAAAAGGAGCAGGCCAAAATTCCTGGGCTAATGAATGGTAGGATTGGCCTGTGATTAGCCCCTCTACTTTCAATATGGGCAAGGTAGGAAGACCCAGTCTTCAAAAATTATTAAATTTAATTTAAAAAAATTTTTTTAAGTCATTCTATAAGGATTTGTACTACTATATACTAGGCACTGTGCTAAGCACTTTACAAATATCTCATCTGATCCTCACCACAACCCTGAAAGGTAGCTGCTATTATAATCCTCAGTTTACAGTTGAGGAAACTGAGGCAGGCAGATTTAGTGACTTGGCCAGGGTCACACAGCTATTGAGTATCTGAGGCCATATTGGAACTTGGATCTTCCTGACTCTAGGCCTAGTCCTCTTTCTACTGAACCACTTGTATTCACTGCCACAAAAGCATAATCCTTGACCAAAAGAATGTGAAATTCTGTGGAGCAGTAGAGTGGAAAAGGGTCTCGAGTCTGAGGACCCAGATTCATGTCCCTCCTCGGACACTGCCTCTGTGACTGTGGTCAAGTCACTTAACTTCTCTGTTCCCCATATGTAAAACAAGGGGATTGGACTAGGTGGGCCTTGAAGTCCCTTGCAACATGAATCTATACCCTTAACAATCCACTGTGTTCCATGCACATGAAAAAAATCAATGCCCTCTAAGAGACATCTACTAGCCTACTAGGAAGAAATGAGATATGCACACATAAATGAATATAAAAATCGGTAAAAGTTTTGTATATATTCATACACACATATTTACATATATAATTATACAAGGAAAATATATCCAAAGTAGTTGGGGAGGAAATACTACCAATTGGGGTCAAAGGGGGTCAGGAAGGAATTAGTAAAAAGGGGTAACACTGGAGTGGAGCTTTGAAGGGATTCCAAGAGCCAGAGGTGAGGAGAAAGACCAGTCCTGGCATGAGACATACAGCCCTCCCCAAGGCAGAGAGTCCAGATGGAGGATGTTGTTCATGGGGGAACATCACATAGACCAGTTTGGTTGGAAAGGAGTGTGTGTGATGGGAAGGGATATGCAGTAAAGATTAAGTAAGCTTAAGAGTATGGCTCATCATGGGTCAATTGGGGATAGATTTTTTTAGAATTTTGTGAAACTAATTTCCCATGGGCATATAGTTCCTGTCATTGGTAACTGTGAATCTTGTGAAGATGGGTGTAAACATGTAAGAATGGTGGTGTCAAAATCAGGATGATCTGGGTGCGAGTCATTCTTTTGATTCATGTGGACTGTGTAACCTTTAGTAAGTCTCTTAAACTCTCAGTGCTCTAGGTGTCTCTCTAAGACTCTGAAGTTGTAGAAAAGTTGCTGATCTGTTTTTTTCTTATAGATTCTTTATAGATTCCATATACAGATGAAATCATAGGTCAGACCCCCCCCCCAAAAAAGGTGGGGTGACTATCTGTCCTTTCCGGTTAGGGGACACTTAGAGGCAGGTAGATAATGTAGTAGATAGAACACTAGGCCTGCATTCAGGAAGACCTTAGTTAAAATCAAGCCTCAGACACTAACCCTGGGCAAGTCACTTAGCATTTCAGAGGTTAGACCTAGGAAAAGGGCATAGGAATCTGGATTCTCGTTGTGCAGTCAGCAGAGTTTTCTTGCTTTACAGCCTACCGCCTTGATGTGGTTTTAAACTCCAGTCCTCCTTCCCCATCCTCCCATCTCCCTGTGCTCTCTGATCTGGAAAGCTGCTTCTCTTCGTGGAAACATGTGAGGCCTGAACAGAGAAAATGTGGAAGCTCTTGGAAATCTTCAAATTAAAGGGATCCGGGAGTATGATTAAGATTTTTTGCCTCCATTGTGTATTTTCATGATTCCTATTAGTTGCTGTTGCTGACTGACCCATTGAAATGTCAGAGCTGAGCTGACTCTGTGGGATCATCTACTGAGTCCCCCTCTTGTTATAGAAGAAGAGGCTGAAACTGAGAGGGATGAACTGGGTTAGCCATGGTCAGGCAGCTTAAGGTAGTAGTGGGACTGGGACTTGAGCCCAGGTTTCTGTCAGTCTTTGGACTAGGTTATCTTTAAAATGGTGCTCTTACTACTTACCTCACAGGGTTGTAGTGATGCTCAAATAAGATTGTGTAGAGCTTGAATGTATCAACATTAATTACTATAACTACTACTAATGAACATGGCAAATGTAATTTGAATGATCAATTAAACCCATGGATTCTACACAGGGAGACCTAGTGGCAGGGTGGAAAAAGAATGGGGGAAGTTCGGATACAGCTAAGTTCTATCCCTGCTCCTTATGAACTATGAGACCTTGGACAAGTCACTTGACCAAGACCCATGGTTTTCAATGTCCTTCATAAAAGGACATTGTTTTTACTTGATGATTGCTAAAGTTCCTTTCAGCTTAGAAATTCTATAATTCAAGAATATCAATAGATGATTTTTCATACATAAAATACTTCTCCAAGACTTTTACACATGGTGTCCCAAAAGTCTTAGTTCAGTTTTAAGCTTCTATGGCTTATACAGGATGTTTTCCAAAATATGAGGGTTGTTTTAAGCTTTAATGGTTTTGTCCCAAAAGTTATAGTTCAGTTTTAAGCTTTCATAGTTTATACAGGATGTCTCAAAATTCTTGGTGCTATTTAAGTATTCAGAGCTCAGAATTGTGCTAAGACTTTTGGGACATATGATATCCCTCTTGGAACATAGGAAATAAGGTTGTAAGAAAAGTTTCTAGTTACTGGTGAGTGAACACAGAGCAGAAAGATGGAAAGCAATTTTTTGACCCCCTAGTTTAACACTGTCTTTTTATTGAAATGGTATTTTTGCCTTGTAAATGCTTAAGGAAGCTATGATAATATTTGCATACCAGATTACATTCTTGCATATCCTCTTGTAGCCTTCTCTTCCCCTTTCATATGCCAACCTGGCAGCTGAGGATGAAGGGGGTGATTTGGGGCTGTAAGTATGAGCTTGAGTTTTTTAAAAGTTTCTAAAGTTCCCTGAATCATTTTGAGATATCAGTATCACTCTTTTATTTAACCACTCATCTTGGGGGGGAGTTTCCTGACTCAGATTGGCCTCTAAAACCCTTTCATTTTTTTTTAATCCTAACTTTGTATTTCTAAACGGCTGAACTGTGCCCAGATTGCACATTCTGAAACCAAACATTTCACAGTTCTACAAAGAAAAAAAACTTTCTGAAGAATGATGATTCAGACCCTTTATAGCCAGTGTAATGAGCAGGGCCCATTGTAACCTGAGTATGTATCTTTTAAAATTAAGTAGAAAGACCAAATGGAAAAAAAGAGAAAACATTCATAAGTTTTTTTTAAGTTTTGAGAATTACTCTATTTCTAAGCCTTTTTAGAAGTGGTACCAATTTTGTGAATAGACAAGATTTTGTGAATAAAAAAAAATCACTTGTAATTAGCAATGGGCAAGTCATTGGCTAAAGATTTTAAAAAGAATTTCTAGAACCACGGAGCTGAAGCTGGAAGCTGGGACTATATCCAAACCAAACTTATTTTATAAATGAAAAAATGAGGTTCAGAGATGTTAAGGGATTTGCCCAACGTCACAGAGGTAGTAAGATAGATGGAATTTGAACCCGTTTTCCCTGATTTTCAAGCCAATGCTCTTTTCACATGATCTCTGCAATTTTATTTCTCTTCCTACTTTGCTGAGTAAACCTTTTCTTCGTAGAAAAAAGAGATAACTTTCAACCTAGCCCAGACTAGTATTGATTGGATAGGGAGTCAAAAGACCTGCCACTTGACTCTGCCACTTGTGTTAGGAAGTCCTCAGCTGCCTATTTCCCTTGGTAATGTCATAGTTATTAACTGATAGTTAACAGAGTGGTTAATCGTTAGCTTACAGGTACATTCCCACTTCTATCATCCTGAGGCTTCTGTTTGACAACAGATATTTTTCAAACTGTTTAGGGAATCTCACTCTTTTTCCAGCTAGCTTCAGCTAGTGGGTGCATTCCAAAAGTGGATCATGGGATTGAGGGATTTGCTCTGATACAGTTGCTAGCCTGCTCCTGATAGAATAGGAGGAGAGCCATTCTGCTCCTGTTTCAAAGGAGGGAAAGATTGGCAGCCCTTGGCTGGACTCCAGCCTCCACTCCTACCAGCCTCACTTGCCATCCTGGATCTGACCTGAATAGCAGAGGCTTAAGCTCTGCAACCTTCCTTCATCTCCCCCTTTAACTTTCTCTTCTAGCAGTTCAGAAATTCATATGTCCAGGTTGGTTCCAATGTGTTTAGAATCCGTAGGATTCTATGGTCAGTCAGGCAGTAAATATTAACAATGTGACCAATATGTTAACGGCACTGTGTGTAGGAAGGAAGGCAAAAGCATGGTACCAATCTCAGAGAGCTCACATTATAATTGAGAAGAAAAAATAATTTCGTACAATAAGATGTATACAGAGTAAGGCAATCTCAGAGGGAAAGCACACAGTAGAGGATGTGAGGAAAAGAGAGGGAAAAACCAGGAAAGATCTCCTGCAGAAGGTGAAATTTGAAGGGGCCAGGGAAGTTGAGGCAAAGTATTCCAGGAGTGGAGGCAGAGATGAGAGCTGGAATGTGTGTGAGGGAACAGCCAGTAGGTCAGTGTAGCTGAATTGTACAACGCATTGGGAGGTAATGTGTAACAAGACTGCAGAAGCTTATATAAGGCTTTAAATGCCAGAAGAGGACTTTGTATTTCATCCTGGAGGTAATAAAAAGCTACTGGAGTTTACTGATTAGGAAGTATAACGGTAAGACATTATTCAGTTATTTCAGTCGTGTCTGACTCTTTATGACCCCATGTGGGTCATGGCAGAGATACTGGAATGGTTTGTTATTTCCTTCTCTAGCTCATTTTACAGATGATGGAACTGAGGCAAATAGGGGCAAGTGACTTGCCCAAGGTTACATACGTAGTAGATGTATGAGGATAGATTTGAGCTAAGGTCTTCCTGACTCCAGACCTTATGATTTGTCCCCTATGCCACCTAGCAGTCCTCCTCATCTATTTTACAAATGAAGAAAATGAAGCCCAGAAGGCTAAGGAAATTGCCTCAGGTCACACAGATAGTGAGCCTCAGAGATGGGAACTGAACCCAGATCCTCTGGCACCAGAGTCAGTGCCAGCACGCTGAGTTCATAATCCAGAGAATGATAGTTTGAAACTATTCCTTGCTAAGAAAGAAAATTTGTTTTTGAGAAGCATCATGGTATGATGGATAGAGTGCTGGTTTTGAAACCAGGAATCCTGGGTTTAGACCTTGCCTCTGATACATACTCATATGATTCTGGATAAGTCACTTAACTTTTTTGTGCTCTAGGCAACTTTCTGACTCAAGTTGAAGAGAAAATGACAGTCTGCACTGGTAAAGGGAGTTTCCTCACCTGGGAATTTCCTATGAAATCACAGATCCAGTTTCTATCTCCATCCTTTCCTCATAATCCTTGCAAGGATTATTATTCTTATTTTTACAGAGGAGAAAATTGAGGCTTTCAGAGTTTTGGTGACTTGTCTGTGGTTCCATGGCCTGTAAGTGTCTGAGGAAGATTTTAAAATCAGTCCTCCAATCCTGCATTATTCTGGCTTGATTTTTCCCCATAAGTGCTGATCATTGAGGAAGTGAGTTACTTCCATTGTGATCATGACTTGTAGCATAGAAACATTTTCTTGACTGATATGGACCATAACTAATTGCTCTAGTGTAAGACAGATGATGCCTCTTTTCCCTGATGGGGAAAGAATCAAACATTGACAGTAAAAATAAATGATGAATTCCCTTTTCTGTGAAGGTTCTTGCCTCTGTATTGAACCATTTATATCCCCAAAGGGATCTCACTTCCTCTTGGTTTTCTGACAAACCCCAGCAGATTGGCTATGTTTCTACCATGTAAATAAATAGCCTTATGCTGTTTCTCCAATACCAAATTGATATACCAGAGACTCGTTTAAATTTTAGCAGCCTAATATAGTCTTCTTTTGTTATTTTTCATGTTGACAACATGTACAGATGAGAGGCAACATGGGCTAGTGGCTAGAGAGCCAATCTTGAGTCAGGAAGACCTGAAATTGAGTTTGAAGTCTTGTATGATACTTTTCTATATGATCATGGATAAGATACCTTCACAGTGCTCCAAGAAGCTCTCTGAGTCTGGAAGGTCACAATGCACTGGAAAAAGTGGCTTTCTTCACTGGAAGTTTATTATATTAATGAAATCACAGATCTGGTAAAATATACATACACACATTTATATACATATCCCTATATTAAAAATCTATGCATATCTATACATACATGTCTTTGTATACATACATACGTGTTTATGCACATGTTTATACATACACACGGATAGTAAGGTTGTAACTGGGTAACCTTAGAGGACTGTGGTAAATGGTGCAGAAGGTGGCCTCAAGCTGGGGATGGTGGAAGCACAGAGTGAAGGGGGTGGGGAAGTTGTTTACTGCCCCACAGGGGAAGGCAGAGACTTTGGAACTGGTGGGAGGCTCTTGGGGAGACTGCTGTGCAGGGGGCCAGGGGAAGTAGGGTGGGCGTGGGAGGAGCTCAACCCAGTATACCATCTGGTAGTTTCCTATTTTAACTAATTATTTTTGTTAGCTAGGTGCTTAATCTCTGTTGTTTCAACAGTGCTGTAGGACTGCAAGTGCTATCTGTACCCTCTAAATTTGGTGCCCTAGAGCAAAGCCCCAGATGTTCTTTCCTTTTTATGGATCTAACTGATAGTCCAAGGGAGGGGATGAAGTTGAATTTATCTTTTGACTTCAGCCTAACCCAAATTTCCATTATTTCAACTGTAAGCAGCAGGAAGACATCAAAGTCAGAAGTTACCATGATAGAGATTCCTTTTTATAATTTGCCAGATTTCCATCTGGGAAAGTGTGAAAAGGGTGGCTGGTCAGAAGCCAATGCTACCAGGCTATCCTACCTGCCCCTTACAAGCACTTCACATTTTTAAAAAATAATATTTTATTGTTCCCCAATTGCATGTAAAAACAATTTTTAACATTCTTTTTTTTATTTTAAAGTTTTGAGATGCAAATTCTATCCCTCCTCCTTGGGACGATAAGCAATCTGATATATGTTATACATGAAGCACTACAAATTTCAAGGAGGGTGCTGTGTCTCAGCTGCTAGCCTACCTATGATTGTTTGGGCTAGGCCTGTGATTTGCTCTTTTCATGTGCTTTACCTGTTCAAGACTGCTGCCCCGTAATACCTATTCAGAGATTCTTTCCTTTGTCACATGAAAAGTAATTTAAAAAAACATTTTTTGATTGAGTATAGAAGGAGCAAGTTCTTGGGGGAAGGTGGTCTGTGAGGAAGAAGTCGCAGAAGGGTAGAAAGGATCATGGGAAAGGAATGTGGGATAGTGTCACAGACAAATTTCCCTTCCTTTAATAGCCCTTTGACAGGGCTAGTCTTCAATACTGCTTATTCATAAACTTAGACATACGTGGGCTTGGCTATGTGTTAAACCCAATTTCCTCTATATCTTGATATGGAACTCCCATTGGAGCCATTGAATTCCCCATGTGAAGAGAAAGAGAGTAGATGGGAAAAAGAAACGTGCAACATTTAACTTCCCCTTTCCTCTCCCTCTAGTCTGCGGTTCAGCAATATAGGATTGTGTCTAGTAATGGAATTTTAGAGAATGTTGTGGTGTTACAGATATAACTGGTGCTGGTATCTCTCCCATCCCCCCCAATCATCCCTTAAAAAAAATGAATAGTATCCCCTGAGGAGATACATGAGGAAGCCTTAGAAAAAGTGGTTGATTTAGAGGTTGATTGATTGGTTCAATACATTGTTTGCAGTCTGCTCCCCAGTAGGATTTAATAATTCCTACCCGAATGCCTAAAAGACATAATCCAGTACTGAAGTGAATCTATTAAGGAGAAATGGGGGTGTTTTGTCTGCTCCCTAACTCTTAAGAAGGGGACACCCCTCCCAGGTGTTAGCCAGAGAAAGGACTTCAGTATTTAGAGTCCACAAATTGGAGAACCTTATAAGCACATCGTTGACAGGATTAAGGCAGGAAAGTTTTATTCACAGATAGGAAAAAACAAAATAGAACCCGATGCAGAATCATTAGAAACTTGACCATTCTTTTCCCTTCCTGAAGATCTCTATATTCCCAGTCTTTTATAATCCTGGAATAAACAAGTTCCTCACCCACCTGGTGCTGCCAAATATGGTCCTCTATTGCAGTGGAAATTCTAGGCTAGGACATCAAAGAAACTGGGTTTGAATCCTGACTGTTCCTATAATCCTCCACAAGTTACTCACCTTTCTGGACTTCTGCTTCCTTATATGTAGAATAAGAAGGTTGGACTACATCACCTCTAAGGTCTTTCAGTGCTAGAGCTGGGATCCACCATGTCATCTCCACCTGAATGACTACTCTATAGGTAAACAAATGACCTGGATGAAGAGCACATGCCACTAACTGTCCCCCTGAAAGATTTATCACTATCAGTAGAAGCCACCTGACATCTACAGAGGAGGGTAGACACTTGGGGACCCATGACCATTGCAGTTATTATCATTGCCATCATCATCATCACTATCTTCATCATCCTGTTCCTCTTCTTCCTCCTCAGCAATAGTTAGTACTATTACCTAGCGTTTTTGTGATATTTAAGGTTTGCAAAGTACTTCACACATGCTATCTCATTTGTTCTCAGTGGAATTGTCTTGGGACAACCTGATCCTGACTGGTTTTTTTTTCCTCCCTTGTATCAAGAACATTGGGCCACTTTACAAAAACCCTCAGTGAAAGCCCATTTACTGGGATTGGCATTTACCCCTTGATTCCCTTCCTGTCCCTAAAGGGGCACTATCTTCTTTCCCTAAGGTATTAAAACATTGACTATATATCCCTTTAACCTATTTTAAGTCAATCAGTCTTCCACTTCAATTTTCTGAGAAGATGTGAGAAAGGAAAGAACAAGTAAACTGTAAAGGACAGAGAAACGAAAGGAGGATTAAGAGATTAATCATTCTACTTGATTTCTCTGAGGCTTTCAACACCATTGATCTCTCTCTTCTCCTAAAAGCAACAGGGAGCAATGAACGGTTTTTGAGCAGGGAAGTGGCATGGTCAGACCTATGTTTTAGGAAGATTGTTTTTGTCAGCTGTGTGAAAAGTGAATTAGAGATGGGAAAGATAAAAGCTGGCAACCAATTAGAGAACTTCAGACAGTCAGTACCTGAGGGCATGAACTAGCATGAATGAGTTACAGGAGATGCCAAGGAAGTAAAATCTATGAGTTCTGTTTCTATACCATCTCCTACTGTAAGCTTTTTCTGATCCTCTCCAGCCTCCCCCTCCCCGCAATTATTAGCATTCTGTTCCTCTTGAAATTACTTTCCATTTACTTATCTGTGTTTGTTGTGTTCCATTGATGGAATCTAAAGTCTTCAAGGTCAGAGAGAGTTTTCTTTTTTTATCTTCATGAGTCCTAGCTCAGAGTCTAGTATGTTTGTTGAATTGAATGGGAAGGGTTTCTCCACAGCAATTCACATGTGCTCAAAAAATACAAATTAGTATCCATCCATCAGTTCTCCTCCCATCCCTGATCCTGGCCCTAAACATTCATTCAAATTCAAAACTGTTTGAATGGTAGCATCAACATTTCTAAAAACATAAATGACTCATATTAGAAGTTGTAATGAACCTTGAGTACCTCCACCACAAGATGATTCTCATTTAGATCCACTTGTTAATGTGTAGGATTGAGGTGCAAATCCATCGGTGCTAGCCTAGCATCCAGGATTGTTTTCAGATGAAGGTGCTGCAGATCCACTTGACACAGTAATCTTGCTGATTTTTTTTAAAGTTGAAGCATTTGAGCATTTCTCAAATTTCTCTATTTATCAAATAGATAAGAAATGACTTGAGTTAACTCTGCAGTGTATAGCCATTCTAGTCTAGTACAACAAAGGGACATGTTAATATACTCTCCAGAAACTGAATCTGTTAGTTTCCCATGATAGATAGTTACAGGGAAGTAGTCATACTATATGCAACTTTAAATGTGTGCATCATTTTACTGTTCTGGGGGAAATGTTACATACTGGAAAAATTTCCTACTGTATGTTTACACAACCATCTTATGATGACTGAAATGACTGAATAACAAATGTTGTACCTAGATTTGGAGTCAGGAAACATCTGGTTTAAATTCAGTCCCTGTCATTTAGTCCATTGTAGTAGTTAGCACGGTGCCTGGCACGTAGAAAATACTTATCTCTATTGTGTCATTATAAATACATCCACAGAAGGTTAATATAACCACTCTGAACCTCAGTTTTTTCATCAGGAAAGTAAGAATAATGAGATACAAAGACCTATAGTATCTACTTCACAAGGCTGTTGCAAGAAGCAAATTAAATAATATATTCCTAGAAGACTTTGAAAATCTTGAAGTGCTATTGTCATTACGTAGTCTGCAGCAGGAAATAGCTGGCTGGTTCCTTCTTCATGTTTTCATTAAGGATGCTTACAATATGCACATAGATTATTTTCATTAATATTTTATAGAGTTGATCAAGTAGGCATATGGGTAGATAGTTGATGTCTTCTTGGTCACTTTAAAATAAATAATATCCTTAATCTATTTCGTTCTTTTGAAATCTTACCCTCTTTGAAATATCTCACCCATAAATCCACAAACACATTTAAAAGTCCTTTAGCTGCTTTCCAACTGTTTCTTAAAGGCCATTGTCATGTGTTCACATAATTTGTTCAGTATGACAGGTATACCCTTACTGTCCTCTTTTTACAGATGAGGAAACTAAGACCCAAACAGGTTAAATGATTTGCTTATGATCCCACAGCTAGTGATTATCAGTCAGGATTTGAATGTAGGTTTTCCTGACTCTAAGCCCAGCATTCTTGTCAAAAACACTGGTAGATTCATTTTATTTCATATGTATTTGTTGCTGTCTCACTCAGGCTTGTAACTTAGTAGTTATCCTGATCCTTCTCTGTCCCTCATCCTGTATGTACAGTCATTTATCAGGTCTTCTTGATTTTACTTACTTCTCTTATATCTCACTTATACACATCACTCTGGTTCAGACCCTTAATACCTCTTGCCTGGACTATTAAAAGAGACTGCTATTTGATTTCCTGTTTGTGGTATTTCCCCTTCCTGAACCATCTTCCACACAGCTGCCAAAACAATCTCCCTAAGTACAGTTCTGATCATGTCACTCCTCTTCTGAAAAATCTTCAGTAACTCCCTATTGTTTTTAGGATAAAATGTAAACTTTTCAACCTGAGATTTAAGGGCCTTCATAATATTTTGCATGTGTGTATATGTGTGTGTGTGTGTGTGTGTGTATACATATATATAATTTTACATTTGTAATAGGACTTGATTTTTAAAATGAACTTTTTAGATTCCATTTGTTTTGTTTATTATCACAATAATTTAACGAAATACTTGCCCCTCGAGATAAAATTATAATTTATAACAAAGAAAAACAATTAAGGCAAAACACCCAGTGCAGTTACTGAATCTGACAATGTATATAGCATTCTAGCTCAGTTTTCTGGCATGAAGAGTGACATATGTTTCCTTTTTTATTATCTTGAATATTTTAAAAAATTACTCAGAATTTAGTTTCGTTTTAGTGATCCTTTCATTGTTGTAGTCATTGTAGATATTGTTCTTTTGGTTCACCTTATTTTTGATTAAATTTGTCAACTTTGTTTCAGTCTATGTGCATTTTTTCATTGCAGACAAACTGGACTTGTGGTTGTCTTCTACGTGGCTCCATCCATTTTCACAAGCTATTCCCCATGCCACCTTTGTGGCTGTTCAGTCATGTCTGACTCTTTGCGACTCTTCTTGGGGTTTTCTTGGCAAAGATACTGGAATGTTTCTTAAGTTTGTTTTTACAAATGAGAAAACCGAGGCAAACAGGGCTAAGTGACTTGCCCAGGGTCATACAATTAGCAAGTGTCTTAGGCCAGATTTGAACTCAGGAAGAGGATTCTTCCTGTCTCCAGGCCTTGCCGTCTGTCCATTACACCACCTACCAGCCCATGCCCCCTTCCCTTTCGCCTTTCAGAATGCTAATCTTCCTTAAAGGTTCAGCCCTGTCATCCCAACTTCTCTGTGATCCTGATGCCTCCAGGTGTTAAAGCTTGATTTCTCATCAAATCATCTTATATTTACTTACCTGTGTGTTTGTTGTTTTATCCTAGCAGTAAATAAGCTCCTAGAGGAAAGGAATTGTTTCATTTTTTGTCTTTGTGTTTGATGTCTGGCACAAAGTAAATAGTTTTAAAAAAAAAACTTTGTTGAATTGAATTAAATTGAACCTGACTTAGCAGCATCTCCTGCCAAACTCTGAAGTGCTTTCCACCATTTTGTAAGGAGATACTGTTTACATTATTACATCATTCTTTTGATAATGATTCCTGAATTAACTTGTACTTTAATTCCGAGTTGCCATTAGCTGCCATGTCTTTTTATATGATATAGAGATAAAGTCTTTCCTTTACCACTCATTGTGGCAACTGTTTTGCATTAGCTAAGAAATGATGAGAGTCAGTGTTATAAAAACGTTATTCATCTCTTAATTTTCAAAATTGACAGTATGTTGAACAAGTTGGGTTGTGGGTACCATAATCACACACAAACTAGTCTTCTATCTTTTCCCTTTCTCCTAATTTAATATTGATTTCAACCAATGTTCTTATCAGTAGATATGACTGTCCATAGACCACTCGTTCAGTATTGACTCCCACGTTAGTAATCAGTTGTTTCCTGTCAGTTAAAATATATTTAATTTGATTTTTTTTGGTTATGTTGCTCCATGATTAGGTGTCCAGCACCTCCCACACTCTCCTTGAAGAAACTATTCATGATCTGCAGGTGTGGGATTTCTGAGTAGTTTACAAGTCTTTGGCCTCTTTCATTTCTTGGTTCCAAACTATATTTAACAAAACTTTTTGCCGTCTTTCCCTGTGCCTACCCTCACCTTGGCATCACCAAAGAACCAGAGACATGTCTTAATATGGATGATCTTGTTAAGTTCTTTATGAATTAAAATTCCATGATATCTATTGTGGACCTTTCAATGATCCCAATCTACTTGATGCTCCAAACGCTTGCCTTTGAACACGAATATCCTCCTGGTGGTGCTCACTGTGGATGAATTACATGCTCTGTCATCCTTTTTACAATCCCTTCACATAATACATTGCACAAACCTATCCTATCTCCACACCTTTCCAAAATTCAGCTTCAGCACCAACTTCTACATGAAGCCTTTCCTGATCCTCTGCTTGCGATTGCCCTTCCTCAGTTATGTTGTACATAGAATATATTCATGAGAACTAGGCTGAAATGGCCTCTGGGGCCATCCCATGGAACATGCTCCTAGGTGTTATTTCTCATTCTCAGTAACCATGGGAGCTGTGGGGCTTGCTTCTGGACAGGTATGGCTCAGAATTAAAGGGCTTTTGCTTTGAGAGGGTGAAGTGATCTCCTGCCAAGTCAGAAGACTTAGTGGATGTTTAAAATGAGACTGACCACTCCTACTCAGCTTTCACCTTCCTTTCCAGCTACAAATCATGTCAGGACTGTTTTTAACTGCTTCTTGCTGGGAGGAGGGGAAGAAATGGAGGTTGAGAAAAAAGATAACTTATCTTGACCCTTACCCTGGCCTCCCTGTGACCATAAACACGTAGCACCTACAGCACATGTTTAGCCTAGGCAAGCCTGTGCTTGGGTTGGGGCTACCTCTTTAGTGTTTGAGGTGACTTTTTGAGTTCAAGTTTTGTGTCTCATTAAGTCAAAAGTGAATGGTTCTTTGGACTGATGCCTAAGGAGCTTACCCTAAGAGAAACACATCCCCATATACACTCCAGCAAAAGCATTAGTAGGACAGCAAGGCAATGTAGTGAAAAGATTACTGGGCCTGGAATCAGGAAGTCTTATCTTTGTGAGTTCAAATCTGGCCTCAGATACTTAAATGAGTGACCCTGGGCAAGTCATTTAACCCTGTTTGCCTCAGTTCCTCATCTGTAAAATGAGCTGGAGAAGGAAATGGCAAACCACTCTAGTATCTTTGCCAAGAAAACCCCAAATGGGATCATGAAGGGTCAGACACAACTGAATCACCACAACCACCACCAAAACCCCTGGAAAGCAAAAGAGTCTGGTTCTCCAAGGTACCAGGCCCTGTCTGAACTCCTTTTCTGTAGTTACAAAGCAGTGATAATAGGAGCTAACATTTACATACTGCTTTTGGTTTTGCAAAACAGTTTATGTGTTATCTCATTTGATCCTTACAGTAATCCTATGCAGTAAGTACTGTTATTATCCCTATCTTACAGATAAGGAAACTGAGGCTGAGAGAGATTAAATGACTTTCCCAGGATATATAGTAAGAGTTGGAGTTAGGATTTGAACTGAGGTCTTCCTAACTTCAAGTTCAACACTATTTGCTGCACCACCTAGCTGCCTACATATGCACTATAGTGGATAGGAAGGAATCCTTAGGTTCACAAAATTCAGTGTAAAAAATTTAAGAAAGCATCATGAAGGCATTGCAAAGGATCAGATTTGGGCTTGATGTCAGGAAGAATTTCCTAAAAGTTAGGGTTGTCCGAAAGTGGAATGAACTGGGTTCCCCATCATTGGAGATTCAGTCACAGATTGAATAAGTACTTGAGAGAATGTTATAGTGAGGATTCCTTCCAAAGCTGTAATGAACTACGTAGACTTGAGGTCTTTTACAATTCCTCAGATCTGTGATTCTATTATCCCTAGTTCCTTGTATCTTCAGAGGACTACAAGTTAAACATTTGAATATTTGGAGTGAGATCATTGAAAATAGGATAGAAAATCAATCAATCAGTGAGCATTTATTCAACGTGTACTATATGCCCGGTATTATGTAAAGTGTGGGAGAATATGTCTTCCTTGCTTCAAATGCTCCTGTAAGGGAGTCACAGTTACAAAGTCATTTTAGCATCATTGTTGTCATGAAGTTTTAAGCTATGAGACAGTGAATACATTCAATAAACAAAGGCCTAGAAAGTCACTTAACTCTGGAGATATCGAGGGAGCAGCCGTACAACCTATGGCCATAGAAATTGCCCTGGGGAATGGGACCAGCCACCAATTTAGAAGCTAGGAACAAAGGCTTGATGCATTAAAAGCCGATTAAAAAGTTAGTATTATTTTTGTCCTGGCATCCAGTAACCATTTTAAAGAAAAAAAATTGACACAGCACACCACCAAGAGATTGCTATACTTCCCCTCAACATGAAGGTGGAAGGCTGCAGGTTGGGTTTCTGCATCCTGCTGACCTACTTAACTGCTCAAAGTCAGCTGGGACATGTTTATTTTGGCTTGCTCCATGGGGACTTCCCTCTGAGAGATGAGGAAGTAGAGGCTGTTGTAATGCTGGCCTCTGCCCCAGGTGCATGGACTCTCTCCTTTCCTTATGGTCCCCTCCCTCCAACAGCACACTCAATCAGAGACTTTCTAAATTCCCCCAATCCTTTGACCTCTCTAAAACTTAGCAAGTTTTCATTTTTAAAAGGTGACGTGGTGTAAGACAGAATTGTACTCACAGGCTGGGTCTATGGAAGGTCAGACCATGGCTGATTGGGGGCCTTCCTTTCCCAGAGAGTATCCTCAGCATCCTCACTTGTCTGCTCCCCTTCTAACTTATCTGCCAAAGGATATTCCAGTCTGTTCCCTGGGCTGGGTTGTTGGATTAGGTGAAGGTCTCCCTGCCCTCACCCCATAAATTCGCAGGGTCCAAAGTAAGGTTATCTGTCACTGGCAATGCACCTTCTTGTCATATAAGGGCTTAGGAAGGCAGCAAGGAAACTTTTGGGCTCATCTCCTTGAATAAGCTCAATGTTGGAAGTCCAGAATATGTGTGTGTGTGTGTGTGTGTGTGTGTATGTATGTATGTATGTGTGTGTGTCAGAGAGAGACAGAGAGAGAGAGGATGATGATGATTTCTCAACAATATAATTCATAGAAAAACTAAACAAAATTGACTTCTTGCCTAAAAATTGAGTGTGAAAGTACATATATGGGTGAGAATTCACTGCTGTTGAATCCTCTCCTTTTAAACACAAAGGCCAAATGGGAATTCAACTCCTTTGAATGCTATCAAGCACTACAGGAATAAAAGGAATTCTAATAGGATCACAAAGTTATAAGGTGCCTCAGAGGCCAATCTTGCCCAACCCATCTCTGAAAAGGAATCTGGTTTCATCACCAAAATGGTCATCCAGAATTTCCTCCAGGACTTTGAATGAGAAGACTATTCTGTCTTCTAAGGTAGGATTTCTTAACCTGAGCCCTGTGAATTTGATTGTTTTAATATTTTGATAATTGTATTTCAATATAATCGATTCCCTTTGCAAACCTATGTATTTTGATTTAGGCAATTAAAAACATTATTCTGAGAAGGGGTCTATAGGCTTCACCTGACTGCCAAAGCAGAAGAATCCCCGTCTTAAGGGAACCCCTTCTGAAAAGGGGGAGCTGTAATTATTAAGCGATTTTTCTTTCTGTTAAGCTGAAGTGCGCCTCTTTTTTTGACTTTGCATTTATTATTCCTGGTTCTGGCCTCTGGGTTTAATTCCTCTTCTGTGGTGTGTGACCACCCTTCAGATCCTTGAAGGACAGTCATTGTGTTTTCTACCAGTTATTTTTTTAAATCCCATTAAACATCTCCATTTCCTTCAACCAATGCTTATATACCATGATCTGGGCTGTTTTCCTTTGGACATGTTCCCTCTTGTTGACATTCTTCCTTAAATGTGGTACTCAGGAGCTAAACGTAATGTCGAGTCATGCGTTAAACAAGGCAAGATACAGGATGGCTATCATTACCATCATCATGCAAACTATGCCTTTCTTAACACAACCTGAGATTAGGTTGGCTTTTTTAACTGTCATATTACCCTGTTAACATGTATTGAGCTTAAAGTCCATCAAGACCCTTGGATCTTTTTCAGGCCAGTTGCTATCTTACCTATGACTTCCCCTATCTCATACTTAGAGAGGTGCTTGTTTTGAAATCAGGTGTAGGATTTTACATCTATTCATATTCAATTTAATTTTATTTTATATGGACCAGTTTTCTAACCTGTCAAGATTGTTTTGGATCCTGATTTTGCCGTGTAATGTTTTAGCCCTTCCTCCTGACTTCATGTCACCTGAAAATGTTATGTCTTCATGTAAATCTTTGATAGAAATGTTGAATAGCACAGATCTCAACACATATTTTTGTGATGCTTCACTAAAGATCTTCTGATAGTATCATTTATGAATGAATGAATGAAAAACCATTTATTAACTACTTTGTCCCAGGCACTCTGCGTGCAAGACAGTGATTGCCCTCAACAAGATTATATTCTATTGATGAAGACAATGCATAAAAAGGCACCCAGAAATGGGGGCAGGTGTGTTCAGGTAGAGCAGAGTAGTTTAGAAATGGTGATGAAGTGACATGGATACCAGATTCTGGGCAAGACTAAATTGAAACCTCACTGATAAGAGGCCAGAGTTCCAGGGAACAGTGTAGCATTGGGTGGAAGGGTGATGAAGGAAACGACCTAAGTGCAAGGGACATGGCAATGCCTGGGAATGGATGTTGGGGGTTGGAAATATAGGTGGGCAGCAGTTCTCTTTGTCAATACAGAGGCAGTAAGACTGAGTATACAATTGAGGTCACATGATTTTCTGTTCACCAAGTGATTGTCCCAGACTCAGACAGAGAGACAACTTCAGTCTCTGTTCCTCCTGGGACCGCAATTTTGAGGAAGGGCCCAGGCCATCCATACTTCAGTCTCCCGACTTTGTCATCATGCTTTAGCTGACTTCTCCTCCACCCTGCTGCCCTCTTCTCCCCATTGGTGAGTTCCTCCTGGATCCTCCACTTTGAGGAAGGGCCCAGACTAGCTTTGATTTGTTCTCCATTCTCAGTCACCATGCCTCCCCATCTCCCCCTCTTAGCTCCATTTTAGGTATTTTTTTCCCCATTAGAATTGAAGCATATTGAGGACTCCTTGTCTTTCTCTTTTCTTGTATTAGTATTGCTTGGCACAGTGCTTGCCACACAGTAAGAGCTTAATAAATGCTTGTTGACTTGATAAATACCATGTTTACATTTTTCTCAAAATAGTTTATTTTGTGTGGAGGATTCATTGCCTTTAGGAAAACAACTCTGGGAACTCAGACAGTTTGTAATTAAAGAAACTAACTTAAGCTATTGTTAGGGAGTTTCTAAAGCATATCAGTTTAGTCTTAGCCTAAGTCCTTTTTCATGAGATCATACCCAGTATAGTCAAGGGGATGTAGAAAGGAATTTTTAAATTTAAAAAAAAAAAGCAAAGGCATATTGGAAACCACCTACATTTGCAAAACTACTTAGTCATGAGGGTTTTTATGCTCTCAGTGAAAAAATAACACATGAATACATAACTGTTTGTCCCCTTTCTCCTACATAGGAGAAAAGAAGCAGAGACTCAAATTATCTCAAAGAGATGATCAAGAATGATGCTAGAACGATGAGTTAATGGTGATGTCTTCTCCACTGGAGTAACTCTGAAATCAGCAGAAAAACTTTGTTACATTAGGTAAAGCTTTTAGAATCTAAAATAATAAGCCAGCAGAAGCTCTTATACCACCCTAGTCTGAAGTCCCACTGTACAGCACAAACTCCAGACATACTTTAAGTAGAATGGAAAGTTGCAAGTGAACTAATAAAGGAAAAATTATGGATTAATGAGAAAGGTACAAAATTATAACCTGGGTGCCCAATTTTTAAAGCATTGTTCTAAAATGTCATCTTTGTAAATATTGGTTATCTGATATATATTTTTTTGCTGTATTACTATGTTTACTCTATTAATTTATTTATAGAATTCATTAATTTTATTATTATATTTATATAATTTATTTTATATTAATATTATGTTTATGCAATTTATATTTATTTTTATTATTGTATAACATATGGATTAGATAGAATATATAGATGATATGGTACGTCATATTTATATGGATAACATATATAAATATATTTTCTTTATAATTATGTAATAATTTGCTAATTGCTATGTATTTACTAGTCTACTGTATAGTTATATACCACATACATACAATACAGTAGTCTATATACTACATATATATGTGTATAGTATATATGAAATATATACTACACAAAATATATTAAAATATATAGTAAATATATACTGTATTTTTTTTACTACATATGGGTATATAAAATAAAAATGCATAATAAATATATATAGTATACTATTTATAGTACTATATATACTATACATATGCAATATTACAGTACTACATATACCATATAAAATTTATGTACTGTATAAACATAAAAAATTTATAGTGGATATTATTTACAGTGCCACATAGGTACTATATATGCGTGTGTGTGTGTGCGTGTGTGTGTGCGTGTGTGTGCATGTGTGTGTGTGTGTGTGTGTGTGTGTGTACAAAGATTCTGATTCTAATTCTGATGTACAGTATCCTTTGTGCCAGGCACTCTCTTAATTCTGATGGTACAAATACAAGCAAGCAAGACGGTATTTGCCCTCAAGAAGATTAAATTCTATTGACACAGATAGTACGCAATGAAGAAATAAAATGAGGCATCCAGAAAAGGGGGCGGGCATGTTCAGGTACGGGAGAGTATTTTGGAAATGGTGAGGAAGTGACATAGATACCAGGTTCTGGGCAAAATTAAATTGAAACCTCAGTGATAAGAGGCTGGAGTTCCAGGATATGATGGGAGGGAGATGAGGGAAATGACCCAAGTGCAGGGGACCTAGCAATGCCTGGGGATGGATGTTGAGGGTTGGAAATATAGGTGGGCAGCAGTTCTCTTTGTCAATACAGAGAGTCAGTGAGACTGAATATACAATCGAGGTCACATGATTTTCTGTTCACCAAGTGATTGTCCCAGACTCAGACAGAGAGACAACTTCAGTCTCTGTTCCTCCTGGAAGTATATATACACTAGATAGTATTACATAGATCACGTATATACAGTACCATACACATAGATAGAGAGTACTATGTATAGTGCTATAAATTGTGTAGAATATGTTTACTACATATATTATTTTTTATTTGCTATATTTTAAACAAAAAGTTATTATTTTAAAAATATTCTATAGTTAAAGATACCTGAAGTAGGGAGCCATCATCTGGATCCCCAGGTCCTGGACACCTACAATTTCATCCTTATTCTTCAGATCATGTGATTCATATTCCCATCACCTGGTGTCAGCATACTCAAAATATAGGATGCATTTTTGGGGAGGATGACCAACCCCTCAGGTTGAATCTGCTTAGCTAAAGAAGTGACTCCAGCATTGTGCATGTTTTGGAACTACTCAGTGTAGAAGCAGTACTTGGATTTTTCACTTGTGCTATTTGCTCTAATGAGCAAGACTGTCCCCCTGAATCTGATTTTCATTTCAGTACGAATTGTAGCTCTGGTTTGAACTTTAGACAGCATCTTTTTTCCTTCATCTTAGAAACAGAGCAAAGTGGCCAATTCAGTTTAGTTTTTCAAGGGAATCAACAAAACCTACCAAATAGGGCTCTTGTTAGTCTTGAGGTCTGAGTCTCTCTGCCTCTGCAATCAGCTCACATGGTTGTGGAGAGAAGGTCCTTCCCCTACTGTTTGATTTTCCCATCTTTAGAATGGGCTTGCCAATCCTCACTGTTCCTTTCCCTCCTCTCAGGGACATGTGATAATTATCTCTAATTAGAGAGAGAATGTGTTTATAAGGCAGTCTGAGCCCCTGGCAAGAACTGATTCTTGAAACTGATTCTTTATTGTTTTATTTCACAAAGGAACCTGGGAAGGATTTGTGATTTTCAGAACGTATCAGTTAGATTTCCATTTTGGTTTAAGATAGTTATGAAAAAGGTAACTTGATGTGGTGGATAAAGAGCCAGTCTTGGATTACAAAAGACCTGGGTCCAAACTCTGCCTCTGATGTGTTCTGACTATGTGACCATGGGCAAATGGTTCCGAACCTCAAGACTAGAAGTTGCAGAGCAGGTGCTGATCTGATCTATGTTGATAGAGGGAGAGTTCCCTACATTACTGAAATCACAAGTTAGAATGGAAGGAAAGGATATAAAAAAAGGGGAAAGAAGGAAAAAGAAAAGGGGATAAAAGGAAGAGGAAGAAAGAAAAGAGAAGGAAGGAAGAAAGGAAAAAAGAAAAGATGTGCAGAAAGGGCTTTGGAGAGGAAAGCTTGTCATAGTGGAAAATGTGCTCAACTTAGCAACAAGAGAGACTTGGGTTTACCTCTGATATTACAATAGCTGGATAACCATGCACAAAAGACAAACTCTCTCATCCTTAACATTCTGATCTCTAAAATGGGGATAAGGATGCCTCTGCTACGTACCAAACTCAAAGGTTGTTTTGTATCTCAAATGCGACTGTACATATAAAACACTATAGGAACATAAATTGTTGATGCTAATATTTTAGCTGAAGAATAGCCAAGTTGGTGTTTCTCCTCTCTCTGCTCAGCCTGTTTCCATACCAGTCAGCTTTTAAGGGGCATCCTGTGGTCTTGAATCTTAGAAAATTCACTTTGAGTCTATGCAAAAGTATACCCAGCTCTGAAAGAAAGCACTATTGACCTATTTGATTCTTGTATATTAAGTGATATGCAGCACAGTATGAGTTAACAATGCAATATGGTAGCCAAGAAGGCAAATTGTAGGTTACATGAAGTACAGCACTTGGGACACACTTGAGAGTGTGATCCATTATACTCTAGTCTAGTTAGACCACATCTGGCTTGTTTTGTGCTTATTTATGGGACCAGTTCAATTCTACACTGTCCTTTTCTTCCAAGTTCCTTGTCCCTTTATCCTACAGAAGATCTTGCCCTTTGACACCCCAGCCCTGTATGATACTCACCAACTGCCACCATCTATTCATATGCTGCTGAAGGAAGCTTCAGAAAATCACTAGACTGTGCTGATTGGGTCTTCTACAAGTTTATGCTACTTAATCTCAACTGGGCCCTCACTACAACAAGGCAATCCTTATATACCTCCCTAATCTATTCACCATCACATTCATGACAGCAGAATTTTCAAACCTTTTCATCCCTTCTCAAACTTCTCACATTTCTCCCTCCCCTCCCCCTACTTCAGCTTGCCTCATATTTCATTGAAAAAAATTGAGGACGTTCTTTGATATTACCCAGATGTCTTCTGCTGCTAGATTCTTCTCCACTCCTTTTTTACATAAAGATGTGACCCTTCTTCTTGGCAAGGTAAAACCTTGTGCATGCATAAGTTGTCCCATTCCATCACATTTTTCACAGCAGACAGTGCCCCCTTTATTATCCCTACCCTCTCACTAATATTCAGTCACCCACTGTCTACTGGTGCTTCCCTACTGTATGCAAACATATCCATGTCTATCCCAAATTAAAAATAACAAACCTCATTGGATCTATCCACCCTTGCTAGTTTATCAACCTTTATTTCTCCTCCTTTTTGTGGATAAATTGCTTGAAAGCTGCATCATTCCACTGAAACTCTTCTCTCTAAATGGCTAATTGTCAAATCTAATGACTTTTTTCTTCTTTCTTTCTTTGTATTTATTTTTTTTATAGTTTTATTTATTTGCTTTTAGATTTCGACATTCATTTTCACAAAATTTTGAGTTCCAATTTTCTCCCCACCTCTCCCCTCCCCCACCCCATAACACCTTGCATTCTGATTACCCCTTCCCTCAATGTGCCCTCCTTTCTGTCACACCCCACCCTTCCCTTATCCCTATCTTCTCTCTTTTCTTGTAGGGCAAGAAAAATTTCTATACCCCATTACCTGTATTTCTTATTTCCCAGTTATACACAATAATAATTCTTAACATTCGTTTCTATTCTATTGATTAGAATTCAATACTTTGAACTTCAACTTGTCTCCCTCCCTCCCTTCCCGCCCATCCCCACTGAGAAGGCAAGCAATACAATACAGGCTATATATGTGTCATTTTACAAAAGACTTCCATAATAGTCATGTTGTGTAAGACTATGTTGCCCTCCATCCTCCCCTGTTCCCACTTTTTTTCCTATTCTCTCATTTGACCTTGTCCCTTCCCAAAAGTGTTTACTTCTAGTTACTCCCTTCTCCCATTTGCCCTCCCTTCTATCATCCCCCTCACCCCACTTGTCCCCTTTTCCCCTACTTTCCTGCAGTGTAAGATAGATTTTCATATCAAATTTAGTGAGCATGTTATTCCCTCTCTAAGCCATATGTGAATAGAGTAAGCTTCACTTTTCCTCTCTCATCTCCTCGCTTTTCTCCTCCATTGAACAAGATTTTTCTGATCTCTTTTATGAGTGATAGTCTACCCCATTCCATTTCTCCCTTTCTTCTCCCAATATTTTCCTCTTTCACCCCTTAATTTAATCTTGTTTTTTTATGGATATCATCTCTTCTGATTCAACTCAACCTGTACTCTCTGTCTGTATGTGTGTGTGTATAATCCCTCCACCTACCCAAACACTGAGAAAAGTCTCAAGAGTTACAAATATTAACTTTCCATGTAGGAATATAAACAGTTCAGCTTTAGAAAGTCCATTATCAGCTCTTTCCTGTTTACCTTTCCATGCTTCTCTTGATTCTTGTGTTTGAAAGTCAAATTTTCTGTTCAGCTGTGGTCTTTTCATCAAGAATGCTTGAAAGTCCTCTATTTCATTGAATTACAATTTTTTTTCCTTGAAGTATTATACCCAGTTTTGCTGGGTAGATGATTCTTGGTTTTAATCCCAGTTCTTTTAACTTCTGGAATATCCTATTCCAAGCCTTTTGATCCCTTAATGTAGAAGCTGCCAGATCCTGTGTTATCCTGATTGTATTTCCACAATACTCAAATTGTTTCTTTCTAGCTGCTTGCAATATTTTCTTCTTGACCTGGGAACTCTGAAATTTGGCCACGATATTCCTAGGAGTTTCTCTTTTTGGATCTCTTTCAGGAAGTGATTGATGGATTCTTTCAATATTTATTTTGCCCTCTGGTTCTAGAATATCAGGGCAGTTTTCTTTGATAATTTCATGAAAGATAATGTCTAGGCTCTTTTCTTGATCATGGCTTTCAGGTAGTCCCATAATTTTTAAATTGTCTCTCCTGGATCTATTTTCCAGGTCAGTTGTTTTTCCAGTGAGATGTTTCACATTATCTTCTCTTTTTTCAGTCTTTTCATTTTGTTTTGTAACTTCTTGGTTTATTGTATAGTCATTAGCTTCTCTGAACTCCACTCTCATTTTTAATAAACTATTTTGTTCAGTGAGCTTTTGAACCTCCTTTTCCATTTGGCTAATTCTGCTTTTTAAAGGCTTCTTCTCCTCTTTGGCTTTTTGGACCTCTTTTTCCAATTGAGTTAACCTATTTTTAAAGGTGTTATTTTCCTTAGCATTTTTTTGGTCCTCCTTTGGCAAACTGCTGACTCACTTTTCAAGCTGTTCTATGGCCTGAGCCCATTTTGTATTCATTTTGGAGATAGTGGAGGCAGAAGTCTTGACTTCCTCTGACAGTATGCATTGTTCTTCCTCTTGCAAAAGGATGGAAAGAGATACCTGTTCATCAAGAAAGTAACCTTCTATGATCTTATTTTTTTCCCTTTTTTGGGCATTTTCCCAGCCAGTTACTTGACTTTTGAATCCTTTGTCAAGGGGAGGATTCTAGTGCTGCTCCTCCTCCTCCCAGCACCATGCTCAGGGCTGAGATTCAGATCAGCTGCTCAATCCCCCAGGGGCTTTGGGTGGGGGTGGGGCTACCACTGAGGGCTGAGGTTCAGATCACCTGCTCAATTCCCCCAGAGGCTTTAAGCTGAGCCCTTGGGACAATGGACGCAGGCTGCTTTATGCAGCCACCATAGCTGCCTGCAGTGGCTGCTGCTGCCATTGCCTCTGCTGCTGCCTGGGGCCAGTGCTGGGGGGACCCTGCTCCCCTGTCATCCAGCTAGGAAAGCCCTCCCACACTGACCTTTGAAGCTTTCTTTGTCACTTGTGGGTTGAGGGATCTGGAACCCTCCTTGCTGGGGATTCTGTCCCCAAGGCCTGTTCTGGTCCTGTTCCTCCCCATGCTGTGCAACCAGGGCTAAGTTCAGCTCTTCTCAGTGTCCCATGGGATAGACCTTTCCTGTCGACTTTCCAGGTTACCTTTGACTCAGATCTCTTTCACTCTGTCATTCTGTGGCTTCTGCTGCTCTAGAATTTGTTGAGAGTCATTTTTTACAGGTATTTTGTGGGCTGTGGGGGAAGTGCTAGAATATATGCTTCTTTCTACTCTGCCATGTTGGCTCCACCACCTGTTTCTTTCTTCTTCATCCTTTATCCTTCTTGATCTCTCTGCAGTCTATGATTCTACTGATCACCCTCCCCTTGATATTCTCTTGTCTAGGTTTTTTGATGCTCTTCTCATTTGGTTTTCCTTCTATGTATCTAATGCTCCTTTTGTCTCATTTGATGACTCTTCATCCACATCATGCCTGATGACCGTGAGTGTCCCACAGGGCTCTGTCTGGGCCTCCTTCTCTTCTTCCTAAATGCTATTTCATTTGATCATCTCATCAGCTCCCATGGTTTCATTTATCACTGCTCTGCAGATGACTCTCAGATTTACTTGTCCAGCACTAAACCCTCTCTTTACTTTCTGTCTTACATTTCCAATTACCTTTTAGGCATTTTGAACTGGATATCCTATAGATCTATTGACCTCAACATGTACTAAACTGACTTTATTATCTTTTTCCCCCAAACCCTCCTTTTTCCTAACTTCCCTATACTGTTGAGGATACCACCATCTTCTCAGTCATCCACGCTGTAAACCAAGGTGTCAGCCTCAACTCCTCATTGTCTTGTACTTCCCTATATCCAGTCAATGGTTGGTGCTGTTGTTTTGATCTTTGTAGCATCTCTCATGTGTGCCTCCTTTTCTCCTCTGAACCTGGTAACACCCTGGTATAGTCCCTAATTACCTCACACCTGGGTTATTGAAATAGTTGGCTGATTGGTCTTCCTTACTCAAGCCTCTCCCTACCAATTACATTCTCCATTCAGCTGTCAAATTGATCATCCTAAAGCACATGACTGACCATGTCACCCCACTCTATTGAAAAAAGCAAACAAACCAACAACCTCCTAGGGTTCCCTGTTCCCTCCAAGATCAAGTATAATATCCTGTTTGACTTTCAGAGCTGTTTATAATCTATCCCTTTCCTACCTTTTCAGTCTTCTTATACCTCTTTCCTCTTCACATCTAATAAACATGGTTCCTTTACTGTTCTTCGTATAAGACATTCCATCTCCAACTCAAGACACTTTCACTGGCTGTCCTACATGCCTGGAATTCTCTCCCTCCTCATTTCTAGCTCTGAGCTTTATTGGCTTCTTTTGATGCTTAGTTAAAATCCTCCCTTTTGCAAGAAGACTTTCCAAGACCTCCTTAATCTCACTCCTCTCCCTCTCAGATTATCCCTAATTTATTCTCCTCTCTCCCCATTGGATTGTAAGCTCCTTGAAAGCACACACTGTTTATTTCTTACCTTTTTTTTGACATCCTCAGAACTTGGCACAGTGCCTAGGACATAATAAGCATGTAATAAATGCCAATTGACTCTTCTATATCTTAGGAAGGTGATTGTTAGGGTGGAGAGAATAACAAAGATAATGTAGGGCCTTGACTTCATGACATAGAAGAAACCAATAATATTTAGCCTGAACAAGGGAAAGACATGATGACAATCTTCGAGGGTTTGTAGGGCTATGTGTTACATGGAAGAGAGCTTAAGCCTGTTCTACTTGGCCTTGGAAGAAAAGAACAGAGGGCAGCATGTAGAAATTGCCCAGGCAAATTTAGGTTTGATTTAGCAAAAATCTCCTGAATCATTAGTGCTATTCAAAAGTGAGACAGGTTGACTTGATAGGTAAGAGTGTCTTCCTCACTAGATATCTTCAAACAAAAGCTGAAGGATCAATTGTTGAGTAGTTTATAGATAGGATTCTGGTTCAAATATGGGTCAAATGAAGTGGCCTCTGAGGACCTTCAAATCATCACACCAAATGGTGTGAGCAACTTTGCATGACTGCTTTTAATTATCTCTTTCCATACCTTTTGTTACTTTTGGGGAGGGAGTATGACAGACATGCTGGCTAAATCGTATTGTTTAGTGTTTCTTGCTCTCTCTTCTGTCTTCTATTTTATAAAATGATCATGTCTAATGGACTCTTCTAGTCACGAAAAAGAAAACACAGAATGTCAGTAGAAAACAAAACTTTACATAGTTAAGATGTTCAGTTGTTTGCATTGTGTCTGACTCTTTGTGACCCCCTTTGGGGTTTTCTTGGCAAATATACCACAGTGGTTTGCCATTTCCTTCTCAAGCCCATTTGACAGATGAGGAAACTGAGGCAAACAGGGTTAAGTGACTTGTCCAGGGTCACTGCTAATAAGTATCTGAGGCCAGATTTGAACTCAGGAAGATGAGTTTTTCTGTCTCCAGGACTAGTGTTCTATCCACTGTGCCACTCAGCTGCCCCAAGTTGAGATGAGGTAAATTCCATTTTTTGTGACTCGAACTGTGTAGGCATTCACAGAACAGCAAGGGAATCCTGTGTCTGTAAATGTGCAGTGGGTAAAAACTTATGAGTTTCATCCACTGTCTTGATGAAATATTTGTATTTCAGCCAAATTTGCAAAATGTGTTAACAAATAATGTAAGAAATCTTACTATAGATTCTGTAGAATGTTTCACTAGAATTTTGTGTTAATGTATATTTTTTTGAGAATGAAATAAATACCTATTGAACTAATAAATCTTTCCAAAAAGAAGAAGCTTCACACCTATAGCCACAGGACCCTGCATAGCATGAATGAATGAAAAAAAAAAAAAACTAACATCATTGATTAAGCACTTACTGTATGCTGTTAGGACAGCTAGGTGGTGCAGTGGATAGAGCACCAGTGCAGGAGTCAGGAGGATCTGACTTCAAATCTCACCTTGGACGCTTCATACTCATTAGCTGCATGACCTTGGGTAAGTCACTTAACCCCAGTTTCCTCATCCTGGGTCATCTCCAGTCATCCTGATAAATATTTGGTTATTGGATTCAGATGGCTCTGGAGGAGAAGTGAGGCTGATGACCTGCACAGCTCTCCCTCACTCAGGAACAAAGTTAAGTGCAAGTCATGTCATTATTTCTCTGATGGCATGATCTTCTTTGCAACAAAGGACAAACACACACGTGTGCTAAGTATTGAGCTGAGCACTAGAGATACAAATAGGAAAGGGAGACAGTCCACCTGTCAAGGAAATTACATTCTATTGATGTGTGACAACCTATAAGAAAGTTAATCTGCAGTGAGAATGGAAGTACCCTGAAGAGTAGATGACAAGACCCAGAGAAGATGGTCTTTGGGGAACATGGGCAGGTCAGAGATGTGGGGTTCTGGAGGGAGTCTGGGGGGGCAGAGATAACAAAGCCCAGTGGTTGGAATTCAAGACTTGTTTGGACAGTAGACAGAATATGAGGCCTGGAATCAGAAAAACCTCAGTTCAAATTTGGTTTTAGTCACATACATATCTAGTAGTATGACTCTTAGCATGTCACCTACCCTCTTTGCCTTGGTTTCTTCAATTGTAAAACAGGAATAATAATGGTACCCACTTCACAGGGTTGTTGTGAGGATCAGATGAGATAATATTTATAAAAAGTGCTTAGCACAGTGCCTGACGCATAGTTGGCGCTATATAAAAATACTTATTTCCTCCTTTTTTCTTCCATCTTACTGGAAGGATTATAGTTGAAAGTCGTTCTTCCAAGTGGTAAGAGCAGCCACACCATGGGGTACTGGCTGGGATGAATTGTTGGGAATAGGGGAGTTGGCCATAAAGAGGGTTGGAATGGAGTAAGGTCTCTGGGTTCCCTCCTGTGAGGATGGCAGTGGGGTCAGCATCCAGTAAGGAGGGGGAAGAGAAAGAGGGTACTGCTAGGAAGTTTGGGGAAGTGTTTTTTACAATGCCTACTCTACTGGGTCTATGAGACAACCAACTCCCTAGGGACCAGTATTAGTAGGATCTTTCAGAGGGTTTATACCTTTCTTGAGTCCATCATGAAAAATGTCTCTATTTGGTTATGAATTAGAGAGCAGACCCAAAAAGAAGCCATCTGTGTTGGTATCAAAGTAGACTTGGGAGCAGAGACCCCTTCCTGAGTTTGGAAGTGGTGTGTTTGGAGGGAACCTCTTACCTCTCTGGCTCATTGGCCCCAGTTAGATGATCTGAGAACATTGGTATCTGGTAGTCCTCATACATAACAACCAGGTCCCCTTATAAGGTAAGAGCCTCATAGATTGTAACAGATGAGACATATCTGATCTCATAAAAAGTAATGGTCCTCTCAAGGAAGAAACCTTCCCAGGTATCCATACACCTCCTGTTTGCTTCTTGCTTCTCTTCTACTTCCAGGAGGCCTCTTGTCTGCTCTTTTTGCTTTTCCTTCTCCATTCTGGGCTCCCATTTTTGCATTGTTCCCAACAGGTGATGATCTTGTTGCTTGGTGTTATATAGAATTGGTTCCCAGCTTCTCAGCTCTGTCATGCTTCTGCAGTATGGTTCTTCTCTAGCAGATGGTGCTCATGACCCATACCTGCTGTCCCCCTCTTCTTACTTCTTGAGTTTGGCTCTACTCTGGCAGATGGCTTTCATCTCCTCCCCTTAGGGGGACCAATGAACCTGGCCTGTTCACAGTTCAAATTTTTTTTTGAGGGGAAGATATCGGAACCCTTTCATCTTTCACCTGCAGGTGACTCCCTGCCTCTGATATGCATGTTTTTGACTAATTTTTTTCTTTCAATATCTGAGCATTTCTGGCTTTTTTATTTTGCTCTTTCTTGGTGTTCTGGGGAAAATTTCCAATCTCTCTCTTCTCTTACCTCTCCCTTTCTCCATCTTGTTGCCATCTCTGTTCTCTCTTTATCTCCCTCCCTCTTTTCCCCTCTCTCTCCTCTTCCCTTCCCCTTTTCCCCAATTCTTCTTCTTCTTCCCACTCTCCCACCCTTCTCTTTTCCTCTCTCTTCCCCTCTTGCTCTCCTACCCTTGTAAGCTGGGTCAGTTGGGCCAGGTTATTCAAGTAATACTGATCTGTTTCACAGAAGAGCTTTATTTGAAAGAGGTGGAGCTAATTGCTTTCAGTGTACCAAAGGAAAAGGAAATTTGAAGTCCAGTCAGTCAACAAGCATTTATTAAGTACCTGTTATGTATTGGACACTGTAATAATTCTGGTTCTACTCATGATTCTTGGTTAATAGAGGAACTGAGAGCTAGTGGCCTGCAAGGAGGAGCTACACCAGGATCATATTGTCTTTTTTGACATGGATACTATTGGCTGTAAGCTTTTTTTTTTTTTTTTTTTTAAGACTGGGTCTATTTTCAGGGTCATACCAATCAAAAATTATTTTATGGAGCTAGAAAAATAATAACAATATATCTGGAAGAACTAAAGGTCAAGAATATTAAGAGAATCAATGAAAAAGAACGTGAAGAAAGGTAGCCTAGCAGAACCAGATTTCGAACTATATTACAAAATGGTAACAATGAAGCAATCTGGTACTGGTTAGGAAACAGCATAGTGGATCAGTAGAATAGATTAGGTACTCAATACACAGTAGCACTGTAATCTAATGTTTGATAAACCCAGAGATCTAAGCTTTTAAGATAAGAGGTCACTATTTGACAAATACTTTCAGAAACACCTGGGAACACTTATATGAACTGATACAAAGTGAAGTGAGAAGAACATAGTAACATCAATATTGTACAATGATCAACTGTGAATGACTTAGCTATTATGATTAATACAATGACCTAAGACAATTCCGAATGACTTATGATGAAAATGCTATCCACCTCCAGAGAGAGAACTGATGGAGTCCGAGTACAGATTGAAACAATTTTTTCATTTTATTTTTCTTGCCTTTTTTTTGTCAACATGGCAATATGAAAATATGTTTTGCATGATTTCACTAGTATAATTGATATCACATTTTCTGCTTTCTCAATGGATGGGGGAAAGGCAGAAGGGAGGAAGATTTTGGAACTAAAAATTTTTAAAAATGTTAAAAATAAATAACAATAAACTTTTTTTTAAAGTCTAGGTCTTTGCATTTGAAAGAACAAAAGGTCAGGCACTTCAAAGAAACCAAGGAAAAAAGATGTAAAGGAAGTAGATTCATCAGTATCAGACCTTAAACTATACTATAAAGTGAGAGTCTTGTTGAAGTATAAAAAGGATAATTTCAATTATTTTAAATTAAAACTTTCGAAGTGCCCCAGGTTCACAGATTGCTAGCTATCCTCTCCACTTCCATCTCTTAATATTCTTTGATTTGTATAAATCTAGAGTTTTGCCTTTAGATTCAGGTATTATAACTTGTCCAAGATCATAAGGCAAGCTATCTTTTGACCCTTACTATTGCATCCTTCCTATTATATCCTACCCCCAACCGACCTTCATCTATCAAGGAAGAGCTGAATGAACAGTGGTGAATGAAGGGAAAGAGAGGGTCAATACCTTCCTTTCACCTTAATTAAAATGTTTTCCAATCATTCTTACTTGTTTGAATCATATTAAGAAACACTGCATATTACAATACTCCTCTTCCTTCTTGATCCACACAAATTTAAACTCTGATTTGAAAGGCTAAAGTCAGAAGCTACATCCTGAGGGCCATCTATATTTCAATTTGGAGTGAAAATGAAGAGGATCTCTATCCTGTGTGTGATGCACTGCTCTTCTCTCTCTCTCTCTCTCTCTCTCTCTCTCTCTCTCTCTCTCTCTCTCTCTCTCTCTCTCTCTTAAAATAAGTTAGCCAATATCAAAAGAAAAGTTAACCAATAGTTCATTTTCATTTTTGTCTTATTCTTATTGATACTTTTAAAAAATCAGTTCAGCACAACTAACCAACATATCAGCTGTGTATATGTGTATATGCAGCATTCCATATCCATAGTCCCCTTTCTCTATGATGGAGGGCAGCAACAAATAGATTTTACAGATTTTTGAAATTAGTTCATTTTAATTGCTTTAGTCATCCAAGAAATTATTATTTTTAATTTATTTTCAATATTCCACAATCACTACCATACAACCTAGATTTTTTCTTTCCCTCCCTCCCCCCTCTCCCTCCCATCTCTCCCTTCCCTCCTCAAGATAGCATACAATTTTATATACGTTCTACACATACATTCCTATTACATACATTTCCACCATAGTTATGTTGTATAGAAGAATTAATATGAATGGGAAAAATCATATAACAAACCAAAACGTAACACAAAAGAAAATGATCTGCTACAATCTGTGATTGAATTCCATAGTTCTTTCTCTGGATGTGGAAGGCATTTTTCCTTAAAAGACCATTGGGAATTTTTAAAGTCTTTGCATTGCAATGAAGTTCTAAGTCCACCAGAAAAAATCCTCCCACATTGTGGTTGTTGTTATGTACAAAGTTCTCCTGGTTCTGCTCCTTTCACTCAGCATCAGATCATATAAGTCTTTCCAGGCCTCTGTGAAGTCTTTCTGTTCATCATTTCTTAGAGTGCAATAGTATTCTATTACATTCATATACCAAGGAATTATTTTTTAAAAATACAACAATATATTATTGGATAAATCATAATTCTTGCCCCACTTTTTAAACGGTGACTGGGAAAGACTTCTTGCAGAAGGTGAGATTCTAACTGAGACTAGAAAGAAGCCAGGAAAAGAGCCAGGAGGCAGAGATGAGGAAGGAGAGGATTCTGGGAGGAATGTGGGATAGCCAGTGTTGATATCCAGAGTCTGGAGATGAAGTACCTTGTGTCAGAAAAAGAAAGGATGCCAGTGTTGCTTATATGTACCTATATAATACTGAGTAACTTTGGAAATGAAATGAAATTCCAAATATATAACACCATTTATATCATGGGCTTTAGATTGGCTACTGATTGGCCTTTGATCATATCTGAAAGGATTGAGTGGGGCCTGCCTGGCACTAGGAGAACCCTATCATGCTCATGCCACTTTCCCCTTCCCTACTGTTGCTGGTTATACACAGAAGTGTGATCTCTCCCTGGAACCACATGTGGAATGTCTTTGACAAAGTGAAATAACAAAAGTTAAACAAAGTGAAAGCCACTGCCAAGATCTGACAGAGAGGGTTCCTGGCACCTCCAGCTCATCTTTGCTCAGGGTAGTGGCCCCAACCACAACTTCCCCACCTTGCCATCATCTCCTTCCCCCTTCCCCACAAGGGGTGGGCCCAGGAGGGGGGGAATTTATTGAGCAGGAAACATCACCAAGTCTTGTGACTCCAGCTGCACGTGCAGCTTCTTAGGGGGCATGGTTATACATTGTTGGCAATGTACTGACCTAAAGAAAGTGGACAATGGTAGGACGGAAGGAAATCCGTAGTTGGGCAGCTCTGCTTCTTCCTGTACCAGGTAAAAGAAAAATGGCCATTATAAATAGCAGAGAAGCTCTGTTGGGATAGGTCTTTAAGTTTTACAAAGGGCCTTGCTTACAACAGCCTTGTGAAGCAGGTAATGACTGTATTGTTCTCCCCATTTTATAGATGGGGAATCACTGGCTCATCAAGGTGGAGTCACTTACCCAGAGTCACAAAGCTAAATATGGGAACCAGCACTTAAACCAGGTCTCCTGAATAGAAGTATGACCTTTCCTTTATGTATTATCTATCCCAATTAGAATACGAACTCCTTGAGAACAAAAACTGTTTTCTCTTTATAACCTCAGCACTTAGCACAGATTACACTTGGTAATCACTTAATGCTTTTCCATTCCATTCTTGAATCCAAGCCCAAGTCCTTCTTTTTCTGCTCTACCACACTACCATGTTTTCATGGACCTGCTAGGTTGAGGCAGAGTAGAGAGAAGGTTGTACTAAACATACTTAACTACCTGGGTGAAACTGGGCAAATCCCCAGAGATTTCCCTGAGCCTCTAGTTCCTCATCTGAAAAATGAGAAGGGCAACATCTGTAGTACCCACCTCATGAGGTTCTGAAGTTCAGATAAGATCATATGATGAAAGGGTCATATGAGTTAGACAGATGTCATTTACCAGTTATAATGATTTCATATCAGAGCCTGCTTTCTTGTTGTGATTCTCTCTCTCTCCTTGATAGCTCAGAGAGCACTGGACAAGTCCTTTTGTTTAGGTTCTACCACTCCTTTGTGAAAATTATTGATTGTTACAGGAAGGAAAATTCTGGGTCAGTTATTCCATCACCACGTGTGTTATAAACATCAATGCATTTGGTAGACTCTCAGAGTGGAAGGGGACTTTGTTTTAGTAATTTTTCAGTTGTGTTTGACTGTGACTGCTTTTGGGAGTTTCTCGGCAAAGATACTGGCGTGGTTTATCATTTCCTTCTCATTTTACAGATGAAGAAACTAAGGAAAATAGAGTGAAGTCACTTGCCCAAGGTCACACAGCTAGTGAGTGTCTAAGGCAAGATTTGTACTCAGCAAGAAGAGTCCTTCTGATTCCAGGTCTGGGGCCCTATCCGCTGCACCCCTTAGCTGTAGAGGGCATTTAATCTAAACCCCAGCCTGATTTACTAATCCCCTCTACAATCTTCTGTAATCCTTTAGACTTTGCTATAACAACTTCACAGACCAGGACCCTGCTACTTATTAAGGCAGCCCATTTCACTATTGTACATCTCAAATTGTTAGGAAATTGTTGCTAGGATAAAACTCAAATCTGTGTTCCCATAAGTTCTACCCATTGGTTGGTCCTTGTTGTAGTCTCTGGTCCACACAAAATCAATCTTATCTCTCTTCCTCGTGACATCCCTTTGCATATTTGAGGACAAAAATCATTTCCCATGAAATCATCCCTTCTCTAGGATTAAAAGCCATTGTTTCCTGAAATCATTCCTTATATGTCATTACTGCTAGATGATAGCATGGGAGTAATAAAAATTCTTAGTAGGCTGGAACCTAACAAATTGAAGTTCAAAAGGGATAGCCATGAAATCCCCTATTTGTCAGGTTCAACCATCAGTTGCCTGAGTATGAGTAAGGGAAGTTCCCTACCTGGTGGACGTGTTAGAGTATATCGGTATTACTCTCAGAACTGAAAACAGTACTATAGCTGTGGTCTGACCAGAGTTAGACCACAGGAGAGCAATTATCTCCTAGACAAGTAAGTGGTATTATGGATGGAGAACTGCTCTTATAGTCATGAAGACCTGAGTTTAAATTTGGCCTCTGGAACTATCTGTGTGATGCTGGGCAAGTCACTGAACCTCTCTTAGTCTTAGTTCCCACATCTGTAAAATGAAATAATAAGACCTAAAGAATTTATGTTACAAGATTGCTTTGAGGATCACATGAAATGATGCATGCGAAGCATTTTGTGAACCTTGAAGTACCATAAAATGATCAATAAGGTTTTGGTTTTGGTCTGGACTTATGAGTTCATTGGGGTATTCATTCATTTCAGTTGTGTCCAACTCTCCATGACCCCATTTGGGGTTTTCTTATCAAAGATACTGAAGTGGTTGGCCATTTCCTTCTCCAGCTCATTTTACAGATGAGTTAATTGAGGCAAACAAGGTCAAATAACTTTCCCAGGGTCACAAAGCTAGCAAATGTCTGAGGCCAGATTTGAATTTGAACAGAGGGGCTCCTGACTCTAGGCCTGAAGCTCTATCCACTGTGCCATCTAGCTGCCCTCATTGGAGTAAGGAATATCCTAATGAAGAAACTTCTTTGACCAATGAAGATACTCAATTGGTTGGAAAGTTCTTAGTTTTGTAGGGGCACTAGGAATTTTAAGTGATTTGTGCAAGATTATGTAGCCAATTTATGTCAGAGGCAAGATTTAGATCTGGCTCTTCTTGACTTCAGGTTGACTTTCTATCAATTATTCCATGCCGCCTCTTGTCATTAATATTTGTTGAATCATAACAAGCTTTTAGTCCATTAAACCACTGGGACTTTCTGGCATAAACTGTATTTTGCCACCTCTCTCCACTCTCATATTTCTGCAATTGATGTTTTTAAGTACAGTATATTTTATATTTATCCCTATCATATTTTACCTTGTTAAGTTAGCTCAGAATTCCAATCTGTTGAGATCTTTTTGGCACCTGATGTTATCATACAGCAGATGTGCTCTGCTTCCTATCTTATTATCTTCTACAAGTATGATAAGCATGTCATTTTTCTTCAATGTGTACTTTAGGAAAATAACTTTAGTAGTTGAATGGAGGATGGATTGGAGTAGGGAGAAACTGAGGCAGGAAGACTTTCCAGTAGTCCAGGCATGAGGTGCTGAGGACCTGCACCAGAGTAGTGACAGTGTCAGAGGAGAGAAGGGGGGATATTGGAAAGATGTTGTAAAGGTGAAATCAGTATGTTTTGACAAAAGATTGGAAATAGCTGGGGGTGAGAGATAGTGAGGAGTCTAGGATGACTCCTAGGTTATGAGCTTGAAGGATTAGTATCTGACCAATTACCAGTCTATCTCTCACATGTATCACCATGTCTCTACTCATGTAGAATCTCTCTCAGTTTGGGTCCTCGTCACTTCTTGCCTGGATTATTGAAAACCTCTAAATTGATCTCCATTCCTCAGTCTCTCCCCTCTCTAATCCAGTCTCCCTATACCTGCCAAAATGATTTTCTTAAAATATAGGTGTGACCATGGTATCTCTCTACTCAATAAAACCTTATTAGCTCTAGAATAAAATAGAGACTATTCTATCACTCAAAACTCTTCATAACCTAGCCCCTTCATGTCTTTCCAGTCTTCTCTCTTTCTTTTTCTCTCTGTCTCTGTCTCTGTCTCTCTGTCTCTGTCTCTGTCTCTCTCTGTCTCTCTGTCTCTCTCTCTCTCTCTCTGTCTCTCTCTCTCTGTCTCTCTCTCTCTCTCTCTCTCTCTCTCTCTCTCTCTCTCTCTCTCTCTCTCTCTCACACACACACACACTCATACCCTCCATGTACCATACAATCCTGTCATGTTGCCCCACTCACTAACTCTCCTACATCATGTCCCATATACCACCTCCAAGCCTTTACAACTGGCTATCTTGTCTGAAATGTTCTCCCTCCTTGCCTCTGCCTCTCAGGATCCTTGAGTTCTTTTAAGGCCCAGTTCAGAGGGCACCTTCTGTAGGTGGTGGGAGATTTGAATGGAAAGAGGGAGAGAATAAACATTTAATAAGTGTCTCCTATGGGCCAGGCACTGTGCTAAATACTTCACAAATATTACCTCATTTAATCTTTACAACAACCTTGTAAGATAGGTGATAAACCCCATTTTACATATAAGGAACCTTAAGCAGACAGAGGTTAAATGACTTGCCCAGGCTCACCCAGCTAGTTATTATCTGAGGTCAGATTTGAACTTAGATCTTCTTGACTCCACCCCAGTGCTCTATCCATCATGCTACCTTACTGCCTCTCCTTTTAACTGCTAGTACCTTCCCCTCATAAGTTACCTTCCATCTACTTTGTATGTGTCTCACATGTACCTGTCTATGAACATACCTCCAATAAGATGTAAGCTCCTTGAAATAAGTATTTTGACCTTTTCTTTGTATTCCCAGCACATAGTAAGCACTTAATAGATGCTTGTTGATTGATTGATCTGTTTACAAGAATATCACAAGAAACTTTTTCAAATGCCTTGCCAAAAGTCAAATAGATGTGTCATGCCCATAGCAATCCATTGATTTAATAACCCTGCCAAAAATGTGATGAGGTTAGTCTGGCATGACTTATGAACTCATTCTGGCTTATACTGATTACCACTTCCCTTTCTAAGTGCTTACAAATCATCTCTTCAGTAGTCTATTCTGGTATTTTGCCAAGAGTTGTAAGATCATAGATTTTTGGATAGAAAAGATGCTAGAGATTATCTAGTACAACTCTCTTGTTTTACAGATGAAGAAACTGAGTCCCATAGAAATGAAATAATTTGTCCATGAACACACAGGTAATAAGTAACAGAACCACATTTCAAATCCTGCTACTTTGACCCTAAATTTTGCATCCTGTTCACTGTACCAAAGACATATACATGCATTTAAAAAAATGTATATTAATAATTTTATTTTCATACAACAGATATTTCCCATCAAATATCCAAACTTGCTCCTCTATGACCCTTCCCAACAAAGTATATTCCCTGAAAATAATTGAGCATAATTTTGCTTGCGTGATTGTGATTGATAGCAATTGTGACTTTATTTCGTATTATTCCTTACCATGCTCTTTGCAATACAGCCAGACTGGCCGTCTTGAATTTCCTTGCACATTTCACCCCATCTCCTGTCATTGTGTCTTTGTACAGAATATCCACACTCCTAGAAAGAACTCCTTCCTCAGTGTAACCTCTAAATTTCCTTCCAGTCTTAGCCCACCTCCTACATGAAACTGCTCATGTCTCTCTCCAAAAATTTACCTTGTATTTATTTGGTCTATATTTTGTATGCAGTATGTTTATAGTTCCATATTTTTATTTCCCCTGATAGAATGTGATCTCCTTGAGGGCATTGTTTCATTTTTATATTTGTACCTCCAACCCCTTGCACAGTAGCTGATAAGTAGTAGCATGATAAATGATGCAGGTTTGTTGATTGCTTAAAAGTATGGGTCACTTTGTACTTTACTGCTGTGCTACATAAAGGAAGGATGTATGCCTTGTGTTTGATGATTTGGTCCCAACGCTGACCTTTGCATTTGACCTAAATTTTGTTGCCTTTTGGAGTTACCTACATTTCCATTTTCATAGTCAGCAATAGAAGCTGTGTAGAGCAGTGGAGAGAGTGTTGGAATCTGGAAGACTGAATTTGAGTCCTACCTCAGTAATTCTGCTTTGACAAATGCTTCCTAATATAAACACTTCCTCCTCTACAACCCCACCCTCCAGTTTGTGGCTTTCTGCATAATTATCACTTTCTGATATTGAGTGTTCCTCAATTGTTCCTTCTATCTAGCCTGTTCCATTTCAGCAAGGTAAACTCTTCCATGGCCATGTTTTAGTTATGAATTGCCCCCCACAAAGCCTTAATCTTACTTATGAGGTGATTGTTACCTCTTTGCCAAAAACTCTCAAGATCACTTTGTTACCTGTGTACTTTCCTTTAGTGTTATAGGCCGTCTGAGGACATGACTACCATCTCCAACTTAATTCTTCATCATTGTTTTCTGTGAAGTGACTGGGCATACTATCAGTCAATCAGTCAACAAGCATTTCTTAATTATTTGCTATATGCTAGCACCGGGGATATAGAGAAAAAGTGAAAATAGCCCTTAACCTCATGGAACTTCCATTGTAATAGAGGAGAAGACACACACACGCACATATATGTATATATTTTATAGATAATATATATAAGATCCAGACTAGTTAAGAAGTAGCCTTAGATCAGAAAGCACTGCTATTTCCATGTCATAAATAAGTTTTAAAAAGAGAAGGCATTTTCACTGTTTATCCCTGGAATTTTCTCGCTCATTTCTAACTCCTGGATTCCCTGGTTTCCTTTAAGTCCCAGCTAAAATCCTATCTAATCAGTGTTTGATTAATGTTTATTGACTATCTGAATACCTACTGCTATCTATGGTATCTTATTTAGCAGTTTGCATATAGGAAATTTCCTCCATCTCATTCCATTGTCAGATATGCTCTTGATCAGGTCAACATGGTAGGTAGAGTGCTAGACTTGGATTAAGATCTCAGGTCAAATACTGTGATAGATACTAACGGACCCTAAGGCAAGTTATAAATGTTTGTTCCCCTCCCTTCTCCACCACCCATTATAAATCTGAGAGTCTAGGAGCTATCCTCCAGCTCTTTCACTTTCTCTTCTGTCAGGGAGACCGACCTATACCTAGTGTAGACCTAGCTGTGGATTGTCTGTAGATGAAACATAAATGTAGCAGTTGGCTTTTATAGATTTTTGTTTTTGTTTTGTTTTTGTAGAATTTTGCAGATTATGGGAACAGTTCCCTTTCCAAACTTCCTGAAACAGAACTGAGAGTTCTTGGTGGCTCCCCTTGATTTCTCTCTTTGCTGGCTGCCACAGCGAACTCTTGGAACAGTCATAGTTGTCATTTGAACTGTAACCTCTGGGATTGAGTCCTTTTATAACCAATTTTCCCTGTTTCTCCTTCTTTGTCTAGCTGTGATCAGCCATGAGCAGATGCCTACCAATAGCCTGTTGCAAATAGTAGCTAAATTCAGGAATGGTCTGAGTCCAAGGAAGAATTTCAGTTTTCATTCAGTCACTGAGCTTATTGTACAGTTGTGCTATAAATGTCAATCTGAGTTACCTATTTAGATAGGAACATTGAGCCAGGTTGGTTTAATTTTTCAGTGTAGGATAGACAGAAATTATAAAAAATGTTTTTTTTTCCTGCCAGTAGCTTCTTGAAACATTTCCTTATTTTCACAAATGACTTAAGAAGCAAGTCAAAAAAGAGCAATGAAATTTCTAAAATGGGAGCATGAAGGATGTAACAATTGAGTAAGCAAGAGAACTGAATTTGAATTCTAATTCTGATACTTAGTCATTCTGAATTCATGGACAAGTTCCTGAGTCTCAGTTGCCTCATATGTAAATGGAAGATAATCACTTACATGGGGGTGAGCCAAGTAATCTTTGAGGTACCTTCCTCTCCAATATGTAGGATTCTATAAAGGGTGCCCTGATAAATATTTACCCTTCAGTCTAACTTTGTATTTGTGTCCATGTAGCAGGTACAGTAAACGTTCCTATGGTTTACCTCAGTCTTTGGTTATGACAGCTAGTGGTTAGGAGCATGGGGCTTAGACTCAGAAAGACCTAATTTCAAATCCTTCCTCAGACACTCTGTGACCCTGGGCAAGTCATTAAACATCTGCCTGCCTCAGTTTCCTCAACTGTAAAATGAGTATTGTAAATAACTTTTACCTCATAGGGTTGTTGGGAGGATTAAATGAGATATTTGTAAAGCACTTAACACAGTGCCTGACCCAAAAGTAGGGACTTAATAAATGATTTTTCCCTTACCTTCCATTCTCCCTTCCTTCCCTTTGGAAGAGAAATTCCAGTATTGATTCCTGTGACCTGAGATAGCTAACAGGAATACTTTACAAATTACAACAACTGTATTCCTTCACTTATAAAATGGAAATTCTTGGACCTTGTGCCTAGCACTGACTCACTAACTTCATCAAAATTATCCCCAAATCATTATTAAACACTCACAATGTACCTCACAGTGTTGTGGGAATGGGGGAAAAACTTTGATTACTAAGGAAGGGGAAGCCCAGATAGAAGCTGAGTCAGCTCCAGCGAGTAATTTCAAGGAGTTCCTCAGAAGAACCATAGTATTGGATCGTAGCTCAGTGGATAAAACACAGGGCTTAGAGTCGTGAAGACCTGAATTTAAATCTGGCTTCAGCTACTTACTAGTTGTGTGACCTGGGCAATTAATCCTTAATCACTTAATCCTCTTTGTCTCAGTTTCCTCAACTGTAAAATGAGTTGGAGAAGGAAATGGCAAACCACTCCAGTGTCTTTGCCAAGAAAACCCCAAGTAGGGTCACAGAGTAGGACGTGACTAAAACAACTGAACAACAACACTCCTCTCTCACTGTAACTTTTAGACTTCCAGTAAGCATATTTGTGGAATGACTACAGGTTGTGGAAACTTCAATTTCCTTATCTGTAAAATTGGCATGATACAAGTAACATACCATGGAATTGGTGCGAGATCAAACAAGATAATATATTAGAGGATTTTTAAAAGCTTTAAATACTCTCTGAATACCTGTTGCTATTTCTCATAGCCCTCAAGTCTGAGGAATTAAAAGAGGATAAGCTATCGCCCTCAGAAGCCTGCCACTTTAAGTGAGAGACAAGCTAGACATTCAAACTATTATATAGAAGAATTGCGCAAGAGTGAGAGGAAGCTTTTTATGAGCAAAGGCCTCTTTTAGCTACTTTCAAACAGCTCTAATTCTTAACAAGTTGATATTTTTGTTTTATATTGAGAGAAAATATGATTCTCTAACTTTTCTTCCCACTGCTGCTACTTCTGCCCTCTGGGGCCAAGCAAAATAAGTCTAATCCCTCTTTTATATGACAGCCCTTCAAATGGTTCAAGACATGTCTGCCTTCTCTTTTTCCTGGCTCAACATGCCTCATCCCTTCAGCCAGTGCTTAGAATGGTGTGACCTACAGGTCTCCACCACTATAGTTGCCTTCTCTAGACATTCTTCAGCGTGTCAATGTTCTTCCTAAAAATGATGCCCAGAAATAAGCACAGCACACTTGACATGGTCTCCGTGGGTACCCACAGAACACTCAACTGCACCTGCATACTTTCCCTATCTTCCCTGTACCTCTGCCAACTCTGACAGCTAAACAACAATGTATGCTGATAGAGGAGTGGAGGTAGCTTGGTAAACACACACACGTGCACACACCAACCTGTAGCAGAAAAAACTAGGAGGGAAAAATCCCCACCAAAGCAGGGCCTAGACCCTCATCTTCATCAGTAGTGGATTCCCACCCACACAGCTCATCTTCCCCCAATGTGAAGTACAACCCACCAAGCCACAAGTGGAGTTTCCAGGGGGAGTAGAAAGCTAAGACTCAAGACTTGTGGCCTTTGTGACAGCACCTTGAACCCTGCAGCACATACCCTGTTGACAGCTGAGCCCCAGAAATAAACCACCCAGAAAAGATAGCCAGAGGGCATGACACTCTCACACACCACTTTGTGTTGGCATGTGAAAAGGTACATTATTGTTCCATAGCATGATATCATAAATACTTTTGAAAGTTCCTCTTTCCATCCAACACCCCCTCCCCCCAAAGTCACCCCACTGTATGGCAGAAGCAACATCTTTCCTTCTGGCATGTAAGAGAAATTATAGGTGATGGAAAGGAGGAGACAGTGCATACAAATTGTCAACAATGGCAATCAGTGGTTAATATTAACAGCTCCTTCGTATGACGGTCATCAAAGACGAACAGTTGACAATGAACAGCACATTTTACAGGGGCTTGGAAGACCTAACTCAAGACATAGCTCTGGTCTCTAACTTAGCCAAGTTCACACAAGTCTCTCCAGGCCTCAATTACCTTCCTTGTAAAATCTGTACAATTGGTTGTTGTCCTTCGTCTTCGAAGAGGATCAAAATGACATCACTATGATAAGTGAAATTTCAGTGTGTCCAATCAGACCAATATGAACTTGGAATGCTCTACCATAGATTGGGCACAGATAATCCATTTGAATATTTGGGGTGGATATCCCAAATTTGCGCATTCTGCATTTACTTTGTGCTGTCTCAATTCTGCTTTGCTCAAAGAGCACAGCAACCTTTCTGATGTGGACATGCCATGCTGAGCGGTCCTGTGCCAGTGTCTCCCATGTTGCATAGTCAAATCCAAAAGACCTTGAGAGTGTCCTTGTATTGTTTCTTCTGACCACCATGTGAGTTCTCCATAAAATAGTCTTTTTGGCAAGCATACATTTTGCATTCGAACAACGTGGACAGCCCATTGGAGTTGTGCTTTCTGAAATAGTTTGAATACTTGACAGTTCAGCTCAAGCAAGGACTTCAGTGTCTGGTACCTTATCCTGCCAGGTGATCCTCAGAATCTTCCTAAGACAGTTCAAATGGAAGCAATTCAATTTCTTGGCATGGTGCTGGTAGACTGTCCATGTTTCACAAGCATATAACAATGAGGTCAGCACAATGGCTCTATAGACCTTCAGTTTGGAAGTTGGTCTAATACCTCTTCTCTCCCAAACCTTTTTACGGAGCCTCATAAACACTGAACTAGCTCTGACAATGCATGCATCAACCTCATTGTCACTGTGTACATCCCTGGAAAGTATACTACCAAGATAAATGAACTTATCCACAGCATTCAAAACCTTTCCACTTGTTGTAACTGATGGTTCCCCATATGGATGATGTGGTAGGGCTGATGGAGCACCTGTATTTTCTTAGTGTTAATTATTAGGCCAAAATTAGCACAGGCAGCAGAGAACTGATCCATACTTTGCTGAATCTCAGCTTCAGAGGCTGCGTTGAGTGCACAATCATCTGCAAACAGAAAATCATGCACCAACACTCCCTCCACTTTGGTCTTGGCTTGTAGCCTTTTCAAATTGAAGAACTTCCCATCCTTGATGCCATGTTCTTTGAAAACATTTGTCAACATGGCTGAAACATCATGTTAAAAAGCATGGGAGCAAGCACGCAGCCCTGTTTCACTCCATTGGTGACTGAGAAGGCACGAGAGCATTGTCCATTATCCAGAATCTGGGCAAATATGCCATCATGAAATTGACATACAATATTGATGAACTTCTCTGGGCAACCAAATTTTGACATAATTTTCCATAAGCCCCCATGACTAACAGTGTCAAAGGCCTTGGTCAGATCCACAAACATTGTGTACAGACGACTGTTCTGCTCTTGGCATTTCTCCTGGAGTTGTCGGGCAGCAAACACCATATCAACTGTCCCTCATCCCTTTCTGAAGCCACACTGGTTCTCAAGTATATGACCATCTTCCAGGTGAAGGATCAATCTATTAAGGGGGACTCCAGCAAGAACTTTGCCAGCAATGCCTAAGAAAGAGATCCCCCTGTGATTGTCACAGGGCAATCTATTCCCTTTACCCTTATAGAGATGAATAATGGTGGCATCCTTGAACTCCTGGGGGATAACTTTCTCTTGCCATATAGCCTGGAAAATTTCAGTCAGCTTTTGTATGAGCAATGGTCCCCCTACCTTGTAAATCTCAGCTGGAATAGAATCAGTACCAAGTGTTTTGCTACATGAAGGGAGTCTAATGGCCCTCAAAACCTCTTCTTCAGTTGGAAGTTCAGCTAAGGAGGGATTGACTTCAATCTGAGGTAAATGGTCAATGGCCTCAGCATGGATTGATGATGGTCTGTTGAGAACACTATGGGAAGTGTTCAGCCCATCTTTCTAGGATCATGTCCTTATCACTAATCAATGTGGCTCCATCAGCACTGAGCAGTTGCGGCACAAGATAGGTTTTTGGTTCATACATAGCTTTCAGGGAATCATAAAAACATTTTGGATTGTTACTATCAGCATAAAACTGAATTTCATCTGCCTCCTTACTGTGCCAGGAATCCTGCATCTCTCTAAGCTTTGCTTGTACTTTGCTTTTGATGGAAATAAATACTGCCTTCTTAGAGGTGGATGAATTATCCTGCTGGTAAATCCTGTGGAGTTCTCGTTTTTCATTTAGCAGCTTCTGAATTTCCCCATCATTTTCATCAAACCAGTCTTGGTGTTTGCAAGTGTTCTGACCCAGATTAGCAAATACAGTGCTGTACACCAAATCTCTGAGAGCTGCCCACTCCTTTTCTGCTCCACTGTTTCCAACTGTATGTTGGCTCAACTTTCCCTCCAAGTCAGCAACAAACTGCTCAAGCTCAGAGAAGAACTCTAATTTGTTGACATTAATTCTTCTGGTAGTCATTTTGCCTTGGGGGCAGTGCTTCTGACAAAGGCAAATATTTAGCTTGGAAAGGATAAGTCTATGATCAGTCCAGCACTCTGCACCACACATCACCTTTGTCATTCTTACATCTTGTCTGTCTCTTCTACTTACATTCACACAGTCTATTAAATGCCAATGTTTGCTTTGAGGGTGAATCCATGAAGTTTGCATTTAGGTAAACAGAAGACAGTGTTGGTGATGAGAAGGTCATGTGATGCACAAATCTTCAGCAGTAAATGACCATTGCTGTTGCCCTTTCCAACTCCATTCCTCCCTAGGACTCCCTGCCAAGTCTGGTAGTCTGAGCCTACCCTAGCATTAAAGTCACCCAGAATTATAAGCTTGTCCTCTTTTGGCACTTTGATGATAAGTGTCTCTAGGTCTTCATAAAATTTTTCTTTGACTTCGTCAGGGTTTGTCATGGTGGGAGCATAGGCACTGATGATGGTGGCATGGTGTTTTCCTGCGAGTGACGATCGCATTATAATGAGCCTGTCATTCACTCCTTTTGGCAAGAATACAAGCTTGCTGATTAGATAGTTTTGATTGCAAAACCCATGCCAGCTTCATGGCACTCCCCTTCGCTGAGCCCACTCTAGAAAAAGGTGTATCCAGCTCCAATTTCAGTAAGCTGGCCTTCTTTTGCCAACCTTGTTACACTCAGGGCTGCTATTTGAATGTGATTCCTGCTGAGTTCTCTTGCAACAAGAGCAGTTCTTTCTGGTCAACTGGATTTTTGTGTTGTCTATTAGTGTGCACATGTTCCATGTGCTGATGGTGAGTGGAATCATCTTTGCAGATGTTTTTGTACATTTTGTACATTTTTTTTGTGTTTTGACCACATAGAAGAATTCCCCACCTGCTGCGATAATCAGGTCAGGATTGAGTAAGCAGACAGTGTTTAGGGCACCTTTTCTAGCCCCCTTCCTCACATCAGGAGGTAAGCAATATGATCCTTCAAAGGCTGCTCAGACACCCAGGGGGCTGCTGAGTCCCACTGCTGCTTCCAGTAAGAAATGACTCTATGGCCTGGGCCGCTTGTGTGCAGGGTTGTGACTATACCTCCCAGTGTATCTGCATCTGTTGCTTTATCACTTACCTGTCACCATAGGACTTTGAGGCATTATAGTGAAATGGTATGGGTGATATCTTTTGATTCGTGCATAAATTGGGTTTAAGTGAGGCAGAGTTGCACAATGTCATCAGCCTCACTCTCTCCTCCAGAGCCATCATAGTACAATGGCAGGACAGAGTCAAGATGGTTAGCGATGGCTCAGGATGAAGTGGATGACCTTAGCGTCTTCAGTGTCTAACCAAGTTCTAAGCACTCCACATCGCCAGCTTCATCTGCCTTCATGGCCATTCCACCGGAGGAAGTCTTCACATGCTTGGGATAGACACCCCACCTAACTCACCAATGGGTTTGAGAACCCTTGGTTACCCTCAACCTGGTTTGGCCTATCTGTTGAAACAGTTTACCGGGGTGTGACTGCTATGCATGCTGCAGCTTCTTGGAGCCACAGGTGAGAGTTAGGTGGAACAGGTGGACACCAAAGGTGGAAAGAACCCTGAAAAGGGCTTGGCAGCCATCACACCAAAGGTACTGGTGCTCCCTGAACATACCCTACATCCCAGTACAATTAGGAGATTGCCAACCCTAACATTCTATGGCTAGGTGATCTTCAGAGCTAGTCTATACCCTTCATTTGGTCATATATTTATTTACATTGTGTCCCAAATTGCTGGCAAATCATAGCAGCATGTTCTTGGAGCTGAACAGGATCACACATCTCTAAGGTGTTGGTTTTTTTTTTAGTTTTATGATTTCTTTCATTCAACAAATGTTGAGTTCCTGCTACATGGAAAGATCATAATTTTGCACAAAAATTAATTTTTATTATGTAGTTTTCCATCATTGTATCTGATATTTAGAAGAGACCCAAAGTCATCCAATTCAAATCATGAATCCCAGCTACATTGTCACCAAGTCCTCTGTCCAGTCTTTGCTTCAATCCTCCCGATGACTAGAAACTTCTTAATACTTATGATAGCCCTTTCCATTTACACAAAACAAAGTCATTGGACACTTTTTCTTTGTGTTGAACTGAAAGCTCTCTCCTTTCTTCTACTCCATCCTCCTAGGTCTTCCTTCTAGGTCTAAATAAAATAAGTCTATTCTATCTTTCACATGATAACCCTTAAATATTTGAAGACTGCTGTCATGTTCCTTTACATGTCCCCAAAGTCCTCTTCTTCTCTAGATACAATATTTCCAGTTCCTTCAGCCAATCTTCATATGATGTGACTTTGAACACCCAGGACATTTTGGTTGCTCTTTCATATATACATTCCAATTTGTCTTTGCTTATGAATTTATATTCCCAGTTCTTATCACAATCTGTGGCATATAGAAAAAGTTTAATAAATCCTTTTTATTCATTCAAATAGTGAGTTAGGTAGTGAGGTTCTTCAGTTCAATCCATCAATTCAAAAATAGTTGTTGAATGCACTCTGTTAGAAGCTAGAGACATGGAAACAAAACTGAAAATTGTTCATGTCTACAGTGAGTTGGCATTTTTACTCATCCCTGAAGGCCTTCCAGTGGCACTAGAATATCACTCATCTGGGATGCTATGGCACAGATGCCCACTATGTCAGTTGCTGTTTGATACAAAGATAAAAAAAGAGCTTGTATTCTACTTTCCAAACCTTCCTCTTTCTGCATAAGCCCTGGACCCTTGCCCAACAATGTCACATACAACAGACATTTTCAAATTTTATCCTAAGAACCATATTCATATTTGCTTGAGGCCTGGAATATTTCCCATGATGCGCAGCCACTAAATGAAACTTCCAAGGAAGGATATACAGGGAGTTGATATTAGTTTTCCTTTAAAAACCTCGGGATTGTTGGTTTCTCTATAGGTCACATGCAAATACTCAACTGTACTCTGACCTAGGCCAGCCCCAGTGGAGGATCATGATTTCCCTGCTGGCTCTGGTGATGACGTACAAGGCTTTCCAGTCGACTACGGAATGAATTTTTTTATAGTAAGCTCACCTTATACTATTATATTTAGAATCACCTTGCAAGGGACTTCATAGTTAATAAGAAGTTATTTAAATACAGCAGAGAGAGAAAGTCCACCAGGGAGACATTGTGACAGCTTGAATTTTGGTCTTAAGGATACACTCAGAAAAGAAAAAAAGTTAGAGGCTGTGTCATTTCCTTGCTGCCTTTCTGACTGAGGAAGACATAAATAATTCTTCACATTTATGTGGTGCTTTGAGGTATGCAAAACACTTTCCTGATAACTGTGTGAAATTGGTAGTAGTACAAGCATCATTGTCATTTTATGGATGAAGACTATCAGACATTTGGCATATAGCCAACTGTATCAGAAGTCAAAATGGAATCCATATCTCTTTGACTAGAAGAGCGTCAAGTACGCTTTCCATTATTCGAGAGATAGCATGGCTTTGGAGGGACTCCTGTGAGCCTCAGTTTCCTTGTCTGTAAAATGTGAAAAAGGGACTAGATGGCCCCCATGATTCTTCCGGCTTCTAGGTTATGAATCTAGTCTGCCTTAATTATAGGGAATTTTCTCTTCTCTGATTGCCTTTTGAAGCAGACAGGATGGGCATAGATGGTCAAATGCAAAAGGACTTCTAAATGTAATCAGTATCCTGAATGGAGATAAATAAATGTTTGAGGATGGCTTCTGCCTGACAGTTTTTAAAATAGATTTTCATTGATGTCTTTTATTTTTTTAAATCACCCAGTTTTTTTTCCTTTTTCTCACTCTCCCCTCTTCCATATAGCTGTTTCTTATGTCAAAGAATTTTAAAGAAAAAAAGAGGAAGAGAAAGGAGAATAATTCTGTAAAACTGATCAACCAGTTTTAAAAAATTGATGATATATATAGTATTCCAAACTTGTGGACCCAAGTCTTTACAAAGGAGCAGAAGTGGTGGGGTGTTCTCATACATCTTCTTTGCTAACAAGCTTATTCTTTAGAGTTTTACAACATTTAGTTTCTGTTGTCTTGTGGTGGCACTTTTCATCACCTAACAGTTTTAAAGGAACTCCAGAGTGGGTGAAATGATGGAATTTTTGGCCAAAGCACATATGTTGTCTCTGCAGATATCCACAGGTCAGAGGACCAGCTGCACTGAAATACGTCTACCATTCTTAAGAAAGATTCCAGGTGGAACCAGGGATCTAGAGACTGGAGCATCACATTTTCATCGTGGGCAGAATGGGGCAATTGTGCTTTAGGGTTGGCTCACCAAATATTTTAGTGAGTGTAACCTTTTGGTGACAAGGCAATATGGTTTTGGTAAGGGGAAATCATCTCTGATTTAAGAGAACCAGGTTTCTGTAGAGGACAAAAAAGCATGTGGAAAAGTTGATATAATCTATTTCAAGTTTCGGAAAGCTCTGACAAAGTTCCACACCAAGGACTTGCAAAAAGTTTGAGTGAGTCATTATAGGATTAAGGGTGAAGAGCAGGGAGAGGGAAAGTTACCCTATATCTCATTTCTTCAGTGAACTTTACAGAGAGAAAACTGATAAACCAATTTATGTTTAGGTATTAATGGCAGATAATGACTTGGCATGTCACCTGCACAGATGTCTTTTTTATCTTACTGGGGCTTTACTGCCTTAAATTAAAGGTCAGGTAAAATGAGTGGCAAGGTTGTTGGGGCAAAGAGGTCTGTTAAGAACCTCTCCCACCCCCAACTTAGACCAGTTTAGGAAGAAAAAGAGTCTGGTATATATGTATTCATGTTTGCCCTTAGGAAGCTGTTGGCTCATCTGGGTGTTTTAACTCCAGCAAAATGTTCCATTGCTACAGAAGTTCCACCAAAGGTCAATTTACATGGCCAAGGGGATGGGAGGCCTTTCTATTCGAATACACACACACACACACACACACACACACACACACACACACACACACACACACACACATATATATATATATTAAAAAGACAGGCCTTTTAGTGTAAGAGTTCATAGAAAGTTTATAATCACATCCTGAAGGACATGACTTTGTTAGTCATAGATTGCTGCATCAAGTATCTGAATAATAGTGATAGTTATATTTTTTATTATTTGATCCTCACAACAGCTTGGGAGTAGGTGCTATTAATATCCTCATTTTACCCTTAAAGAAAGGGAGGCCCAGAGAGAAGCTAAGTGTCACCCAGCTCTTAAGTATCTCAATAGGATTTGAATTCAGGTCTTCTTGATTCCTATTCCAGGACTCTATTTACTACACCAGCTAGCTGAGAACAAGTGGGCATCCTCCTCTTTCCCTTTGAAATAGTTTGGCATCAGATGAAGAGTAAGGACACTTGCAGTCAAATCTCAGGCTGCAGGCATTAATTAACTATGTAGCCTTGGACACTTTTATCTTTCCTTTCTGGGCTTCAGTTTCCTCATCTGTAAAATAGGAAGTTTGGACTGAAATGACCTCTAAGATCCTTTCTAGCTCCAGATGCCTATGATTCTAAGTAAATATGGGACAAATTAAAGGGAAGCCAACTTTATGGAATTTATACCTCAAGAAATGGCTCAGGCTGAACACAGGAAGAGATTCATAAGGGAACTGACAAACTACCAGATAGCCTCCATAGAGAATAATTAAGGGAAGGTAGTATATTTTTAGATGCATCTGTCACCTTTCAAGTTGCTATTAAAGAGGCCAAAAGCAGGAAGAAAGAGGACTGGACTTGGCATCACAGAATCCCAAAATTTAGGATTGGAAGACACCCCATCAGCTTGAGCAACCATTGACCTCCATATGAATTCCCATTATCATGTACCCACCAAATGGTCATCCAGCCTCTGTGTGAAGTCCTTCAAAGAAGAGGAAGCCACCACCTCCTAGAGGGAGTCCTTCCCACATTTGGCCAGTTCTGATTCTTGGGAAGTTTTCTTGACATCAAGTCTAAATTTGCTTCCTTGTAACTTCATTCCTGGTTCTGCCCTTTGGAATCATACAGAAGAAGGCTAATCTCTCTTCCATGTACCAGCCCTTCAAAAACTTGAAAGCTGTTATCATGCCCTTCTTGAGTCTCCTCTGCTCCAGGATAACCATATCTAGTTCCTTCAGCCCATGTTTACATGAAATCAACTCAAGGGCATTACCTTTCCATCTGTTCTCTTCTTTGTACTTTATAGTTCACCAATCAATGTCCTTCTTATACTGTCCTGCCCATGACTGGATATGGCATGACATGACCAAAGCAAAAAATGGCGGGACCATCTCCTCCTTATTCCTGGATGTTACGCTTTTAATGCAGCCAAAGATCACAGTAATATTTTTGATTCTCACATCTCACTCACACTGAGCTTGCAGTCCAGTTAAATCTCCAGATTCTTTTTTTCTTTTAACTTACTGTCTACTGTTTTCTACCTAATCCTGTACTTGTGAAGCCAATTTTTTGAACCTGATTGTAAGACTTTTGTCTTTTGATAAAATTGTTGAATTTTATCTTATCACATTCAGCCCCAATTTAGCCTGTTGGATTCTAACTGTCATCCTCTGTCCTAACTAATTTTGTGTCATGTACAAATTTGATAAGCCTGCCCTCTCCAGCACTTGATATTGTTCCTGGCATATAGTAGGTGCTTAATAAACATTTACTGATTGATCTCTGCCTTATCCACATGCTTGATAAAAACGTTCAAAAGCACAGGGTCAAACATAGATCCTTTGGGCATTCCACTGGCAACTACTTGTCATTCTAACATTAACTATTAACGTTTACTCTTTGATTCTGACCATTCGCACAGCTCTGAATCCATCTAATTGCTTTATCGTTAAGTCCACATCATTCATTCTCCTACATGAGTATATAGTAGGGAAAACTTTATCAAATGTTTTGTTAAAATTTAGGCAAATTCCCCCTATAACATTCCCCTGAATATCAAATAAATAAGGTTAGTGTGGTAGGACTTGTTCTCAATGCTGACACTGTAATTCCTATTTCCTTTTCTATATGCTCACTAACCATTTCTTTCATGATTCATTCTAGAATTGTCCCTGGAGTTGAATCAAGCTCATTCTTCCTTTTTTTATTTAATAGGCATGCCATTTGTTCTTTTTTAGTCCCTGAGGAACCTCTCCTGTCCAGCATCATATAGCTAATAAGTGTCTGAGGGAGAATTTGAACTCACTTCTTTTTTCCCATATAAATTTATTTATTGTCGGTTTTCAATATTCACTTTCACAAAATTTTGAGTTTCAGATTTTCTCCCCATCTCCCTGTTATCTCCACCCCAAGACAGTGTGTATTCTGATTGCTATTTCCTCCAATCTTCATTCCCTTCTATCCCTCCCACCCCCCCACCATCCCCTTACCTTCTGTTTTCCTGTAGGGTAAGATTTCTGTACCCCTTTGCCTATATATCTTATTTCCCAGTTGCAAGTAAAAATGGCTTCTAACATTCATTTTTAAATCTTTGAGTTCCACATTCTCTCCCTTTCCTCCTCCCCACCCACCCTCATTAACAAGGCAAGTGATTCTATAAAGGTTATATATGTATGGTCATGCGAAACACCTCCATAACAGTGATGTTGTGAAAGACTAACTATATTTCCCTCTATCCTGTCCTGCCCTCCATTTATTCAGTTCTCTCCTTTGATTTGTCCCTCTACCAAAGTGTTTGATTCTGATTACCACTTCCCCCAATATGCTATTCCTTCTATTATCCCCCTTGTCTTATCCCCTTCACCCCTGCTTTCCTGTAGGGTAAGATAAACTTCCCTACCCAACTGAATGTGCATATTATTTTCTCCTGATGCCAAATCTGATGAAAAGAAGACTCACTTATTCTCTCTCATCTTCCTTTTCTTCCTCTCCATTCTAAAAGCTTCTTCTTGCCTCTTTTATGTGAAAAGATTTACTACATTCTACCTCTCCCTTTATCTTTCTCCTAGTACATTCCTCTCAACCCTTAATTTTCATATTCAGCCCACCCTGTGCCCTCTCTCTCTCCCTCTCTCTCTTTTATTCCCTCTCTGTCTTTCCCTGTCTCTCTTTCTCTCTCCTTATATACATATATACACATACACACATATGTATATATACACACACATACACACATACATATATATACACATATACATATATCTTCCCTCCAACTATCCTAATACTGAGAAAAGTCTCATGAGTTACAAATATCATCTTTCCATATAGGAATGTAAACAGTTCAACTTTAATAAGGCCCTTATGCTTTCTGTTTCTTGTTTACCTTTTCATGCCTCTCTTGATTCTTGTGTTTGAAAGTCAAGTTTTCTATTTAGCTCTGGTCTTTTCAACAGGAATGCTTGGAAGTCCTTGAAGTTCCATTTTTTCCCACTGAAATATTATACTCAATTTTGCTGGGTAGGTGATTCCAGATTACTCTTATCTGGAATTTGGCTATGATATTCCTAGGAGTTTTCTTTTTGGGATCTCTTTCAGGAGATATTTGGTGGATTATTTCCATTGCTATTTCCCTCTCTGGTTCTAGAATATCAGGGCAGTTTTTCTTGATAATTTCTTGAAAGATGATGTCTAAGCTCTTTTTTTTTTTGATCATGGCTTTCAGGTAGTCCAATAATTTTTATATTATCTCTCCTGGATCCATTTTCCAGATCAGTTGTTTTTCCAATAAGATATTTCACTTTGTCTTCTATTTTTTCATTCTTTTGGTTTTGTGTTATAATTTTTTGATTTCTCATAAAGTCATTAGCTTCCATTTGCTCCACTCTAATTTTTAAAGAAATATTTTCTTCAGTGAGCTTTTGGACCTCTTTTTCCATTTGACCCATTCTGCTTTTTAAGGCATTCTTCTCTTCGTTGACTTTTTGCACCTCTTTTGCCATTTGGGTTGGTCTAATTTTAAAGTTGTTATTTTCTTCAGAATTTTGGGGAGGTTACCTTGAGCAAGCTTTTTCTTTTCATGATTTCCTTGCACCACTCTCATTTTTCTTCCCAATTATTTCTCACTTCTGTTACTTGATGTTCAAAATCCTTTTTGAGCTCTTCCATGGCCTGAGAAGATTTCATATTTTTCTTAGAGGCTTTGGATGCAGGAGCTTTGGCTTTGTTGTCATCTTCTCTGTATGGTTTGATCTTCCTCATCACCAATGACATAAAAAAATACCTCTTCACCAAGAGGTACTTTTCCCCAGTTTGCTCATTTTCCCAGCCAATTACTTGACTTTAGAGCTTTGTTAAGTGACTGCTCCAGAAGCAGCCTCTGCTTCAGCATTGGCTGCTGCCGCCCTGGGGCTAAGGCCAGGGCACACCACGCTCCCCTCTCAGCTAGGTGAGAGACCCTTCCCACTGACTTTTGAAGCTGTCTTGAGTGATTGTGGGTTGAGAAGTCAGGAATCCACAGCAGCTGCCAGTGATTCAATCCCCTAAGGCCTGCTCCCTTTCCATCTGTGCTGGAGTGTCCCCCACTGAACCAAGCTTCACTCCCAACCTGGTGCAATAGGTCCTTCCCATCTACCTCCTAGATTTTCTTGGGCTGGAAATTTGCTGCAATCTGTCATTTTGTGGCTTAGGCTGCTCTAGAATTTGTTTAGAGTCATTTTGTACAGGATTTTTGAGAGATTTTGGAAAAGATCTCAAGCAGATCTCTGCTTCTACTCCACGGTCTTGATTCCGCCCCCCTCCTCACTTCTTCTTGATGCCAGATTCAGTGTTTTGACTGTTGTGCTGACAGATTGCCATGACCTTTTAAATATCTCTGACAGTGACTCAGTAATCGTATCTTCTAGATCTTTAGGTTATTGTTTTAGTCCCTGAGAATGTAGTTCATTCAGGCCAAGTAACAAGTTAATCATTGACAAGAAGGTGTTCTGTTACTGTTTCCTTATATTTCTTAGGTAGTGAATCCAGAGATATGAACTCAAATTCTGCCTTTGACACTAAAAAACAAAAGTTCTAATTAATACTCTAAAAATATTGTTGTCTCTTTCTACAGACTCTGCCTCTAACCCTGGTAACAGAACCTCTTGCTTAGAAAGTACTCTTAGACAAAACAATTTGGAGTTGTAAATGGGTCCAACCATTCTAGAAAACAATGTGAAATTATATGCAATTACCAAACAGTATATTACTTTTGACCCAGATAGACCTTTACCTCCCAAAGATATCAAAGAAAGAGGAAAAGATTCTATATGGTCAAAAATACTTATATCATCTCTTTTCTGTGGTGCCAAAATATTGCTAAGAGCATGCCCATTAGGTGAGCACTGGCCAAATATACTGTGGTATATGAGTGTGCTCTGTGAGATGCTATTTCTTCAATGTGCTATAAGAGAAGAGGAAAATATGATTTCAGAAAAACATGGGAAGACATATCATAAAGTAATGCAAAGTGAAGTGAACAGAATCAGGAAAACAATTTATACTCTAACATCAATATTATAAAAATGAATACTTTTTGAAGACTTCTATAAACTGATGAGAAATGAAATAAGCAGAGCCAGAAAGATAATTTTTGCACATAGACAAGCACCTTTGAAAGCCAAAAGACCTCTGATCAGCCCAATGACTAACTGTGATTCCAGAGGACTGATGATGAATCAGGCTATCCATCTCCTGACAGAGAAATGACAGACTCAAAGTGTAAAATGTGGCATTGCTATTTTGGGATATGGCCAAGAAGATAATTTATTTTTGCTTGCTTGATTGCTAGCTTTTTTTTAATAAGGATTTTGTTTTTCTTTTCATTTTTTGTTCAATGGGATGGGAGGAAGATAAAATAAAATTTCTGTCAATTTAAAGAATCAAAATTAATTTTAAATAAATAAGACAATGACTACATTGATCGTATCTAACAGTCTCAGTTTCATTCTGCATTTATAGTCCACAATCTCTCTGATGGAAGGCAGGAAGAATGCTTCCTAGTCAGTGCTCAGAAGTTATGATTATCCACTGCATTTATCACTTCTAAGTTCTTTCTTTTGCATTGTCTTGGTCATCAGCCAGGTTAGCTTCCTGGTTCTGCTTACTTCACTGTAGTTCAGTTCAGGTAGACTTGATATTCATGTAAGACTCTGATTATTTTTAGGCCATGGGCAAATCACTTAACCTTCAAAGATCAGTTCTCTAAGGAAAACTTTTATTGGCTCCCTTATGCATCTAGGATAAAAGATGGACATCTCTGTTTGCCTTTTAAAGCCTTTTGAAATCTGGCTCCATTCTAGTTTCCATGCTGTTTACATATTGCTTCCCATCATGTACTTGGTGTTCTGACCAAATTGACTTACTTGATGTTCCATGGACATGACATTCCATCTCCTGTTACTTTTGTACAGGCTGTCTCTAATGCCTACAAATGCTTTTTCCTCACTTCTGCATCTGGGAACCCCTAGTTCCCTCCAAAGCTTATCTTAGGTGTCACTTTCTATGAGAGAATCTTTAAAAAACATTTCCACCACTTGTTCATCCTTCCCTCCTCTCCCTCCTTCTGTAACTACATTTTCATGATGGTATGCTTGTGCGGGTTCTGGATAAAGGATGATGCTCCTCACACTTTCCCAGTCACCAATGGAGTGAAGCAGGGCTGTGTGCTTGCTCCCATTCTTTTTATCATGATGTTTTCTATAATCATGTCAGATGCCTTTGATGAGGACAAAATCAGCATCAAGGTCAGCTACCATACTGATGGTAAACTGTTTAACTTGAAAATACTACAAGCCAGGACTAATTGGTGCATAACTTGTTGTTTGCAGATGATTGTGCACTCAGTGCAGTCTCTGAAGCTGAAATACAATAGAGTATGGATTGATTCTCTGCTGCTTGTACTGATTTTGGCCTGGCAGTCAACACCAAGAAAATAGAGATTCTCCACCACACTAGCCATCACCACAACATCCATACATGAAAGTATTGATCACAGTAAATGGAGACATTTTGAATGCTGTGGATAAGTTCACTTACCTTGGCAGTAACACTATGCAGGGATATCCACAGAGAGGATGAGGTTGATGCATACATTCATTGCCAGAGCTAGCTCAATATTTGGGATGCTCTGAAAAAAAGTGTGGTAGAGGAGAGGTATTAGGCTGCCTACCAACCTGAAGGTCTACACAGCTGTTGTGTTGACCTCATTATTGTGGGCCTGTGAAACCTGGACAGTATGCCAGCTCCGTGCTAGAAAATTGAACCACTTCCATTTGAATTGGTTTAGGAAAATTCTGATCACTTGGCAAAATAAGGTCCCATATACTGAGGTCCTCTCTTAAGTTAAACTGCCAAACATTCAAAATCTGCTCCAGAGAGTAAAACTCCAGTGGGCTGACCATGTAATCCAAATACCAAATATACATTTACCTAAAAGAATATCTTATGGAGAGCCCACACAAGGCAGGTGCTCACACAGAGGTTAGAGGAAGTAGTACAAGGACACTCTCCAGGTTTCTACAATGAACTTTAGCATTGATTGTGAGGTGTGGGAGACACTGGCGCAGGACTGCATAGCATGCCCACATCAAAGAAGGCACTGTGCTCTATGAAGAAAGCAGAATTGCAGAAGCACAAAGGAAATGTGAGATGCAGAGATCTAGAGACATCTCTCTCCCAAATGTTCAAATCAAATATTTATGCCTGACCTGTGGGAGAGACTTCTGAGCTCATATTAGACTGACTAGCCACACTCAAACACACTGTACCTTAACTCCAACATCATGATGTCATCGGTCCCCTTTGAGTACAAAGGATGAACAACACAGCAATTACTTTTTATGTATTTCGTATTAGCTACCTGTTAATGTGTTGCTTTCCCCAGTAGAATAGAAGCTTCTTAAGGATAGAGACATTTTTTTTTTTAACTTTTTGTCTTCGTCATCTAACACAGTGCCTGGCACGATGGTAGTCACTTGATAAAAATGCTCATTGAATTACATTGAGCTACAATTTCCATAAAATCACCCTAGATCTCCTGTCAACGACTGATTCTGATCCACATCTAACCCAGTAGGGCAATATGGGAAGAATCCTACTATGTTAAAACTGGAGAGGATCTTAAAGATTATCTAGCCCAGCCCCTCATTTTTCGGATGAGGAAACTGAGGTCCAGAGGGGAAAAGGACTGTTTACAATCACACTGAGAGTAAGCAGGAGATTCAGGAAGGCAATTGGTCAACTATTTTCTCTTCTCTGAGGGGAAGGATGAATGTTTTCTTACTTGGAGGGGTAGAGGCAATATGAAAATAGAATAAAACATGGCAACAGTTTTAAATAAGATATTAAGATAGAAAATAATGATCTCATGACATGGCTTGAAGTTCTAAATATGGTCTGTTTTTAATGAACTTTGCTTTGAAGTTACACAATGAAAATATGAATATTTTCAGACTTTTAAAATCACTTCTCTTTATAATTAGAAGTAGAAATTGGCTTCTTTTAAAAAATACATCAAAAAGCTTTTTATAAAGAATGGGGCATTTGATGTCTGGGGCAAAGGGCACTTCTTTTCTGTCCCACTTGGTTCTTTGATCTTCTCTATTACCTTTTAGCAAAAGAGTAGAGCAAGACCCTCCATCCTGATTGGGATACCTGGCTTTTTGTATTCTGTCCGGCTGGAGAAGCCAGACATCAGCTGCTCTCATGATTTAATTATGAGAGACCATTTTTGAACTATGTTTTAAGTCAGGGAATTCATTTATTAACTTATAGAAATTATACATTGTTTTTGTAGTTTGACCAGAAAATCTAGCATTTTCCTTCCAGTCACATTCGAGGATTATAGAGTTAGAGTTAGAAGGAGCCTTAAAAATCATCTAGACCAATAGCTTCATTTTACAAATATGGAAACTGAAGTCTAGAGAAGTGAATGAAATGACTTGCTCTAAGTCACACAAGGAGCAGGACCAGGATTAAAAGCCAAACAAGGTCCTCTTTAGGCAAATCTCATGCTTTTAACATACTGCAAGTCTTACTTCTTGGGAAAGCAGATAAGATTCAACTGGAGAATGTCTTTTTTCTTCTCCTTGGACTCACATAAAAATGCTAGTCACTGTTGGGAATAATGCAATATTTTTTTTTTCTGAATAGTATTTTTTGTTTGCAATCAATGGTTGTGGTTTGGCCTGATTCTTTTTTTTTTTTAATTATTTTTTTAATTAAATTTATTTATTTAACTTTTAACATTCATTTTCACAAAATTTTGGGTTACAAATTTTCTCCCCTTTTATCCCCTCCCCCCCCCAAACACCAAGCATTCTAATTGCCCCTATGACCAATCTGCTCTCTCTTCTATCATCCCTCTCTGCCCTTGTCTCCGTCTTCTCTTTTGTCCTGTAGGGCCAGATAGCTTTCTATACCCCTTTACCTATATTTCTTGTTTCCTAGTGGCAAGAACATTACTCGACAGTTGATCCTAACACTTTGAGTTCCAACTTCTTTACCTCCCTCCCCCTCCACCCCTTCCCTTTTGAAGGCAAGCAATTCAATATAGGCCAAATCTGTGTAGTTTTGCCAATGACTTCCATAATAGTTGTGTTGTATAAGACTAACTATATTTCCCTCCATCCTATCCTGTCCCCCATTACTTCTATTCTCTTTTGATCCTATCCCTCCCCATGAGTGTCGACCTCAAATTGCACCCTCCTCCCCATGCTGTCCCTTCTATCATCCCCCCCACCCTGCTTATCCCCTTATCCCCCACTTTCCTGTATTGTAAGATAGGTTTTCATACCAAAATGAGTGTGCATTTTATTCTTTCCTTTAGTGGAATGTGATGAGAGTAGACTTCATGTTTTTCTCTCACCTCCCCTCTTTATCACTCCACTAATGAGTCTTTTGCTTGCCTCTTTTATGAGAGATAATTTGCCCCATTCAATTTCTTCCTGTCTCCTCCCAATATATTTCTCTCTCACTGCTTGATTTCATTTTTTTTAAGATATTATCCTATCAAAATGTGCATACCCTTTGACCCAGCAATATCGCTACTAGGACTATATCCCCAAGAGATCATAAAAATGGGAAAGGGTCCTACATGTACAAAAATATTTATAGCAGCACTCTATGTAGTTGCCAAAAACTGGAAGTCAAGGGGATGTCCATCAGTTGGGGAATGGCTGAATAAATTATGGTATATGAATATAATGGAGTACTATTGTGCCATAAGAAATGATGAACAAGAAGACTTCAGAAAGGCCTGGAAGGACTTATATGACCTGATGCTGAGTGAAAGGAGCAGAACCAGGAGAACTTTATGCACAGCAACGACCACAGTGTGTGAGAGTTTTTTCTGGTAGACTTAGATTTTTGTAATAACACAAGAACTTCTTACAAAAAAAAAAAAATTCCAATGGTGGTTCTCAAGGCAAAATGCCTTCCACACTCAGAGAGAGAAATATGGAAGTCACTCACATAATGTAACAGATCATGTTTGTGTATGTGTATGTGTTTGTGTATCATGTTCTGATTTGTTATACGATTTCTTTCATTTATCTTAGTCTGACTACATAGCATGACTATAGTGAAAATATACTCAATAGGAAAGTATATGTAGAATCTATACAGAATTGTATGCAGTCGTGGGGAGGGAAGGCGGGAGTGGGGGGTAGGGGGGGATAAAATCACAATTGTATGGCAGTGATTGTTAAACATTAAAAAATAAAAAAAAAATTAAAAAAATTAAAAAAAAAAAAGATATTATCCTATCCTCTTCAATTCACTCTGTGCACTCTGTCTCTATGTGTGTGTGTGTGTGTGTGTGTGCATGTGTGTGTGTGTAATCCCACCCAGTACCCAGATACTGAAAAGTTTCCAGAGTTACAAATATTGTCTTTCCATGTAGGAATGTAAACAGTTCAACTTTAGTATGACTTCTCTTTGCTGTTCACCTTTTCATGGTTCTCTTCATTCTTGTGTTTGAAAGTCAAATTTTCTTTTCAGCTCTGGTCTTTTCATCAAGAATGCTTGAAAATCCTCTATTTCATTGAAAGACCAATTTTTTCCCCTGAAGTATTATACTCAGTTTTGCTGGGTAGGTGATTCTTGGTTTTAGTCCTAGTTCCTTTGACTTTTGGAATATCCTATTCCATGCCCTTCAATCCCTTAATGTAGAGGCTGCTAGATCTTGTGTTATTCTGATTGTATTTCCACAATACTTGAATTGTTTCTTTCTAGCTGCTTGCAATATTTTCTCCTTGACCTGGGAACTCTGGAATTTGGCCACAATGTTCCTAGGAGTTTCTCTTTTTGGATCTCTTTCAGGCGGTGTTCTGTGGATTCCTTGAATATTTATTTTGCCCTCTGGTTCTAGAATCTCAGGGTAGTTTTCCTTGATAATTTCATGAAAGATGATGTCTAGGCTCTTTTTTTGATCATGGCTTTCAGGTAGGCCCATAATTTTTAAATTGTCTCTCCTGGATCTATTTTCCAGGTCAGTTGTTTTTTCAATGAGATATTTCACATTATCTTCCATTTTTCCATTCTTTTGGTTTTGTTTTGTGATTTCTTGGTTTCTCATAAAGTCATTAGCCTCCATCTGTGCCATTCTAATTTTGAAAGAACTGTTTTCTTCAGTGAGCTTTTGAATCTCCTTTTCCATCTGGCTAATTTTGCTTTTGAAAGCATTCTTCTCCTCATTGGCTTCTTGAACCTCTTTTGCCAATTGAGTTAGCCTATTTTTCAAGGTGTTATTTTCTTCAACATTTTTTTGGGTCTCCTTTAGCAGAGTGCTGACCTCTGTTCATGCTTTGACTTCATGTCTCTCATTTCTCTTCCCAGCTTTTCCTCCACCTCTCTAACTTGATTTTCAAAATTCTTTTTGAGCTCTTCCATGGCCTGAGCCCATTGGGTGGGCTGGCACACAGAATCCTTGATTTCTGTGTGTTTGCCTGATGGTAAGCATTGTTCTTCCTCATCAGAAAGGAAGGGAGGAAATACCTGTTCACCAAGAAAGTAACCTTCTATAGTCTTATTTCTTTTCCCTTTTCTGGGCATTTTCCCAGCCAGTGACTTGACCTCTGAATGTTCTCCTCACACCCACCTCACCTCCTGATCCTCCCAGCTAGCGTTTGGGGTCTGAGATTCAAATACTGCTTCCAGCCTTAGGGCTTTTGGCGGGGGCAGGGCTGCTATTCAGTGTGAGATTAAGTTCAGGTGCTGAGGTCGGGGCAGGGCCGCCTCTCAGGCTCAGTTCCCTCAGGGGGTTTATGCACAGACCTTCAACAATGAATCCAGGCTCCTGCCTGCTTGGGGAGCCCTGGTCTGCTCCTGCTTCTGCTGGTGCCTCCTGAGGGGGCCTGAGTTATGGGGGTACCCCACTCCCCTCTCCACCCACCAAAGAGACCCTCTCACCAACCCTTGTCACCTGTGCGTGGAGGGACTTGTGTGGCCACTGGAGACCCCGTCCCTGAAGCCTGCTCAGATCTGTTCCTTTCGGTGCCGCGGCTGCGGCATGTCTGGGCTGGACTCCGCGTCTGCAGTGCGAAGGACCTTTTGCGAGAGGTTTGCAGGTCCCTCTGGAACAGAAATCTTCGCTCCACTGTTCTGTGGCCTCACTGCTCCAGAATTCGCCATGAGTTACTTTATACAGATGTTGTATGGGTTGTGGGTTCGGAGCTATGTGTATTTGCATCTTTCTACTCCGCCATCTTAATGTAATATTTTTTAAGTAAACAAATATTCCAAAAGACTCTCAGTAACTACATAACAATAAATAATTAATGAACTTTTAATGAATGGGATTGATCTTATTTCTTTTACTTTGACTGAGCTTTGACTTTAGGGCTTGTAGTAATATCTGTAATAATTTTGTCTCCAAAATGTCCCACAGTAGGCATCTAGCAATTCAACCTTCCCTGCCACACCACTACCAAAGAAACATTTCTTTTAATAAGGGTGGCTGTGGTATGGGGGAAAGTAGAATGGACTTGGAATCAGGAACTCTGGGGTTAGATTCTAATTAACTGTATGACTCATCTATGGACCTCACTCAACTAATCTGTAAAATAAAATTGAACTCAAAAATCTCCCAAGTTCTCTTATGACTTGACATCCTATGAGAAATACAGAGGCAACCAGGTTAGTGGGATAGAATGTTGGACTTGGGAGTCAGGAAAACCTAGGTCCTCATTCTGCCTCAGATACTTACCAACTTCGTGACTGTGAATAAGTCATTTAACTACTCTGCTCCAGGTTCTTCATCTGTCAAATGAGGTAATTAGACTCTGGCCTCTCATGTGACTCCCAACTCCTAAATCTATAGACCTATGACAGTGCCCCATGACTCACAGTAACCTACCAAACCAAGTCCTCCATGACCAGCACTACCACGCAAAAAAAAAAAAAAAAAATCCTACAGCAATCCTGAAATCCTGAACAAAACACCATAACCCTGTCTCTGATCTTCTAAAATAGAAACCCCAAATCCAGGAAGAACAATCTGATAGGGTTTTAAAGGTGAAGCATCATTCAAGCCTTTAAAAGCGATTACTCCCTTAGTTTTCCCTTAACACCAGTGATGTATATTACTGATCTTGACTCCAAGTTTTGCAAGACTCAGATTTTTTCTTTCTTTCTCTCATTGGCCTTTGCAAGTATCTAAGGTCTTTCTGCTGCACCTGGGAGCAACACAGAAAAGTAATGATCAGATCTTAACTTCAGTTACTTTTGTGGTTTGTTTCTCAGAAGGGAAATTGAAGAATGAAATAGAACTTAAAGGAAGTTTTTGATATCTGGAGGGTGAAGAGGAGTGGATTGCGACTGGAGATGCCCTGTAAAAGGTCTGAATAACGTTCAAGAAAAAGGAAATTTGTAGTTATGAAACCTGACCTGTCTGTCTAAAGAGAAATGTGGTGGAAACTACAGACATTAGCATTATGTTTTTCAGCATTCAACTTAATCTGGTGGCTAAATTTAGGAAACCCTCGGCATGGTGTGTTCCTGCGGCAATTTTTGTTTCTCTTTCCAAAGGGCTCCTATCTGGTTATTAAAATGCAAATCTGGGAACATTTTAATTGATATTTTGCACATTATCCTATAGAATCCTCAAAGGCTTTATGCACTTAACAAATGGATGCACAGGCCCCCTCTCAAACCTGCCTACTTCTGTGATATAAGCAAGCTTCATGTGGCACTATCTCATTAGTCTATATCAGGAGCACCTAACTGTGGGTGGGACTGGAAGTGAAGGAAACTATAGGGCTCATGTTTGACTTAACCAGAGAGATCAAGCAGGTGGAAGGAGTTCCAGTATGAAAACTAGTGCTAAGTACTCCCGCCTTTGTCTGCCTGTAGTTTTTGTCATTCAGGTTTGTGTTGGTAATCAACATGCATCAGATATCGTATGGTGATGGGATTTAATGAAAAGTGAGACATGAAATTAATCATTAATTCAACGTGTGAATGTGTACAAAATCCAAAGTCCTTCCCCAAACCGCTGCTGCTGCCTTTTGGGGGATACTCTAGACTCTTTCCCCTTCCCCATGAGAATTCTTCAGTCAACACACAAATATATTTAGATAAAGTTCTGTTCCTGTCATCATGGGATTATAACCCAATGGAAAGCTTTCTAAGGCTTTTCCATTCATTAGTATTCTGATGATGCTTGTTACCTGTCTATCCTGGCGCTTTCTTTGGAATGGTCTGATTTCCTGACCTTTCCCTAATTAGGTGTTTCTTAGAATCATTATGCAGTGCATGGCTATTTTGAGACATGGGTTTTTTCCTGTTTCTGACATCAACATCAGCCTGCATGAGAGTGCTTTTGCATTGGCAGTTGCTGACACCATTTCATTTTCTCCTTTCAATCATGCCTAAATTAAATGTCTTTCCATGTTATCCTTCCCTTCGAGCATCAAACAGCATTAGGAATCTTGATGTGGACCAAGTAGGCATTGTATTTATTCATGAGAACCTTAAGTTCTCCCAGTTTGTTCTTCTGGACTATTTTCCTGTGCACACCCTTTTGATGTCCAAGTTCTACTCAGATTTTGCCCACTTTCCCATTTAATACTTTGTCAGCATTTCCCTTATTAACTACATTATTCCTTTTTTTCTTTGCAAGCCCACAGAGACCCAATTTGATTAATTATATTCCCCATGTTTTCATTCCCCCTCCTTTACTGCCAACTTTAAAGGTGACCTCCAAATATTCTTTTGAAAAATGAACTAATTGTGTAAGGATATGTTGCGACTGTCTTACAACAAGGATAGGAGGGGATATTTGGCTTAGTGTGTAAATGACTTAAATACATATTTTTTAAACTTATCTTCTTAGAGTCCTCCCCCTGTTATTCACCATCTAAAGATACTCAATTTCAATTTTACATCAGCTTCTGATCTGGGTGAACTTCAAGGCTGTGACTCCTAGGCTAAAGAGATGGCCTTTCATATGAGTTGATTGCATCCTACCAGATTAAGACTTCGCCAGGGAGCAGAGTCAGTGTGGTACACTTGAAAGAGCCCAGGCTTTGGAGCCAGAGAGCTTGGCTGTGAGCCCTGACTATCTTTTTGGACCTCATGCAAACCATTTAAACTTTCTGAGGCTCAGTTGTTTCATTTGTAAAATGAAGATAATAATATCTGACAGAATTGTGAATAGGACAATAAGACTTGCCTGATTTTATTTTTAATATAGATTTTATTGATATCTTTTGTTTTAGTCACCTAAACGTCCAGGGGTCCCTCCTTTTCCTCCCTCCCAAAGCAGCTTTCACCATCCCTTATAACAAAGAAAAAAAAGAGAGAGGAAAATCAGCAAAATCAATCAATACATTCAATTAACTTGATATTATATGAAATGTTCTACAAATGCTGACCTTTCCCTCCTCACCCTGCAAAGGAGGTAGGGGAAGGCCTTCTCTTTCCACTGGGGTAAAGCTTATTCTTAATTCATTTAATTAATTAGTTCATTTTTCTTTCATTGGTTGTTGTCTTCATTTATATGATTGTTAAAAACGTTATGTTATCTTGTATGTTGTTTCTTTGACTCTGCTTACTTCGCTTTCCATAATTCTCTGTATTCATCATATTCTTTGTTTCTTATGCACAGAAATTTTCCTTTATATTCCTGTACCACAGTGTGTTTAGCCGATATTTAGGCAATGATCATCTACTCTACTTCCAGTTCTTTACTGCTACAAAATGTGCTGCTATAAATATTTTGGTATATGTGAAGCCATTTTTTTTTGCCGTTGACCTCTTTGAGTGTATGACTAATGCTGAAATCTCTGGGTCAAAAATTATGGACATTTTTAGCTGCTTTATTTGCTTAATTCCAAATTGCTTTCCAGAATGGTAATATTAATTCCCCAACCCACTAACAATGTATTAATGTTTGTCTTTCTGCAACCCCTCCAACATTATCTATTCCTTTCTTTTGTCTAGTTTTCTGGGTATGAGGTGAAACCTCAGAGTTGTTCTGATTTACATTTCTTTTGTTATTAGTGAGTTGGAACATCTATTCCTATAATTGTTGATAATTTGCAATTGTTCTTTTGAGAACTATTGGTTCATATTCTTTGCCCATGGTTCAATGAATAAAGTGAGTCAACTTTGAGTCAGGTAAAACTAAGTGTGATTCCTGCCTTAAATACTTACTAGTTTTGTGACCCTAGGCAAGTACTTTAACCACAGTTTGCTTTTGTTTCCTCATATTTAAAATGGATACAGCAATAGCACCTACCTCATGGGTTTGTTACAAGGATCAAATATGGCAGCATGACATATGAATCCCAACTAGGATGATGAAGATGATGATTGAGGAATGACTTTTTAATCTTATTTATTTGAGATATTTCTTTCTTTAGGATACCAAATCCTTATCCAAGAAATTTTATACAAAGAATTTTTCCTAGTTGGCTCCTTCTTTTCTTGTCCTAATTGCATTAATTTTGTTGGTGCAAAAGCTTTTCAGTTTATATAATCAAAGTTATTTCATATCTTTTGTAATTGTCTGTATCCCTTGTTTAATTTAGAAGTAATTTCCTACCCATAGAGGTGAAAATGTTATGATCTGCTTCTCTTATAATTTATATGGTGTGATCTTTATTATTTAGGTTACATTATTCATCTTTAACCTATTATGGCACATGGTGTAAGATGGTAGTCTAAGTCTAATTTATACTGCCTACTTTCCAGTTTCCCTAGCAATTCTTATCAAATAAGGAGTTCTTTTCTAAGTAATTTTTGCTTTTGAGCTTATGAAACACTAGGTTATTGAGTTCTATTATTTCTGATTCTCTCATCTAGTATGTCCCATTGATCTACTTTCTATTTTTTAACAAACACCAAAGGATTTTGATGATTGTTGCTTTATAATATAGTTTGAGGTCTGGAAGTGCTATTACTCCATATTTGTACTTTATTTTTTTTAATGTTTATGTATTTTTAGTTTTCAACATTCATTTCCACAAAATTTTGAGTTCCAAATTTCTCCCCATCTCTCCCCTCCCCCCACCATGTAAAGCCTTGCATTCTGATTAGCCCTTTCCTCAATATGACCTCCCTTCTATCACACCCCTTCCTTCCCTTATCCCCTTCTCTCGTTTCTTGTAGGGCAAGACAGGTTTCTATACCTCATTACCTGTATTTCTTATTTCCTAGTTATATGCAAAAACAGTTCTCAACATTCATTCTTAATACTTTGAATTTCAACTTCTCTCCCTTCCTCCCTCCCCACCCATCCCCACTGAGAAGGCAGGAAATTCAGTACAGGCTGAATATGTGTAGTTTTGCAAAAGATTTCCATAATAGTTCTTGTTGTGTAAGACTAACTGTATTTCCCTCCATCCTATTCTGCCCCCATCTATACTGTTCTCCCTTTTGACTTTGTCCCTCCCCAAAAGTATTTACTTCTAATTGCTTCCTTCTTCCATTTGCCCTCCCTTCTATCATCCCCCTCACCCCACTTGTCTGCTTCTCCCCTACCCTTCTGTAGTGCAAGATATACTTTCATACCAAACTGAGTGAACATGTCATTCCCTCAAGCCAAATGTGAAGAGAGTAAGCTTCCCTTTTTCCCTCTCACATCCTCCCTTTTCTCCTCCACTAAAAAAGTTTTTTCTTGCCTCCTTGATGAGTGATAATTTACCCCATTCCTTTTCTCCTCCCAATATATTCCTTTCTCACCCCTCAATTTTATTTTATTTTATTTTATTTTATTTGTGTGTGTGTATATATGTAATGTGTATATATATGTATATAATTCCTCCAACTACTCAAATATTGAGAAAAGTCTCAAGAGTTACAAATATTATTTTTCCATGTAGGAATGTAAACAGTTCAACTTTAAAAAGTCTTTTATGTTCTCTCTTTCCTGTTTACCTTTTCATGCTTCTCTTGATTCTTGTGTTTGAAAGTCAAATTTTCTATTCAGTTCTGGTCTTTTCATCAAGAATGCTTGAAAGTTCTCTATTACATTGAATGACCATTTTTTCCCTGAAGTATTATACTCATTTTTGCTGGGTAGGTGATTCTTGGTTTTAATCCCAGTTCCTTTGACTTCTGGAATATCATATTCCAAGCCCTTTGATACCTTAATGTAGGAGCTTGCCAGATCCTGTGTTATCCTGATTGTATTTCTACAATACTCAAATGTTGGGATTGGAAGCTCAATTCCGTGTGGACGGTCTCGGGCGGGTAAAAGTGGGACTTCTAAATCTTAGAGTCTTACGAGGCCCTCCATGAACAGCGGGGATTCGAGAAGGTCAGACTGAGCTAGCTCGGCTAGCTCGGGTATTTCTGCCTCTCCCCGGGAGATACGTGATGGGTGGAGTCTCCCTGCCCTCGAGATTGTCCCGGATTGGAGCACACCTAGTTACCTAACAGCACGGTATTGAGATGCAAACTGTGCGGCTGAAGGTTAAGTAGGATTGAGGAAGCCTGAAAGCTCTCTTAGCACATGAGGAGCCAAGAGGACAGTAGGCTCCGCTTCTTTTCTTTCCTCTCTCCCCTCCCCCTCTCTCCCCGCTTGTACTTCTATTTCCAAGCCCTTAAGATCCTAGCCTCCTTAGGAAATCTCCCCCTCTTCCTCCTAAGGAAGACCCCCCTGCACTTGTAACTAGACCCTGAAATAAAGCTCAACCCTTGTTCGACTCTGGAACGTCCTTTCTCTCATATGAGCATCCGGTTTTGGCCAACCAAAGACCTCGGAGGTGAGGTAAGAAAGACTCGGGTAGCCCACACAGGCCTCTAGGCCTGGCACTGAAACTGCTTCTTTCTGGCTGTAATATTTTGTAATATTTTCTCCTTGAACTGAGAACTCTGAAATTTGACTACAATATTCCAAGGAGTTTCTCTTTTCGTATGTCTTTCAGGGAGTAATCTGTGGATTTTTTCAATATTTATTTTGCCCTCTGGTTCTAGAATATCAGGGCAGTTTTCCTTGGTAATTTCATGAAAGATGATGTTTAAGCTCTTTTTTTTGATCATGGCTTTCAGGTAGTCCTGTAGTTTTTAAATTGTCTCTCCTGGATTTATTTTCCAGGTCAGTTGTTTTTCCAATGAGATATTTCACATTATCTTCTATTTTTTCATTCTTTTGATTTTGTTTTGTAATTTCTTGGTTTCTCATAAAGTCATTAGCTTCTGTCTGCTCCATTCTAATTTTTAAAGAACTATTTTCTTCAGTGAGCTCTTGAACCTCCTTTTCCATTTGGCTAATTCTGCTTTTAACACATTCTTCTCCTCAATGGCTTTTTGAACCTCTTTTCCCAATTGAGTTAGCCTATTTTTAAAGGTGTTTTCTTTTTTTAGCATTTTAGTAATATCTATGTAATTTTTTTTTATATTAGCATGGTCCCACCATAAATATTGGATATTTCTCCATCTATATAAGTTTTTCATTATTTCTTTAAGGAATATTTTGTAGTTGAATCTGTACAAGTATTAAGCACGCTTTGGCAGATGGGCTCTCAAATATTTTAGGCATTTTATAGTCATTTTGTATGAGATTTCCCTTTCTAGCATTGCCTTTTGAGGGGGTTTTTTTGTTATTATATAAATAAGTAACTTAAAAGATAGCATGGGTCTGACCAGGTCACTTTCCTGCTAAAGAATTTTCATGGTTCCATCTTGCTCCTGGGATGGAATACAAACTCCTTCATTTAGCTTTTAAAGACCTTCACAATCTGACTTCAGTCTATATTCCAGGCTTCCTGCATTTTGTACTTTTTCAGTTAATCTGTTTTATGATCAAACTAGCCTGTTTCCTGCTCGTTATATACCATATTCTAACTCCTGCCTTTTTACGAGCTATCCTCCATTCCTAGAGTGTACTCTTCCCTTGCTATCACCTAGGGAATCTGGAGCTTCCTTCAAAGCTCAGCTCAAGTGCTGTCTGCTATATCAAACCTTTTTTGAGTTCCCTGGGGCAAGTTTCATCCCCAACATTACTTTATATGTACTTTGTACATATTTTGTACTCACTTTTCTGCATTCATGTTGTTTGATTCCAATAGAACATAAGCTCCTTGAGGATAGGAATTATTTAATTTTTGATTTTTTTGTCCCTGAGCAGATTGTGATTAATAAATGCTTGTTGAGTGAATGAGTTAATATGGGCACTATCTATATCACAAGGACTGTTGTGAAGATAGAATGAATATATATGAAAAAACTTTCTAAACATAAACTTTGGTCATGATTATGATTAACAATATGCTATGTCCTAAATGGAAACATTGAATTGTAAGATCAACTATATCCTCTCTCCAGTTCCTTCCTTTTCTTGGTTTTCTATTAACCTTTGCCTTCCTACCTACTAAGCACAAACCCAACTTGTATCATTTAATAATCTTAATAATTTAATTATTCATTTAATTAATTAATTTTAATAACCCAAACCCCCAGTGCATTTACTTCTCTAATTCCTTTCCCAGCTTTTTCAGACTCTCTCCATACTCAGGAGAGGTGACAGCATTGCCAGTTCAAGTTTTGCCAATAGACGGTCACATTGGGTCACCAGCATTGCCAGCTGTTAGGTGACTAAAGCAGAAGATGACCAAAATGTTATTAATGCTTATGACTTGAATGTTTCTTTGAGTTATTCTCCCTGGGGCATTCAGCACAAAAAAAATCATTATCTTCTGTCACCATTACCCCCATCACTTGATCCTTAATAAATATTCTCCATGTGTGCAGTATCATACTCAATTCTACAAAAGCACAAGATAGCTGGGAAACCCAAAGCAAGAGGCTGTTCTGCCCTCTACTCTCCTGCCACGCTATATACCCATTTTCCCAAGAGAAGTCTATTTTTGTAATGCAGTATTTTTTTTGTCTTCTTAACACTACCTCTAAAGCCCCTATGTAAACTAGTTACACTCCTCAGTCTTTTCTCCTTTAGCTCCTGGCTGGCCTTCTCAAGATTGGCATGTCTTCCTCCTTTAACATCCAAAGGAGAACATGCCTAACAGTTTCTTTCTGTTCCTATAAATTATAGTCCTAATATTTAGAACTGGCAGGTTCTCAGAGAGACAATTCAGTTTCTGATGTCACAGGGTTGGTATCTTCTAAAGAGAGTAGCACACAATGTAACTGATTCTCCTCCACATAGTATTCTGCTCCTTTGATGAGACTGGTATGGCCTGTGCAGATGCTGGGCGACATGGGTAGTCTTCATTCTACCTTGGATTTCTGAGGCCATGGTAGATGGTTCAAGTCAGGAAGCACATCTAAATACAGTTTTATGTATGCTAAGAAGAGGGTATACTCCTGCCTTCTTGGTTGTCACATTACCTCAGATCTGCTACTGGCTGGGCTTGCCCTTCTCTTCCTTTTGGAGTTGGCTCTTTAACTCCAGCAATTTTATGACTCATTGATGGGTTTTCTTCTATCCTGTGACAAATAGAAGCTAATGACTCCTTTCTGTCCCTTATCATAGGATTTCCCTGGACTTTCTGACTAGGTTCTTTTTCCTAAGATGCTAAAAATTCACTACTGAAAGCTCACTTTTATGCCTTAGCTAAGATGCAAAATTATTTTGGACCTCTCTGATTATGTAGTTCACTTGTCCATGAGGTTATTTACTGAGTTTTCTGGTGCCATAATGAAAGATAAAGACATTAGTGACTCTAGAGAATTTGATTTCCAGCCAGTGCCCCTAGATGATACGGGCATCTTCCATCCCTCCCCCACCAATTACATTAAACAGGTAAATAGAATACAGCATGGAGTATGATAAGCGGAAATGATACCAGAGCAAATTCTATGAGACTTCAAGAGAGGACGAGAATGTCTGCAGAGATTATGAAGGGAGGCTTCATGGAAGAGAGTGGGGATTTTTGCTAGGACTTGGAAGTTCAGTAGAATTCTAATAGGGAGTGGTAGGAATGTTCCAGTGTAGAAAGTGGCATAGGCAAAGGTCTAAAGGAAAGAAATCATACACCATAGTGCTGTTTGGTTAGGACAGAGGCTACATCTGGAATTGTGAGAGGTGGGGTTGGAAAGCTCAGTTGGAAGAGATTGAAAGAGATTATTTTGATTGAGGGAGCCAAATATACAAATTCAAATACCACACATATTAGTTAAAAGCCTTCAATGTCTATGACAGATACTTCTGGATAAATTGCAAAAGTGTGGACATTGACTTTAGAGCAGAACTTAGAGCAGCATGGTTAATCAGAATGATCTTGAAACTGAGAGGGGCTGAATTTCCTGAGTAATTTATTGGTAGCCTCATTTCTGAGGATTCCATGTGACTATGAAATAAATATATTTATTTCTTTTATTCTGTGTACTTAGTGGGGTGCACCTGGGTGTAGACCAAGTTAGCATCAGTCTTAAATGGGGTCCCTGAGACCATGTATTGTTAGAGTGAAATAAGCAAATTTTGATCAATTTTTGTTACCTGTAGAACCAATCAAGTATTTCAGTTCCTTGTAAGAGTCAATAGTGTAAAGATGTCATCTGAAAAGGAGGGAGATTTCATGAAGCCCAGTCCTTCCACATATTTGCTGTCCTTTCCATATTTCCTCTCTGATCCCTATGGAATGTCATTTTACCTTGCCAAGCCTCTGTTTTCTCATTTCTAAAAATAAGAGATTGACCTTGATGATCTCTAACACTCTAGCTTGAAATCCTGCAATCCTAAAAGAATAAGCTAGTAAATAGAGGTTGAGAGTAGGGCACAAACACTAGGTCAACCAAGAGAAGGGAGAAAGCAAAGAAATTGCTTGGGACAAGGGGGAGGCTATTTTAAGCAGGTATGAACTGGATAGCTTTCACCTTCATATATCCTCTGAAGGTCAGTAAGGTAGCCCTTACTGTAGTTAACTGCAAGGCTAAATTTATTCCTATATCCCACTGGGCTATGCCTACATCTCTCACCTCTGCTGTTTCAGGGAGTTGAAACCAATCAACAATTTTTTTAAAGGAACACGGATAAGTGACTAGCAATGCAGCCTTGCAAACAGTGTAAAAAAAAATTGTAAGGCCTACAACAAGGTTATTTGGTCCGAAGAGATTTCAGTAGCCTTACCAGCACTCATCAGTGCTATTCATTTTCCTTCTTTTATAGACTAACCTCTCTTTATTCTTTACTTTCTCTTGGGACTGATGCTGGGCCTGTGCATGCCATGGCAGAACCAAAGCAGTTGAAAGATTCAGTGGGTCCATTTTGTTGAAATGATTTTGGTTGGCCTGGGAATGGGTAGGAATCTGGATTGTCCTGGATTGTCCTGGATTGTCCAGGCCCAATCTTTGGGCATCAGTCAGAGTCTTCCTCCCTTGGGTAGACTTAAATCAAGGGAACACAAGTCTTTGGTGTAAGGAATACATTCAGGATCCTGCCTCTTCCCCTTTCCCAAATGCAGATTTATACGTATATTAAAAAAAAAAAAAAACTAAGATGAAATATAGAGAGATTGTGCATTCATAAAACATAAGTGATTCATGCTCTCTCCCTAAAGCAGAAACTTGAGGGAAATCAAGCAACTTTTATCAATATTGATGCAGAAAAAATACGCAAGGACAAAGCCATTAAGTTCTGCATAGTTTCAGTGCTAATGAATACCAAGGAAGGGCACTGGGTCCCTGCAGTATACTCAGGTTAACAGTGGAACACATCCCCCTTTAAAGAAATTAGATGTGAAATCTTTTCTGGAAGAGGGGCAAGATTTAACTTTTTAAAGGCTAGGGGCTCTGACAGTCAACATTCCAGTCTAAAAATGACATCTGAAAATAGGAAAAGCAAAAAACTCCTTTTATGTTTTAGAGCCTTGGAATAGGCAACAACTCCTGAGGAATTTGGATTTTTGTCTAGTGGCCTGTGGGTTGCTAGAAGGTGGTCTGAGTCAACTATATGCCACAGTAGGAAGTGTACTGGATTTGGAATCTGAGCACCCATTGTAAGTAAGTCACTGTGCTATCTATTGAGAATGGGAAGACAAAGACAAATTTGCCTTGGAGTTACAGCATTTTGATAAGTAAACACAAGACAATTTACATGATGGTGAAGGCATAGAATTGCACATATACAACACAACCTTCAAAGATATCAACTGGGTGATCATTATCATTATCTTCCTGAAGAATACATTATAACTTCAACAAGTTTGACTTCTCATGACTCATGAGAAAAGATTTTGGAGGATGTCTTTCTGGATGGTTGAGTTATCTTAATCAGGTGTGTTCTGTAGTCTGTCTTTTATGTAATACACTTCATGAGCACTGTTATAAGTACTGCAAATGTTGGGTCATTGGTCCTCTCAATTTGACGTCATTTCTGAACCTTACTGTCATTCATATAATCAGGATTACCTGGTGGAAAGATGATATGCATTTCTATGACAGTCCCTGGACCAGTAGACTATAAACTTCTTGAAGGCAGACATAATTTCATTTTTATCTTTGTATTCCCAGCACAGTGCCTTGTACATACTAGATGTTTAATAAATATTAATTGAATTTTCGTTCTGATGGATTTTGAATGGTATGCCCTGTTCAGGTGATCAAGGAAGCTCTGCTGTGAAGCACAGCTTTATATTCTGTACTGATCTCTAAGTATTTTAGAACATCCATTTCCTGGTTTCTGTTGATGCACTTGGCTAAAGCTTTCTCACTATCCTTGTAGACTTCATTTAATTTCTGCCTTTAATTTCTATGGCATTTAGCCTCACTGGCTAATTCCTTGCCTGTGGTGGTTATAAATATCAAATTTGGTTCAGTTAGGAGGATCTGTTGTGGGATTCCATGGTGAACTCCATATAGTAGAGGAAATTTTATACTACATCATCTAGGAAATTCCCAAAATTGTAGAATTTATAGGCAGCTAAGTGAGGCAGTAGATAGATCACTAGACCTAGAGGCAGAAAGACCTGAGTTCACATCCAGCTTCAGACATTAACCAACCAATTGTGTGGCTTTGCACAAGTCACTTAACCACTGTCATCTCAGTTTCCTCATCTGTAAAATCTAGATAAGAATAGTAACAACATCCCAGGATTGTTATGAGAATGAAATGAGATAATATTTGTAAAGTACTCTATAAACCTCAAGGAACTATATAAATACTCCCTACCTATCTGTCTACCTATCTATTATCATCATTATTATACATTGTTTTGAAAAATAAATATGCCTTCATGAGACTGTATTTTCATTTGTGAAGCTTACATCTCTGAGCAGTGGAAGAAAGTTCTAGTAAGAAGCAAAAAAAAGAAAAAGAAAAAAGGAAGCATGGTATATGGAAAGATCACTGAACTGGGGGGGTCAGAAGAGACTTGGGTTTGTATCCATCCTTTTACCAAAAGAGCAGCTGTGTGGCCATGGACAAGTCTCTTTGAGTCCCTGTTCATAGTGGTTCTCATCAATAAAATGGAGATGACAATGTCTGTAGCATCTAGATGATAGATCACAGATTTAAACCCTGTAAAGGATATTAGAAGTCACTAATCCAACTCTTTCATTTTATAAATGCAGAAGCTGAAAACCAGAAAAATGAAAGGACTTATCTAAGGTTATAGAAGAAGTGAATGAGAGAGTTGGGATATAAATCCAGGTACTCTGACTCACATCCAGGATCCTTTCTAGCATACCTCACTTTCTCAAAAGGTTGCCATGAAGCTCAAATGAGATAATAGAGTTAAAGACTTGGTAAATCTTAAAGTCTCAATGTAGTGGTGATTTGTGTTTCTCTCAGTAATTCAGTGTGCTTATCAGATTTCTTAGTTTTAAGTGAAACAGGGATGGGAAAGATAAGAGATCTCTTTATAGCTTATGTTTGGGTCACGTAAATTGTCAGGAGCGCAGAATGCTGCTTTTTTTTCAATGCTGCTTTGTTATATTTGTTGTAACCTAAAGAAAACTGACTGACAAAGGACTCTTTTTCAGGTCCCCAAACAGCCATTTGAAGTACAGGTTGTGCTGCAGTTCCAGCACAGAGACCATCTTTAGTCACGGACATGAGAGTAGATTTGCATTGCTTATGATCTCTCAGCTTTGACAGAATTTCATTCTTTTGCCCAGATATTGTTCTGGGCTTTACTAAACAGGAAAAGATGAGTAGACTTTGGTGTGATAATTCTTTATTACTATATATGCTCTGGGTAAACCCCACCACTAAGATGAGTAAAGCATACAGTTGAACATAGGCTCGTAGGATTTAGAAATGGAAGAGGTTTTACATATCATGATATGACTATCTCTTTGTACAGATAAGGAACTGAGGCACAGAAAAGGAAAGTGACTAAAGACAATGGAAAAGAACAAATTACTATGAGTTGTTCAAAAGGAATAAAGGCACATGGAACTATAGGATTCCTCATCACACACATAGAGAATGTTAGATTTGGAGCTGGTAGTCCTAGATTGAAATTCTCGCTCTGCTATTAGCTGTGTGAATTTTGACAAATTACTTCCACTCTTGGGACAACAGTTTCCTCGCCTGTCAAATGACAGACGGACCTATGTGGTCTTTAAGGATCCTTGCAGCTCTAGATCTATGATCCTATATATGTTATGGCAGATATGTGTTCAATCCCACCTCCTATTTGGTCTTATTGCGTCCTCCTCTCTCTAGGGATGTCACTGCTGAAGCTAATTAGGAAGAAAAGAAGACTCTGTGGGTCTGTGTGGTTCTCAGGTCCCATCTTGACCCCATCTGGCCTATCCTTCTTTGTGGACTAAACCCAGTTTTAAGGCTTCTATCATGCAATGCCTCTAACCATTCAGTCTTTCTCTAGCTTCCCAATAGGGAAAGGGAACAAGCATTTATTAGATACCTACTATGTGTCCGGCACTATACTAAACACCTCACAAATATTATCTCACTTGCCACTGGGACACAAGACACTGAATTTCCCCTCCCCTCTTTACAATTGTCTCCTCCTAAATTAGGCATCTGTCATTATTCCTACTGACACCAGGATTGACCCCCTCCACCTTATAAATCCTTGGATGGTAGAGATCATTAGAACTGGCACATAAGACCAATCCCAGACAAATGTCTTCACCTCTCTATTTCATCACCTATCTCCAACAGAAGGAAAATTAAAAAAAAAACTCTGCCAGGGCCCCAACCTCAGCCTAACCTTTCTTCTCTGAGTACCAACCCTACCCCTTACAGATCTCACATGTCCTAGTCAGAGTCATAGGAGGAGGACATATCCAGAGTCTACCTAAGTGTTCAAAGGTGTTTTTAAGACAATGGGGAAAGTGAAGTATTTTTATTCATTGAATGCATTTCTTAAGTACCTAATGTGTCCAAGGAATTATAGACACAACAGGGAATATGACATACATCTGTTCTTGAAGAATTCAAAAGAAGTAAAATAAACTCATGTTCTCAAAAATCCATGATACAAAAGAGAATATGATAAGTGCCAAATAGAGGTCTGGGTAGAAGGCTATGAGAAATTTGAAGAGGGAGAAAATATTTTCCATACTGGATAAGGCCAGGAGTCAAAATAAGTTTTAGGGAGAAGGGGGTATCACAAGTGGCACTTAAAGCAAGAGAGCTTCAGTAGGTAAAGATGTGAATAAAATTATACAAGGAGAAGACAGAATAAGTAAAATTAAATCTGACATTTGTAATGAACTTTAAAGTTTAAGACATAGATGGGGTATGATCTGCTATGGTGGAGTGACTTCCTGTACTAGGAGCTCCCATCCTGGGGAAATCATTGCTTCTTCTCATATATCACATATTAAGACTTACATAGATAGCACTTTTAAACATCATCTCATTTGACACTCAAAGCAATCCCATATGATAAGTATTGCAGGTATTATCATTTTCATTTTAGATGAGTTGTGAGACTTAGATAGATTAGGTAACTTACCTCTGGTCACCTACAATTAGTAAGTATTGGAAATAGGATTTGAACCCAGTTTAACCTGCGCCTAATGGGATGTGAAATTCCCTGGTTCAGTGGATTAGGTTTACTTTCCTTTTCTAAGGTATTTTTTTCCTTTTGTTTCTATTTATTCTTTTGTAAAAAATATCATAGCCATTCCCAGGATGGACTCCTTCAAAACAGAAAGAATTCCTCAAAATCAACAGACCAGATGCCTGCATCTGACAGCATGTGCACAATTCCATACCTATAGTCCCCCACCTCTTTGCTACAAGAAGGGTAGTTTCTTCAGGACCAGGACTAGGCATTGCAATTCATCTGATTTCAGCTGCCTTTTAACATTGGTCCTGTTATCATTGTTTGGTGCATTGTTCTCATAGTTCTTACTTTTTACTGATCACTACAAACCTTTACTTATTTCTCATACCCATCCTTCCTTACAGTGCAATAATATTCCATTCCATTTATAAAATAATATAACAGCTCACATTAATAGAGCCTTTTAAGATTAACAAAGTGTTTTGCAAACATTCTCCTTTACATACCTTGATTTATGTGGCTAATACCTAATTGATTGGCACATACTTTATTTCCAGTCTTTTGTTGTCACAAAAAGTGCTACCATGAATATTATGGCCTCACTGCTAACTCTTTTTTTCTTTTATCTCATTAGAGGTGAAAGATTCCTATCGGTGGGATTATTAAGTCAAAGAGTAGAAACTTTTCTTGAATCAATCCAAATTATTTTCCCCGAAGCATTTCAATCCTTAAGTACTTATCATAGAATCACAATTCCTTCAATAAATATACCTTTACATTCAATACTATTCCATTGTCTATTTTATTTCATTCATTTTTAAATAGTCTCTCATTCACAGCCATAGCTGATTCAGATGATATTTTATTTTAAAGCCCTCACCAAGCTCAGAGATACCCATGAGACTAAATGCATTTCCTTTTATAAAAATCTTTAGTTGAGTGGTGGGGAGTGGAGCCAAGATGGTGTAATAAAAACAGGGACTCACCAGAGTTCTCCCTGAAATCCCTCCAAATACCTCTAAAAATGAATCTAAACAAATTCTAGAGCAGCAGAACCCACGGAAAGACAGAATGAAACAAATCTCCAGCCTAAGACAACCTGGAAGTTTGACAGGAAACATCTGTTGTATCAGAGTAGCGCGATCCAGCACAGGTCATGCCAGCATGGACCAGGCACTAGCAAACCTGGAGTAGGGCTCAGGGAACTGACTCACTGGCTGCTATGGTGATTTTTCAGACTTCTCAACCTATGAATACCAAAGACAACTTAGAAGTTCAGTAGAAAAGGGCTGCTGGACTTGGGTGGGAAAGGGGCATAGTCCAGCCAGTCCCAACACAGCCCTAGCCCCAGCAAACCAAGAGAAGTCCTTAGGAGTGACTGAATCAGCAGTGGCAGGGGTGGTGGCAGCAGTGCCTGTGGCAGAGGCAGAGGCTGTTTCCAGAGTTCTCAGCCCACAGCTACACAAAAAATCCCTGAAGTATACCCTCCATACTGGAAGCAGAGTCCTACCTTAACAAAGAATTAAAAAGTTAAGAAATAAGTTGGGCTTACTTTGGTGACAAGGCAGATCCAAACATACACTCAGAATAAGACAACAAAGTCAAAACTCCTACATCCAAAGCCTCCAAGAAAAATATGAATTGGTCTCAGACCATGGAAGAGCCCAAAAAGGATTTTGAAAATCAAGTAGTAGAAGTAGGGGAAACATTAGGAAAAGAAATGAAAGGGATGCAAGAAAATCATGAGAAACAAATGACCAGCTTGGTAAAGGAGACTCCAAAAATTCTGAACAAAGTGACACCATAAAAAAGAGACTAGACCAAATGCCAAAAGAGCTCCAAAAAACCAAGGAGAATAGTGCCTTAAAAAAGCAGAATTGATCAAATGGAAAAGGAGATTCAAAAGTTCATTGAAGAAAATAATTCTTTAAAAATTAGTAAATGGAAGCTAATGACTCTTTGAGAAATCAAGAAATTATAAAATAGAACCAAAAGAATGAAAAAATAGAAGACCATGTAAAATATCTCATTGGAAAAACAATTGACCTAGAAAACAGATCCTGGAGAGATCATTTTAAAAATTATTGGACTATCTGTAGGCCATGATCAAAAAAAGAGCCTAGATAATATCTTTCAAGAAATTATCAAGGAAAATTGCCCTGATATTCTAGAACTAGAAGGTAAAATAGAAATGGAAAGAATCCACCAATCACCTTCTGAAAGAGATCCCCAAAATATAAACTCCCAGGAATATTATAGTTAAGATCCAGAGTTCTCAGATCAAGGAGGAAAAAAATGCAAGCAGCCAGAAACAATTCACACATTGTGGAAACACAACTAGGGCTGTGATTTTGCAACTTCTACATTAAGGGATTGGAGAACTTAGAATATGATATTCCAGAGGTCAAAGGAACTAGAATTGAAACCAAGAATTAAAACCCAGCAAAACTGAGTGTAATCCATGAGGGGAAAAATGATATTCAATGATGTAGAGGAATTTTATGCATTCTTGAGAAAAAAACAGACCTAAACAGAAAATTTGACTTTCAAATAGAAGACACAAGAGAAGCATGAAGGGTAAACAGGAAAGAGAAATCATAAGGAACTTATCAAAGTTGAACTATTTATATTCCTGCATGGAAAGATGATATTGGTAACTCATGAGATTCTCATCATTAGGGTAGCTGAAGGGAATATATATGTATGTATGTATGTATGTATACACACACACACGGGGGGCACAGGGTAAGTTGAATAAGAAGGCATGATATCTAGAAAATAAAATTAAAGGAGTGAGAGAGATAGAGAGAGGAATGTACTGGGAAAAGGAGAAAGGAAGAGGTAGAATGGAGTAAATAAACATAAAATAAACATAAAAGAGGCGACAAAAAGCTTTTATAGTGGAGGAGAAGAGAGGGGAGGTGACAGGGAAGGCATGAACCTTACTTTCATTAGAATTGGCTTAAGGAGGGAATAGTATATACACTCAGTTGGGTATGGAAATCTATCTTACCCTCAAGGAAAGTAGGGGAGAAGGGGATAAGAGGAGGGATTATATAGGGAGGACAGATTGGGGGTGGGACTTAATCAGAATCAAACACTTTTGAGGAGGGACAGGGTGAAAGGAAACAACATGACTATTATGGAAGTATTTTGTATGACCACATATGTATGAACTATATTGAACTGCTTCCCTTTTCAACAAAGGTGGGTAGGAAGGGTGAAAATTTGGAACTCAAAGTTATAGAAACGAATGTTAAAAATTGTTTTTACTATAACTGGGAAATAAGATACACAGGAAATGGGGTATAGAAGTCTGTCTTACCCTACAGGAAAATAGAAGGGAAAGGAGAAAAGAAAAGGGAGTGGATAGAAGGGAGCACAGAATGGGGAAAGTGGTAATCAGAAGCAAAAGACTTGAGGAGGGACAGGGTGAAATAAGAGAGAGAATGGAATAAATGAGGGTAAGGGGAATAAGATGGAGAGAAATGCAGTCAGTTATAGTAACTGAAAAAAACTTTGGAAGCAACCTTCTCTGATTAAGGCCTCATTCTTTAATATATAGAGAACTGTGTTAAATTTACAAAAATAAGAGCCATACCCCAATTGATAAATGATCAAAAGATATAATCAGTTTTCACATGAAGTAATTAAAGCTGTCTATAGCCATATGAAAAAATATTCTAACTCACTCTTGACTGGAGAAATTCAAGTTAAAATAATTCTAAAATACTACCTCATACCTATTAGATTAGATAATAGGACAGAAAAGGTAAATGACAAATGATGGAGGAAATGTGGGAAAAAATGAGACATTAATGTACTGTTGTTGAAGTTGGGAACTGATTAAACCATTCTACAGCAAAATTTGGAACTATGCCCAAAGGGCTCTAAAACTTTGATATAGCAATAATATATCTGTACTCCAAAAGAAGTAAAAACCAGAAAGGAAAAGGACCTATGTATACAAAAAGTATTTATAGTAGCTCTTTTCTGGGGGTCAAGAATTGGAAATTGAGGGGATGCATATCAACTGGGGAAAGGCTGAATAAATTGTGATGAAATACTATTGTACTATAAGAAATGATGAGCAGAATGCTCTTAGAACAAACCTAGAAAGACTTACATGGGTTGATGCAAAGTAAAATGTAATGGGTACAAAGTAACAGTAATATTGGAAGATGATCAGCTGGGAATGACTGAGAATAGATTGAAGCAACTTTTAGGGTTTTTTTTTCACTTTATTTTTAAAATTTTATTTATTTATTTTTAGTTTTCAACATTCACTTCCACACAATTTTGAGTTCCAAATTTTCTCCCCATCTCTCCCTTTCCCCCACCCTAAGACGGTATGCATTCTAATTACCCCTTCCCTTAATCTGCCCTCCCTTCTATCACACCCATCCCTTCTCTTGTCCCCATTCCTTCTATTTTCTTGTAGGGCAAGATAGATTTTTATACCCCATTGCCTGTATATCTTATTTCCCAGTTGCATGTAAAAACAATTTTCAACATTTGTTTTTAAAATTTTGAGTGGGGGGTGGAACCAAGATGGCAGACTAGAAAGACACACTTACCAGGGTCCTCCCCACAGCCCATAAAATACCTGTAGAGAGGGATTCTCAACAAATTTTGGAGCAGCAGAAGTGGAGAACAACAGAGCGGAGGAGATTTCCAGCCCACAGTGACCTGAAAGGCCCACGGAAACGTTGGTTGCACCAGACGCGGAGCCAAGCACAGACCACAACCCTGCCTTGGCTGAGTGGCTTGTGGCCTGATGAGACTCTGGGAGGAGGACACCTCAGGGGCAGAATCTCCAATCGCAGTAGTGGGTCCTCAGGTCTCTTGGCCCATAGGTGCCAACGGTCAGTGATGGGATTTTTTCAGGCAACAGCCACAGAGGGTGCACAGCAGCCTGTACAGACCGCTCATTGGTGGAGCATAAAAACCCCTGGGGGCATTGAAAAGCTGAGTCTTACCTCAGCCCTGGGTGGAGGCCCTGGGAGAGCTGGTCTTTGCCTCACACTGAATGGCAGCCCTGCTCATCCAGCTTATCTGAAAATCAGCCCCCAGTGCTGACTTTATTGGAACTGGAGGCCACGTGGCTGTGGACAGGTATCTGCTAAGATTCTGGGCACAAAAATCCCTCTCTGCATCCAGACAAGTATACGCTTGATTGTGCCACCTTGGAGGAACTGAGATCTCACAGATTCAGAGTATACCCTACTCTTGACAAAGGACCCAAAAGTTAAGTAACTGGTTGGGAAAATGCCCAAAAAAGGGACAAAAAATAAGGTTACTTTCTTGGTGAACAGATATCTCCTCCCATCCTTTCAGATGAGGAAGAACAATGCCTACCATCAGGGAAAGACACAAAAGTCAAGGCTTCTGTATCCCAAACATCCAAAATAAATATTCCATGGGCTCAGGCCATGGAAGAGCTCAAAAAGGATTTTGAAAATCAAGTTAGAGAGGTGGAAGAAAAACTGGGAAGAGCAATGAGAGAGATGCAAGAAAATCATGAAAAGCAGGTCAACACCTTGCTAAAGGAGACCCAAAAAAATGCTGAAGAAAATAACACCTTGAAAAATAGGCTAACTCAATTGGCAAAAGAGGTTCAAAAAGCTAATGAGGAGAAGAATGCTTTCAAAAGCAGAATTAGCCAAATGGAAAAGAAGGTCCAAAAGCTCACTGAAGAAAATAGTTCTTTCAAAATTAGAATGGAACAGATGGAGGCTAATGACTTTGTGAGAAACCAAGAAATCACAAAACAAAAAGAATGAAAAAATGGAAGATAATGTGAAATATCTCATTGGAAAAACAACTGACCTGGAAAATAGATCCAGGAGAGACAATTTAAAAATTATGGGCCTACCTGAAAGCCATGATCAAAAAAAGAGCCTAGACATCATCTTTCATGAAATTATCAAGGAAAACTACCCTGAGATTCTAGAACCAGAGGGCAAAACAAGTATTCAAGGAATCCACAGATCACTGCCTGAAAAAGATCCAAAAAGAGAAACTCCTAGGAACATTGTGGCCAAATTCCAGAGTTCCCAGGTCAAGGAGAAAATATTGCAAGCAGCTAGAAAGAAACAATTCAAATATTGTGGAAATACAATCAGGATAACACAAGATCTAGCAGCTTCTACATTAAGGGATTGAAGGGTGTGGAATAGGATATTCCAGAAGTCAAAGGAACTAGGACTAAAACCAAGAATCACCTACCCAGCAAAACTGAGTATAATACTTCAGGGGAAAAATTGGTCTTTCAATGAAATAGAGGACTTTCAAGCATTCTTGATGAAAAGACCAGAGCTGAAAAGAAAATTTGACTTTCAAACACAAGAATGAAGACAAGCATGAAAAGGTAAACAGCAAAGAGAAGTCATAAGGGACTTACTAAAGTTGAACTGTTTACATTCCTACATGGAAAGACAATATTTGTAACTCTTGAAACTTTTCAGTATCTGGGTACTGGATGGGATTACACACACACACATGCACACGCACACACACATAGAGACAGAGTGCACAGAGTGAATTGAAGAGGATAGGATCATATCTTAAAAAAATGAAATCAAGCGGTGAGAGAGAAATATATTGGGAGAAGAAAGGGAGAAATGGAATGGGGCAAATTATCTCTCATAAAAGAGGCAGGCAAAAGACTTTTTAGTGGAGGGGAAAAAAGAGGAGGTGAGAGAAAAACATGAAGTTTACTCTCATCACACTTGACTCAAGGAAGGAATAAAATACACACTCATTTTGGTATGAAAACCTATCTTACAATACAGGATAAGGGGGATAAGGGGATAAGCAGGGTTGGGGGGGGGGAGGATGGAAGGGAGGGCAGTGGGAGGAGGGAGCAATTTGAAGTCAACACTCTTGGGGAGGGATAGGATCCAAAGAGAGATCAGAAGCAATGGGGGGCAGGATAGGATGGAGGGAAATATAGTTAGTCTTATAAAGCACGACTATTATGGAAGTCATTTGCAAAACTACACAGATTTGGCCTATATTGAATTGCTTGCTTCCCAAAAGGAATGGGTGGAAAGGGAGGGATGAAGAGAAGTTGGAAGTTAAAGTTTTAGGAACAACTGTCAAGTATTGTTCTTACTATTAGGAAATAAGAAATATAGGTAATGGGGTATAGAAAGTCATCTGGCCCTACAGGACAAAAAAGAAGATGGGGACAAGGGAAGGGAGGGATGTTAGAAAAGAGGACAGATCGGTTAAAGGGGCAATTAGAATGCTTAGCGGTTTGGGTGGGGAGGGGACAAATGGGGAGAAAATTTGTAACCCAAAATTTTGTGAAAATGAAGTTAAATAAATTAATTTTAAAAAAAACTTTGAGTTCCAGCATCTCTCTCTTCTTCCTTCCCCACCCATCCCCACTGAGTAGGCCAACAATTTGATATAGGTTATACTTGTGTCGTCAGCAAAACACTTCCGTAACAATCATGTTGTGAAAGACTAACTATATTTCCCTCTATCCTATCCTGCCCCCATTTATTCTATTCTTTCTTTTGACCATATCCCTCCTCAAAAGTGTTTACTTCTAACTACCCCCTCTTCCCATTTGTCCTCCCTTCTATCATCCTCCCAGCCCCCAACTTGTCCCCTTCCCCCCTACTTTCTTGTAATGTAAGATAGATTTTTATACCAAATTGAATGTGCATGCTATTCCCTCCTTAAGCCAAATCCAATGAAAGTAAGATTTCCTCTTTTTCTCTCACCTCTCCCTTCTTCCCTTCCATTGAAAAAGCTTTTTCTTGCCTCTTTTATGTGAGAGATAATTTACCCCATTCTATTTCTCCCAATATATTCTTCCCTCACCATTTATTTTTTTAGTTATCATCCCTTCATATTCAACTCATCCTGTGCCCTCTGTCGATATGTATATAATCCCTCCAACTACTCAAACACTGAGAAAAGTCTCAAGAGTTGCAAATATTATCTTTCCATGTAGGAATGTAAACAGTTCAACTTTAGTAAGTCCCTTATGATTTCTCTTTCCTGTTTATCTTTTCATGCTTCTCTTGATTCTTGTGTTTTAAAGTCAAATTTTCTATTCAGCTGTGGTCTTTTAATCAAGAATGCTTGAAAGTCCTCTATTTCATTGAATGACCATTTTTTCCCCTGAAGTATTATACTCAGTTTTGTTGGGTAGGTGATTCTTGGTTTTAATCCTAGCTCCTTTGACCTCTGGAATGTCATATTTCAAGCCCTTGGATCCCTTAAAGTAGAGGCTGCCAGATCTTGTGTTATCCTGATTGTGTTTCTACAATACTCAAATTGCTTCTTTCTCACTGTTTGCAATATTTTCTCCTTGACCTGGGAACTCTGGAATTTGGCTACAATATTCCTAGGAGATTTCCTTTTGAGATATCTTTCAGGAAGTGATCGGTAGATTCTTTTCATTTCTAATTTACCCTCTGGCTCTAGAATATCAAGGCAGTTTTCCTTGATAATTTCTTGAAATATAATGTCTAGGCTCTTTTTCTGATCATGGCTTTCAGGTAGTCCCATAATTTTTAAATTGTCTCTCTTGGATCTATTTTCCAGGTCAGTTGTTTTTCCAATGAAATGTTTCACAGTCTTCTATTTTTTCGTTCCTTTCATTTCATTTTATAATTTCTTGATTTTTCATAAAGTCATTAGCTTCCATCTGCTCTGTTTTAATCTTTAAGTAATTATTTTCTTCAGTTAGCTTTTGAATCCGTTTTTCCATCGGGCCAATTTTGCCTTTTAAGGCATTCTTTTCATTGTCTTTTTGGATCTCTTTTGCCATTTGGGTTAGTCTGTTTTTTTACAGTGTTATTTTCTTCATCATTTTTTGAGTCCTCTTTAGCAAGCCGTTGACTCAGTTTTGATGGTTTTTTTTTTTTGCATCACTCTCATTTTTCTTCCCAATTTTTTCCTCTACTTCTCTTACTTGATTTTTAAAATCCTTTTTGAGCTCTTCCATGGCCTGAGACCAATTCATATTTTTCTTGGAGGCTTTGGATATAGAAATTTTCATTTTCTTGTCTTCTTCTGTTTGTATATTTTGGTTTTCCTTGTCACCAAAGTAAGATTCTATATTCAGATTCTTTTTCCAGTTTTTACTCATTTCCCCAGGCATTTATTTGACTTTATTCATTTATTTATTTATTTAACTGTTAACATTCATTTTCACAAAATTTTGGGCTCCAAATTTTCTCCCCTTTTGTCCCCTCCCCCCACCCCAAAACACCGAGCATTCTAATTGCCCCTATCACCAATCTGCTCTCTCTTCTATCATCCCTCTCTGCCCTTGTCTCCATCTTCTCTTTTGTCCTGTAGGGCCAGATAACTTTCTATACTCCTTTACCTGTATTTCTTATATCCTAGTGGCAAGAAACAGTACTTGACAGTTGTTCCTAAAACTCTGAGTTCCAACTTCTTTTCCTCCCTCTCTCCCCACCCCTTCCCTTTGGAAGGCAAGCAATTCAATATAGGCCAAATCTGTGTAGTTTTGCAAATGACTTCCATAATAGTCGTGCTTTATAAGACTAACTATATTTCCCTCCGTCCTATCCTGCCCCCCATTGCTTCTGATCTCTCTTTGGATCCTATCCCTCCCCAAGAGTGTTGACTTCAAATTGCTCCCTCCTCCCACTGCCCTCCCTTCCATCCTCCCCCCCCCCCAACCCTGCTTATCCCCTTATCCCCCTTATCCTGTATTGTAAGATAGGTTTTCATACCAAAATGAGTGTGTATTTTATTCCTTCCTTGAGTCAAGTGTGATGAGAGTAAACTTCATGTTTTTCTCTCACCTCCCCTTTTTTCCCCTCCACTAAAAAGTCTTTTGCCTGCCTCTTTTATGAGAGATAATTTGCCCCATTCCATTTCTCCCTTTCTTCTCCCAATATATTTCTCTCTCACCGCTTGATTTCATTTTTTTAAGATATGATCCTATCCTCTTCAATTCACTCTGTGCACTCTGTCTCTATGTGTGTGTGCGTGTGCATGTGTGTGTGTGTAATCCCATCCAGTACCCAGATACTGAAAAGTTTCAAGAGTTACAAATATTGTCTTTCCATGTAGGAATGTAAACAGTTCAACTTTAGTAAGTCCCTTATGACTTCTCTTTGCTGTTTACCTTTTCATGCTTGTCTTCATTCTTGTGTTTGAAAGTCAAATTTTCTTTTCAGCTCTGGTCTTTTCATCAAGAATGCTTGAAAGTCCTCTATTTCATTGAAAGACCAATTTTTCCCCTGAAGTATTATACTCAGTTTTGCTGGGTAGGTGATTCTTGGTTTTAGTCCTAGTTCCTTTGACTTCTGGAATATCCTATTCCACACCCTTCAATCCCTTAATGTAGAAGCTGCTAGATCTTGTGTTATCCTGATTGTATTTCCACAATATTTGAATTGTTTCTTTCTAGCTGCTTGCAATATTTTCTCCTTGACCTGGGAACTCTGGAATTTGGCCACAATGTTCCTAGGAGTTTCTCTTTTTGGATCTTTTTCAGGCAGTGATCTGTGGATTCCTTGAATACTTGTTTTGCCCTCTGGTTCTAGAATCTCAGGGTAGTTTTCCTTGATAATTTCATGAAAGATGATGTCTAGGCTCTTTTTTTGATCATGGCTTTCAGGTAGGCCCATAATTTTTAAATTGTCTCTCCTGGATCTATTTTCCAGGTCAGTTGTTTTTCCAATGAGATATTTCACATTATCTTCCATTTTTTCATTCTTTTTGTTTTGTGATTTCTTGGTTTCTCACAAAGTCATTAGCCTCCATCTGTTCCATTCTAATTTTGAAAGAACTATTTTCTTCAGTGAGCTTTTGGACCTTCTTTTCCATTTGGCTAATTCTGCTTTTGAAAGCATTCTTCTCCTCATTAGCTTTTTGAACCTCTTTTGCCAATTGAGTTAGCCTATTTTTCAAGGTGTTATTTTCTTCAGCATTTTTTTGGGTCTCCTTTAGCAAGGTGTTGACCTGCTTTTCATGATTTTCTTGCATCTCTCTCATTGCTCTTCCCAGTTTTTCCTCCACCTCTCTAACTTGATTTTCAAAATCCTTTTTGAGCTCTTCCATGGCCTGAGCCCATGGAATATTTATTTTGGATGTTTGGGATACAGAAGCCTTGACTTTTGTGTCTTTCCCTGATGGTAGGCATTGTTCTTCCTCATCTGAAAGGATGGGAGGAGATATCTGTTCACCAAGAAAGTAACCTTCTATAGTCTTATTTTTTTTTCCTTTTTCTGGGCATTTTCCCAGCTAGTGACTTGACTTCTGAATATTCTCTTCACACCCACTTGGCCTCCAGATCCGCCCAGCCAGTGCTTGGGGTCTGAGATTCAAATGCTGCTTTCCAGCCTCAGGGCTTTGGGTGGGGGTGGGGCTGCTATTCAGTGTGAGATCAAGTTCAGGTGCTCATGTGGGGGCAGGGCTGCCTCTCAGGGGCTCAGTTCCCTCAGGGGGTTTATGAAGAGACCTTCAACAATAGATACACCCTCCTGCCTGCTTGGGGAGCCCATGTCTGCTGCTGCCTCCACTGCTGCCTCCTGAGGGGGCCTCAGTTATGGAGTCACCCCACTCCCCTCTCGACCCGCCAAAGAGACCCTCTCACCGACTCTTGTCACCTGTGGGTGGAGGGTCCCGCACGGCTGCTGGAGATTCCATCCCTGAAGCCCACTTGGATCTGCTCCTCTCAGCGCCGTGTGGCCAAGGCAGAGCTGGGCTCGGGTCCGCAGAGCGAAGGACCTTTTGTGAGAGGTTTTCAGGCTCTCTGGAGCAGAAATCTCCTCTGCTCCGTTGTTCTGTGGCTTCTGCTGCTCCAGAATTTGTTTGGAGTTCTTTTTTACAGATATTTTATGGGCTGTGGGTTCAGAACTAGCGTATGTGTGTCTTTCTACTCCTCTATCTTGGCTCCGCCCCCATTTATTTGACTTTTGAGCTCTTTGTCAAGGTAGTTCTTTGCTTCCAGTGAGGGTGGGGAGTGTACTATCAGCTTCTGGATCCCCTAACAGTTTGTGGGCCTAGAGCTCCCAAAACAGCCACTGCCCTTGCCCCTGCTGGTGCTGCCACAGGATACTCCCCTCCTCTGCTGTCCTGGGACTGGGGCCACACCACTCTACTCTCTCACACAAGTCAGACAGATTTTTCTCATTGACCTTCCAATTTGTCCTTGGTGTTTTGGGGTTGTGAAGTCTGTATACCACTGCAGGTGCCAGAGATTCAGTTCTTCTGAGGCCTACCCAGTTTCCATATGTGCCAGCACCCTTATGTGTGCTCTGCTCCCAGCATGGCAAGATAGACCCCTATCAACCTTCCAGGGTGTCTTGGCTTGGAGATTTGCTTCATTCCATCATTCTATGGGTTTTGTACCACCAGAATTTGTTTAGAGTCATTTTAACAGGTATTTGGCTGGGTTTAGGGGAAGAACTATGCCACCTTGGCTCCACTCTCATCTTCTTTCTTTTTATTGAATTTTTAAAAAAATCTATGTTTCCTTTAACAACATGACTATTATGGATATCCTTTGCATGACTACACATATATAACCTATATGGAATTAGTTGCCTTCTCAGTGGTGGGGGGTGGGGTGGTGGTGAGAGAATTTGGAACTCAAAGTTTTAAAACAAATGTTAAAAATTGTTGTTTACATGTCAACTGAGAAAAATTAAATACTAAATACAAAAAAGAAAAAATCTTTAGATCATCCTGTTTGTTACTTGTATTCTGTGCATTTGTGTATAGTCATCAGAAGCAATGACATTTGTTACTGTACTTGTTTCACTACTGATAATCTTATCATGTCTTACATGCTATTTTCTCTGGTATCTAACTTGATGGATACACCATCCTCCATTTTCAGTTGAAAGCTCTCTTGATTAAATTTGCACATATCTAGGTAAATATATTTTTACAAACCCTTATTAGATTCACCCAATCTCTAGACAAGAACCTATATTTCTATCTCTTTAGATATGAACCAGAAGTCCATATCCTTTTCTCAAACACCAGGTTCTTAACCACCATCCAGTTCTACCTTTGTCTTCTGAAGACTCTTCCTTCAATTGGCAGAATTTATAAAAATACCACCTGTACCCCTATGATCTTTGATTTTTGCCTAGAATTTGGTAATCTCAAGTGATGCTTTCTAGGTTCCTTCCGTCAATACCATTTGCCCCATGTGAATCACCAGGAGTGTGTGCCCATCAGGTTTAACAAATCTCAAGACAGTCTTGGGTCAGGTTCAGTAAACAGGTTTTGCAAAGAAAGGGTAGTTCTTCATGTTTACCTGAGGTCAACATAAGGCTGCCTTACTATGTCTTACACCAGGTAGTCATTGATCACCATGACTCACATCTTTTTCCTCTGTCCATTACTAGATGGTCTCCTTTCCAGTAGCTCCCATTAATCTTCTTTATTTCACAGAGCAGAAACTGATTTCTACTCAGTAGATCCTACTCTACCCTATGTGGAAAGAACTTTATTCCTTTTCAAGCTTCAAAGTTTCTCTGGACAATCTTTGCCTCATCTATCCTTTCTTCTGTCCTTCTATTCTATCTGTCCTTCTTCTATATTCTATCCTTCATCCACCTTACACGTTAACATTCTTGCTAATGTTGATAGTAGTTGGTGAATCTTGATCTCAGATATAGTTGTTAAAACTTAGACTGGTATCTTCGAGCTCATTTATTCCAACTTCCTTATTTTATAGATGAGGAAATTAAAGCCTAGAAAGGGAAAATGGCTTGTCCAGTTTTGCACAGCTAATTAGTGGCAAGATAGAGAACTAGAATCCAGGTATACTGACTCTTTCAAGCACGTACTACCTCCATAGCATGTAGATTTTCAAGTATTATAGAAGAATGCAAGTTGGAAAAACTGAAGTTGTTTTTTAAGAAGCTAACACCATCCTGAACTGAATAACTTTGTATCAGTTTCCAGATAATCTCCATTTTTATTAAGCTAGGCAAAAAAGACACTTGGCTGCAAGCCATTTGAAATAGTGTCTTTAATATAAAACACCCTACAATTAATTCTCTTCCAACAGCCTTAAAGCTTTAACTACTCTGAGGTTGTAATCTTGTTTAGCTAAATTATAAACAGCAATTGATACCAAACTGAGAGTTTTCATGCATGCATTATGTGGGTGTTCTTGGTTGAAACCTTGAGAAATATGGAGACAAACACCTTTTAGAATATATGTAGGGCCTTTGATATTTATCAAATGTTACATCTTGTCAAAGATTACTGAAACATAATCAAGATTTTGAGGTTTCAAAAGGAGGGAAATTGCCTTTTGCTCTTGTGGGTTGCTGTCACATGAGGGAATAAAATTATTTGAAAATATGGCGTCCTAAAAGTCTTAGTGCTCATTAAAAAAAAGGCTTAAAACAGCAGTAAGACTTTTGGGACGTAATATACATATACATTGTGTGTGTGTGTGTGTGTGTGTGTGTGTGTGTATGTGTGTGTGTGTAATGATGTTCATAAAATCAGCAATTTAACCCAATGGATCTAAATTGCATGTTTCTATAAAAAATAAAGTAAAATATGTGAGTAAGAATGTATTTCACACCTTCTTTATGAACTGCGCTAGACACTGAGGTGACAAAGATAACAAACAGTAAAATGGTAACTGACTTTGAAGGAGAGTCAGCCAGTACATAGATCGATACTCAGATAGAATACAAGGGAGGTACTGTAATAGAAGCAAAGAATAGATCCAAAGTGTTCTAGAGAAGATATTCAACTGGGGGTGATCTGGAAAGGCTTAAACAAAGAGGGGGTGCCTGGGAATGTATCAGTCATAGGTTTAAGTTTTTGCCTTTTCACCTGGGAGTTGTATTTTGTTGTTGAGTCACTTCAGTTGTGTCTGTCTCTTTGTGACCCATTTGGAGTTTTCTTGGCAAAGATACTGGAGTGGTTTGTCATTTTTTTCTACAACTCACTTTATAGATGAGGAAATTGAGGCAAAGAAGGTTAAGTGACTTATCCAGGGTCACACAGCTAGTAAGTGTCTGAGGCCAGATTTGAACTTGGGAAGATGTCTTCTTGATTCCAGGCCTGGTGCTCTATCTACTGTACCTCCTATGACTTTGGGTAAGTCATTCCACATTTCTGGACCTCAGTTTACTCATTTCTCAGATGAAATGACTAGATTAGCTGATCTCAAGAATTGTTTTATCCTATGTATTTATATACTTGGTACTTAGCATAGTTCCTGGTCCATAGAAGGCAGTTAGTCAGTGTTTGCCAATAGATTAATTTCAAAGGTCTCTTTCAGCTCTACCATTCTGTGATTTCCTATAAGTTGAGTCTTGAAAGAGGAGCTGGATTCTGTAACATAGAGATCAGGAGGGAGTTTTAGGCATGGAGGACAGATAACCCATGGGAATGAATGGGTGTAGGAGACAGCATGTGAAGCTTAGGGAGGTCAGTGTAGTTGGAGTCTAGGACTTATGAAATATAGTCTTGTAAAATGAGGCTGCAAAGGTAAGTCCCTTATCTGATGTAAATTACTTCCCCAGGACTGCTCAGGCTTTCAAATATACAGGCTGCTTTGAAAATCTAGGCTCTCTGATTCTTGTAATAGGCATTTGGGGGCCTGATTTGGAAGCTTTTACATTGAGGATAGATCAAAACTTTTTAGAAACCTAACTGATAGGCCAGCACCACCAGCCTGCCAGTTAAGAGCCAGGAAAAAAACCAGAGTTTATCACCAATTGTAGAAAATTTCATGCTGCGTGAACTCAGGAATAGAGGACATTGGAAAGCTGTTATACATTCCCTTCTTCCGTTAAAGACATTCCCTGGCCCTGAACTCAGTTTCTTTTCTGTTTCTTTTCCCCCTTTCCTATGGAGGCACAGATACTTCCTCCCCTAGCCTGACTTTCTTCTGCTGTGGAGATAACACAAGCTCTTTGGCTTGCCAAAGCTGGCAGGATGAACAAAACCCCTTCCCTCCTGTTAGAAAAGGAAAGGAAACTGAGTGGTAATGAAGGCGCCCCGGCCTCCCTGGGGGAAGAGCAGACCAATAGCATGATTTCCTCTGTCTAAGACTCATGGCTACTGGCCATGGGTCTAACGACCGTCTGTCACCCTATTGGGTGGAACTTGGGAAAAAGAAAAGAAAGCAGGAGCATTTGGGTTTGTCCAGCTGATGACTCAGAATTTTTCTGTGTGAAAATAATAATTGGTGAACTCATCATTCCATGCCAGGCAGAATCTGAGGCTTAGCTACAATTTATCACTCCAAATCTCCCACCCCTATTTAGTATTCCTCAAGATCGGTTGTGTGTGTGTGTGTGTGTGTGTGTGTGTGTGTGTGTGTGTGTTAAAGAACTCTAGAAATCACAGTGCTGAATCCCACCATTAGCAATCCTATCACTCACAGATATTACCAAGGCCATAATTCTGAAGAGTAAATTAATTCTCAGTGTTCAGGAAGTATGTGAATAATGTTTGTGTTCCTCTGTAGAATAGGTGGATTGACTCTGGAAAGAGCTGGCTGCTTCCATGGCAACGCAGATGTGCTGCGGGACTCTAGCCCCGATGCTTGCTTCTGCCTGGGCTTTGTACTGCTTCCCATTCCTCAGATTTGGGAAGTGTAGAATTAGCTCCGGACTTGGGGTTTTTCCCAGGGCTCTGGAGTGCATAAGAGAGAAAATAATATTAAGACAGTTCAGGGAACTCTTTATCTATCTGTTTGTCTATCTATTTGTGTGCCATATAAGCTCCATTTCTATATTGTACCTGCAAACATTCAGTCTATTTTCTTTCTCAAACTAGTTATTCCTGTTTTACTTAAGGTCGAGTGGAAGACTCAATTCAGTTTAGTCTAAAAATACCTCTATTAAGTCTTCACTATATACTTGATGCTTGGAAGGCAGTGATGAAGAATGACCTCATTTCTATCCTCAAGGATCTTGTACTCTAATGGCATAAGAAAAAGGGTCATTAGAACTTATATAATAATGTACCTTCCCAGTAGAAGGGATTTTTAGAGACCATTGAGTTTAATCCAGGAGTGGGGAACCTATGGCCTCGAGGCAAAAGGTTCCCCACCCCTGGAATCCCTTCATTTTTCTTTTTTGGGACTTCCCAGACCAAACCACTCTGACACAGCAATTACTCCCCATCTATGTTGCTCCCCCCATCATGATATAAACTCCTTGAGGGAAGAGACAGTCTGTTGTATTTACATACCTAGGACTTAGGACAGAGTCTGGCATAGGGGAAGCATTTAATAAATACTTTTTTGTTGAATTATTTATGAGGAAATTGGGGCTCAGGCTAAGTGATTTGTCCAAAGCGATATAGGTAACAAAGAGCACAACTGTGATTCAAATCTATAGTTTCCTTTGCCTTTATTAGCATTACCCATGCTTAGCACAGTCCCTGGCACATAGCAGATATTGAATGTATACTGACTGATTAATCATACATGTTATTTGGCAGCTTTGGGGAAAATGGATTAGAGAGGGGAGACTAGAGACATGGAGATCAATTAAGAAGCAATTACAACAGTCTGGAGGTAACAAGGGGCCCCTAAACTATAGTGAGGACACTATTAGTATAAAGGGGGTAAGGTTGAGAGCTATCAATGTAGGACCAATAGGACTTGACAGCTGATTAAATGTGGCACATTAGAGATGTGTGACTGTGTGGATCACAACCAAAGGTGGCCAGTCCTCAGAGAGATGGGAGTACCAGATCATCTTACTTGTTTCCCAAGGAACCTGTGTATGGGCCAAAAAGCAACAGTTAGAACTGAACATGGTTTAAGATTGGAAGAAGAGTCTGACAAGGCTGTATATTGTCACTTTATTTATTTAACTTACATGCAGAATAGATCATGCTAAATGCCAGGCTGGATGAATCAAAATACAGAATTAAGGTTGCCGGGAGAAATATCAACAATCTCAGATTTGCAGGTGATACCATTCTGATGGCAGAAAGTGAATTAAGAGACCTTTTGATGAGGGTAAAAGAAGGGAGTGTAAAAGCTGGTTTGAAGCTTGACATCAAGAAAACTAAGATCTTGGCACCTGGACCCATCACTTCCTGACAACTGGAGGGAGAAGAAATGGAAACAGCACCAGATTTTATATTCTTGGACTCAAAGGTCACTAGAGACAGCAATTTCTGCTATAAAAGTAGAAGACCCTTGTTCCAAGGAAAGCTGACAAACCTGGACAGCATACTGAAAAGCAGAAACATTATTCACCATGGCCAAATAATCACTTACTGGCCATCTTTGTTGACATTCTTTCCCGTGATTAGTTCCTCAGACAACAGATATACTCAGGACTGTATTCAACCTTTCTGATTATTAAAAGGCAATTAATTACTATGCACCTTTTGGGCAAGGTGTCCACTGGAAGGAGCAGCACTTAGAATATGTGCCCTTTGAGTTTCTATATTGATTAGTGTCAAAGAGAAATGATAAATAATCATAATGGAGCTGTCACATTTATATGGGAGGCTCACCAAAAGAGTCACTGACTAGTAGTTAACAGACATATAGTGTCACTAGCAAGTATGGATTTGAGACCGCTTTCAAGTTGGTTGGAAGTGTCATGGCTTATCCTCTGCCACCAGAGCCTTTGAAGACCCATCTATATGGCAATTTAGTTCACAAAGAGCTTTTTTCACAATAATCTTGTGAATTTGGTAGCATAAATATTGTTATTCCCATATTACAAATGGGGAAACCAAAGTTCAGAGTGGTCAAGGATCACATAGTGTGTGTGTGTGTGTATGTGTGTGTGTGTGTGTGTGTGTGTGCGTGTGTGTGTACGTGTGTGTGTGTGTAATTTTGGATATGTATTGAACTAAGGCTTATACAGCTGAGATGTATTGAGCTATTTGAAGAACAAGATCTTCTATCACCAAGAAAGACATAGCTACCAAATGGTGATGGGAAGTAGGAAGGGGTGAGCATCGTGGTGCATTCACATAATTCTCTAGAACTCCTTGGACAGAGAGATTGTTCCACTGGGCTGGCCACAGTGTTTGAATGCCAAATGGATGTTTGCCTAAAAAATCATTTTATGAAGAACTCACACAAGGCAAGCACTCACACAGAGGTAAGAAGAAGCAATACAAGGACACTCTCGAGGTCTCTCTGAAGAACTTTGGAGTCAATGGTGAGACACAGAAAAGGTGCATGGTTTGCTTGCATCAAAGAAAGTGCTATACTCTATGAACAAAGCAGAAGTACAGTAGCTCCAAAGAAACATAAGCTATGCAACTGAAATGTTAATATGCACAACAACCAGAGCAACTGATTGCTTAGTAGTCACCTGTTCTGTAAGTGGGTATAAGAACAGGCTATCATTGGATGGTATCTGTGGGGTATGGTTTTTTTTTTTTTTTACTAGACTTGTGTTTTCATCAACATGGGAACTTGCTCTGCCAATGAAGATCAATAATCTTAGAATGTTGCCTGGGACTCTGAGAAATTAAATGCTTTGACCAGGGTAACACAGCGGGATATCTGTTAGAAGTGTCTTTAACCTAGATCTTCCTGCCCAGAAGGCCAGCTCTCTGTTCATTCCCCTACATTGCCTCTCGTTCTGTAGAGGATTACTCAAATAGATCTGTGATCTCACAGATTCAATAAGTTCCCTCTAACGATGTAGGTGAAACTCATCTATGCTGTACCCATTGATATGGTTCTAGTCCACAGTCTCACCAAAGTTCACCATAGTAGGTTCGACCCAACACACTAGAGGTTTTCCTCAATTCTCCCAGTATTTCAAGGGTACCAATGGAGTACTTTGGTTACCCATCTGTTATTTCTTGAATTTGCTCTCTTGTCCTATGTATGATTGTAGGTAGTAGTGATAAGAGTAATTTAACAGTTGGCATTCATAGAGCCCTTTGTGATTCGCAAAGCACTTTGTTACTTTATTTGGTCCTTACAACAACCTTGTCGAGTAAGTGGTATGTTATTCCCATTTTACAGATGAAGAAACTGAGACTCATAGAAGTTAAGTGACTTATGCCCAAGGTCATGCAGCTAAGTGAAAGTCTGAGGAGATTTCTAGCTCAGGGCTTCCTGATTCCAAGTTTAGCATTCTGCCCTTTGCACCGCTTACTAGTTTGTCTAAATTATAAAAAACAAAGGTATAGCTAGCTGTTTAAGGAATCATGATTTTCCACAAATGGAGTATAAGATGTGTGTGTGTATATATATATATATATATATACAAATACATGTATATGACACAAATAAGACTTAGAGATAAAAGAGACCCTAATGATAATCTCATTTAACCCCCTTATTGTACAAATTTCCTCATCTGTATTTAAAACCTAGACAGGTGAAAGTCCCTGTCCAAACGAGTTAATAGCAGAGTCAAGACTCGAACCTCTATCTCCTGATTTTTTTCCATGTTCCATGTTCTTTAGATCAGATCTATAACTGGGTTACTAATTAGGGGACCAAGGTTTAACAATGGACTTGACTCCTACCTGAAAAGATCACTTGCTTAACAGTGAAGCATCAGTTATTACTTCATTCCTAACACAATCTCTGTTTGGGCTACCTGCCCCCGCTTGTGACCAGAGCTGAAATGGCCAAGTCTGGTTGCAGTGAGGACTTCATAAAGTCAAAGGCTAGTAGCTGAGGAACTAAAGCCACTTTTGTCCTTACAATCTGACTTCATCGTCATTCAGAGCAGACTGATGCAATAATGCTCTCAAACAGGAAACATGCTAGGCAATTATCTTTTTAGTAGGTCACTTGCCTCCTCTGGGAGAAGGAACCAGGGGGAGAGCTGGAAGCACACAGTTGCCTGGTCCTCAGATGGTGTGTGTACGGTAGCGGTGCGAGTGATTAATAGCAGTGTCACTTTCAATGAATGTTGCTTTAAGCAGCAGTGTTCGAAATTGAGTGGAAATGAAATCAAACAGCTGAAAATAAATGTTTCCTTTCTTATGAGCAGTTAGGATGCAGACATGGGCTTTCAAATATGTCATTTGAAATGGCATGCTTCACCAAAATTTCAAATGCCTTCATTTACTTTAATACTGATATCGTATACTTACACACAGAGACATTTTGCTTTCAATGCCTGTGAAGAACTTGAGCTAAATTACTTTGGGGCTTTTCTTGTTGAAAATGAAATGATGATCCAGAGGACAAAAGAATGACCTTTGCTTATGTTTTTAAGGGGAAAAAGTAGTCTAGTAAAGTGATTCCAGATTCCATTTGGAGTATTGTGTTCAGTCCTCAGTGCCACATCTTAGGAATAACACTGGTAAGCTGAATAGCATTCAGAAGAGGTCAATGAGGGTGGCAGAGCAGTGGATAGAGCACCAGGTCTGGAGCCAGGAAGACCCAAGTTCAAACCTGATCTCAGACTCTTTCTAGCTGTGTGACCCTGTTTGCCTCAGTTTTCTCATCTTAAAATGAGCTGGAGAAGGAAATGACAAACCACTCTACTCTCTTTGCCAAGAAAACCCCAAATGGAGTCACAAAGAGTCAGACACAACTGAAACCACTGAACAACAAAAGGGACTGCACCCCATGCCCGGGATTACCTGTTGATAGAACTAGGCATGGTTAAATGGGAGAGAAGACTTTGGAGAGACATGGTAATTGTCTTCAAATAAGCAGCAGGGTATAGTGGATTTGAATTAGGAACACCTGAGTTCAAATCCATTCATAAGCTGTGTAACCTTGGGCAAATAGCTCAGTCCTTCTGGATTTCAGCTTCCTCATCTGTAAAAGAAGAAGGTATGTACAATAATCACTAAGGTTACTTCCAGCTCAACATCTATAATCTCTGACCCTAAATGTTTAAAATGTTTTTAGTGGAAGAGGGATTATATTTGTGTTGTTTGGCTCAGAGGGCCAAAATTACAAAGAGGTTAATTTCAGGCTTGATGTAAGGAAAGACTTCCTAATAATCAGAACTGCCTCAAAGTGGAGTGGGTTTCCTGGAGAGGTAGTAGGTTCCCTTCATTGGAGGTTTTCAAGCCAAAATAGCTGACCAACCACTTGTGGATGATGCTGTCAGTGTGGGGTGTGGGCTGGATGGCAGTCCCTGAAGTCCCTTCTGCCTCTGAGGTTCTGTGATGTTAAAATAAGGCAGGAGGTATATTTTGTTTCCATGTATCCTAAATTGGGATGATGAAAACCTTCGCCAGACAGAAATTGCTATCTTGCTGTGGGAATTGTAGAGCTGCTCATGGTCCCCATGTTTGCACGCTGGAAGACCCTGGCAAATCTAGGGAAATTTCTCAAACTCCGCTGGCCTCATGGTTGTTAGCTGAGGTTTAAGGAGCACAAATAATGGATGACCACTGAATGGAACTGCAGATTCTCTCTTTGCCAAACCCAACTTGCAGCCCACAGCACAGAAACTATCCTTACATAATGGTTTCAATGTGCTTCGTCTGCTCTCTGAGGGATTTCATTATATTGGAGTCATAGAGCTGACCTCACTGAACATCTTTGGGAGGAATCAGATATAGAAGCATAAAAGCAACACCTTTCCTTCCTCCTAAGCAGCAGCATATGCCAATAGGCATGCAAGCTAACTCATCAGAAATGGATGTCTTTGGGGTATAATGTTCAGGCAAAAGTCCTACCATGAGGCAAGGATGAATGAATGACTCAAAACATCCAGGTCCATTCTCTCCTTCACTCGACCTGATTATAAGTTGTCTCTCTCACATCCTTCATCCCCCATTCCCACCACCAATTAATTTTTTTTAACAGTCAACAGACACAAGAATGAATCAGTAACTGTTGATTGGAGTTCAGGGATGTGAGAGTAAATCTGAAGTTCATTTGGTTTCATGTTTTGCCCAACTGTTGTCACTGTTGCATAGTTACTCATTATGAGCCATAAAATGAGCCTTACAATCATCTCCTTCCTCATCTTTAACTACTGAACTCCCTTGGCTTTCTTTCAAGTCCCAACTAAAATCCTGCCTCTTATTTCCAATGCTTTCCCTCTGTTAATTATTTCCTATTTATCCTGTGTATAGTTTGCTTTGTATATATAACTCTTTGCATGTTGTCTCCCCCACTATGCTGTAAGGTCTTTGAGGTGAAGGACTGTCTTTTGTCTCTTTTCTGTAGCCCCAGCACTTAGCACAGTGCTTGGCACATAGTAGGTGCTTAATAAATGTTTATTGATTGATTGATGTTCTCTACCCTACCCCCAGCGTTCCTGACTTCTAAGGTAGTTTAAAATAAATTATTTCCACTTCTTCAAAACTAATTTTTTTTTCTTGATTTTTTTTTCTTTTCTTCTCTTTTTCCTCCTATGGTTTTTCCCATTTAGTCTGGCCAATCTAGTTAGCAGAATTATAGCTGGCAATTTTTGCTTCCATACTAGTTGACTCAGGACACTGCTTCACATCAACCTTTGAAGGCATATTCAGTTAAGCACAGGGGAAGGGACACTGAGAAGCAGTTTTTTGGGTGAGTGAAAGTAGTCTAGGTTGAGCCAGGGAGGAGCTCACCTGGAGTGCCTCATCTGATACCTTCCGATTTCACCCATTGATATTTGCTAACTAGGTTCTGAGCTCAGTTGTTTTTTTATGTCTTGAAAGGTCTGCAAGACTGTCAGAGCCCTCTAAATTTTGGTGTCCTGGGGCAAAGCCCCACCCTATGTTTCTGGTGAATAGGAGGAAGAAGCAGGACTGCTAGTATTAGTTTCCCTACATGGGGATTTCAGGAGCCTTTTGTTTGTCCTTTGTTCTTGAAGATGACCAATGGTATCTGGAGGGTGATGTCTTGACTTGAAAGAGAGGAGAAGGGGAAACCTTTCCACCCAATACAGAATTTATTTTAACCTTAGAAAATATCAACATTCAAAGATCCCTAGTGGAGAAGGGAAAGAATAATGAAGCAGAATGTGCATTGTATTTGGAGTTGGAGAACTTGGATTTGTCTGTGTGATCTTTACCTAAGTCACTTGAAGGCAAGTTAGTTTCTCCATCAGTGCAATGAAGAGATTGGAATCATCAACAAACATCTGTTAAACTCCTACTACGTGCACTATGATGCAAAGACAAAAGTGAATCGGTCCTTGGGCTCAGTATGCTTGTATCCTAACTCCGGAGACAATATGTGCATATGTAGGTATCTACAAGACAAATGGAAAACAGACAGTGGTCAGCTTGGCTAGGGAGGCACTATAAGCAAGTGAACTTCTCCAAGATGCCTTCCATTTCTGAATCCTCTTATTGATGGAAAAGAAGATGGGAAGTACCCAACTTCTAAGCTCCTGTTCTAGTCCTACCCTCACTTGAAATTTGGCCATTGTTGTGTAGGCAGCGGAAGGGTGGAATAAGATCTCCCCATGCTTTTTTATTTGCCCTTCTCCCTTAGCTCAGAGACACACTGCCCCTAGTAGGGTGACTCATCCTTTCAATGAAATAAACACCCACCCAGTGCTCCTATGCTCAAGACCCTGGTACTAAGTGCACAGTGTTGTTCCTAGCAGTTGCATAGCTCGTGTCTGTTGGTTTCCTACATTTGAAAAGTCTGATCAGAGTTAACAATTTTGAGAAGGAAGTAGGGAGAGGTGACCAGGAAATAGCCACAGACCTTATTTTCCTGGCCTTCCTTCCTATGGATCAGCCAGTCTTCCCTTGGCTCTTACCATTAGACTCCTCCCAATAGGGCTTGGGGGTCTTACAAACCACTGTCCCTGCCCTACTCCTCAACCTCAAGTTCAAGTTGACAACTGGGACATTCATGAAATCTAAAAGGGTGGGAGAAGACACTACTGAACTATTCTGTTGATCCTCATAGTGACCTCTTGCCAGAATTCTGAGCCAGGTAGAGAGAATTATTGGCAGGGCAAGGCAGAGGGCTAATCCCACACCAAGGCTGTTGGTTTGAGAGTTGTGTTTTGTTTTTTTCTTTTAAAGACCCAGTCTTTAAAAGTCAAGGATCTTGAAGGTTTTCATTGAGCATCCTCTAAATGAGCTGAGACTAATGAAGCAGATTTATTCATTATACTTCCAAAAAAACCCCAACAGTCTAGGGAGCTAACTCTATAGTCCTTCACTCTAGAGATCTGAGTGATCATGTAGAATTTAGAAGATTCTGTGACTCAGAGAGGTTTAACAACTTGTTCAGGATCACACAGGCAAGGAAGTAACAGAGGTGAGATTTGAACTCAAGTTTTCCTGCTCCAAATTCAGTGCTCTTTTCACCAGAATGAAGATACATGCTGCCTTATTCAATTTTCACTTACTAGAAATAGCACTTTGTACTAGGGACAGAATACATGGGGTTGAAATTTAGGACATAGGCCAACCCTACATCATTTTTTGGACTGATTTTCTCATTAACTCTGGATAATTCAATCTCTTTGATCTTTCATTCAAGAGTAGAGGAGGGAAATCAAAGGAGGGAGGAGGGAAAGAAAGAGAGAGAAATGTTTACATGTATACATATGTGTGTGTATGTAGAATATATATTTATATTTATGAATGTACATATATATTTAATAATCCCTTGAAAATATTTTGTTGATGCTCTAATTTCCATATCACTGAGCTTACTGTCATTTCCCAATTACTCCCTCACACCTAGTAGATCCCTGTCTTGTGACAAATAAATATGGGCAAACAGAACAAATGAGGACATGAATTGCATCTCAAAATCCATGCCTGCAGTTCACTGCCTCTCTGGCAAGAGGCAGGAGACATACTTTATCCTACATCTTCTGAAGCCGTCATTGGTCGCTGCGTTAGCGTTCATCAGAGTTCTGAAGCTGATCACTTTTGTTTTGCTTCACATTATTAATTGTCACTCTCAGTGCCCTAAGGAGTGGCTTCTGCTGTGCTATTTTAAGAACGTTTAACATCATGGGAGGTGGAATGAGGATATGACCTTTACAGAATGTCTGAGTGGGAAAGGACCTCAGTCCAACCTGTACCTTCTGAACAAGAATCCTCCAGACAACATACTCTTCATTACAGTGGTGTCAAACTCAAATAGAAATGGTCCTCTGGGCTGCATATTGATTTAGGAAACCACAAATGTAACATTATTTGTGCTGTATTGCATTTTTATTTATTTTGTGAAACATTTTCCAATTACATTTTAATCTGTTTCAGGCTACAACTACTTGTGTTTTGAATTGGCTTTGAGTTTAACATGGCTGTTCTGTGAGTGCTTTGCTTTCCGACTTTGATGGCCTTCAGGGAGGGATACCCCAATATTTCCCAAGGCATTCCACTTTTGGATACCTTAAAATGTCATAAAGTTGGTCCTGACAATGAAGGCCAAGTTTGTGTCTGTTCACCTTGTTTCCAGCATTCCTGGCTTGTCCTCTGGGGCCAAGGAGAATAAGACCAATACCTCTTTCACATGACCAGCCTTCAGATTCTTGAATAGAATTAACACATTGGTCCTAACTCATCTTCTCCAGGCCAAACATCTGAACTTCCTACAGTTTCTCCTTTCATGTCATGAACTCATATTCATTCCTTTGTCATTCTGGTTGTCCTCATCTGAAAATACATCAGCTTCCCAAAAGCCTTCCTAAAGGGCATTCATTCTGGTGCTCCAGACTGAACACGATACTCCAGTTGTTATCTGATGAAAACAGAATATGACAAGATTGTTACCTCTTCATGTAGCATCATGTTGCCTTAGTTTTCTTGGCAGTCATAGCATCCTGTTGACTCATATTGAGCTGATGGTCCACAAAACGTCCAGGTCTTCTTGAACCCTTTTCCTCCCAATCTTGTATTTGTGAAGTTGACTTTCTCAATTCATATATGACTCTACCTTTGCTCCCATTAAACTGCAGTGTTTGAGCTTATGAAGATCTTTTTTGAAATTCTGGTTTTGTCATTCAGTATTTTCACTCTCACTTCTGGCTTCATATCATGAAAATGTGATAAGCATGTCATCAATGCCTTTATCCAAATCACTGATAGAAATGCTGAATAACTCCTGACCAAGCACAAATCTCTGTGGTATTCCACTGGAGACCTCCTTTCAAGTTAACCTATTAATAGCTATTCTTTGGGTCTAGTCATATATAGATCTTAGATTTAGATCTAAAATGGGACACTTAGAGGTCACCTAGTTTTAGAAGTGTCAGACACATAGTCCACAGGCTACATGTAAGTCACAATATCTTGAATGCTACCCAAACCAGAGAAATATAATTGAGAAATGATTTTTAAAATAAATAAGAATAAAAACCATAGATAATATTGCGTTTTCAAACTAAGTAGATATGTGGCCTATAGGATTAGTGGCCCCCATTTTTGAGTTTGATACCACTGATCTAGTCTAGCTTTCTATTTTACTGTGAAACTAAGACCCATAGAGGTTAAGTAATTTGCTCAAGGTCACTTTGATACTAGAGGGATTCAAAAACAGGTCTTTTGATTCCAAATCTAGCAGTCTTTACACTATACCAGACTGTCTCACAGTTCAACCTGTTATAAATTGATGTAATTATCCTAAGGTCTGTCTAATGTTTTTCCATTTTTTTCCAGAGAAATATCATAAATATCTAGTCCTATGCTTTGCTAAGATACTTGTGAAACTGAATGCAGTTCATTCCCCTAATCTTTTGGTTTAGTAATTTTGTCAGAAAAGGATGCTTAGTCTGGCATGACATGTTCTTGATGGCGCCATGATGGTTCTGGTCACTGTGGGCATGTAGCTCTTGGCAACAGATCCTTACATTTAGATAAAAAAACATGGAGGAGGAAAAAAGAGAGAAACAAAGTTTTGTACATAAAGAAGTTTGAAATTATCTCAACAACTTTGCAGTCACCATTGCTACCATTTTATCATCTTACTAGTACCATAACATCTTCTTCTAGAGGCTCATAAGTAGATAACTTAGGGAGTCAGGAGCCCAAGACACTGGGCAAGAAAATGAAGGTAATGTCAAGGATGGTGTCTGCAACTGAGAGAAAACAGGGTTAATAGTAAGATTTAAGAGCAACCAGCCTTAATGCATTCCCAGGATGGATTGTCATTAGTAGCTTCATGGAGATTGAGAATTGTGAGCCCAGTTTGAGAAAACCTTGCCCAGTGAGTGAGATTTCAAAAATTCTCACTCATGTGCCTTGGGTTAAAGAGATATTAATCAAGGGAAAACTGCAGCATCCATTTTCTCAGATAGTTATGTGCTTAGAGGGAACAAGCAATTTGTGAAGCCAAAGAAAGAGAGTGAGCAGTTCCCTACTTATAATTCTGAAGGAAAACAGTTGGCCTCCCCAAAGGCCATAGGCCAATAATATGTCATCACAGAGAGCTGAGACACTCCAGTTCGCTTGCCAGAAATGGGTTTCTACCCTATCACCATCCTGAAGAGACAGTTCCTACATGGCCTGGCAGAATGTACAGCCAGAATGCAGAATCTGGAAAATATCTTACTTTGCAGAATGATTGCCATGAGGCAAATGCTTGGTTAATCAATGATCCTATTCATTTTCTTTGTTTTGCATGCAGCTTATTTTTTTAAAATATAATTTTCTTAAAGAAGAAATACTCAGGTTGTCTGCCTATGACAATCTCTCACTTATAAAGATAGTTCTCCTAACCCACCAACCACTGGACATGTTGTTTTGAGTCTTTAGTCTTTCCTTCCCCCTCATGCCTTCTCCCTTGTGCCTGAGAGCACACATTTGTGAGAAGCCTGGCTGGGATTATGATTGCCATCGATGTCCATGAGTCAGAGCAAAGACAGCTGCCACACAGAAGAATAAAAACAATTCCCTCCTTGCTCCATCCTTCAATAATTTACAAAATACTCTCCTCATAATAACCCTACGAGACAAATTGTGTAAATGTTATATCAGAATTTTACAGTTGAGGAAACTGAGGCTCAGAAATGACTTGTCAGAGGACACAAAGTTACTGTCACAGCTGAGATTTTAACCAAAGTCTCTCTTGCTTACAAATACCTTACTTGAGGCTCAGCCGTACCAGATCTCAAACTATGATCCAAAGCTGTAGTCATCAGAACAATTTGCTGCCAGGTAAGAAATAGTATGGTTGATCATTGGAGCAGATTAGGTAGACAAAATATTAAAACATATTGTGTTCATCCTTTATTTTTGAAGAGGACCATGACATCAGAGAAATGATGATATGACTTGCACTTGACTTTGTTTTGAGGGAGGGAGGGCTGTGCAGGTCACCAGCCTCATTTTCTCCTCCTGAGCCATCTGGATTCAGTGACCAGATATTCATCAGGATGATTGGAGACAGCCCAGGATGCAATGGGAGACCTTAGCCTTTTAAGCTAAGGTCTTTTCAGGTACACAATAAACACAAGCAAATGAGTACACACACTAGTGTTTGATAAACCCAATGATCAGAACTACTGGGGCAAACACTCACTATTAGAAAAAAACTGCTGGGAAAAACAGAACATGGTCTGGCAGAAACTAGGCAGAGACCCACATCTTACACTGTATGCCAAGATAAGCTCGGAGTGAGTACATAATTTAAACATAAAGGGTAATATCATAAACAAATTAGCGGAAGGAAGATGGAAGAAATTACTTGACAGTTCTATGGATGGGGAAAGAGTTTGTGACCAAAGAAGAGGTAGAGAGGTTCACAGGAGGTAAAATGGATCATTTTGATAACATAAAATTAAATTTGTTTGCACAAACAAAACCAATGCAGTCAAAATTAGAAGAAAATCAGGAAACTGGGGGAAAAATCTTTGCAGCAGATCCCTTGGATAAAGGTTTCATTTCTCAAACATATAGGGAATTGAGCCAAATTTATAAGAGTAAGAGCCATTCCCAATTGATAAAAGGCCAAGGGATGTGAACAGGAAATTTAGAAAAAAATCAAAGCTATCAATAGTTATATGAAAAGTGTTCTAAATCACTACTAGAGAAATGCAAATTAAAAGAACTCTGAGGCACCACTTTACACCCATCAGACTGGCTAAGATGACAGAAAAGGAAAATGACAAACTGGAAGGAATGTGTGAAAATAGGTACATGAATGTCCTCTTGGTGAAATTGTGAGTTAATCCGCTAAAACTGTGCATACCCTTTGACCTAGCAATACTCCTGTTACGTGTGTACCCCAAAGATAATTTTTTAAAAAAGGAAAAGGACCCACATATACAAAAATAAGAGCTTTTTGTGGAGACAAAGAATTATGGTATATGAATGTTATAGGGTACTGTTGTGCTGTAGGAAATGATGAAGGGAATAGTTTCAGAAACGCCTGGGAAGACCTATAGGACCTGATGCAAAGTGGAATGATCTACCACAGTTCCAAAGGACTTGTGATGAAAAATGCGATCCATCTCCAGAGAGAGAACTGATAAACACTAAGTGAAGATTAAAGTATTTTTTTCCATCCCCCCAACCTCCTATTTTTGGAACATGGCTAATGCAGAAATATGTTTTGTGTGACTTTATTATGTATAATGGGTATTATATTTCCTGCTTTCTCAATGAGTGGGGGAGAGAATTTGGAACTGAACATAAAATAAACAAATCTCTCATTGTTTCTGCTTTACCATATTGCTTCCCCCTGTGCAAGGCACTGCAGAGAATAGAAAAAAAATAGAAAAAATGCTGAATTTGGAGTGAGAGGACCTGGGTTCACATCTTAGCTTGTCCTATTGTGATTGCTGCTCAGTCATTTCAGTCATGCCCAATTCTTCATGACCCCATTGGGGGTTTTCTTGGTAGAGTTACTGGCATGGTTCGCCATTTCTTTTGCTGGTTCATTTGACAGATGAGGAACTGAGGGAAGCAGGGTTAAGAGACTTGCCCAGGGTCACACAGCACTGTTATGCACCATGGGGCCACTTAGCCACCCCAGCTTGTCTTGTTACATGTGTGATATTGGGCAAGTCAGTTAGGTCTTCTGGGTCTCAGCCTTCATGTCTGTAAAATCAAGGAGGTAGACTGGGAAATCTCAAAGATTCCTTCTACCTCTAAATCTTTTTTTTTTTTTATTTTGAGGAGGAAAGGCAAGGCAATTGAGGGTAAGTGACTTGGCCAAGATCACACAGCTAGTGCGTGTCAAATGTCTGAGGCTGGCTTTGCACTCAGGTCCTCCTGATTCCAGGGCCAGGGCTCCATCCGCTGTGCCACCTAGCAGCTCCTCCGTTTCTACATCTTATGAGCCTCTCTCAGACACAGTCTTGGTACCTCCAAGCTCACCCACTGGAGTAAAGCAATATTACACATTTGTTCAATTCATGCTGTGTGCAGAGCACATGACCAGCAATGGGGAGAACAGAAGTATAGATAAGGCAGGATTCCTGCTCTCATAGAGCTCACTGCTTGGTACAGGGTGAAGACACCAAGAGACACAGGCAGTATTATGTGATAAGCACATCATAGAAGGACAGACCTAGGTGATATGTGAGTTACTAGGGGGGAAATCATCAGCTGCGTTTTGAAGGAGGTGATATTTGAATTGGGGTGTAAAGCTGGCAGGACAGTGGACAGAATGATGGGCCTGAGTTTGAATCAAGCCTCAGCCACTTAACCAGCTGTGTGATTCTGGACAAGTCACTTCACTTCTGTCTCTGTTTCCTCAACTGTAAAATGGGGATAATAAAGACACCTATCTCCCAGGGTTATTATGAGGATCAAATGAGATAATACTTGTAATGCACTTCGCACATTCCTGTGCTCCTGGTACATATGAAGCACTGTAAAAAAAAGTTAGCTACTCAAGGCTGAGTAGGAATTCAACAGTTAAGGAGGTGGATCTCAGGCACTCATAGCCTGAGCAAAGGTATAGAGGTGAGAGAGCACAATGTTTGAGGCCAGAGTTATCTGGTTTTCCTGGAGCATAATATGTAGAGGGAAATGAAGTGAGATAAAGTCGGAGAATGGGGAGTTAGGTGGTACCATAGTGTATAGAGCACCAGACCTATGATCAGGAAAACACATCTTCATGAGTTCAAATCCATCCTCAAGACACTAACTGTGTTATTCTGGGCAAGTCACTTAACCCTGTTAGCCTCAGTTTTCTCATCTGTAAAGTGAACTGGAGAAGGAAATGGCAAGCCACTCCAGTATCTCTGCCAAGAAAACTCCAAATGGGGTCACCAAAAGTCAGACACAACTGAACAGCAACAAAGTTGGAAAGGTCTTCCTATGTATAGGTCAAATGATCTATTCACTACACAGTATTACCTCCACATTATTTAAAGAACTGCCCGATAACAGAACAATGAGTGGCAATTCCAGAGAGAAAAATCTGACTTGCTATAAGAATAAATTTTCTGGGGCAGCAGAGTGGCACAATGGATAGAGCTCTGGCCCTGGAATTAGGAGGCTCTGAATTCAAATGTGGCCTCAGATACTTATTAGCTATGTGACTCTGGGCAAGTTGCTTAACCCCAGTTGCCTCCAGAAAGAAGAAGGGAGGGGAGGGGAGGAGGGGGAGAAGGAGACAAAGGAGAAGGAGGCGGAGCAACAAACTTTCTAACACGGAGGAGGTTGGATTAGATAATATCCAAGGTTCTTTGCAGGTGTATACTGGTAAATGTTTAACAATTGGCTCTCTGGGGAACAAAATGTACACAGAACACACTTTGAACTATAATTTGCTATTGGTATTTTCTTAAGTCTAGGCAGCAAAACAAATAATGTCCTGATTTGTAACTTTTTCTGATTTCTGAGGTATAAAAGCTTGCACTGAAAAGTTTCAAGCAGTCTTGAGTGTAGAAACTAGCTCCATTACACCTCTAATCAAAATCTGTAATCCTATAAAGGAGATCTTCAAGATTGGTGAGAAACATCAGGGATCACACACTGAGCATGGAGGACTGAAGAAAATCCTGGTAAATTTCTGCTAAAAACCAAAACCTTTTGAGGACTTGGACTATTTTTTTGCTGGAAAATTGGAAGCATGCTCTTTTAAAATAATGATTAGCAAAACAGTTGAGACAATCTGATTATTGCCCGACCTCTGCTAGCACAGAAACTTTATGATAATATGTGACGAAATGGAGTGTTGGAAAAAGGGAGTTCTGGATTCATATTCTACCTACTATGTGACCCTGAGCAAGTCAAACCTCTCATTTCCTCATCTGTAAAATGGGGATCTACCTCACAAACTCTGAGACTCAAAGGAAAAAGCGATAAATAAATAAATGCTATAGTTCTTTTTATTTAATAGTATTTTTTTCCAGTTTCATGTAAAGATAGTTAACATTCATTTTTGAAAGATTTTGAGTTCCAAATTTTTCTTCATCACTCCCTCCCCCTCCCTCTTCCCAAGGCAGGTTAAACACATTTCCACATTAGTCATATTGTGAAAGAAGAATCAGAACAAAAGGGAAAAACTGTGTCAAAGAAAAAATGAAAACCAAAAAAGATGTGAAAATGGTATTTTTTGATTCAGATTCCATAGTTCTTTCTCTGGATGTGGTTAGCATTTTCCATCATGAGTCTTTTGAAATTGTCTTGTATCACTGCATTGCTGAGAAGAGCTAAGTCTATCAAAGTTGACCATCACACAAAGTTGCTGTGACTATGTACTGTGTTCTGTGGGTTTTGCTAATTTCATTCAGTATCATGCATGCTATAGTTCTAAAAATCAGGTTATAAAATCCTATTGTGAAACTCTATCTGGTCAGATCATTATAATTTATATGCAGTTGAGGAGCAGTATTACATAACTCTTAAATGGAAAAGCAGAAAGAATCCTTTGTGACAAAATTTATGCTTCTGCCTCACCAGTGAGACCCAGCTGGTATGAACAGTGGTTGGTGGTTTACCATGAAGTGATGCTGAAATGCAGCTCAGTGTTCCTAAGGAAACTAGACATTTCCTGGCTGTATGATCTTGGGCAAGTCACTTAGTCTTTTCCATTGTCAGTTTCCACATCTGTAAAATGGGGATGCTAATGTCATCTACCTTCCAGGGTTATTTTGAGGATCAAATGAGATATAACATATGTGAAGTTCTTTGCAAACCTTAAAGAGGTGTAGGCATGTCTATGTGTGTATGTGTGTTCCACATGATAAAAGTTGTTTTCTGCAAGTCTCTTCCTTCCTCACCCAGTTCCTTTTCTGAAAAGGAAGCTTTCTCTAACTGTCTGACACTCTGGAGGACTCTAAACCCAGAAATTATAACAAAAAAATTCTTTGTTATAGTATAATGTTGGTGGGTCCTTCTGTTTTTCAAGTTTCTGATGGCTCTTCATGCTTCAATCCATCCGTACTTCAAAGTATGAGCTACTTTGATAGCTATCTCTTTGATGTGGGCCCTCTCTCCCCACCCACACAGATGGCGATCCATCTATACTCTCTCATCCTGTGTGATTCTTGTCCATATTTTGTTCTGAATCTACTGTAGAGTATCTATCCAATATGTTGAGGCTTTCCTTTGGCTCTTTCAATATTTGATGGATAGCAGGGCAGCTCTTGGGTTGTCCATCTGTTATATTTCAACCATGTTACACAACTGGCTTCCCTCCTTTCCCATCTATGTATGTCCTCAATATTGTATTTTATGCCTCTTTCTGAATCTGAGTTATCATGAATAATGGACCATTAGCTGAATACATACCCTACATGTCTTATCATTGTCCCTTGGGCTTCATAGATTTTGGATTTTTCTGAGATTGTGGTTGTTCCTTGACTCTCAGATGTATAGCATCACCAGGAAATATCAGTGTTGAAAAGATGGGATTTCTCTATGTGAGAACATAGTTTATGATATAGAATGCTGCCTTTCTCCTCAATTCTGTGTCCAACTCCTTTTTCTTCAGGAGTGTCTTTTCATGTTTTAGGTGACATTTGGCCAACTCAGTGGGTGGCTTATCCAACTACTATCTGTCATAATTGGAGGAATATAAATTCTTTTTAAAAAATGTTTGATGCTTTAAAAAAATCCACTGTCATTTCTCAGGACCTCCTTCCAATAGAATCCCATCTTGGAACAATGAAGTGGGGTTAATTAAAATAAACTGACACAACAGTCATGATTAATATCATATACCTTGGCCATACCTGTAATCCACCACCAGCAGAAGGAAAGTATAAGTCATCATCTATCTTCTGCAATCCACATTGTTCATTTTTCATTCCCTTGTGGATTGTCAGACTCATCTCTCTCGAATGCCTATAATGTTCCAACATAACAAGACATATTGGTGAACTTCAGGGATCTTGTCAAGTTTCTCAGAGAGAGTGGTACATATACTTCAGTTATCTTCCTCAGTCTTTTTTAAAAATTTTTTTAGTTCATCAAAGCAAGCCAGAATGAGTGTGAACCCTTTCCTCTTCCAACTCTGAACAGCCTGGCTTTAAAAGATGAGACATTACAACTCTTACCTTTCCCATGGGTTGTCTTTTAAGGTGATGACCTGAGGTGTACTTCTTTCCCTCTTTCCCCCCTAGCCTGTAGGGACTTAGGGGAGTCCTCTTTTTTCTTTCCATACATGTACATTTCACCCCAGAGCAGACACATCCTTTGTTCCTCTGCTAAATCTGATGGGAGAGGGGAGAGAGCACTCTACTATTCCTTCCCTTGTGGTTGTGGTAGAGTGAATACCACCCAAGGCTTTGTTCCTCCTTTCTGTAGTGAATCTGGGGTTCTGTCAGGAGTTGCAGCTCTAGGCAGATGCCAAACCAGACTTGTTCTCATGCACTTCTGAGGATCTGGGGTGAAATACCTTGCAGAGGTCTAGTTTGGGTCTCTGTGTGGCTGTTTCTTATTTTAGAAAGTCTTCTGCATTAGCAAATGAGGTATACCGAAATCCAATCCTATGTTAATGGAAGAGGGTGGAAAGATGCTGTACTTGGAATCAACACACCTGGGTTAAAATGTTGGCCAAAATACTAACTCTGTGAAATGGAGCAAATTGTTTAACTTCTCTGAGCCTCTTTTCCCACTTGGAAAATGAGAGTAATAAAGTTCTACCTACCTTAATAACAATGATATATTTATATATCATTTACATAATGCCTTATTTATATAATTCATAGAATGCCTTAGTTATGTAACGCTTTAAGGTTTGTAAAGCCCCTTGCATATTTTCTCATTTGATCCTCTCAATAACTATGACAGAGGGAAGTATTATGATTAACTCCATTTTACAAGTAAGGAAACTGAGACAAACAAAGGTTAAGGGCTACACAACTAGTAAGTGTCTGAAATAAGATTCAGTCTCAGTATGAGGTTGGAAGAAAATGCTCTAAATGTTGAAGAAATAAGCAGACAATCGTCTGATGTGAAGAACAAATCAAAAACAATAAGTCTGAGTCTACATGAATTTAATTCTGAAATAAAATAAAATTCTGCCCAAAGTGTTATCTTCCCCTCCCATCTTTCTATTCTCAATAGCCATTGACTCCTTTCTGCAATCTGATTTCTCTACTTGTGCCATTCTATTGAAGACACTATCCCCAAGTTTACCAATGATCAATCTCCTCATTGTTAAACCCAATAGCTTTTTCTTATTCTTTCCATCCTTATCTTAGCACTGAAGCAGTTAAGACACTTTGAGGACAAGACAGGAGGCATTTCCAGATGGACCAAATCATCTCCAATATCCCGACCACCACTTCCCTCAGGCCTGGAACCCTGCACCCAAAAACCCTAAGAATGGCAGCACTCTACAGACATCACTGACTCTACTACCAGCCTGCTCCTAAATAGCCATCTTTCTAAAGAGCAAACCCTGTTTTTTCCACATCTACAACCACTGAAGGGCATATAAAAGATAGTTCATGATACACTAGCCTGAGACACTGACAAATGTCACAATGTCAGAAGCAGACATGATTTTCTTCATGGAAATGACACTAAAAGCCATACATGGCTCATACCCTATCAGAGACCTTTCTATCTTCCCAGAAGCCATCTTTCTTAGGTGTGCTCCCTCCCCCTATTGGAACATGAGCTCCTTGACAGCACAAATTGTCTTAATTTTCTACTTTTATCCCTAGCACTTAGCTTTGGATGTAGAAAACACTTAAGATATATTTTTTTCTCTCACTAATATGTGTGTGTTCATTCCTTCATTTGTAAACACTCTGCCTTTGCCCTTGAGTTTGTGTTTGAAACAGGATTTGAACCCCATTCTTTCTAATTCTAAATTCCTCACTCTCTCCACTATATCACTTACTTGCTTAGCCTTACAGAATAGTGAGGAAAGTGCTTCTTTGTTCTGATGCTAATGTTGAAGCTTCAGGAATGAGCAGATAGCAGGGCTAGCCCACCCGGGATGGCATGGGATAGTTAGCTTTGTCCTCCCTCTCTTTTCTTCCTCATGGCTATTCTAAAAGCTGGGAAGATAATTGAATTGAGATCTCTGAGTGCTCCCTTTGACTTTGCTATGGATTTCTTTTATCATCCTTGTCCACAGCACATTCTTTTCATCTGTTAAATAATTTATACAATAGGGAGCAGGCTACTTTGACAAGTCTGAAAGTTTTTGAGCTGATGGGATGGCTTGTCAAAGGATTCTCTCACTCTCCCCAAACCATTTGACAACATAGTTATTCTTTAACCTCTTCACATCAACCTCAAATGAAAAGGACCACGTCTAAGACATGGTGAAGGCTGTCATCCTGGCCCTCAACCACCTTCCCTAATTCTCTCCAATTTAAACGTTGACTGAGTGTGTCTTGTCTCTGAATGGGGTTTACATTCCTAAATGCAGAGGAGGATGATGAAAAGATTACTGTGAAGGGAAGCCCAGCTTTGATTAGTGAATGAGATATAGTGAACCAATGAAAACCCCCTCCAATACAGGGGAACTTGGGAGGATATTATGCAACATGCATGTTAAAGTAGTGTTGTTTTTTTAAGGTTTTAAGATTTATCACATCCTTTGTAACAGCTGTTTACCCAAAGCATACAGATGTGATACTATGGAAGAGTACACTGACTATAACCTGATGAATTTTCATCTCCACAGAAGAAATACTTCTTTGAGAGTGCTTTATAATCTTTAAAGCACTTTGTAAATGCAACTTGCTATTAATATTCTTAACTTTTTTTATTTTTCATCAATGTAAACTTTTAAACATTTGGTTTTTAATTTTATTTTTTGCTTACACATACTTATACACTTATCTATCTCTCTCTATCTGTTTATCTGTCTGTCTATCTATGTCTGTATATCTATCTATCTCTGTCTGGCTGGCTATCTATCTGTCTGTCTGTCTATCTGTCTGTCTGTCTATGTATGTATGTATGTATGTATGTATGTATGTATGTATGTATGTATGTATCTATCTATCTATCTATCTATCTATCTATCTATCTATCTATCTTTCTATATTTTGTCTTCCCCATAGGACCAGTAAGCTTCTTGAAGGCAGAGACTGTTTTATTTTGGTCTTTGTATCACTAGTGCCTGGCACAGTTACTGGCATATAGTGTTTACTTAATATTATTAATTGTTAATTAATCAATCATACTAATTCCCATGAATCATACTTCTCTTAAATGTAACAAATATTTAACATCTGTTAATTGATTTATTGATTGACGGGTCATTATAGCCAATCTAGTACAAGGAAATAAATGTCCTCATTGAAGTATTTAAATGATCTCCTGAGAAAGATGATGAATGTATATGAAATATTCTGCTCTTGTTCATGTTGTAACTACCCCTTTTAAATATCTAGATCCTACCTATACAGAAACACTGTGCTTTAGGTCTAGGGCTTTGAGAGAGAGGCAGGGGCATAGATTCAATGACCCCTCAAAGTTCCTTGCAGCCTGGTGGTTTTGTGAAAGTTCATTTAAGCATTTGCTCACTAATGATCATGACCTGCAGTGACAGAACACCTTTCATGCAAAAGATCCCCTGATATTTTATAAACTCCTAGCTGGAATGGTTGGATTCACCCCTGACATACCTACCTCAAGAGGGAAGCCCAGCAGCTGTTTTATAGGGCATGGGAGAGACTCAACGGTAATTGAAGGCAGGAAGTGAGGAATACCTTTTCAACTTGTAACCACAGGGGGGGCCTCAGGGAGGCTGAAAATAATGACCTGTGTTTGAATTTGACAGGAACACCAGGGTTAAAGCTGGTTTCCTTCTGAGAATGTCCTTTTGAAATATGTTCTAGAATATCATAACCATCCTCTTAATTATATCACAAAGTTAGTTAAGCCGAATAATTAATGATCATAAGGCACTTGGAAACTATTAAATGCCATATAAATGTTAAGCAGTAAAAATCATTTTGCCCATGAAGTGGAGGGAAAGGGTTGTATGTAGAGGAAAACATTTAAAAGGTTCCTTTTGAGCCATGTTCAGGTGCCGTTGTTCTGTATGTGTGTGGGGGGAGGGGAGACTTTATGATTTTTAATTGTTTTAAATCAGATTTTGAAAGATACCATTAGATTCTATTTCAAAGCAATTTTGGAAGACAAATAGGCTGCTGTTTGACTTTTGCAACAGTTTCACACTGTCTGTTCACTTGTCTTGCCAGAAACACAAAGGTTTTGCCTTTTGGATTTCAATAAAATATCATGTTTGCTTTTACTACTTCTAGCCGGAGGCAGTTTGGGCCCAAGGCCAAGGAAGAAGTCAAGATCATTGAACACCAAACGCAGTACCTCCGATTGATGCCTCATTTGGCAACGGCATTAGCGCTGACTTTTACCAGCAGGTAAAACCTTCTTTTGGCCATCTGAGCTGATTAAATATTTGCTAACTAAACATTAGCATAAGTGACAAGCTAAAATTAATAAGCAGCTGAAAAGAGATGAGATAGCGATTTTAAAATTCTAACGATATTGGATGTGAACACCCAGGGCTTTTTGGATGGGCTAGAAATAGTAGCCAACACGCCATTGTCTGGATGATCAGTGCTAATGAAAACCTTCAGATCATCAAAAAAAGAGCTCATTTTCTCCATTGGGTTTCTTTCATTTTCTCCCCTAGTAAACTATTTGTTAGAGTGGCCAAAAACAATGGACTTGGCCAATCTGAATTTCAGCTTCTTTTTTCTACCTCTCTCTATCACCCCCTGCATCACATCTCCACAGATACACATATTGAGGAGGGATAATGCCATTCTTAACATTTTAAGTGACAAGTTCACCTGTCTCCTGTCTACTGTCCTTGGATCTTTTACCCTAAAAACACTCATCCGTTCGCATATCTCAACCCTAAATTGCCTCCATCATTCGTCTTCCCTGATTATATTCCTGAGCTGCTGAAAATGCCTGAATGAGATCACACCATAATGCCAACTGAGCCCTATCTTTTTTTCTTCTTCCTTGTTTGACTGTCTATTGAACTCCACCAGCTGGGCCAGACTCGCCCCTTAAGCCCCTAGTTTGATTATTTTTTCCTTTCCTCGGCAGAGACACTCTCCTCACCTACTATCTTAATGACGGTATCAAAGCCATCCTCTGCAAACATCTTTTTTTCCTTTACCCACAGTTCAAAATCCCTCTACATTGTCCCCTATTTTCTCCTTTGTTCCAGTCCCTTCTTGCAAAAGCTTCTCATTTCCGTGACGGGGAGAGTCCCTGTCCCTCTCTTTCTCTCTCCTCTCCTTCTCTCTGTCTCTTTTCCGTCCCCCACTTCAAACATGCTCAGCTCCCCCTCATCCTTAAAAATATCTTCACTTGTTGCAGTCACCCTATCAAATTACCATCCTATATCCTTTCTGTCTTCTCCAAAATTCTTTTTTTAAAAAAATCTACACAGCTTCCTCTTCCTCAATGCGAATGCTTCTCAAGCCTTTTAAATCTAGCTTTTGATCTTATCACTATTGTGTGTGTGTGTTTGTCCTTCGTTGCCAAAGAAAACCATGTCATCAGAGAATAATGACATGGCTTGCACTTGACTTTGAGTAAGGGAGGGTTGTGCAGGTCACCAGCCTCACTTCTCCTCCAGAGCCATCTGAATCCAGTGACCATATATTCATCAGGATGACTGGAGATGACTCAGAATGAGGCAATTGAGGTTAAGTGACTTGCCCAAGGTCACCCAGCTAGTGAGTGTCAAGTGTCTGAGGTGAGATTTGAACTCAGGTCCTCCTGACTCCTGCACTGGTGCTCTATCCATTGTGCCACCTAGCTGCCCCTATCACTATTGTGGTAGCTTAGTGGATAGTGGGCTGGACTTGGAGTCAGGAAGACCTGAATTCTAATTCTATCTCTGGCACTTACTAAGCTGTGAGACCCTGGGTAAGTTACTCAGCCTCTGTCTGCTTCAGTTTCTCATCTGTAAAATAAGGATAATAATATTTACCTTTCAGGGTTGTTAGCAGGTGAAGATACAAAGTGCTTTGTGAACTGTGAAGCTTTATAATATGAATATGAGCTATTTATATTAAATATAATAGCATTATACATATAGCTGGCTACCGCTGGACCCAAATGGTCCTCTGAGACCATCCGTCACTTCTTAGCTGCTAAAGTTTATCGACTTTCCTCAGACAACCCATTTGACTTCTTTGCCATTTTTGGCAGTACCCGTGATCCCTTCCTCCTGTATACTTTCTCTTCCCTTGGCTCCTTCTTTATTTTGTCAAGTTCTCCTACCTGTCTGCTCTTTTCCATAAACTTTTCTAGAACCTTTATTCATATTCTGCCTCTTAACCATGGATGTTTCCCAAGACGCCATCCTAATCCTCTTTTCTCTCTACGTATCCCTTTCCTAATTGATTTCACCTACTCTTGGGGCTGTGGCCAGTCCTCGTGACTTGTCCTGCCACTAGAGTCTGACAGCTCTAGAGGAGAGAATGAGGCTGATGTCTTTGCTCAGCTCTGTCTCACTTCAGTCCTAATCATGCATAAGTCAGGACATCCCCTCCTGAGGTCCTTGGTCCTCTTCAAGAACGAGGGATGAACAACAAACAATAATAGGCAGTTCACCTGACTTCACTTCTCATGTCCATACAAGTGACTCTCAAATCTGTGTCTGCAGCCCAATCTCTCCCTCAGTTCCTGGCCAGGCACCTCCTGGAAGTCTTCCTTGGAGTGTGCTGTCAACATCTTAGCCTCACTCATTGTCTTTCCCTCTAAATATGTTCTTCCTCCACACTATTGTTTCTACTGGGTGGTTATTACTACTCACACTCTTTACCTTGGAGTTACTCTTAACTATTCTTTCTTTCACCCTGTCCCTCATCCACTCATTGCCAAATTGTGTTGATTTTCTTTCCATAACATAGTTCACATCCATACTCTTCTCTCTACTCACATAGCCACCACCCTATTTCTCATACTTATCACCTGTCATTGGAACTACCATAATACCCTCTTAACTCATCTCCCTGCTTCCAGTTCATTACTACTCTAATCCAGCCTCCACATAGTAATCTTTCTAAAGCAGAGTTCAGACTTGGATGCAAAAGACTTCAGGGACTCTCTTTCAAAATACAAACTTCTCTGTCTTGTTCCATTGTCTGACTCTTCACTTGCCTTTCTAACCTCATTTATTTCACATTATTCCCCTTCACCTAATCTGCTTTCCAGCCAAACTAGGTTACTTATTTTTTCCCAAGCTCAGCATTCTGTTTCCCACCTCCGTGCATTTGTATAAACTGTTCCCTGAGCCTGTGAAGTACCCCATCCTCAGAATCCTAATCTTCACTCAAGGTTTAGTTTCACTGATGTCTTTTTTTTTTTTTTGGAGGCAGTAAGGGTTGTGTGACTTGCCTAGGGTCACACAGCTAGTAAGTATCTGGGGCTGAATTTGAACTCAGGTCCTTGTGACTCCAGGGCCAGTGCTCTATCCACTGCACCACCTAGCTGCCCCAGTAATATCTCTTTCTGTTCACTGTTAGAAATCCTATCCATTCCAATATAGAATATATATATCTATACATATCTATATAGATATGTATCTACATAGATACATAGATGTATATATATCTATATATAGGCATAGAAACTATATCCATACCTTGTATTCACTTATTTAGAAGACAGTCTAGTATAATGATAAAATACTTGATTCCTAGGTTCAAACCCTGCCTCAAACACTTACCAGTTGTGCCACCATGGTCAAGTGACTTAACATCTCAGAGCCTCCGTTGCCTCATATGTAAAAGCGGATAATAATTGTTCCTCATAGGAGAATTATTATGAGAAAAGAACAAAGAATACCTGTCTTGGAAAACTTATATGTAGAGTTAAGTGCTTCAGACCATACCTTGAGATGAATAGCCCTGAACTTTAGGTAACTTGGAAGAAATATGAGATTCTGGTCACCCATTTTATGTAGCTATCTCTGAGCAAAGCACATTTTTCAACCCCACTGTTTTTGAGTTGCTGTTATTAAATTTCCACACTTCATCATTGTCTCTTTTCCTTCCCTACACCTTTCCAATGCATTACATAATTTGATGCTGCTTTCTAGTCAGTGAGCTCTCTGGTCGACCTGAGACATTTTTACTACTAAGTGAGATTGAAAGGAATTTGAACCCCCTGAAAAAATCTACATTGTATTAACTCAGTCTTTTGATACTGAAGAAGTATTTTCACAGTTGCTAAAGAAAATCTCATTTGGGCATTATGCCCAGATGAGGCCAATTCAATGACTTTAAGCTCATGTTTGGATCTCCCTGAAAAAGAAGGAAATCATTTGACTTTGAGATTCTTTGTATTATCATCTTTCCCCCTTTCTAGTAGAACAATCACAAATTGTATTTATGGGTAGGCATCACAATGGATAATGAGAGAGTCAGGATCCAAAAAGGTCGTCAAGAATCAATGACCCAGGTAACTCTCAATTCAATTGAACAAACCTTAATTAAGCACTTGCTGTGTGCAGAGTACTGGACACAGGACAAAGGAACTAGGTAGATACGAAGGTGAAATAAATTATAGTTCCTACTCTCTTGGAGCTTATAATCAAATGAGAAAAAAAAGACTCATGCTTAGACAAACTAAACTAAGTAATAGAGAACCCATTATTCTGACTGTGACATGAATTTGCTTTGCAAGTCTGGGTAAATCACTTAACCTATGGGTACCTAACAAAATTATAGAATTGTTGAGAGTTTGGGACTCCAGTGAACAACTAGTCTGACTCATATCTGAAAGGAATTTCCATTATACTCTGCCCCATGAATAGTAAGCCAGGCTCTGCTTGAAGGCTTTCAAGGAGGGGAACCCAGTTCTTTTCTGGGGGTAAAGAATTAGAAATTGAGGGAACGCACATCAATTGGGGAGTGGATGGATAAGTGGTAGTATGTAATTATGATGGAATACTATTATACTATAAGAAGTGATAAGCAGGATGCTCTCAGAAAAACCTACAAAGATTTATGTGGGTTGATGAAAAGTGAAATATACTATGTACAAAGTAACAGCAATATTGTAAGATAATCAGTTGTGAATGACTTAGCTGTTGTCAGCAACAAATAAAATGATCCATGAAGCACTGAAGGACTTAGGATGAAAAAGGCTATTCATTCCCAGAGAAAGAATTGATGGTGTCTGAATACAGATTGAGGCAACTTTTGTTTCTTTTTTCACTTGATTTTTCTTGAGTTTTTTAATGTTTTCTTTTACAACATGACTATTATGGATATGTTTTGCATGACTATACAAATGTAACCTATATTGAATTGCTTCCTTCTCAATGGGTGTGAGGTGAGGAGGGAGGAAGGGAGAGAATTTGGAACTCAAAGTTTTAAAAATAAATGTTAAAAATTGTTTCTACATGTAACTGGGAAAAAAATTAAATATTAAATAAATACCAAAAAAAAAAAAGAAAGAAAGAAAGTGAACCAAGTCCCTCTGAAGGCAGTCCCTCTACTTTTAGATAGTTCTCATTTTTACGAAGTTTCTCTCCCACCTGCCAACATATAGTCTATATAGGTTTCTTCTACTCTTTGCTCCTAACCCTGCCCTCTGAGGACAAACAGAATAAATCAATACCCTCTTTCTCATGATAGCCCTTAAATGTTATTATATTCCCCCTGAATCTTTGCTTCTTCAGGCTTAATATACTCAGTTTCTTCCATCAATGCACATGTCAGCTTTAGCAGGCAGCTAGGTGGTTAAGTGGGAAGAAAGGGCTAGACCTAGGGTCAGAAAGACCTTAATTCAAACCTGGCCTCAGATATTTATTAGCTGTGTGACCCTGGGCATGTTATTTAACCTCTGACTGCCTCAGTTTCCTCAACTCTAAAATGAGGATAATAATAACTCTACTTCCTAGGATTATTATGGGGATCAAATGAGATAATACTTGTAAAACATTTAGCATAGTGCCTAGCACATAGTAGGCACTAAATAAATGCTTGTGTCCTTTTCTCTCTTTCCTTCCTTCTTTTTTCTTTTTTTCTTCCTTCCCTCCCTCCCTCTCTCCTTACCTTTCCTTTCCTTTCCTTTCCTTTCCTTTCCTTTCCTTTCCTTTCCTTTCCTTTCCTGTCCTGTCCTGTCCTGTCCTGTCCTGTCCTGTCCTGTCCTGTTCTGTCCTGTCCTTTCCTGTCCTTCCCTTTCCTTTCCTTTCTTTTTTCCTTCCAACTTGGACTCATGGTCCTTCTCTATCCTAATTGTCCTTCTCTGGACACTCGCCTGTATATCAATGTCCTCCTTAAACTGTGATGTTCAGGACTGAATACAATTCTCCAGATGAAGTCTAATGAAGTCAGAATATTAAAGGACTACCACCTATTTCCAACAGCTATGCCCTTTAATGTAGCCCAAAAACAACATTACCTTCTTTAGCTACCACATCACACTATTTATTCCTTTCAAGTTTGCAGACCACTAAAACTTCCAGGTCCATTTCAGAACAGTTATTATCCACACATGCCTCTTCCATCTTAGACTTGGGAAGATGACTTCTCAAACTCAAGTGCAAGATTTTATATTTATTTCTATTGAATGTTATCTTCTTGGATTCAGCTCAGTGCTTTGACCTGTCAAGATCCATTTGGATCCTGACTGTCTTATCATCCATTGTGGATATCTATCCCCTTAATTTTGTGTCATCTGCAACTTTGATGTGCTTATCATCTGTGCTCTCCTCCAAGTCACTGATAAAAATGTTAAACAGTGCCAGGCTAAGCACCAGTCCCTGGGGTACTCCATAAGAGACCTCATGCCATGTTGACATAGAACCATTAATAGCTGATCTTGGAGTTCAGCCACTAAAACTGCTCTGAATCCATCTGACCTATATTATCATATAACCCTTATCTATGATTCCTCTGCAAAAAAATATGTGATACTTTATCCAAAGCTTTGCCAAAATCTCAATAAGCTCTATCCATGCACTTCTCCTCATTTACTAGCTTAGTATTCTGTCAAAAAGTGAGATTCATTTTGCATTATTTGTTCTTGATAAAGCCCTGCTGGCTCATTGTAATCACCACCCTCTTTCCTAGATGCTCACCAACCATCTCATTAGTGATCCATTCTAGAATTTTCTCAGGAATTGAAGTCCACCTTACTAGCTTATAGTTTTCAGGTTCTCTTCCATTTTTAAAAAAATAAAGATGATGTTGGCCCTTATCCACTGTCAACTTTCTCATTTTCTATGATCTTTCAAGTATCACTGGCAGTGATTTAGTAATTTCTTTTGCCAGTTTGTTCAGGATCCCATGATGGGCCAAGTGACTTGACTTCATTGAGGGCAGTTAGGTGTTCTCTTAGTATCTTTCCTTGGATTTACTTATCTTGGATTTCAACTCCTTGTTAGTTATTTTTGTCCTTGTATTTCCAGTGTAAAACCATTCTCCTTTGCAGGGGAAAATTTTAAGGAATCTTAAGATTCTTTAAGAATCTTCTTTAAGATAATTAAGTTGCAGAGCAGCTGCTGATAGTCATTAGTAGAGTGTTCTTCACCAGGAGCTCCCTACATCAATAAAATCATAGGTCCCATTAAAAAAATTAGGTGTAAGGGGAAGAGGCTGTTACAGAGAAGATCAAAAAAAGGCTTCACAGGGGAGGAGGTATTATCTCCATTGCTCTTTATATGTTGAATAGGAAGTCAAATGACAAAGATGAGGGGAACTGAGAAAGAGCAATTAGAGAGAAGGAAGGGTGGTGGTGGTAGTAATGTAATAGAAATAGCAAAAAAAAAGAAATAGAAAATAGAAATAGCAAAAAATAAATAGAAAAAAATGTAATAGAAATAGTAAAAAAGTTTTTTAATGGTGATGTAATAGAAATAGCAAAATAGCGAAGTCAACAGGGTCAGGTACTTTAGAGAGGTTGAGGATAAGAACTGAAATGAAGGTCATTGTATTTGGTAGTTTATAGTTCATTGGTATTTTATGAGGGGACATGTTTAATAGAATGATGAGGACAGAAGCTGGATGGAAGAGACTGAGTAGAGATTACTTCAATAAAAGGAGAAATAGAGGAGAGTGAAGGAGAGAAAAAGGGTAGAGGAAGGAAGAAAGAGGAGAGGGGAGAAAAAAAATCTCTCCCAAGAGTGATCCCTTTTCAGGGGTCTTGCTCCAACCCTGAAATAACCCCAGGTCCTCTGTTGTTTGATTAGTTTACTGGTACACTAATAGGGTATACATAGGCCAAGGAGTATGTCTGATTATTTTGAACAATCAGAAGGAGCTTCCTGTGTATCATCTGACTTCATCCAATGATCAAAGCTCTATAATCCCCTTTAATTGATTCATGACTTATTCTAGAGGGTGGAGCCAAGATGAAGTAACAGCATGGACTTTCTAGAGCGCTCCTGCCAAGTCCAGCCAAATACTTGTAAAAAATGTCTCTAAACAAATTCTGGAGCTGCAGAACCCATGGAATGATGGAACGAAGCAAATCTCCATCCCAAAACAGCATCGAAGGTCACCAGGAAGTGTTTATCACACCACCCTGGGGGCAGGGCACAGTCCAGCATGGTTCACACCAGTGCAGACAGGAACTAAGCAGGCCTTAAGGAGACTGAATCTCTCATACCTGTGTCAGTTTCAAGACTTCAGGACCTCAAAACACTCAAGACAAATTGGAAGGTCAATGGAAAAAGTCTGTATGAACAGTGTGGGAGAGTGGAGTGGTCTGGCCCCAGCCCCAGGGCAGCAGAGGGGGAAGGGGGAAGAGGAACCCAAGGCAGACACAGCAGCAGCAGGGACAGAGACAGCTACTGTTTCTGGAGCTCTAGGCCCACAGATTGTGGGGAATCAAGAGGCTGACAGTACAACCCTACCCCCACTGGAAGCAGAGATCTACTTTGACACAGAACTAAATAGTCAAGTAATGGCTGGGGAAATGAGCAAAAACCAGAGAAAGAATCAGACTATAGAATCTCACTTTGATGACAAGGAAGACCAAAGCATGCAAATGGAAGAAAACAAAGTCAAAACTCCTCCATCCAAAGCCTCCAAGGAAAACATGAATTGGTCTCAGGCCAAGAGCTCAAAAAGGATTTTGAAAATCAAGTAAGAGAAGGAGAGCAAAAATTGGGAAGAGAAATGAGAGTGATACAAGCAAATCATGAAAAACAAGTCAACTGCTTGCTAAAGGAGACCCACAAAATGCTGAAAAAAATAATACTTTAAGAAACAGACTAACCCAAATGGCAAAAGAAATCCAAAAAGTCAATGAGGAAAAGAATGCCCTAAAAAGCAGAATTGGTCAGACAGAAAAGGAGAACCAAAGGTTCACTGGAGAAAATAATTCCTTAAAGATTAGAATGAAGCAGACAGAAGCTAATGACTTTATGAAAAATCAAGAAATTATAAAACAAAACCAAAGGAATGAAATATAGCAGACAATGTGAAATATCTCATTGGTAAAACAACTGACCTGGAAAATAGATCCAAGAGAGACAATTTTAAAATTATGGGACTACTTGAAAGCCATGATCAAAAAAAGAACTTTGACATCATCTTTCATAAAATTATCAAGGAAAACTGCCCTGATATTCTAGAACCAGAGGGTAAAATAAATATTTAAAGAATCCATCAATCACCTCCTGAAAGAGATTCCAAAAGAAAAACTTCTAGGAATATTGTAGTCAAATTCCAGAGTTCCCAGGTCAAGGAGAAAATATTGCAAGGAGCCAGAAAGAAACAATTCAAGTATTGTGGAAATACGATCAGGATAACACAAGATCTAGCAGCTTCTACATTAAGGGATCAAAAGACTTGGAATATGATATTTCAGAAGTCAAAGGACTTAGGATTAAAACCAAGAATCACCTACCCAACAAAACTGAGTATAACACTTCAGGGGAAAAAATAGTCATTCGATGAAATAGAGGACTTTCAAGCATTCTTGATGAAAAGACCAGAGCCCAACAGAAAATTTGAGTTCCAAACACAAGAATCAAGAGAGGCTTGAAAAGGTAAAGAGGAAAGAGAAATCATAAGGGACTCACTAAAGTTGAACTGTTTACATTCCTACATGGAAAGACAATATTTGTAACTCTTGAAACTTTTCTCAGTGTTTGAGTAGTTGAAGGGATTATATACATATAGATGGAGGGCACAGGATGAGTTGAATAGGAAGGAATGATATCTAAAAAATAAAATTAAGGGGTGAGAGAGGAATATATTGGGAGGAGAAAAGGAGAAATGGAATGGGGCAAATTATCTTTCATAAAAGAGATAAGAAAGAGCTTTTTCAATGGAGGGGAAAAGGGAGGAGGTGAGAGGGAAAAAGTAAAGTTTACTCTCATCACATTTGGCTTAAGGAGTGAATAACATATACACTCAATTTGGTATGAAAATCTATCTTATGCTACAGGAAACTAGGGGAGAAGGGGATAAGTGGAGTGTGAGGGGATGATAGAAGGGAGGGCAAATGGGAGGAGGGGGTAATTAAAAGTAAATACTTTTGGGGAGGAACAAAGTCAAAAGAGAGAATAGAATAAATGGGGGGCAGAATAGGATGAAGGGAAATATGGTTAGTCTTTCACAACATGACTTTTATGGAAGTTTTTTGCATAACTACACAAGTATAACCTATATTGAATTGCTTGCCTTCTGTGTAATGATGGGTGGGGAGGGAGAAAGGGAGAAAAGTTGGAATTCAAAGTTTTAAGAATGAATGTTAAAAATTGTTTTTACATGCAACTAGGAAATAAGAAATACAGGTATAGGTATATATACCTGTATATAACAGGGTATAGCAATCTATCTTGCCCTATAAGAAAATAGAGGAGATGAGGATAAGGGAAGAGAGGGGTGTGATAGAAGGGAGGGCATATTGGGGGAAGGGGTAATCAGAATGCACAGTGTCTTGGGGTGGGGGGAAAGGAGAGATGGGGAGAAAATTTGGAACTCACAATCTTGGGGAAATGAATGTTGAAAACTAAAAATAAATAAAAAAAAACAAAAGATTGTTTTCTAACATTGTGGTGGGGTTGTAGGAGAATTCATTACCACTTAACCTAGTATATGGGGCAACTGGGTGGCATAATGGATAGAGTACTAGGCCTGAAGTCAGGAAAACTAATCTGACCTTAAACATTTGCTAGCTGTGTAACCCTAGGCAAATCACTTAACCTTGTTTACTTCAGTTTTCTCATCTGGAAATTGTGTTGAAGAAGCAAAGAGCAAACCACTCCAAAATTTTTGGCAAGAAAATCCCAAATGTGTGTCACAAAAAGTTGGACACAACTGAACAATAACCTAGTATGTACTTTGTGATTTCATTCTGTTGATTGTTTGGTTCAGTTGAGGTCTCTGGCTCTTCTGTAATATTAATTGTGGTGGTGTTGGAACCCATATATAGCCAGCAATTTTTACAAATGAAGAGAAACTAAAAATTTATATTGCCTAATAGGTTTTTTCAAAGCCTATTGAATTTCTGTTTGGCTTTGAATGATTCCTAATGGATTTTTTCCATTTGTATAAGATCAATATCTGTTCACATAGGGATGCCCATATTCGAATGAACTGGATTTGGCATCTGACCATCATATTTTTAGTTACCTTTTAAATTTAAGTCTAGTATTCCATTGGAGGTTTTGTTTTAAGTAAGTCTAACATTTTCCAGAACTTGAAATTTAATTGCATAATGGAGTTTAAGAACTAATTTTGCCATGTATAGTATATTAGTAATAGATCCTTCCTTTGGAGTTTTTGATGATTTCTTATTCAATAATGAGATTGCTAGCACATAAAGTAACTTGGTGACTTTTCCCTCTCTAACTGAAGAATTGTTTTAGATATGTGTTTAGAAAGGGCTATTTTCATTTTTGGTGCAGTGGACAGAGTATTAGGCTTGGAATTAGGAAGATTAATTTTCATGAGTTTAGATCTGGCCTCAGACACTTACTAGCTGTGTGACTCTAAGCAAGTCACTTAACCTTGTTTGCCTCAGTTTCCTCATCTGCAAAATGAGCTGAAGAAATAAATGGCAAAACACTCCAGCATCTTTTCCAAGAAAACCCCAAAGTGGGGTCATGGAAAATTGGACACGACTGACTGAATATCAACAAAAACAACAACAAATTTTGAGTTTGCTTGTAAAATGATTTTTTCCACTTCTAAATAAAAGTGAATAGTTTGACATATTTTACCTAAAACACCAATGACCACATGGTAGTAGTATTCATATACATGTACATATTTTATATATACATATATATGTGTGTATATATATATATGTATATATATACATATATATATGTATATATATATATATATTCAGCTCAGTTTATAGCTTACATCCCTACTGCAACCTTCAACCTATCTCTGAATATGTGACTTTGTGGTTCTCCACCTTGGACCACACACAAAGACCAAGTCTACATTTTAACTACTAGATTATACATTTTAGGATTTGTTACATTGAGATCAGTGAGAAGGTCATGCAAAGCTCACCCATTTTTCATAGATTTTTTGCCTAAGGAAGCCAATGAGTTTTGCAATAAAGATGATTACGTTTTTGGTATTGTTTTTTTGCATGCCATATAAGATCTGAATCAATATCTTTGAATAGAGGTTTGCTGAATAGGTGGATCAAAGATAATCACTATTGATCAAATGAGGTAATATATATGAAAGGGCACTATAACTGGAAAGTGATTTAGAAATGTGTGAACTATTGTTATTGATATTGTCATCAGTGTTATTATGGTAGTACACATACACTCAGTACCAGAGGGAGCTCTGGGACATCTATCTCACTTCCTAGCCCTCTTTCTAGCTCTCAGAGCAACTGACAATCGCTCACCTTTTGGCTCCACCCCTTTTCCAGTAATATCACCATTCTCTTGTTAGTCCAAGGGGGTTGTGTCTGTGTTATCCAGTCACCTGCTCTAGCTTGGCCCTTCATCTTCTGGCTCTTCTCCTTTATCACTTTATCCTCTGTGTTTTCTTTAAGATCATTTATAATAGGCATCATATAAAAACATTAGTGAGAATGATGGAAATAAACCAATACAAGATGATATCAATGTGTCCAGTGCCTGCTTTCTCATTCATTATATAGCTTCATCAAATACATCCTTTTACCCTGTCCCTAAGTAGCAAACAGGACAAAAGTAGGGAATTTCAATGCCCCATTGCTCCTAGTCAGGCATATGCAGGGCTTTCATTCAGGACTGCCGAGTCAATCAGCTTCCTTTTGATGGATAGCAGGAACACTGCTCTTAACTTGATTTTTCTTTCTTTAGGAGATATCAGGACAGACCTCACTTCTGGGCAATTTTAGTTTCAATCTTTAGCGCCCAGCTCTTTCTCTCTTGCTGTTAGTTAAAGGTGTTTAATCTCATCAATGTTCCTTTAATGCCAGGCAAGTCCAGGAAGATTTTTCTCATAACCCACTCATTGAATGTAAAATATCTGGATATCACAGTATCATAGCACTTAGAGAAGGGGAATTCATTTTCACCAGTCTCTCAAAGTTTAAATTTAGTGTCATTTTTTAAATATCCTGCCTCAAATTGTTTTGTCAGTTCCCAGACACATGGTTTTGTATGTGGGAGGGTCAGGGGTATTACATCTATCCCCTTAGTGAAAAAATTTATAGTCCTTGCAAATTAAATAGGATATACTTGCACGTATATCAAAAGTAACATAAATCGACATATAATATAGTTAAAGGTAATTATTCCAACTATCTTAATATATAACTTTTTCTTAATATATAACATATAACTTAATATATAACATTTTCATGAGAACTACACATGGCTAGCAATGGCACCTACAACAAGTATAATACATAGCATATCATTAATAGCACATATAACAACGTTAGGTATGTCCAGAACCTGGCACTGGCTAACAAATAGTAGACTCTTTTTTTTTTCCTTTGGAGGGGAGAGGCTAGGCAATTGGGGTTATGTGACTTGCCCAAGGTCACACAGTTACTAAGTGTCAAGTGTCTGAGGCCAGATTTGAACTCAGGTTCTCCTGATTCCAGGACCAGTGCCCTATTCACTGTGCCACCTAGCTGCCCTACTAGTAGACTCTTAATAGATGATTGTTGATTGAAGTAATGAAGGACACAAGTCAAATGTCATATGTAATATTGCATTGGAAAACAGGATTGGATAAACTGACCAGAATTATGTGCAGAAACATATCACATACTGATATAATATACCTAACTACGTTCTAGCAGACATAACAAAGAAGCATAAAACAAGAGGTATAAGAAGGTATGAATCACATACAACACAAAATGACACATTTGGCAGTTGTATACTAGGTACATATTATTGGCCTCCAGCAATGGATACCTAGGTAACCACTTCTCCTCTTGGTTCTGAAGTATCCTATATAATAAGCATAGTCACTGACTAAATAGGCCTTGTACTTCCACCATGAGATCCTGAGCTTCTGGATGGGCTGGGAAGACCACTGATATCTTTAGTTGCTAAGGATGTCCTCTGATCTCTAGGATCCCACACACCTGTAGTATTAGTCAGGAAAGGGGATGCCTTTGTGTTCAGCTCTCACTCTCTCTTTCCCCTTCCCCTTGTCCTAACAGGTTTTCCTTAGACTGCCATAAACCTCTTAATTTCCTTGACCCTCTGGAATATATCAACATTTGACTTTTTCCCCATCCAAACCATCATCTAAGCCAGGGGTGAGGAACCTGCAGCCTCAAGGCCACATGTGGCCTTGTTTGACAGGAATTAAGATGCTTAAGGTCCTTAAGTGTGGCCCTTTGTCTGAGTCTAACTTCACAGAACAAATCCCCTTAATAAAAGGATTTGCTCTATAAAACTTGGACTCAGTCAAAAGGCCTCACCCGAGCACCTAGATGGCCGCATGTTCCCCACCCCTGATCTCTGGAGGTCTTCTTCGCCACTGATGAATGTCCTTTTCCTCTCAGAGTCCCTTTGGCTGATTCTCCATTGCTCTTTTCCTCCTGCTCACTCTGGTGTCTGCTATGTCTTTAATTCAGTACAGGTTGTTGCCGTGTATTGTCATTGAATGACCCTAACCTCTCCAAAGATCTGTTTTATAGGTTGGAGAGTTGCCCATTCTTGCAGGTACTTCATGCAAGGTGGCATTCCATCACTCCCCTATTTTTGGTCTTCCCCACCCTCCAAGACTTCTTAGCAGAATTGCATCCCTTTGCAGAAGAGCTTGGCAGTTAACTCAAGCATCATATCGTTTCTCCTTTCTGTGAGAGCTTTTCTGAGCTGTAGTCAGAACAAGGTGGTAGGCCTGTAGCCAATCTTTCAGGTGAGAGATGTCCTGGGCATGAAATTCCATGTCTTCTTCATCAGAAAGTACATGTGACTCTTACCCACATGTCAGCAGGTATGCAGTGAAGCTTGTGGAATCATTCTTGGGAACATCATAAGCATGCGTGTTGATTCCAAGGAGCCTTCTGCTCAAGCCTCAGGAGCTCTAGTATGTTTGGCAGCTTAGATCTCCCTGAGGGTGGTAAAGGAAAGTTCTGTGCATCTTAATTCCTGGCAAACCCAGCACCTTCTTCAGTAGTTTGCTTTCAGAGGCTTTACCTGAGTTAAGTTGGTTTTGGCAGGGAAACCAGCTACAGAATAATAATACTTTTCCCAAAGCACTTTAGCAGCTCCAGATGCTTTCTGCTCCCTGACTGTGCAACACTATGCATACTGGATAGAGTGGTTTGTCACCACTAAGATAATGTTTACTGATCTCCTACCTCTTTCCAAAAGCAAAAAAAGTCTATAAAAAGGTCCAACAATTTACCAGGCCAGGTGCTTTATTTTGACTCAGATGCTCAAAGTCATAATGTGGTGCTTTCATAGAGATATTTACTCTATTAAAAATATTATTTTCTTCTCATAGTCAATCAATAAACATTTATTAACCTATATTCCAGGCACTGTACTAAATGCTGGGATACAAAAAGAGGCAAAGGACAGTCCTTATGCTCAAGGAGCTTATCGCCTAATGGAGGAGACAACATGCAAACAAATATATACAACGCAAGCTTTAATCAAGAGAAATTGGTGATAATTTACAGAGGGAAGGCCCTGGAATTAAGAGGAGTTGGGAAAGACTTCCTATAGATTTTAGTTAGGACTAAAAAAAAGCCAGGGAGATCAATAGTTGGAATTCAGGAGGGAGAACATTCTAGGCATTCTATCCAGAGAAAATGCCTAGAGCTAAGAGATGGAGTGTCTTGAATATGGAATAGCCGTGGGGCCAGTGTTACTGGATCAAAAAGTATGTATCAGTGAGTAAGGTGTGAAAATACTGGGATGGTGGAAAGATGCTAGGTTGTGGAGGGCTTTGAATGCCAAACAGAGCATGTTGCATTTGATCCTATAGGCAAGAGGAAGTCAGTGGAGTTTATTAAGTTGGTGGCAGGTGGTGACATGATCAGATCTGTGCTTTAGGAAAATCACTTTAATGATTTATTGGAGGATGGATTGGCATGGATTAGCATGGCAGTCAGATGCACCAGCAGTCTATTACAATGATCCAGGAGTGAGGTGATGAAAGCCTTCACTAGAGTGGTGCCAGCGTCAGAGAGGAGAGAAGGGCGTGTATATAGGAGGGATGTTGCAAAGGTGAAATAAAAAGACTTTGGACACAAGGAGTGAGAGATAGTCAGAAATCCAAGGTTTTGACTCCTAGGTTTTGAGCCTCAGGGATTGGGAAGATGATGCTCCCCTTTCCAATAATAGCAAAGAACAGAGTTAGGGATAGTTTAGGAGGAATGAGTTCTGCTTTGGCCATATTGAGTCTTAAGATGTCTACTCGACATCTAATTCACAATGTCTCAAAGGCAGATGAAGATATGAAACTGAAGGTCAGCAAAGAGTTTGGAGCAGTATAGGTAGATTTGGGAATCATTAGCTTAGAGATGATAATTAAATCCATGGGAGCTTATAAGATCACCAAATGAAGTATTATAGAGAGAGAGGAGAAAGGGGCCCAGGACAGAATCTTGAGGGGATATTTATAGTTAGAGGACATGATCTGGAAGAGGTTCTAGCAAAGGAGACAGAGGAAGAAGCATGAAATAGGTAAGAGGAAAAGCAAGAGAGAGTAGTGTCCTGAAAACCTAAAGAAAAGAGAATACCATTATCCCTTCCACATTGCGAGGGTTAGGGGTGTGGGTCCCCTTAGTCTGGAAAATATGAGTAAATTTTTTTGGACCACCCTCTGTACAAGAGAAGAAGTTTGAATTTTTTTTCTTTCATGGGGTGTTTACAGTACCTTATTATAAAATTTGGGCTGATATTATATAATACTATGTGTATATTTTATGCATTTCTGAGTTTCTACACATTTTCTGTATTGTCTGCTGGCCTTCACATGCTATCTGAGGCTTCTGCAAAACTCCCCCAAAATTCCCATCTAATGTCTTCTGGCAAGACTTGTTCTATGGAAAGTGCAATGGGGAAAGAGATGGTATGGAAGGGATAACCATATCAAGAAGGAGAGAGTGACCACCAGTGTTAAAGGCTGAAGAGAGTCGAAGAGAATGAGGATTGAGAAAAGGCCATTGGATCAGGTGATTCAGAGATCCTTAGTAACTTTGGAGAACAGTTTCAGTGGCGTGATCAGGTCAGAAGCCAGATTGTAAGGGGTCTAACAACAACCTATTGAGGTAGGTGTTGTTATAGTCTATTGCCCCCATTTTACAGATAAGGAAATGAGGCAAGCAGAGATGTTTTGCCCTGGGACACATGGTCATTAAGTGTCTGAATATGGATTTGAACTCAAATCTTGCAAACTCGAGTTAGCACTCTATCCACTATGTAACCCAGCTTTGTTGCAGCCTGCAGCATATTTTTGTAAGGCTTGGGAACTAAGAATGGCATTTATTTTTTTAAAATACAATAAAATAAATTTTTAAATGTGATAAAACTTTATTTTATAATATAAAAATAATATGATAATGTTGTTATTCAGTCATTTCAGTTGTAAACAATTCTTTGTGACCTGATTTGGAATTTTCTTGACAAAGATGCTGGAATGGTTTGCCATTTCCTTCTCTAGCTCATTTTACAGATGAGAGAACTGAGGCAAACAGGGTAAGTGACTTGCCCAGGTTCACCAGCATGTAAGTCTCTGAGACTGGATTTGAACTCAGGTCTTCCTGACACCAGGCCCAGTGCTCTAGCCACTGCACCATCTAGTTGCCCTCACAATATAATAAAATATAAAAATCATTCTTACCTTGGCATGTACTAAATATAGGATAATGCTATATTTGGCCCTCTGCCTATAGTCTGCTGACCCCTGCAGGACACCATGCTTCCTTTCATATGGTACCTTGATAATTCCTTCAGAGGGCATAGCTAAGATGGAGGAGTAAAAGAACAGACCTGCTATAACTCTCCTCCAATAGCCCATAAAATACCTGTAAAAAATTACTCTAAACAAATTCTAGAGCAGCAGAAGCCACAAAACTACAGAGTGAAAGAGATTTTCAGCCCAAGACAGCCTGGAAGTCCAACTGGAAAGGACTATCACACCAGGTTCAGAACCTTGGTCAAACTGCTCGGCTTGGACAAGACTGGAGCAGGTTTCAGGGCACAGAATCATGGGCAGCAGCTGCAGTTCCAAGGTTCCCAGATTTCTCAACCCACAAACACTGAAGATAGCTTCAAAGGTCAGTGAGAAAGCTCTTTCACCTGGGTGAGAAGGGAACAGAGTCTGGCCCAAGCCCCAGCTGCAGCACAGCATCCATTTTTAGAGTCCTTGACCTTAAGACCCTGGGGGAATTGAGCAACTGATTTGCCTCTCAGTTCTGAGTGGCAGCCCTGGGGTAAGGAAAAGTGCTGGTGTGGTAGAGCTGGTGGAGCATCTGGAGAGGGAATTCTACTCACAGTTCCTGGGCAGAAAAGCTTGTGATTACTCCCAGACCAGAGCACAGACCAGGAGAGGAATAAACTCCTCTCCCTTGATTGTGCCACCTTGGAGGAACTGAGAACTTACAGGTCCCTAAAGTATACCTTCCACTTGACAAAGGACTCAAAAGTCAAATAACAGGCTGGGAAAATACCTAAAAAGGGGGAAAAATAAGACTATAGAAGGTTACTTTCTTGGCAAAAAGGTATTTTCTTCCATCCTTTTGGATGAGGAAGAACAATGCATACCATCAGAGGAAGACATCAAGGCTTCTACAACCAAAACCTCCAAAATAAATATGCAATGGTCTCAGGCCATGGAAGAGCTCAAAAAGGATTTTGAAAATCAAGTAGGAGAGGTGGAAGAAAAATTGGGAAGAGAAATGAGAGTGATGCAAGAAAATCATGAAAAACAAGTCAACAACTTGCTAAAGAAGACCCCAAAAATGCTAAATAAAATAACACCTTTAAAAATAGACTAATCCAAATAGCAAAAGAGGTCCAAAAAGCCAATAAGGAGAAAAATGCTTTAAAAAGTAGAATGTGCCAAATGGAAAAGAAGGTTCAAAAGTTCACTGAAGAAAATAGTTCTTTAAAAATTAGAATGGAGAAGTTGGAAGCTAATGACTTTATGAGAAATTAAGAAATTACAAAACCAAACCAAAAGAATGAAAAAAATAGAAGACAATGTGAAATATCTCATTGGAAAAACAACTGATCTGGAAAGTAGATCCAGGAAAGACAATTTTAAAATTATGGAACTACCTGAAAGTCACGATCAAAAAAAGAGCCTAGACATCATCTTTCATGAAATTATCAAGGAAAACTGCCCTGATATTCTAGAGCCAGAGAGTAAAATAAATATTGAAAGAATCTACTGATCACCTCCTGAAAGAGATCCCAAAAGAAAAACCCCTAGTAATATTGTAGGCAAATTCCAGAGTTCCCAGGTCAAGGAGAAAATATTGCAAGCAGCCAGAAAGAAGCAATTCATGTATTGTGGAAACATAATCAGGATAACACAAGATCTAGCACCTTCTGCATTAAGGGACTGGAATATGATATTTCAGAAGTCAAAGTAGTAGTATTAAAACCAAGAATCACCTACCCAGCAAAACTGAGTATACTACTTCAGGGGAAAAAATAGTCATTCAGTGAAATAGTGGACTTTCGAGCATTCTTGATGAAAAAACCAGAGCTAAAAAGAAAATTTGACCTTCAAACACAAGAATCAAGAGAAGTATGAAAAGGTAAACAGGAAAGAAAAATCATAAGAGATTTACTAAAGTTGAACTGATTACATTCCTACATGAATGTGGAAGTGAATGTTGAAAACTAAAAATAAATTTAAAAAAATAATTCCTTCAAAATGAAAGACAACAAGGTAGAGTGTGGCAGAGGGAGGAAAAATAAGAAGCGGAGAGGGTAGCAAAAAAATATTTTCTGTTGTATTTTATTAAAGTCAGTATTAATTTCAGAGGTATAACTGAAAGCACCCTGACATGCACAGAGGAGCCTGCTATCACAGGTTCTTAGATCTGCATTTAAAAAAGGAAAGGCAACTTTTGAGGGGTCAACAATCCCTTTAATGAAGCACATGTATCATTCACTTAGTTCAGGGGAAAAACCACTCTGAACTTCAGAAAAAATACAGAAAATTCAACATCAACAGACATGCTTTCAAATATTTGGCACGAGCAATACATATATCATAGATCATCAGACAACACCAACATCTAGGTTTTCAAAGCCTGGGGGCTCCTTAGTGGCTTCCCAGATTCTTGTCTGGCCAAACAAACACTTCCAATCAGTAAGCCCCAAAGTAAAACCTCAGCCTCAGAGTATTTATACATTTTTTAGAGCCAGAGGGCATCACAACCCTTGAGAACCAGTACCTCATTAACAAAAGATGTTGGCCTTCCTACAAATCTTCCCAGGTCCATTAATGGGTGGGGAACATCTTCTTTAATCACATTATTCAATGAGAGACACTTGATTATACTAAAACAAAAAAAAAAAAACCATGCATTATCAATACAGGAGATTGCCAGGGTTAAAAAATTCCATAACTGTAAGTGGCTTGCCTCTCTGTAGTCAGGTTGGTTGATTATCAGAAAAGAGTCAGCAACGTTTAGAAATGATAACTCACTATTAAAATAAGCTCTTACAGGAAGTTCAGAACAAGTGAGTGACTGGGAATGCCTTTTGTTAAGAATGTAAATCTGAAAAGGATAAGAGAAGCAGCCCAGAAACGAGAAAGGATGGAGTAAATTATGAAGTATTTATGGTAGAAAGGAAGCAGGTGACTCATGGATAAGTTACCATAAAATCCTCTGTAGTGATTACCACCAAAAATATTATTTTATTTTTCTTGTTTATCTTTTTTAAAATTATCTTTTGTTTTTATATCACCTTCACTTTCAAATATATCACATGTCCTACTGCTATAGCCCCCCAAACAAAAGAATTTAAAAAGCAGTTTAGTAAATGTAATTGATATAACGAATTTTGATAACATTCCACACCCCTAATCTCCTACCTCTGCAGTGAAGGGAGAGAAGTATTTTTTCAAATCTCTTCTCATGTAGATTTGGTCCTTATGGTTACATAGATTTCAGTTTCTTTGCTGTTTTTCATTTCTCAATTTTGGTGTTTATTTTTCCCCTTTATGTAGTTTTCTAAGTAAGTCTTCCTATGAGCCTCTGAATACTTTATATTCATTGTTTATTATGATATGAATAGGAACCGGACCTGTGATTTCACTGGAACTCCTAGATGGAGAAACTCTATTTATTAATGCGTATTGGTACGTTCTTGGTAATTCTAATCATAGAGAGTTGCTTAGAGTACTGATAGGTTAAATTGCTTGCCCAGGGCCATATATCATATATCAGAATGTAAAGAAATTGAACCTAGGCCTTTCTGGATCCAAAGGTAACTTTCTATCCCCTACAACAGCCTGCCTCTTATAATACAGAAATAAGCCATTAACTTTCTATAGAACAATTTGTTTAATCATCCCCTAATCTATGGGCATCTACTTTGTTCGCATTTCTTTGCTATTACAAAAGTACTTCTGTAAATATTTTAGTGTATATAGGAACCAGAAAGTCACTTTAAATAGACTTTCAAAATATCTAAGGAATTAGAGGAAATAATGACCTTTTGTAGAGTGGCTCAGTGGATAGAGTGCTGAGTCTGAAATCAGAAAGACTCATCATCCTGAATTCCTATCTGGTCTCAAACATTTGCTTACTGTGTGATCCTCAGCAAGTCACTTAATTCTGTTTGCCTCAGTTCCTCATCTATAAAATGGCCTGGAGAAAGAAATGGCAAACCATTCTCTACTAAGAAAATTCCAAGTAGGGTCCCAAAAAGTTGGATATGACTGAAAAATGACTGAACAATAACAACAAAATGACTTTTTAAAAATTATGTGTATACAAAGTAATTTCGGAATTTCTGATGGGTGGATACAGAAAGCTGGAATGAGAAGCAGGGAACTGGACACAGGCAGAGGAAAGTTCAGTTTTAGGTATGGTCTCACCTGCAGTTATCCAACACATGGTGGAGAGTTAGAATGTCATAATTTCTTAACAAAAAGTTTTGAGTTGAATATCTGTTTCAAAGAATTGATTCTAGTAAGAGATGCCAACTGTGAGGCGTTAGCCCTGTGGTAAAGGACAGCAGAGATGGGTCTTTGAAGAGTCTCATTATGAAAGGACTATGGGAAATAACACACAAAACATGAAAATGAAACATTGGAGATGTGGGCATTGGCTGTTACCAAGTCAGAGAAATGTGGTTGGAGGATTTTGTTATGATATATTCAAAGGCTCAACCTAACAGACTGAAAGCATGTATCAAGTTCTCAGCCATGCCTGAGACCCAGATTTTAGCCTTGTGGTTTACCTCAAGCTCTCTAGTTGGTCAGTGGGGTTGCTTCGTGCCGTGTGGTTGAGATGTTAAGTCATTCTGCTTTGTTAATTTTCTCTTCTAGATATGCTGGGGATTTATTGGATGAAGATATCTTTCATGAGAAGGATCTTGTCAACAGTAGATCTTTGCAGGCTCTAGTAGCAGGATTGAAGGCATACAGTACCTGGGAAAACATAACCTGTTTACAAGATTGTCGGGAGTGCACTGGAGGCATGGTGAGCTGGAGAAATCAAGAAAAAGTTCTATTGTTGGCCCTTGGAGGGACTGTTTTTTTTCCACTTTGGACTCTCACTATTGCTAAAAGTTTATTTCGGTTGCGTCTGATTCCTTATGACCCTGTGTGGGGTTTTCTTGGCATTTTGCCATTTCCTTCTACAACTCATTATTCACTTAGGGAAACTAAGACAAATAGGATTAAGTGACTTTCCCAGGGTCATATAGCTCATATGTGTCTGAGACTGGATTTGAACTCAGGAAGATGAGTCTTCCTGATTCCAGGTCCAGCACACTATCCACTGTACCACCTAGCTGTCCTCATTGCTAAGTGTAGAATTTGGCTATTAGAAAGAAGAGACATGTAGAATTCTTATGCTCTTAGCTTTGGTCTGTAACAATTAGAAATAAAGTTAGAAAGAGTGCCATAGGTTCTTGGCTAAGGCAGAGAAACGTGACCTTTGATTTTGGCAAGTGGAGTCAGTATTTTCAAAATATAATATAGAACTGATTCAAAATCCATTTTAGTGAACCTGTGTTTAAGCATAAGCTACTATTATCATCTTGTGAAAAGAGAGTTGTCATAAAACCAAGGGTATCCACTCCTAGACAGTTATTTGGCTTAAATGAACAAAGCCCTTACAAATACTTTCCAATAATCTCCTTAAGCTACATAACTGGAAGCAAATGAAATTAGTTAGACTACACAGTGCTGTGGGTACTACCCTACCTCCATTTTTTGTTGAAATTTTCTAAAGATGATGTTGAAGATTTGTGGTGAAGCTTTCTATTTAAATATCAGCCCATACAGCTATACCTAGCAATATGGGTACTCAAGATTAGCCACCCTAAACTGGACCCAAAACAAGTAATCCTCAAATCAACTTTGACATATATGGTATGGAAATAGCCCAAGAAGAAATTAAGATAAATTCAATGAAGGAGACAAACTCTGGGACATGGATGGTTGGACGAGGGAAGACCCTCACATCAGCTCCCTTAGAAGGAAACCCGAGGATGCTAGGGAAGCCAATGACTGGAGTGATGAGGTTGGAATAAGGCAGGCCTTTACCAGGGAGGAACTCACCTGGTATGCAGTCTTTAGGGGAGGGAGTGTGCCATCTGGTAGCTTCCTAATTGATCTAATTATTCTTGTTAACTAGGTGCTGAGTACAGTTGTTTCTATGCCACTGAAGCAGTGAAAATTTTGTCAAAATGTAGCACAGTTAGAATTACGCAATCTTCCAAAATCATTAATTTAAATTCTTGAGCTCTCTAAATTTTGACATCCTGGGGAAAGCTCTGATTGCCTTGGCCTAATTTTTGATTCTGTCAGCAGATGCAGTTACAGTGTGTGTGGGTGTGTGTGTGTGTGTGTGTGTGTGTGTGTATTCCCTTATAGAATTATGTGGAACTAATTTAAGTATATGTACACACACACATGTACATATATGTACACAATATAATGTGTATGTTAATCTAGTTTTACTGGTCTCTTGCAGCTCTAAACCTGTGTTCTTATATGACCTTGCTTGACCGCTATAAGATAGATGTGTGGTTTACTAACAAAAATCTCATTCACGATTTCAAACTCTCCCATAAAGTCAATGTTGAATCTTGGCTCCTGTGATTCATTGTTGTCAGATTCACTGATTGAGTCTAATAAACATAACCCTAAAAGGTTATCCTCACCCCCAATTTTCTCTTCCCCAAAGGAAAATGCTTTGTGAGCATTATAGTCTATTTAATTCAACAGTTATTTATTAAGCACCTCTAATGACCACAGCACCATAGACAAAAAGACAGGGGAAAAATGGTATTTGCCCTCAAGGAGCCTGGCTTAAGAGGATGCACCATTTACACAGAGATGAAAACACAAAGTCATATGATGCCAGCATCTAGGAGCATGTTGTATCTGTATTATCTTTATTACCTGTCAGGCAGAGCCTGATTTTTAGTGATCACTTAATAAACACTTATTCATTTATTAATCGATGAGAGAAAGGGTATTAGTAATTTGGGAGATCCACAAAGGCTTCCCATAAGAAGTGGTCCCTGTGCCCACCATGAAGGAAGATGGAAGAGCCAAAGAACTCACTCTGGGCATGGAAGAGCAACTAGGAAAAAGCACAGAGGGAAGATGAATTGTTGAGTTCAGAGAACAACTAGCAAGAAGGCCAGTTTAGCTGGAACAGTATGTGAAAAAAGTAACATGAAACCAGTCTTAGAAAGGTAGCAGACAGGCAGATTGTGGGATGTCAGCCTGGAGGCAGGAAGACTGTTTCATGTGAGTTCAAATCCAGATTCAGACACCTGCTAGCTGTGTGACCCTGGCAAGTCACTTAACCCTGTTTGCCTCAGTTCCTCATTTGTAAAATGAGCTAGAGCAGGAGATGATAAACTAAAATCCCAAATGGGGTCACTAAGAGTCAGGCATGACTGAAAATCACTGAGCAAAAGACAAATTGTGAAGAGCTCTAAATGCTAAGTTGAGGAATTTGTAATTTATCCTAGGAGTAATAGGGAACCATGGAATGTTTTTGAGCCATAAATATGAGCTGTGGGTACTGAGACACAAAAGCCTGTGAGAAAGATAAAGTCATTCTGCCATATTATGTTACTAACCTAATTTGGATTTACAGAAAGGTCATCCTAAGAAAATAGTCACCTCCTCCACTACCCAGCACTATGTGTTGCCCTTAATAGACAAAATAAATATTTCTTTAGTGAATGAATGAGATTGCAAAATGAGGGGGGGAAACCAAGTCAGATATTATACTCTTTATGCAGAATCATACCTATGCAAGGTATGGTGAATAGAAGTAAGCAGCTAGGAGTTTTGCTGAGCTATAACTGACTGAAGTAGGGAGACAGCTAGCAGAGAAAGGAGGGCTTCACCACATATTATCCCTTCCCCCAAAACCCGAGGTCTATATATATATATAGTAATTCCATAAATGCCCCTCTAGCTTCATTGAGGGTACTCCCCTACTTCCTCCCAACCCTCTTCCTCCAAGGAACTTCTTTGGTCCTTCAAAACAGAAAATGGACCTGGGAGGGAAGTGAATATAATATAGGTTTCTCTAACCTTCTCATTAATTCAATCAATCGATAAGTATTGATTAGACCCTTACTATCTGCTAGCTTTGTTGGTGATATGAAGGAAAAAACCCAGCTCCTTTCACCAAGTAACTTACATTCTAGTGGGGACACTGTGTACACACAAGTAAACCACCTTCCTGGGGGTATCCCCTAATTTGAATTTGGAGGTTGGGTCCCCAGGGGGATGACTATCCTAAATTTAAGGTACTTTGTAGGCTCATACTTTTTAAACTATAGCTTGAGAGAACCTTCTACCATGTTTACTTTTTATAGTCAACAAAAAGTGCAGAGTAAAAGAAAAGATAATTTATTAAACATCTCCTCATAAACGTAGGGCACACTTTCCCCCATTACACAGAGTAGCAACAGGCAGAATGAAAACATCAAGAGCATAGGCTTGTGAGGACACATTTGGCCAATGCAGCTCCCACTTCTGAGCCCTTGTCCACAAATTTACCCAGTGTCCGTGGGAAGGGTAAACACAAAAAGACATACTTGAAGAGACTACGTTTGGCTAAAGTAATTCAAACCTCTGTCATGGGAAGACCTCAATTTTTTATCTCTCCTGGTGATGGCTTTATGCTGTGCCTTCCTAGCATAGGAGCTGTTTGCTGGGCACATTGGACCATCCAGTCCCCTGCCCCTGGTCCTGCTCCTCTTCAAATCCACTGTCTGTGCTGAAGCCCATGCTTGGCTAGGTGAAGGGTCTTCTGCTGGACAAGTTGCCATGCTGCTGAGAGAAGAGGAGGAGAAAAGAGAAATCCTGCCCACCCCATTACTGCTGCATTCTGGGGAAAAAAGTGTAAGGGAGAAAAGGTGGTGAGCAAGCAACTCCTTCAAGAGCTGACTTCTTTCTTCATAGGAGCGTGTGTGTGTGCAGAAATATAGAAAAAGACAGAGGAGAGGAGAGAAAGGGAGAGGAAAAGGGGAAGAAAGAGAAGGGAGAGACACAGAGAGACACAAAGAGAGGCAGAGAAAGTGGGGGGAAAGGAACACAGACAGCCAGACAGAAAAGAGAAAGTCGCATTCTCTCTTTTTGACCAGCTGAGATGATGGCCTTCTCGTAGCTTCTCTTGCTTTTTAAAGACCTCCAGGGCTGCTTTAGTGAGCCAGCAGCTACCACAAGTAGACAAGGAAGCTTCCTGACACTTCCTGTAAGATGACCAGAGTGTGACAGGGACATATCCTTTACAAGCTGCAGACGGGCGCTTCAAGTCTGGAAGGGGGGAGCGCGGATCTCATTCTGCCTTATTCTGCGATCTCATCAAGTTTGTTGGGGAGCTCGATTAATCAGGAGGCCTTTCTTGAACTTTCTCCCCCCCACCCCACCCGGCTTCACCCTTGTATAAAATTAATATACAAGATAAAAACTAGTTATGTTTGCAGGGAAGGCAGTAACAGTTGGGGGAATCAGTAAAGGTTCTTCTTCTTCTTCTTCTTCTTCTTCTTCTTCTTCTTCTCCTTCTCCTTCTCCTTCTCCTTCTCCTTCTCCTTCTCCTCCTTCTTCTTCTTCTTCTTCTTCTTCTTCTTCTTCTTCTTCTTCTTCTTCTTCTCCTTCTCCTTCTCCTTCTCCTTCTCCTTCTCCTTCTCCTCCTTCTCCTTCTCTTTCTCCTTCTCCTCCTTCTCCTTCTCCTCCTTCTCCTCCTTCTCCTTCTCCTTCTCCTCCTCCTTCCCCTCCTCGTCCTCCTCCTCCTCCCCCTCCCCTTTTCTTTTCTCCTTCCCCTTTCTCCTTCCCTTTTTCTCCCTCCCTTTTTCTCCCTCCCCTTTTCTCCTTCCCCTTTTCTCCCTTCCCTTTTCTCCTTTTCCTTTTCTCCCTCCCCTTTTCTCCTCCTTTTCTCCTCCTCCTCCCCTCCCTCCCCCTCCCCTCCCCTTCCCCTTGTCTCCTTCCCCTTTTCTCCTCCTCCTTCTCCTTCTCCTTCCTCTTCTTTCCTTTTCTTCTACTCTCTCTTTTTCTGTCTCTGTCTCTCTCTGTCTCCCCTCTTTCTCCTTCTTTCTCCCTCCCCCCCCCTTTGTCTCTGATATTGTGTCAAGGAAAAACCTACCAGAATTGTGGGTAACCCAGTAAATATATGTGAACTGTGGAAAATAGAGAGAAGGACTATAGTTTTCTTTGGGGGCATTCCTATTATTTCTTCTGGGATGACTTGTGGCCATCATGAGTGGGAAAGAAATTGGAACTGCTAAAATGACATGCAGCAGTGGACCACAACACACCAAATTCCCTTTGGGCCAAGAACTTAAGAGTCTGCCAAAGCAGCTAAGCAATTTACAGTAATGACAGTCTGACCTCACTTAATGGCCTAACTAATCAGGAGACCAGGTGGCTTATTTCCACACTCAGCTCAAGTGAGCCGGGTGCTGTTTCGAAGCTGCTAGCAGGCATCCTGGGCTAATCTCCCTCTTTAAACAGGTGTTTGCTGGCCCTGGTCCTCCTCCAGCTGGCTCTTGCTCTCTGTCTCTCTCTCTGCCCCCCCCTCCCCCTCCCCCTCCCCTCTCCCTGTCTCCCTCCCTCCTTCTCTCCCTTTCTCCCTCTCCTCTCCTCTCCTTCTTTCTTTCTTCCTCTCCCTCTTTCCACCCTCTCTTTGTCTCTGTCTTTCTCTCATCTCCTATCTCACTCCCTATCTCTATCTCTCCTCATTTCTCTCCCCCTCCCCTTTTTCTCTCCCTCCTCTCTCCCCTTTCTCTCTGTCTCTGTCTGTCTGTCTCCCAATCTCTCTCTGTCTCACTCTATTATCTCCCCTTTCTGGTATGTCTCTCTCTAACTCTTCACTCTCTGCCTCTCAGTCTCATTTCTAGATATAGAATCTGATTTGCAAAAGATATAGAAGAAAGTCTTCAAAGTGTATATGACTTTAAAAAAAATCAACTTCCTTAATATCTTTTCAGACTTATAAAACTAAATATTCCATAGTGCTTTTGTGTGTGTTAACTTCAAATTAAGGCAGGAAAAGGGCATCAGAGTTTAAAGTCTATCCTGTCTTCTCAACTTAGCTGTACTCAGTGCTATTGGACTCTTTTCCCTGGCTGTCCAGGGCTCCTTACTCTGCCCACAGAAATCTTGACTTGAATTTCAGAGATTATGGAAAACTCGTAGCTGTAAAAGGATCCTCTTTTCACAATTAACCAACCAGCATTTATTAAGCATCTACTCTATGTCAGGCACAATGCTGGGTGCTAAGGATATGAAACAAATCCAATAAAAAGAAAAAAAGCTAATCCCTGCCCTAGATAAAATTATGTTCTCCTGGAGATAGAAAGGAAGATGCAATATATACACATAAATACAAAAATAAAGACAAAGTAAATGCTGGTTAAATACAAGGTTATTTTTTTTCAGGGAGGCTGGTTAGAGGGAGGCAACTCTACCTGGGGAGACAGAGAAGTAAGGGGACTGGTCCAGCCTAGGCACTTACTAGCTGTGTGACCCTGAGCAAATCACTTAACCTCTGTTTGCCTCAGTTTCCTCTATTGTAGAATGGAGATAATGATAACAACACCTTGAAGAGTTGTTGTGAGGATCAAAGAAGATAGTAATTGTAATGTGCTTAGCATAGTACCTAGCACTAAGATGTGCTATATAAATGCTTATTCTCCCCACTCCCTCTGATCCTCTCCTGGAAGTGGGCTGTCATATAGAAGACCAATTCAGTTTTTCTTTATCATATATGTAAGACAACATGGCCTACAGGCTGTTGGAGAAATGGAGGGCAGCTAGGTGACCCAGTGGATAGAACACCAGCCCTGGAGTCAGGAGGACTTGAATTCAAATCTAGAATCAGATATTTAATAGCTATGTGATTCCCAGCAGGGCACATAATCTCGACTGCCTCAAAAAAATGATAGACAGACAGACAGACAGATAGAAAGAAAAATAGAAAGATGGAAGGAAGGGAGGGAGGGAGGAAGGAAGGAAGGAAGAAGGGAAGGAAGGAAGGAAGGAAGGAAGGAAGAAGGGAAGGAAGGAAGGAAGGAAGGAAGGAAGGAAGGAAGGAAGGAAGGAAGGAAGGAAGGAAGGAAGGAAGAGAATGGGTCTAGATGAAGATAGGTTCAAAAACAGAGACTAGTATGGCAGCCATGCAGGTTAGAAGTGAAAGGTGAAACTACTGGAATGGAGATCTTCAGGGAAAGAACGTACATAGAGAAATGTAGATTACAAAAGACAGGATATGTCTACAAACAAACATTTGGCAAAAGTGAGTTGAATAATTTCTCTGTGCTCATTTGTGACCTCAGCACCATCTGAAAAAACAACAATAATTTCCTCTACCAGTTGTCAAAGAGCTGTTTGTCATTTAAGTGAAGTTAGTATTTCCATTTCAGAAGCCAAGAGTATCATGCTCCCCTGTTCACACAGGGTGCATTGGTGACTGTGGGGTTTTCCACCTCCTAGGGATTGCATTATTTTGCCCCAAGCAAGAAAGCATTTTATCTGTGGTAAGAACATCCATGTTGAGGAAAGATTTACACATAGAGTAAAATACTGGTGTTTGAAAACACCTGCACTGACTGTTGGGAGGAAAGCCTTCCACCTTCCTTCAGAGTTCAGAGGCTTTGAATCACAGAACAGGGTCCCCTTTCCTTTTACCCCAGACCATTTTTGGTGGCTAGCTTTCACTCCTATGAGCCGGAAGCTATTGGGCCTTACCTTTCCTCATTCCCTAATGGACTCTGCCTGTTTTATAGCACGAAGGTGGTCTGAGACAAGCATGCAAAGCATACCATATTTATTTCTTTTTTTAAGAAATTTATTTCTTTTTTAGTTTACAACATTCAGTTCCACAAGCTTTTGAGTTTCAAATTTCTCCCCTTCCTTCCCTCTCCCCTCCCCAAGATGACATGTAATATGGTATATGCTCTATATATACATTCATATTAAACATTTTCATGTTAGTCATGTTGTAAAGAAGAAGCAAAACAAAACGGAAAAGAGAGAGAACAAATAGTATCCTTGAATCTGCATTCAGATTCCTTAATTCTTTTTCTGGAGGTGGATAGGATTTTCCATCATGAGCCTTTTGGAGCTGTCTTAGAACCTTGCATTCTGAGAAGAGCCAAGTGTATTAAAGTCAGTCATTGCACAATGTGGCTGCAACTTTGTACAATGTTCTCCTGGTTCCGCTCCTCTCACTCTATCATATTTATTTCAGACTTCTGGGCTGTTTAGTGATTGGTACCTTGTCTTGTGTGTATTGATCCAAGCATGTATAGATTGCCAGAAGAGAAAAAACAACCAACCAGATACATACCACAGCATCCTAGGTTAGTGCTTTCCAATATTTTTGAGCATGAGGATCTAATTTTTTTCAAAAATTGTGATAGACTCCCTCTTTTGAGAACAGTCATACTATTGATTGAGGAAATATATAACTATCTTGCAAAAAAAAAAATCTTCATTCCTCCAACAATCCACAAAAGCTGAGTGTTGACTCTGATACCATCAGGGTAACCTTGGCCAAGTCACTTAACTTTTCTGAGACTTGATTTTCTTCATCAATCAAGTAAGTGAAGATAATTTTTCTTGAACTACCCCATCACAGTCACAAGATTGGTGTGAGATGAGCAATTTAATAATCTATAATTTGCTATGTAAATGTAAACTCCCATGATTACATATAGTAAATTCATAACAAATACTCCTATTCACATTCTATGTCCTAGAGTTTAAAGGAGACTTACATGCCACCCAATAACCATTTCTCATTTTTCAAAACTACACAATTCCTGGTGTAGTTTTACTCATCTGAGTGGGTATCACAAACAAATAATGATAATGATCCTAATAAAATCCACAAAACAGTAACAAAATTCAGAGTTATTTAATATAAGGCAGTTATTAAAAGATGAATAGTTCCTCACCAAAATTTATGAGGATTCAATTATTTAACAAGCATTTAGTTATTAAAAACTTACTATGTACCAGGCACTGTGCTAAGTGCTGAGGATACAAAGGGAAAAAAAATGAAAAATTGCCTGCCCTCCAACAGTTCACATTTTAACTTTGGGGACAATAGGTACATATTTTGATATGTATAAGATACATACACATTAGATACAAGAAGCCAGAAAAAAAAATAAACCCTAGGAGGTGACTTATGAATTAAATTGTAAAGGAAATGAAAGACTCCCCAAAGAGAAAATAAGGATGTAATGCATTTCAGGTACAGGCAACAATATGCAGGAGCCTTGGATTTTTTGCAAGGGAGTCATGAATTTTCTTAACCATGGACACTAACAGTATAACTGTTAATGGAAGTGAGGTCTGTGACATTTTTTGGACATTAAAAATTGGGTATTTTTGTAGGATAACCAAAAGCATTGGAATGACTAGCCTAGGATGTTACATGTCCATTTGGTTCAATGTGTGTGTATAGACACTTTTTTTTCCACACAAAGGCACAGAGATAGGAGATAAAGCACTGTGTGTCAGAGGAGAGCAAGATGGATATGACTATATCATAGAATATGTCAAGTGGAGTAAGACTGTGAAAATCGTGAATAGAAATTTAAATATGAACCAGATTTTAGAGGTAACAGGGAACCACTGGAGTTTCTTAAGCAGAGTGGTAACATGAGCCGACCAGTGCTTTATGAGCATCATTTTGACTTCCCTGTGAAAGACAGATTGGAGTCGGGAGAGATTTAAGACAGAGAAACCAAAGAGGAAGTTTTTACAATCATCTGTACTACTGGGATAAAAAGATGAGATTTCATTTCAAGAAGAAGTCTGGGGTCTTGGAAAATACTGTTCCATTTGCCAAATGCAATTCAGCCCACTCCTTTCTATTCAAATCTAAGCCTAATTTCTGGCCAAGATATATGAATTCTTCTTGGTGATACTATATAATGAATCAGGGCAGTTAGGTGGTACAGTGGATAGAGCACCAGTGCAGGAGTCAGGAGGACCTGAGTTCAAATCTCACCTCAGACACTTGACACTCACTAGCTGGGTGACCTTGGGCAAGTCACTTAACCCCAATTGCCTCATCCTGGGTCATCTCCAGTCATCCTGATGAATATCTGGTCAGTGGATTCAGATGGCTCTGGAGGAGACGTGAGGCTGGTGACCTGCACAGCCCTCCCTCACTCAAAAGTGCAAGTCATGTCATTATTTCTCTGATGGAATGGTCTTCTTCAGCAATGAAGGATGAACACACACGCACTGGGATAGTAAGGACTCAATGTAGAATAGCAACTGTGTGAGTGAAAAGAAGAAGACATATGTAAGAGATATTTTAGAGGTGGAAATGACAGGATATGGCTACTTAATGGATGTAAGCATGAAGCATCAGGCAACATGGAGAATGGGAAATTGGTTACCGGGAGAGATGGTGGTACCTTCAAAAGAAACAGGGAAGCTCAGAATGGGACTGTGTTTGAGGAGAAAAGATGCCAATGTGTAGGACAATAATATAAAATAATAGCAAAATAGTGACTTCCCAAGGCCCTTCCTATCTGAAATTCACAGGAAGAGGGAAGGAGGAGGAGAAGACATGGAAAAAGAGGTCAAATCTGCATGAAAATATGATGAAGTCCATTATCCCTGTGTGTTCTTGGCATCTTTTGAAAATCTTTTCAGTGAGCCTACAAAAAAATGAACTTATATCCCCAATCTTTTATTCACTTACAAAAAAGCAATGGCTTTACCCATCTGTACCATAGTCCACAAAATATTAGATTGAAATGAATAAGAGAATAGCAGCCTGAGATCCATTTCTATTTGAACTCCACTGAAAAAGATGAGATTAGCAAGATGAAAAACACATGAAAAAGTGACAGCTGATATTTATATAGCATTTTAAGGTTTGCAAAGCACGGCACATCTACCTTATTTGATTCTCTAGTCAGCCTTATGAGGTAGAAGTATTATTATCTGCAATTTTTGATTATTGCTCAGTTGTTTTCAGTCACATGACCCTATCTGGAGGTTTTTTGGCAAAGACACTGAAGTGTTTCTTCCACTCATTTTGCAGATGACGAAAATGAGGCAAACAGGGTAAGTGACTTGTCCAGGGTCACACAGCTAAGTAAGAGTCTGAAGCCAGATGTGAACTTTGATCATCCTGATTCCAAGCCCAGTGCTCCATCCACCGTACCACCTAGCGATTCCATTTTACGGCAAGGAAACTGAGATTCGTAGAGTTAAGTGACTTGCCTGATAAAGCAGTTAGTCAGTGTCTAGATGAGGGATGGACCCAGATTTTACTGAATTATAGATCAACATCCTTTCTACTCTGCACACATTAAAATAGAGCTTTAGTTTATCAGCTGCTTTCTAGATACACCTCTGTGGTCCACATAGTGCATGTTTCATTATCTCAATTTTATAGATGAAGAAACTCAGGTGGGAACAAGTGAAATGACTTCTTATTCCTAAAGTTCCTTCTAACTTACAATTGTATGGTGCTTTGATGCCACGTGATGCCACACGGTGGCAGAGACAATAAGGGTGGAGGCAGGATTTGATTACAAGGTTCCTCATTAAAAGTTCAACGTGTGCCATGTCCACTGTTGATCAATTAGCTTGCTTTCCTTTTATTAGTGGAAACCTTTTCTAATTCAGTTTGGACTTTCCCATTATTGACTTTGACATTCTCCTTCCCAAGAGAACTTTCCACTTGAAAATAGAGAATGGCTCATGACATTTAAATCTATATTTTGATCATCCTAAGTTCTTGTCTTTCCATTCTTTTCTGAAGCTTGGCAAAAATATAAGCCTTGCTCTTATATTTGCCTTCTTTATATATTTTAATGACAGAAGCATTCTTTTTTCTTTGGTAGATGGTTTCCCTGAAATTTTAACTTATCTCTGTGCCTTTAGCTTTTATACCTCAATCATTTCCTGTCAATCAGGCCATACCCACTGAGTCTGGCATAGTATTCTACCTTCCACATCCACCATCTGCAACCTTTCTGCTGAATGGAGGGAGATAGGTTTCACTGTTTGATCAACACTACTAATATTGATCTTTAAAATACATCTGTTCAGTTGCCTTCTACTTTACTTTACTGTCGTTGTATATACTTCCTTCATTGTGTTCATGTAAGTTTTCCCAAATTTCTTTTAATTCCTCATAATTTTTTTTCCCCTTATGGTGCAGTAGGGTTCTATTATATTTATCTATCACAGCTTGTTCAGCCATTTTCCAATTGTTGGGTGCCTTGCTTCCACTTTTTTTTCCTACTGCAAGTAATGCTGTTATGCATTATGCATGTTATTTTTATCCAAATGGGGCCTTTCTACCAACTCTTTGGTCCTTGGTCATATACCCAATTGAGGAACTTTTCTAGGGCAATTCCAATCCCACCCCCAGGCCCAGAATGGACTAATTTATAGCTGTACCAACATTTTATTAGCATGCTCATTTTCCCCCAGCCCTTCTGGCATTGGCCGTTTCCCTCTTTTCCATTTGTGCCACTTTGATGGGTGCTAGGTGAAACCTCAGAATCCTTCTAATTTGCATTTGCCTTGTTATTTGTGATTTGGAGCATTTTTTGGCAGATCTGATGAGTTCCCATTTGATGGTAACTCCCCTATGGGTAGTTTTTTGAACTCTTCTAGAAAACTTTTGTTTGAAAGATCAATCTATCTCCATAAGTTAGTATATTTATAGCTCAGCGAAGAAAATTTCCATAATTCTATCACAGCCTGTCAGTTGAAAACCTGGGAGACCCTTGGGTATGTCATTTCTTGGAGAGTTAAATGTAACTCTTACTTTCTTTACACGACATGACAAATGTGGAAGGAGTAAAGTTTAGTCGCTTAAAGGATATTCTCAGCAATGAAGCTGATAAATGCCAGGCTCATTGGTAGCACACGTACAACAGGACCTGTTCTTGGCATTTTCTTAGGCACCTGGAATTTAATAACATTCTTTCTTTGTCTTTTGCTCCTGGCCATCCTGCTTTTCAGGGTGCATAAAGTAGAGTATAAATGAGATTTCATAAGAAAGTTGGGGAAAAAAACCACCTTGGGAGCCAGATCAGTTAATGAGTAACAATGGATGACACATACATTTTTCATTTTCTCACATGGATTTCAAAGCTTTTTATAAATATTAATTAATCATCACTGTTATTTAATCAGATTTTCCACCAATGGCTTTCTCTAATGTCCCAGGGTGATGTGGTAGTATCCTTGAGTGTCAGTCAGCATTTATTAAGTCTTTACTATGGGCTCAGAACCATATCCATGGCACACAGGCTCTGGCAAGACTTACCAGCCTGGAATAGCTTTAAGGATGAGCCTGTGACTGGAATGTTTTCTTTCAAAGGTCAGTTTAGTGAAGTGCAGGGTTCAACACCAGGTTGACTATAGGAATTGCTGTTACTATAGATGAAGGAAACACTGAAAGTAGTGGAATCATTGGAGTATTATCAAACGTTTTGGAAGTTTGCACTACCCGTACAGGATACAACATAGTATAGAAAGAATGATGGGACTTGGAGTCAGGAGAAACCTGGGTTTGAGTTCTACATAATTTACTAGATACTTACTGGTTATATAGGTATCTTATAAATTAACAACTAGATGAATTAGTCACTAATTTATCTGAGCTTCAGTTTCCTAATCTGTAAAAATGGGAAGTAAACTTTCAGATAGCACCGACTGTGTGCCAGGTACTGTGCTAAGGGCTTCAGAAGTATTATATCATTTGATCCTCATAACAACCCTGCAAAATAAGTGCTATCATTATCTCTGTTTTACAATTGAGGAAACTTAGATGAATAGAGGATAAATGACCTGCCCAGGGTCACACAGTAAGTGTCCGGGTCCAGGTTTGAACTCACAGGCCTGGAGTTCTAACCACTTGCACACCCCGCTGCCTCTGAAGATATGATAATGACCGCAGCGCCTACCGCATGATGTTGTTTTGAGGATCAGATGAGGTAAGAAACAGTTGAAAGAAAAGAAGAGCTTGGTATAGCAGTGAATATGCTGACTTTGGAATCAGGTGAATCCTGGGTTCAGATGCCACCTTAGACATTTCCTATATAGATGCCCATATACTTTACACTCAGAGGCTCAATTTCTGTACCTGTGAAATGGAGATAATATACAAATACCTGCCCAAGCTATTGTGAGGATAAATGATAATAAACAGGGAAAGAAAGAAGTACAGATTGGGGTTAAGAAGGGAAGCAGCAGCCATTTGGGGCAAAGGAAAGCCAGCATTGAGATGATCCCAAGTATTCAGAGTGGAATATATCCTCAGGTCAGAAAGTGTGACCATAGAAGAGTAATCCAAGTTGCCCTTAAAGGGAAGTAGATCTGTGAGTGTGTGTTTATGTGTGTGTGTGTGTGTGTGTGTGTGTGTGTGTGTGTGTGTGTGTGTGTGTGTGTGTGTGTGTGTGTGTGTATGTATAAAGTAGGGAGCACTGGGCAGATCCTAAGAGAAGAACTGGCTAGTCCTGCCCCCTACACATATATGCACACATACATACATATACACACATTTGGGGACAGAGGCCTGGTTCCTCTATGCTACTAGTTCCAGCTCTGAGTTTATTGTGGAGGTTATTGAGACCTACTAGTGGGTATAGGAGGATCAATGGAATTTTAATAGTTCTGCCTATTTCAATGAATCCCTATAATCTCTAGTTTTCTGTCCTAAATATTTCTAATAGAGCTGGGGAATTGAAATCTTACAAGCAGGGGACCCCAATTCCAATCTTTTTGTTTTTGATTATGTAGATCTGTCCATTTTTTATCTTATATATGTGAGGGTTACATTTTAGATCCATGGTCAGCAAGTGCTTTAATTAAAAAAAAAACATACTGAGGCATATCCACTCTCTCATCTGGTCCTTCCTGTCATCATTGCAACATCACTCAATCAATCACAAGCTCTGAGCTAGGTGCTGTGCATACAAGGCCAAAAAAGGAAACAGTCCTTGACCTCAAAGAGTTTATATTCCATTGAAGGAGACAACATACGCATGAATAAAGATGGGCAAAATAAATGCAAGATAATTTGGGAGATGAAACACTAGCAGCTGGGATGATCAGGAAGTGACTCATGAAGGGATGGAGATGAGGAGAAAGTTCATTGCATGCATAAGCATCAACAAAACCATGGAGATGGGAAATGGAACAGTAAGATGCTCAGCTTGACTGGACTATAAAGTGGAGTGATGGATGTAATAAGGCTGGCAAGGTAGATTAAAGCCAGGTTATAAGGGGCTTTAAATATTAGAGATTACCCATCAAGGTTAGGGATGTAGTCTGGAGCTATAGGACAGAATTTTTCTCTGTAAAGTTAACTGACCTCATCAATACCATTAGTGACTCCGAGGAGTTTACCTACCCAGTCCCCAAGCAAACTCATTCAGACACATACATATAGATTTGTAATACACATGTGTATACACCTATGCATACAAGTACATATATATGTATGTGTATACAAACATGTATACTCACATATGTGTGTCGTGTGTACATGTATATATATAATTGATGCATGCTCACAGACACAGACCTCTATGCTAATGGTCCCTTAACTAGTATCTTCCTAATAACTTGTATCCACTCTCCAATCTGTCCTTTGCTCAGTTGTTGAAATTCTTTTCCTAAGACATAGGTCTGACCACATCACTACCTCTGGCCCAAGTTTTGGAGTCAAAGATTATTTCTCAGAGACTAAAAGCTGGCAGAATACATAAAATAAAGTCTAAAGCTAGTCTTGTTTAACATTATTACCTTTCCTATACTGTATTCTAGGCAAAATGGGATGTCTAGTTCTTTCCTAGTCCATCTCTATCCTCTCCCACCTGGGCTGTCCCATTTCCAATGCCTGGATCTCCCTTTCTCTGCATCTTTACCTGTTGAAATCCTGTGGGAATCAGGGCCACATGGTCCCAGAACCACTTCCTTCTCTTTGAGTGCTCTGTGGTTATGCCTCTCCTTTTACCTCACTCTCTATGAAAGGTATATGGTCAGACTGCACATTGACTCAGTTTTGGTTCCAGGGATGACTCGTTTGTGTTGTTGTGGATTTACCTCAGTGGGTGTAAACATATCTGAGGCCCAGAATCCCATGTCCAAACTGGAACTTCCCTGTAGTCTCCCAAATTGCATCTGCTGTCACTGGAGAAGTAGAAAGAGGCAAGATCAGTAGTAACGAAGTGAGCAACCAGGAAATTTAAAAAAAAATCAACATCTGTACTCATTGGAAAGTGATACTCAAAGAAACTCTGGTGGTGACCCGTCATTACCAAGTGACTCTGTGCGCTCCAATATCTATTCCTGCCTTAACATTAGGTCAACACCCACAGGGTCTAGCTAGGAAGATTCTTTTTCTACCTGGCTATTTTTTTTTCTCATTCTTCCCCACTGCCCAACACCATGTGATTTGGCAAGAAGATGGAACTGGCAGGAACAGACTAATGCATGTAAAGATGAAGGGGAATGACTCTACACTAGGACATCCCAGAGGGAGCTTTTTGATTTTCCAACCATTCTGGGACCAGAGCTGATTCCACAGAGAGTGAGAGACCACAATGCCTCATTTATATATCATGTATTTATCTGACAACTTCAGCTACCAGGGATAGAGCTAAGAACTAGGAAGTAAGCAAAAATGACATTGGAGAAACCAAGACATCACTTACAGAGTTCATCTGTTACAATTGGTGGGCTTTCTTCAAAATGAGCCATTTGGTCAGAGTTCCTCAAAACTCTTGGTTTATTCTTATATTAGTCACGATTCTAATCAAGTTTGTCATCTCAAACCACAATAAATTAGAAGCAACAAATCCTAAAGGCTGTTGGAAGGTGTTACGCCAACACCAATTTGGCATGGCAGCCAAGAAGGAGAAAGAATGAATGATAAGCAGGCATAAGAACTCAAAAGACCTGGGAGTCTGGAGGCCACTCAGAGTAGGGGCAAACACATCTTCCACATCTCAGCAGACACTGAGACTGTTATAGTATTATAGCTTAAGAAGTAAGGGTAGTGTATAATGTCATTTAGAAATATTTTCATTAGAGGCAAAGTCAAAAATTTTGAGGGTTAAAAGGCTACACTTTAGTCATCTGGAAAATTCATTTATGTAAGATACCTTAGACCTCATATATGATGGACAAATAAGGCATTATTGTGTTCTGGAACAGAATAGGTTTTTTGTGTATGTATATTTTAAATAAATCATTCAATTATGCATCAACATTCTGTAGAAATATAACACTCCTAAGACAACTGGTCAATGGTGGGCTTGCTGTGATCATATCTTAGAAGACTATTTCATAGGTCCAAAGGATCATAAGTCAAGAACTTAAGGAATCTTGGAAGTAATCTAGTCCAAGACCTTAATTTTATAAATGCAGGAGAGGAAGATCCACAGAAGCTGTAAATTGTGCAAAATCACACAGGTGATCAACCAACAAACAGTGTTTATTATGTGTAAGATATTGTAGTAGGCACTAGGGAAGGAAAGACAGAAATGAAAATAGTCCCCCCTCCCCTGCACACACACACACAGAGCTTACAGTCTAAGTCAAACTTATCTTCCTAAAGTGCAGGTCTGACTACGTCACCCTCCCCTCACTCAGCAAACTCCAACATCCCCCTATAACTTCTAAGATCAAACAAAATGCTCTCTTTGACTTTTAAGACATTTTCTGACCCAGCGTCTTCCCACCTTTCCAGTCTCTTCAATCCCAATTGACATTAGCCTCCTTTCTGTTGCTCAAATATGACACTCCACAACTTAGCTCTGTGTGTTTTTACTGGCTGTCCCTTGTGATTGGAACTCTTTCCCTCCTCATCTCCATCTCCATCTCCTTCCCTGAGATGCTACTCAGTTTATCCTGTCTATGTCTTATTTGTACATGTGTTGGATCAGGAACTACTTGAAGGCAAAGACTTTTCCATCCCTTTCGTTTGTATCTCCAATGCTTAGTACAGTTCCTGGTACATAGTGGGTGCTTTTTGTTGTTCTAATGAGGAAGAAAATGTATATGTATATTTGCATGTATTGTTCCAAATATAATATATACAATACAATATGCACTTTTAAGTAGTTATAGACATAAAATATGTAGTATGACAAGAGTCAGAATTGGAGTTTGAGGCCATGTTCTCCACCTCTGAATACAGTGCTTTCCTTTGTACTATACTGTGCATCTTTCATGCAGGAACATATCCCAGGATAATGTCAATGACTTCTGGGTCAATAGTCCTGGTAGAAGTATACACAGACACAGAAATGCAGAGTCATAGAACCTCAGTACTGGAAAATTACTTCAGAGGCCATTTATGAATAGGAATCTGGTCTGTACTATTCTGAGAAGTCTTTATACCATAGCCACTGGGAGACCCTCCAATGACATGGAGCTCATTATCTTTTGAGGCAGCCTTTTTCACTTTGGATCAGTCTCAAGGTCATGAGAGAAGTAAGACCATTGTCCTATTTGCTGATGGTGAGAAAGCAATGGTTGGATATAATTGGTTTCTCACTGTCAAGCAAGAGTAAAGAAAAGTCTTTAAATTTACTCTAAGGCCTGGGAAATCTAAAGGTCAATGTTAATCCAGCTATTGACCACATTGGGGCATTTGGAGGGCTTGCCCCATTGGACCAATTTTCAGGTCTAGTTAAAGGCCTCCCCTTCCCTGCCCCCCACCATCTCAGATAATTACAAGTTGGCAAGGGGAAAGCTAAGCAATGATCTAAAGATTTAGTATTGTCTGCAATTATTCCAGAAGAAGCTTGGATGGAGAGTGGATAGAACATTGAACTTGATGTCAAGACTTGGGTTCCAGTCTCACATCAAACACTTCCTAGCTTTATGACCCTGGGCAAGTGTTCCAAGCTAGGTCTGACTCAGGCCAGTCTTTTGGTAGTTTACGTTTGATAGCAGAACAAAATGAGACATTCATAGATCACTTGGCAGTTAGCAAAAGGAGAACAGGCAACAAGGATATGTATTAAAGATTACTTGAGTTGATTCAGTTCAGTGAAGCTCCCTTGACTCTGTTGTCCATTGTGATCCACCAGCCAACCATCAGAACAAATGCCTGGAACTCCTCATGGTTATTTTATAACTAGATGGTTGGGAAGTGGTATCAGCAGCCTGAGCCTGAGTTCTATGAGCTGGTCATGTCTCAGTACCTCTTAAGAGAAAATGAACTTAACTTGCATAGGGACAAGAATCTCTTTTAGCCTCAGTCTCTTTATCTGCCAAATGGGACCATAGCACCTATCTTACAAGGTTGATGTAAAAGCCAAACAAGATAACACATATATAAAGTGGCTGACAAATCTTAAAACACCATATAGCTGTTGCTATGAGCATCATCGCTGTGGTTGTCATAATTATACCATTTCTAGAATGATGGCGAACACTTTGCATTCTTAACCTGCTCCTTCGGATCTTCCTGTGTTAAATTTGACTAAACTTAGAAGCACATATACTAAAACTGGAACAATAAAAAGAAAATGAGTGTGGTCCTTGCTCAATGATGACATGCAAATTTGTAAAGAATTCCTTATTTAATTGAGGGGCATCATGGTCCAGTGGAAAGAACACTGGCTTTGAAGTTCATGTTATTACCTTGTCATTTACTATCTGTGTGACCTTGGGTAAGTTATTTAACTTCTCAGGGCCTCAGTGTCCTTATGTGAAAATGAAGGCATTGGCTTAGATTGTCTCTTGGTCCCTTATAAGCTCTCAATCCATGGGTCTATGATTGAAGCTGGCTTAATAGAATACTAGACTAGGGGTCAAGAGACAGGGATCCTAGTCACCAGCTTTTGGCCTTGGGTAGAAGGTTAGACCAGATCACATCTAAGGTCATTGCTAACCCCCAAGTATTGTAAGGATGCATACTGCATCTTCAACATTCTTTCATCTTTTGGCACTATGTGACTGAGTTGTCAGTTAGTTTCAAGTGAGTCAGAAGAAAGTAACAATTAAAACCGTCACTGGCTGCCCTAATGACTTTGGTGAAAAGAAGAAATGATCTTTATCTCTTCTTATGTTTTTATGTTCCCCAGACTAGTTCTACAGATCCATTGATACAAAAGTTCTACTTATGGTCCCAAGTGTCATGAACTGGAGGAGTTTAAAGCCTTCAGTCAACAGAGACCCACTTCAGTAGTTCATCTGAACTACTGACTTTGCCTTTTCAGACTAAAACAACTCAGTCCTAACTACTCAACTCTGTCCTTCCTGATCAGTCCCTCTGTATTTAAAGGGTTCTTGTTGGTCTCTAAGTAGTCTCCCTCACTGGCCTTATGTTCACTGTGTCATAATCTAAATACCTTAGGGATATGGAATGTGGCCTCCTGGTTTCCTTTTCATTATTCCCTGAAGGCTGGGTAGGGGATTCGGCCATAGGCTCGCTGGTAATAACAAGTTTAAATATAGATATTCAGAAGAATCCTGCTACCTAGCCAGGCAGCTTTGACTCTCATTAAATGTCAAGAAGGCTCGCACAACCAACAAGAAAAGCTTCTATTCTAAAGCGTTCAGATTTGGATCTCATTTTGCCAGTTGGGCTATGATGTTGTTTGACATCCCCTGATCTCCTCATTTAAAACTGCCTTATACTTAATCCCATCTGAATGAATCAGAAGTGGGAAAATAAGCTGCTCCATTGCTGTCAATGTATGGTACCCAGCAGCATCTTCTCTTTAATAAATTCATTTTCTGTAGCCTGTCTGAGCTGCTCCTGTTCAACATGTCCTGCCCTTTTAAGCAAAGGAGAGGACAGATTATAAGGATGTGAAAGCAAACTGCGTGTCAAAGAAAAGTGAGATTGTTGAAATGGGCCCAAGGAATCACCCATTGTATTGGCAGGTTTCCTTCAGAGCCTCCCGCCAAAAACATTCAGGAAATAAACAAGGTGTTTATAAACTGCACATGCCATGGAAAGTATCCAGACATGTGAAAAGGCAACACAAGGAGGCGGCATTTGGCAGGGCTCTCTTTGCCAAGTCTGTATCTCCCGAGCCTTGTTTATCATCATTGTTTCATCCTCTCTGGATGAAATCCATGCCCCCACGAGAGGATTCAGTGCATCTATCCATCTCAAAACAAAGAGGAAAAAGCTGCTATCTCACTCAGGTCCTTTCCCCAATCTGCTCAATTTAAAACCACTCAAGATCTCCAAGGAAAAGGCCATTCTCATAGACAGTCCAGTGAATCTTGAACATGCCTTTTCTGAGAGGCTAGTCATTGTGGTTTTATGAACTTTCTGATGGGAAATTGTCCAGGACTTGTTCAACAGGGCCAGTTTGGAATGAAGAAGATCCCAGGTCATGTCTGTGCACAGACGTTGAACCAATGGTTTTTGTGTTTACTCAGAAAGTTGTTGAAAACTCAAGGTTTCTGAACAATTAATCAGATTCATCATACAACCAGACAATGAGCAGTTCCTGAGCCTGGGCTCTTTGCTAGGCATTCTGTGGGAAACAAAGAAGTATAAAACATGGTCCCTGCCCACAAAGAACTTACAGTCTAATCGGAGACAAAAAAGTCACCTGCAAGCACAGCAATTAAGGAAGGAGACAGAATTATTCATGACAACATTGTATGCTGATGTCATAAAATCCTTTCTTGTGTTTATGGATGACTAGAAAAGAGGATTGGTAGTGTTGTAGTAGTAGTAGCAGTAGTAGTAGTAGTGTTGGTGGTGGTAGTAGTAGTAGTAATAGCAGTAGCAGCAGCAAAAAAACAGCAGGATTTATATAATTCTTTAGGGTTTGCAAAGCACTTTACAAATATTAACTCATTTTA